>NW_024609857.1:185871070-186471070 GCF_016920785.2 Ixodes scapularis
TTCGGAATAAAAAAATAAACTCCGATAAACTCCGAATTTTCGGCGAAAAATAAACTCTGAAAAACACCCTCCGAACTTGACGAAAACTAAACTCCGAAAACAAGGAACCCTACTCATTACTGACCATATGACAACTTCCTTTCGCAGTTTTCACTTTGTCTGCGAGATCGGTTCAACTTTCATCAAAAGCTGCGGGGGCGCAGGGGTCCTCAGGACGAAATCTGGGTTTTTCACCTGATAGAGGTTTGTGCCGAATTCTTCGTTAAAAGAAGAGAGTTTAATCGTGAAATCAAACAGCGAAAATCAAGAGCGTCCGTAGATGCCGCGCATTGTTTAACACCCCTAGCTTCCGTCTATTAGATGAGGGCATAAATACGAGTGATTTATTGTCATTTCTGCTGTCGGCGCGAATTTATCACCTCTCGCAGTCGTGAAAATGGGGGAAAACGCACAGAGTACAATGCTTGCTAATTTCTCCATTTTGATATTTGCCTCTCCGACCGAAGTGGTACTGAAGCTCATGCTCGTCCTGTGTACCAATACGAGCACACGACAATAATGGCAGATACGATAAGGCCCCAGTGCATTTTACAGAACAGGTCGTGTCGGCTGCCAAAGACGGCAACAAATAAGAAGACCAGTACGTGGTACTCAATATACATTTTACACAAACGCTTTTAATTATTGCATTTTCGTTAGTATACTGGTTTTCGTCAATAAACCTAATATAACTGAGAAGTTTGAGTCTACAAATATTCACCGCAATAAACCGAAAACTTTTATTTGGAATAAAAACCGATAAAAAGTGCGCGGAATTTCAAATAATACAAACTGAAAACGCCGAACCCTAGTTATATTGTCAATGTCACGTTTCGACGCTGTGCTGTCTTGTTGCTGGGCTGTTCTGACGCTGTGCTGTTTTGACGCCGTGCTGTTTTGGCACGCGCCCTTCTGTCGCTGTGCCGTTTTGACGCTGTGCTGTTTTGTCGCGTGCTATTTTGACGCGTGCTGTTTTGTCGCCGTGCTGTTTTGACGCTGTGCTGTTTTGACGCGTGCTGTTTTGACCGTGCTGTTTTGTCGCGTGCTGTTATGTCGTGTGCTGTTCTGTCATGGTGCCGCATCCCCGCACCTATTGAAGGAACGTTTCATAAATATTTTCGGTTAGTCAAGGACCTCAACACACATGCGTGAGATGTGATGACTTGAATATGTAAGGATGACTTACATCTTCACAAAACATTCCATCTTAAAAAAAAAAAAAGAAAAACGGCTAATCACGCTCCGAGAGAAAAGAAGCCTGTCAAAGACTCCTTTGCGTGCGTGCTTCATTTTGTGTTTGTGAGTATGTTTAAACGTGCAAACATATTCCAAAAGCCTGGACTCACTATTCTCGAAGAAACTGCGCCGACTTTATATAAAAACATAAACAATCTAATTAAACGTTTTGTTTCCCATGCGGGATACATCATCAGTGAAACCTTCAAGCAGGAATGAGCGGAAAAAGTTCAACGCAGGTTCGTGGAATTATGGTTCATCCGGAGTGACTCATCGGCCTGCAACTCCAACCGCGGCCCCCTCCCCGATGTGTACTCGGACTTGCCTAAATAGGACTGTTGAAGTTTTTTCGCTCATTTCTGCTTGAAGGTTTCACTGATGATGTTCCCAGTATAAGAAACGAAACGTTTGATTAAATTGTTTATTTTGTTATGTAAAGTCGGCACAGTTTCTTTGATGATTATGTTTATACAGGATGAAGCTTGCCAGCCTCAACTGGTGACTTGTGCTGTGTCCTTCTCGGTCTTGTGTCTCGTCCTTTGCTGACTTCTGCAGTAACTTGTCCTTTCCTGACTTGCGCTGTGACTTGTTCTTTGCTGACTTGTGCAGTGACTTGTCCTGTGTCCTTCTGGTTCTTGTGTCTCGTCCTTTGCGCTTCAGTGTTTATAATGGTTACTTGTCTGTAGATGAGCAATTTAGCCAGTGCAATACAACCGCTAGCTTGTGGTTTTTAACGTGCACCACGCAGTGGTGATACACGACCGCACGCCGGTACGATGCTCATTCAGATAGAAACGGGCGGGGGCGGGGATTGATTGCTTCATTCGCTTGAAGCTTATTGGTGTCGATTATTTCGTTTTGTCGCTCTTGGGAACTAAGGCATAATAAACAACAACCATTTGTGTCCCTTTTTCCTCTTCCACTGGGGGGAATCTTTGTGCTTCTCCTTATTTGGACATGTCATCTTATTTGGTAGCGGAAGTGGACGTCCGGAGGAAATATTCCTTCAGGGTACGGGAGTGCAAAATATAAAACAGGAGTCGCATGTAACGCTCAAGCTACGAACAGTATATCTTGCAAGCTCAATAAACCCTTTCAAAAGTTTGACTTTTCTGGAAGTCTGTGAAATCCCTGCGCAATTACGGATACAAGCATGGGGTCTTTGGGTTCAAGTACACTTCAGCTGCAAGAGCTTTACGTAAGAAAAAAGAAACGATGTACCAGCTGCTTCAAAAACAAATGAGCTAGAGCCAGGCCTCCGTCACTCACACTGCGAAAAAAAATAGTCCGGCTCGTGCGCTCATAGGAAAAAACCCCAATGAAGACCGGAAACACCCGATGCAGTTTTAGGATATTCACCCTGGGACAGTGTAAAACCTGAACCAGATACCACAATTTACTGATTAAGAACACGTTGCAAACAGTAAATCGGGTGAATAACGACATATCATTTCCCCTCCACTTCTCAGCTTTCCTTGCAGTTTGGAAATAAAAGAAAATACTTGAATACACGGCAAAGACGGCTGAAATACTCATGCTGAAATATATTTAGATGCAAAATGAATTTTGACGTTTGGCTTTTGGCGCCCAAATAAAATTTTTCGTAAATTTAATACTGCCCGTTTTGCGGATTGGTAAGCAAACCAAGAGAGCCTTCAGTAGGTAGAAAATACCTTTTTACCAAAGATGAAGCGCGGGCTTCTTATTCTTTTTTTTTTGCCTTTCTAGTTTTTAGGCAAAATCACATGAACCTCTAAATCAGTTTAATGTCGTCATAAATAACCTCGAGAGTCCACTATGCTCTTGTCTGTTATGAAAACCTCCTTTAACAGTGATCTTACTATGTGACGGTGGCATGAACCGGTGTTATCTTATCTGTCTGGACTAATTCGATTCCCACCCCTACGCGGTTCGATCTGGATGAGCATCATACCGGTGTGTGGTCGTGTATCAGTACTGCGTGGTGCACGTTAAAGTCCCCAGGCTAGCGGTTGTACTGCACTGGCTAAATTGCCCATCTGCAGCTGAGTGGCAAGTCGCCCGTTGAAACAGACATACAGCCCAATTTTTTGTTTTGCCTGGACAAAGGTTTTTATGTGTTTTCGTTTGTCATCGAGTGGCCCTTGAAAGCAGATGGCGGCGCCGCACTGTAATGAGCTGCCCTAGCTGCCTATGGCTGCGTTTACATGGATGCGACAGTTGCGCATTGAATCGAGATTTGGCTATTTTGATTTGTACCAGATAGGCAGAAGAGGAAGAAGTAGGAAGACAGGCTGCGTGCGATTGGTTCCTGCTCGATTCGATGCGCTACGATCGCCTCCACGTAGCCCTTGGAAGCGAACGGGGGCGGAGCACCCGCTCCTGGCGCGTGCCTTGCGCGTTTCCAAAACAATGGTTGGCGGTACTTGAAAGTGTGAATTGTATCGAAAGACTTTGTTCTGCACTTGCCGGCAGCGCCTTCATCGTTTGGAATCTACGAGGACAGTCGACATTAGAGTCCTGGAAAATATTTCTTATCTTTGGAGAACAGAGCAGGCTGTCACGTATCACCAAAGACAAGCCGTTTAAAATGAACCTTGGTGTGCACAAGAACGAAGCATTTGCATCTCCTTCACAGCAACTTCCAGTGTTCGTGCGTATGGAGCGTTCGTCGCTTGTTCGTCGCTTTGGGAAGCGACGAACATGCTCATGCTGTGCTGAGGAGATCTCACGCTGGGCTGAGGACTTGTAAATTTTGTAAGTGTGTATTGGGAAGGAGATTGAACTGTAAGGGGCGCTTTATCGAGCTTGTTGTCCCCACAGCCCGGTGTTTACCAACACGGCAACAAAGAAATTGAACCTCGCCTAGCACGATCTGGGCACGAGCGCATCGCTTTGACCAGTGCTATTGTTCGCAAAAGGAGCGGCCTTCGAATCGACATCTTCAATTTCTCTGATCACAAATAAACAAAAAAAATTCGGTTTATTGTTTCCACAGCTGAAGCGTAGCGCTAGAGGCGTCACTGTTCAATCTCCTCCCCAGTAGTCGGTGACGGGCAAAGAATTGAGTGGAAGCTTCGCCTCCAGCACGCGTTTGTTGCCTTTCCCCTGGCTTCGGCTCGCGCTTGCTACGATGTGTTACCAAAGCCAGAAAGCTCGATATTGAAACGGAGCACGTATTAAAGTCATATGCGAATTCCGTTAATAGATTTGAAGCGGTTACGGAGCGCTTTTTTTTTGTATATTTAGGCACGTACAAACGCGAGCTAGCTTTCGCTGCTGTAAACGCGCGAGCATGTAGCGGTTTTAGATTGCTCCAAATCTATCAGCGCAATTTACCAACAGCCTGTCACAGACTATAGATCAAATTCAGGGAACAATCCTACTACTAGAAACGTCTGGCGCATTTTCGTGGCACGTGTGCTCGGTTGCGCTTGCTACGCCTCAAGCCACTTGACAAACTTCACGCTTGGCGTTCCTTACAAGCACCGCAAATCAATGGTGCTCAATCGCGCAAGACATTGGCCACGAGCGAGTGCTCCGCTGTCATTTACTTTCAAAAGCCGCTCATTTCAGTGCTGCCGAGATTTGCTTGGCTGCACGGAGCACTGGCCTCGTGCATTGGCGCATGGGATGCACAAAACGAGCGTAGTTCAATAACGATGCTTCTCGGTTGCCGTGCGAGCGGTTTCGCTAGGATCGCTATCCGCTTGTACTTTCTCGCGTGCAGGCGACAGGGAAGAGCCGTTTTCGAACGAGGCTCTTCTGTGGAATTTTTCAACTGATGGATCTAAGAACGCTACATAAAGTAACATCCCACTTAAGAAAAAAGAAAACATTGAGGAACTTTTATTTTAACAAAATATTGATGCTTTACGGCGATGTTTGCAAAAACTAAACATGACAAAGATTTAAAAAAAAATGCTTTGAAAAAAAAAAGAAGGATTCTACAAGACCTAAGAAATATCAAAATCGTAGTACCGTGACCATAGCGCGGGCCAGCGCAGTGTTCGGATGTCTTCAATGTGCGAGGAGTCCCGTCGGCACGCTGCTCATGTCTCCAATCTGTGTGCAGCGCTAGCCTTCGGCATGGAATGTAGAAACCCCAGCGGAAGCGTTTTATGGCTGCTGATGTTCGTTTCTACGTCCTTCTGTCTCTCATTGTGAGGAATACTTGGAAGACAGCGTCCTTGTTCTAGGAGCAGATCTTATATTTTCATGTCTCTTTTTCATTTGGTAGCCAAAGAGGACGTTGGAAACAACTATAGAAAATTTCAAACTGGAAGTCTCCCCAAAACGCATTTCTTTTCTTCTTTCTCTCTTTCATGACCATTTATTAAAAGATATTCAAACCAATGCCATTTTGCCTGTTATAGTTGTGGCTAAATTTTCATAGTAACGCAGTCAAAGCTATGGGCGCGGGTGCGTTTGCGCACCTTGAGCACCCATCAAAGCTCTGCACGCGCACTCTTAACTCCTGAAATGCAACAGAAAGTTGTCCGCGAGTATAGTGGGTAGAACGGGCGCTATGCACGTTTTCTGGAGCTACAAACTGGTGCGTTCTGAGGTGTGAATATTGCAGGCAAATCTATGATTTTGTAAATATTGGAATGGTGCATTAGCGACGTCCACGCCCAAAAACGTCGTTGTGTCCGGCTTTCGACGATTGACCAAACCACAAGCAAAAGATCATTGTCAGAATGTCAACCTCGGCGGTGCTTGTTTCAAAACGAGATGGCTCCTAGCTTCTACTATACTTTTTTAAAACACCGTCGTACTTGTCGCATCTGGTGGTAAGTAGCAAGGGTCAGGACTTGCGGCACCATGGCGATACAGGAACTGACACCACCGTCAAAACAGGAACTGACGTTGTGAACGCTTGTGGTATTTATATCAGTGAAAAACACTTCTCAGCAAGGAAGAGTATATTGTTTTGTTTTTGCTCACACTAATATTTTTCCTTTTTTTTTTTACTGAAATATGTGCTACAGGAGCCTACAGTGTTACCTGTTTTGGCAATGTTAGGCTTAGGTGGACTTCGGCTCAGAGAAAAGTTTCGTCTCTCAATAGACTGATCTCACCAGCTAGTTTGAGTACGCCACCGCTGCCGATATGCATCGTGGGAGCAGTAGTCTTTCTGCACGCGCGACAACCCTGCTGGAGGTTTGCACGACCAGACCACGAGGTAGCATGAGCTGTCGCGTGAACTGGCGTCTGCCTTCTACGAACTACAGTTATGGCGGCGGCACGCATGCGTGGAACGCTTGGTGAGATCGGTCTATTATCTTTTGATTCAGGTAACGTCATGTTCTCAAACTTCTTCCTTGTTTCCCAACCGCTATCACGCTGTCACGGCGTTTGAGCTTTCTGTGATACATAGTTTACTTACCGGGGCCAAAAAAAAACAAAAAAGAACACGGTTCTCTTTTCACAAAAACTAATACATGTCCCAGAGATCTCCCTACGCGTCTTCCGCGCCCAGCAGAAATACACGAACGGATAGCAGACGACAAAATAAAACGAACATTCGTCTACATTAGATTTGATTATTATCGAAGAGATAAGTTTGTTTTTAAATGCGAACTGGAACTGCATTATCGTTCATATATTTCACTAATATGATTATTTATCGCGGTTATCCTGCTCGCCACCAGCCCCTGTTTGGGCGTTTTTGCGTTCGACACACCTCCTGGGTGTGAGTGCGCACACCAGTATTCAGACGAAGAGCAGACTAATTTAGGACATAAAAAAAATGCAAAACTGCCACTTTATTTTTTTTTATTTATTTATCTAGCTTCAACTTAGCCCTAATAAATAGACAACTTTTTTTCGCGAACTGACGTTCGCGTGCCCAGTTTCAGGTACGTATACGTTTGGAATTCAAATTTTGTGAGGCGTGCCAGATGTGCTGGTCTAAATGGCCGCACCGCCGCACCCTCAACTTTCGATAATTTCGAACGTGGTTGGAACTTCAAATCCAGTCGGAAATCAGAGCTTATTCTACGTTATGCAAGCCAGTATAATCTACGGCTATACTGGCTCGTATCTCGCGCCGCCCGTTGGCCGCTTCCGGCAGCGGCGGACGCAGAGCGAAGATCCAGCTCGAGATCGACGGTGAACAGCCCGTGGCCCGAGGTTACCTCGAGGGCCCGACCAGCATGCGCAGCTGGGAGCATGCAACTCGTTTGTTCCGGAAAACTTCTGCGCCATCTAGGAGGAAAAGGTACAAATAAATAGCGGTTGAATCCCCCTTAAGCTGCAACCCCACCCTTGGTTAGTGTGATTCTGAACCAACAGATGGCGGTGGGATCGCCTTCCAGACCTGTACATCAAAGCAAGAAATCGTGGGTGGTGGCGCCTTTGATACAGTGGGGTAATTTTCTGTATACTGAATTTGACATCTCTGTTCCTTCGCTTGTTTTTCTCTGCGCGAGATTTCTTTGGAACGCGCACGGGTGCGCCAGTTCTCGTGCAAGGGGGCCAGTTGCCTACGCTCCGAGCTCACGTCTCCAGCACATGTGGTCAGAACAAAACGCGAAAATCGTCCTGAATCAAATATCGAGACACATTCACAACAAAACAACCGACGCGTTGAAAAATATAAAATTGCCTGAGCGCGGTTAGCACGCCGCGGGGATTTCAAAGGAAAATTGCACATATTTTAATATGATCAGATTTATATGACGGGCCGGGCCTTTTGTCGTGCATGCGTTTGGCTCTTTGTGGATTTCCAGGAAAACGTGATGACGCGATAGACTTGGGTTTCCAAAATTCTAGCGTGAGGAATTAAATACCTCAAAAATCAAAACAAAGGAACTGTTTTTTGGGCGGTAAGGTGTCTGATCTAAGTAGTTGGGTATTTGACCCAAATCGCAAGACTGAAAAACACAAAATATGAAACTCAGACTTTGATATTGAGTTTGGTAAACTCAGAGTAAAACTGGTGCGGTAGTCATAATAAAAAAAAAAAAAAATGTCAAGGTTAAAAATTAACTCGCAGCAATAATTGATAAGAATTAATTTTAATACGAGTTCAGTGATAATCGCAATAACTGGCTAGGCAAAGATTTTGGGTCTGTGGATAGTCTTTGCACAGAGTTTAAGCAATGTACCAGTCTTAATTTGGTGATTTATGCGCGCAAATAGTGCTTTCCAAAGATGAAAAGAAATACGCAAACGGGTAGAGTTTAACGTTGTACAAATATAGTGTAAGCACGCACATGGTATGCTGATTAAGACTGAAACAGCGCTACATTTGACGCTAACGTTGAGCGTATCGAAAGTTAAGGGTGCATCTAAAGCTAAAGCTTGTACACGTATACTGCTCAGGCCGTAATGTTTGAATGTTCGTAGTACTTTATTACCCTTAGATTTGGTGTAAGTTGTCTCCTGATTGCTTACAACAGAAAGAAGGAAACTTTCTAACTCTGGGTTGAGAGAAAAACTCCACCTGCCGACAGCTATCTATAATCTCGGCCCCGATTATGAGTATTCATTGCATGCCAACGTTCGCGTGCTTAGAACGAGTTCTTCCCACGTGATTTCATACAATCGCAACTGTTCTTCACAAACAACATTGTTTGCTCACGCAAGTTGCCACATGTGAAGTAAGAATATTTTGTATTGATTGTGGCATACGTAAGAAGTAGCATAGTTTTTTTTTTTTTTTTTTTTTACAATCCACAATATAGAATGCTTCTGGGTTACCTTGAGCACGATCTGGATCGTAGTGAGAAACAAAAACAAATATTGATTAACAAGTGTGTAATCACGTGAAAACTGAGAAGGTAAATTTTGTTTCACGATATACATTACCAGTAAAGTATTTGGTTTATCGTGCGAGCGAAGTGGAAGATACAAGCGAGAGCATTCTGCCCTGAACTACTCTTCTAGTGAACGCGCGCACCGTTCAAACCATGGAGTTGCTCTTATAGCTTTTGGTGCGCTAAAATCTTTGAACACAACTATAATCAATTATATTATTTCAATAATAGTTATAAAGTGCGCCTATCTGTGTGTGTGTGTGTGTGCGTGTTTGTCTTTTGCGTTTACGTGCCATTTTCTTAGTTATATATTTTTCCAGACGTCCGATAACGATAGTCTTTTTCATTATAAGTAAAACCCGCATAATAAAAGATGTAGCAAAAAAAAAAAAAGAACGCGAACACGCGAAGAGAGATTAAAAATGCAATTTAACGACGCATTCAAAATCACTCGTTAGTTCTTTAGAGAGCCGGAGTTCTGTAGGGTGACATTGTTACCCGTTGTAGATTATAAAACGTGCAGTACAACTCTTAGCTCGTGGTCTTTGACGTGCATCACGCAGTATATGTGATAGAGGATCGCATGACGGTAGAATGCAGATGGGCGACAGAACCCAGGGTCCCTGCTGAGCCCCTTGATAGCAGCGTTTTTTTACAGGCACCGCCCACCATTGTTGTGGAAACGCGCAAGACACGTGCCATTAGCGGGTGCTCCTCCGCCTTTCGCTTTCAGGGACCAATCACTTTAGTGCTGCGCCGCCATTTTCCTCCAAGGGCCGCTCGAGACACGGACCTCGTGCACTGGCAACCTTCTGACGTCCCGTCGTCCACGATATTTTACGTGAGCGTTCGGTTTGATGTAATAAAGTAAAAAAGTAAGCAACAAACTGTACAGATAATGTATATTTTAAAATAAAAAATAAAGTCTAAAATGGTATTATTTCATGGCGCTATAAAACGGAATCACGTCAACTAATCAAAATAACGAGACATTAAATTATGAAGCATCCTTCGATATTACAATTTTCAGAACTTCCATATTGATATATTACAGGTTATTAATGTTATAAGACCTCAAACTTTTCCCATTCAGTTACGGCAACTTGTAGTTTCTTATTATAAAATACAGATGGCGACACGTGTTCAAGAAGAGCTTGATGTGCATTTTCCGTCGTGTGCCGCTTGGAACGCCACGTGAAAGACAGAAAAAGCGCCAAATGTCAGGGTGTCAGATGCCTGGATGCTCGCAGTGAGCGAGCCAGAGATGTCAGAACAACAAGCGCGAGGCTGCGGGTGCACCACAGCTACTTTTCCGCGCGTTCTACTGTGCGTCGGTTCACATGCCTGACGCGATCCAAATGAAATGGGCGCCATGAAATGCATTCTGCCATCTGAGATTGCGCCACGTATGCGAAAACACTTTAATGTTTTTATCACTTGCAAAAATCATTTTCGCAATAAAACTATGCTTGTCGGAATGGTTCGACTATATTTTGTTTCAAAAACCACCTCGGCGGCTCTTAAGTAGCAATGATATTAAAACAAGACACAAAACATTAAATCGGCTTGGTGTCTGAGCCAACGTGCTGGCCCATGAATTCAAATTTGTCGGTTTTAAATATCGGCCGAAGTGCTCGCAATCCGACGGAGGCCAATCTGAGATTTCGGTTGCACGAAAAAAGATCTCCAGGTAGTGAAAATAAACAAGCATTTTTTTTTTTTTTTTTATTAGGGCGTGTTAAGTGATTTTTGTTGGTTTGGCTTGTGAGAATCTAAGATCTGAAAATTTGCTTTACCTTAGTTCAGAGCGCAGCCAATGCTACGGGCTGATGAAGCCACTGAAGCATCGCCAAGAGCGCGAGGTTAAGTTGTTGGTTCTCTTTCTGTGCATAGGCGGTCGGGCTAATCTAGAGCCACTAAATAAGCTACGCTTCACACACATCTTGGTGCTTAAAATGATGGTTGTCAGTTATCTGAAGCATTATCTGAAATCACAGGAAACGCTTTTACGTCTTCCAAAAATGTTTAAACAGTTCGAGAAAAAGCAAAGCAATATTTCGTGAGGTAGTACCTGACACCGAATGCTGAGGAAGTCGCACTTTTGAATCAAGACGATCGGCAGTTGCGTTTATTTGTTACTAACCAACAAGATGGCGGCGCCCACAACAATATCGGGGGGAAACGTGCCGATACTCTAAGCGTAGCTCATTTGGTTTACCTCACATGCTAAACCTAAAGCCCCTCTATCCTAGGAAAAGTGGCGCCATTCATTGTTGTGGAAATGCTCGAGGCACGTGCCGCGCGCCACTTCTGGGAAATTCATGGCGTCTGAAATCTAGCTCAGTACTGCGCTGTGCCGCCATTATCTTCTTAAGAGCTGCCCGTTGCGCGTGCCTCGTGCATCGACGAAGCTTGCACTACTTTTGAAACATGAAGGGGCTTTAGCTAAACCAAGTGCGATGGGGGATCGTTGACCGAGTGTGTTGCGGCACCGCAGACCAGAGCACGTGGAGAAATGCTCGAGCGCGAGCTCCGTTCAGGGCACGGAGCTCACGCTACAGAACTTGTAGGGACTAAAATCCCCTCGATGCTGTTTGCGCTGGTCTTTCATGTAACTTAAAATGTGCCAGTACACGAGGCCCGTCTCTCGAGCAGCCCTTGGAGGCAAATGGCGGCGCAGCACTAAAATTACTGGCCCCTGAAAGAGGTTGGCGGTGGAGCACTTATTCGTGGCACGTGTCTTGCGCGTTTCCACAACAATGGTTGGCGGTACTTGTAAAAAAACGCTTTTATCAAGCGTCTTTAGCAGGGACCCTGGGTTCAGTCGCCCATCTGCATCCTACCGTCGTGCGATCGTGTACAGTCGCCGGCCATATGAGCTCCCCCGGCCGAACGCCGACCGGAGCAGCGAAAATCCCGCATGCGGCGCGTCGAACGTTGTCGCGTTCTGGGAGCCGGGCTATTGGGACCCAACCATTCAGTTATCAAAGGGGTGGACGCAGGAAGTTTAATAGCATCCCGCGTTTTGGAACGTAAATCTGAATAAAGCACGGCAGATTACAATCCCGATTCCGGTTGTAGGTAAACGCAGACGGCTTATCGAAATTCTTCGCTGCATAATATCTCTGGCATGTTATATGCTACTTTTTTTATTTGCAAAACCGCTTTGTCATTTTATACGGTTCCTACCCGAAGAGTAATCCTGCGCACAAACTCTCTTACAATCTTTCTTAAACCTAGGCTAGACAATGACAAGCGATTTTGAAATAATTTATTTAATATATAGGGATATGCTATAAATAAGAAAAAGAAAAAGGTTTGTGTCGAAGCAGAATAAAGATTCAGGCACTTTTCATGAACGCGTTTTATCGAAGAGACTCTACTGTTCTGCGCTCAGTAGCGTGTTGCTTCGCCAAGGGTAAATATCTACACGATGACTTTGCAGATGGCTTCCTGGTCAGCCACTTCTTGCTTGCCGAGGGATCATTGTTGTCATGCCTAATATCATATCAAACATAGGGTCTTTACATTTGTAAACATCGATCGAACACTGCTGCTTTATCTACGCCTAAAGCAAGCTCCAGTTTATCAGCAGTTATACCATCATCTCCGAACACCTCGGACCAACACCCGAAGACGGCAATTCTAATCGGCCATGTTTTCGTGATTCACACTTCTAAAGGCTGAAATCCCGATAAAAGGTATGCGTCCACCCCTTTGATAACGGAATGGTTTGGTCCCAATAGCCCGGTTCCCAAAACACGACAACGCTCGACGCTCCGCGTGCGGGATTTTCGCTGATCCGGTCCGGGTTCGGTCGGGGGAGCTCATATAGCCGGCGACTGTACCACATATACTGCGCAATGCACGTTAAAGACACCGAGCTAACAGTTGTACAGCACTTTTTATAACCTTCAACGGGTAACAATGTCGCCCTACGAAACTCCTGCTCTCTAAATAACTAACGACTAATTCTGAATGCTCCGTTACATTGCACTTTAATGTGTGTTTGCGTGTTCGCGTTCTTTTTTTTTTTTTTTCTACATCTTTGATTATGCGATTCTTACTTATGAAACAGACTATAGTTGTCTGATTTCTGGAAAATATTATATAACTAAGAAAATGGCACGTGAACGCAAAAGAAAAAAAAAAACATACACATAGGCGCCCTTAATAAAAATAATTGAAATAACAGAATTGATTATAATTGTGTTTTCAAAGGTTTGAGCGCACCAAAGGCTATATAAGCAAGCTCGATGCATTGGATTGTGCGCTTGTTCACTGGAAGTGTAGTTAAGGGTAGTGTGCTCGCACTTGTATGTTCCGCTTCGCTCACACGATAAAATGAAATACTCTACTGGTAATGTATTTAGTGAAACAAAGCTACCTTCTGCATATGTGCTATGCCCTCAGTTTTCGCGTGATTCCACGGACGCTTGTTTATCATTATTGTTTTCGTTTCCCATTGCGATTTATTTCGTGCTCTTTTGCATGCTACATGCATTAGATTCCAAGGTAATCCAGGAGCATTCTATTTCGCGGATTGTAAGAAAAACCTATGCAACTAGACACGTGTGCCACAATGAATACAAAATATTCTATATGCTTCACATGTGACCGCTGGCCTGAGTAAACATTGTTGTTTGTCTAGAACAATTGCGATTGCATGAAATCACGTGGGAAAAACTCGTTCTAAGCACACGACCGTTAGCATGCAGTGAATACTCATAATCAGCGCCGAGATGATTGCTAGCTGTCAGCGGGTGGAGTTTTTCTATCAACCCAGAGTTAGAATGTTTCCTTCTTTCTGTTGTAAGCAAACCGGAGACAACTTACACCAAATCTAAGGGTAAAGTACTATGAACATTCAAAACATTACTGCCTGAGCAGTATATGCGTGCAAGCTTTAGCTTTTGATGCACGCTTAACTTTCGATACGCTCAACGCTAGTGGAAAATGTAGCGCTGTTTCAGTCTTAATCAGCGTATCATGTACGTGCTTACACTGCATTTTATGCAACGTCAAACTCTACCCGTTTGCATCTTTTTCATTTATGCACATCACTACTTGCGCGCATAAATCACCAAATTAAGACTGGTGCAGGATGTCACAAAAAAAACATTTACACTTTTTTTTTACCGCAAAATAAACTGCGCATTGCCTAACGCTCATTCTCCGTCCAAAGGTAGTGCTAGGTCACAACCAAATGCCAAAGTTTTATTCCGAACGAACAAATAAAGGAAAATCGAGCCCGTCTTCGCCCGTTTTCGGTTTCTGGTGCCATAGAGCCTCATGTATTCGAAAACTACGTCGGCCGCCATTTTCCCATTGACCTTTTCAGAAAATCGCTTATAACTTTTGAATAAGGTATCGGATCGTGCTCAAACTTTGACATCTGATTGTGACCTCTAGCGCTACCTTTGGGCGGAGAATGAGCGTCCGGCGATGCTTAATTCATTCTTGCGGTAAAAAAAAACAAAAACATCCTGTAATTTTTTTTTGTGAATTACTGTACGTTGCTTAAACTCTGTGCAAAAGTTATCCACAGACCCAGAATCTTTGCCTGGCCAGTCCTGTATTTATCACTGGATTCGTATTAAAATTAATTCTTATAATTTACTGCTGTGAGTGAATTATTACCCTTTATTAACCAAACTCAACATCTAAACCTGAGTGTCATTTTTTGTGTTTTCCAGCCTCGTGGTTTTGGTTAAACTAAACACCCAGCTACCTAAATGAGACACCTGACGGATAGTTCATTTGTTTTGATATTTTAGGTAGTTAATTTAGGTAGTTTAGATATTTTAGGTAGTTTAGAAGTTTACACGATGCCTGCCACGAAGTCTAAACACGTCATTGACGTTCTGCGGTCTGTTTTACCAACTTTAGCCCTACCGAAAATACTTTTCTCTAATAACGCGCGAAATCTTGCTTCAAATAAAATAAACAATTTTTTGAAGAAAAAAGAACCGACATCAGGCATCACATTAGTGCACCCTACACTCTAAGAAAAAAGGGAGGAGAAAGGTAGCAAAAGCGACTCTTCCTCCTCGTTGCGGACAAGTTGCCCAGAGAAGGGAGGAACGGCAGTTCAGATGAAAGGAGGAGGGCGAGTTCCTCCTTGTTCAGTTGGCGCAGGAACAGCACCCACAAAAGGCGGTCGAGCGCGTGCCACCGTTCGGAGCGGTCGCAAGTTTGATGAGCTCCCGAGGAGCGTCTGCAACGGCTTTCACCGGCCGTGGTTCATCTGCTGAAATGTCTCAGGATTCCTACCGAGTGGTTCTGCCGTCTCTGCCCACAGGTACCGAAGTTTTGAACTCTGTATTTGCGCATTGTGACACCTCCGGAGGCCCATACAAGATTGACGATTTTCGAACACAAATGGAACGCTATGGCGTTCTACAAGATTTGATTGGAGCTGGCCAGTACCAAATGAACCATGTTTGGCTCTTTATGTTTAACTCTCTGACTGCGAAGAGGAAGCTTCTTGCGGCAAAAGAACTGGTCGTAAAAGAAAAACGCTGTTTGCTCATCGACCCTGACGAATGCGAGGTCCGACTACGACTGCACTGGACACCGATTCACATAAGCGACGACGCAGTAAGGAGGGCCCTAGAGCCTTACGGGAAGGTGAACGAAGTGTCCCGAGACACGTGGAGGGTGGAAGGATTCCAGAATGTTCAGACGACAACGAGATTCGTTAAAATGAACCTCAAGGAGGGCACAACAAAAGATCACCTCCCGCACCAGCTGGTTATGTTCGGAAGCAAGGTCCTGGTCGTCGTTCCAGGGAGAGCACCACTCTGCCTCCGATGCAAGAGGACAGGCCACATCCGCAGAGAGTGCCGAGTTCCCCACTGCGACAAGTGCAATCGCTATGGCAACGAGCAAGAGGACTGCATTCGAACATATGCCACCGTGATGCTGCCTGCTCCCGGGGAAGACAACTCGGAGTTCTTCATCGATGAAGAAGAAGCTGAGAAAGGCGTAGACGACGTTCGACATCCAGTCACTACTGGTGACCCAAAGGTTGCAGACGGACGACAAGACCACCTAGAACGGAAGAATGACACCACCTTGTCAAGTTGTCCAACTGGTCGAGAGAGAGACCCTGCACGAGAGGAAGACACATTGGCGCCTAATTTTCAACCTGGACGTGAAAGACACCTATCCCGGAAGAACGACTACATCTCATCTGATCCACTGGCCGGTCGAGAGGGAGACCTAGCACGGGAGAGCGACACCAACTTTCCAAGTTGCCTGGGAGCTGACAACCCTGCGGCTGGGAACATCAGTCCGGACGTCGACGGTGCTGCCGCGGACCCTTCGAGGGGCCAGTTAACGAAGCCGGCTTGCATGACCGATAACCATTCGGACACGTCCGAAGACGACCTGGAAATGGATGACGGCGCTGACCCCTCAAAGAGGCCTTTGGACCTCGTAGAGGAGGGGCCGGACTGGACTCCAGTACACGGGAGGAAGAAACGGTGCAAGCCCCGCCCTCCCCCAGGAAATGGACGAGAGCGAACTTCGTAGAAGGTGGTCACTTTCTGGTTACATTCAAACTCCGAACGCTTTAGGTCATGTCTTTCTTAGTTCCACTTTCTCTTTACTAGTGCCAGTTGCGAAGTTATGCATGATGTAACTGCCATGTGAAGTTGTTTGTATGTCACTTTCCAATGCACGCTTCCTCTTCCAATCCCAGCAATGCTTCCGACTAAAAAACCGGGCCCTTCCACTAAAGGTTTAACATTTGGAACCCTCAACATTAGAGGATTAAACTCTAGTCGAAAACAGTACCAGCTGCTACGTTTGCTCCACGAGGAGCAATTAGACTTTTTGGCCTTACAAGAAACAAAAATGGCGGAGGAAGAGCAGGTGACGAGGGCGTTACAGCCTTTCCTTACCTCGTACGAGGTACGCGTAACGCATGCCGTTGGCACTGCAGGTGGTTGTTTTTTATTCCTGAAAAAGTCTGTCCCCCTTTCAGATGTGAGTGTCATTACCGATGACCATGGGCGTTTTATTTTGTGTGACTTTGACGAAAGAGCAGTGGAGAGTAATTTGCATCTATGCCCCTTGTAAGGTTAGTGAACGGGAGGCATTCTTCCGAGGGATTTCACATTACATCGAATCTGATCGGATCACTGTACTTCTAGGCGACTTTAATTGCATTTGTGAATCAAGAGACAGAACTCCATTCACGCGCGTAAGTGATTCTAGTGCAAATGTGCTGAGTGAAATAATCGCTGAGAATAATTTGGAAGATGTTTTTTACATTTCAAAAAGTACAAAGAAAATTCCGTTCACACATTTTCAGAAATCCTCTCACGCACGACTTGACCGCATTTATTTTTCTAGTGACATTGTAAATAACATTGGATCTTATCACGTAAAACCTGTGTTTTTTAGTGACCACTGTCTCGTAAATGTTACAATTGGAGAAAACCAAACCCCTAGGTCAAAGTTTAACTGGCGATTGTGGAAGCTGAACGCAGGCCTACTTAAAGACAAGACTTTTGAAGCTGCAGTGGACGATCTTCTTGATAAAATGGTTGAGCAAAGTGGGATGTGCCCCTTAGAACGGTGGGAGCGTTTCAAAGAGGAGGTTAAAATGTCAGCAATCGAAAGATCGAGCACGCTCAAGTTTTACGCCAGAGCAGAAGAACGAAAACTGCAGCAGAATTTACCGACCCTCAGTGAAACAGAATGTACTAACCCTGGTCAAGGAGTAAAAGACATAGAAAATATCAAAGCACAACTCGAACACTCTCAGAAAGCGCGTTATGAAGGTGCTGTGGTCCGCGCAAGAACGCAAAGGTTTCTTTGCGGCGAACAACCTACCAAGCAAGCTTTGATAGCTGAAAAAAGATATGCAATGTCCAAAGAAATAGCCGAAATCGAAAGGAATGGCAACCTCACTGCGGATAGCACGAACATCGAGGAGGCGTTTGTAGAACATTACCGAAGGATATTTTCACTCACTTCAGGACGGCACGATTGTGAAATGAAAGACCTCCTGTCTCTTATGCCGAGACTAGACGACAACACGCGGGAATGGCTGGAGGAACCCATCAGTGTTGAAGAAGTAGAAAAAGCAATAAGCGACCTGCCCGGGGGTAAAACACCAGGCCCTGACGGACTTTGTTCAACTTTTTACAAAAAGTTCAAAAGTCGGCTCTGTCCCATTTTACTCGTTGTCATCGAAAAATCTTACAAGAAAAAAATATTGCCGCTGTCTTTCATGAGGACTCACACGGTTTTAATTCCAAAATCTGAGGATAACGCCAAGTTGCGTCGTGTAGAGGGCTACAGGCCAATAAGTCTCTGCAATGTAGATTATAAAATATTTGCGAAAATTCTCAATAGTAGGCTGCAGCATGTAATATGCCAATTGGTAGGCGATCATCAAACATGTGGAATAAAGGGTAGAACAATACAAACAAATATTCACGTAGCGAGAAGCATTTTAGACTGTTGCACCGATAGAAAAGATCAGATTGCCATGCTACAGATTGACCTCGAGAAGGCATTTGACCGTGTGCACCATAAATTCCTCTGGGCCATTTTGCGACATGTTAACATTGGACACGTTTTATATGACGGAGTGCGAATGGCATATCAGAACTGTTCCACACGACTGAGAGTAAACCGTAACGTAACTGAGAGCATTCCCGTACTGTCCTCAGTGCGACAGGGTTGCCCCCTCTCACCATTGTTGTTCGCTCTTTATTTGGAACCTCTCTGTTTGAGTGTTGCGAACAACGCGAATGTACAAGGTTTTCTGTTCAACGCGCTCGAAGTCAAGATATTGGCGTACGCCGACGATGTTGCAGTTTTCTGCAGCGATAAAAGAAGTGTGACCAACCTATCGCATTGGTTAAACACTTTTGCGACGTTAGTGAAGCGGCTGTAAATCTAGAAAAATGCTATGGTTTTTGGCACGGCTCATGGGCTACAAAGCCATTGGAGTTTGAAGGAATCAAGTGGGGCTTGACGCCTACAAAATACCTTGGTGTACCACTCCAGCATATGCACAATCCTAGTGTTTACTGGTCCGAAGCAACAGCAGAACTGAAACAGAAAGTAGCACGCTGGCCGAACCGAGACTTCTCAATTTTTGCGAGGGCAACGGCCTGTAACATCTTCCTTGTCACCAAGCTCATGTATGTGCTTCAAGTGTTGCAATGTACTCGAAGTAGTATGCAAAAAGTCCATAGAATATGTGCTATGTTTATCGGGAAATCAAGCGGGGAACCGATGAGAAGGGATAACCTTTTCCGTCGCATCCCTTTGGGGGGACTGGGCCTTGCACACCTTTTTGTACGAAAACTTGTGTCACGATTCCTTTTTCTACGAGATATCGAACAACCATTTATGCGCACTGTCATTCAAACAAAATTGGCGTGGCACTTACCTACTTTTTTGGTCTCAAGCTGCGGGGAGCAACCATCCAAAATAGGAATGTTTCTCAAGGAGGTTGTCGATACGTACAATTTTTTGTCAGTTCGCTTTTCTAGGGACTTTTTGTCATCTGTAAGTAGGAAGGGCCTGTCCAATGCCCTGTATGACATTCTTTTCCCAGAGCCCTTGTACCGCGCAGTGCACAGACAAAGCCCTGGCCAGGATGTTCTTTGTCGTGTTAAGAAAATGGCGATCCCGCCGCGTGCTAAAAGTTTCTTCTTTAAACTTCACACCTCGACCCTCCCAGTGAAAGCATGGCTCCACGAGAAAGGTATTTTTGTTCCATGGACCACCAACTGCCTACTGTGTAAAACACCTGAGACTATAGAGCATGTATTTATTTTCTGTTGGGACGCCCTTTTGTTTTGGGACGTGTTACAGAGGACATTGAAAAAAGACTTAGAAATAACGTCACAATCGATTCGTTTTCTTCCAATTACTTCTCACGAACGTGTGCCGTACGACCTCATAATACTGGTTGGTCTATACAGTATTTGGTGCTCGAGGATGGCAGTTAGAAACGCAGACCTTAATCCACGGCCAGTTGAAGCATACTTCGTGGAATTTGTAACCCAAATACGCTGTACCTACACAGATCAAGATGACCTGCCTCCGTGGGTAAAGAAATGTGAAAAACGATGTGAAAACTTCAAAAGTCCCTAATGATATGTGCTAAGCAAATGTATATGTAGCCTGAACATGCCATTGGTGAATAAAACTGTTATAAAGAGAAAAAAAAAAAGTTCAGTTGGCGCAGGGGTAGAACATCGCGCTACTGACCAAGTGGTCAACGGTTCGATCCCCAGAAAAGTTTTCTTTTTTTTTTTTTTGTTTACCAAAACACACATAAACACACCCAGACCGATGAAAGGAAAATTAAAGTCCTTATTATGCTCTGAGACGTTTTCCTCCTCCAGGCAGACCGCAGAAAGCTTTCGCCCTCCCGACTCATCTTCTTTCGGTTTCGTTTTTCGAGAACATCACGCACGTTGTTTAATAAATTAATGTTGAGTTGATTGAGCTTCAGCGGCAGCGAAGGCCGCCTGTAATTCCGTCTTCTAGTCCAAACGTGCAGAACATTTCGGTTGCATTGACGTTTTTACCACTAATTTTTTCAAACGAGCTAACGAAGCCGCTAGAAACAGCAAAGTTCCGGAACAGTGCCAGCAGCGCTACATACACTGGGTAAGACGGCCGTCTCCGATTTGCGGGACACACGCGGAACTACAGCAGCGAAACCACGAGGAACTGTGTCGACGTTTTCGACGTTATGGAAATCGCGGGAACTGCGTCCAAGGAAGGCAGGTTTTCCTGCCGGCTGCCTGGGTGCTTTCCGTGCTGAGTTCGGTTCCGTTGTCCCGTGCCGAGTGCCAACCGGCGTTCAACGTGATTCTTCTGCGTGTCAGCAACATCGTCAACGTGGTTCTGTATTTCTTCGTGTCAGCGACATCGTGATGGCAGTGTTGTGGGTTGTGAACAGAAGACTGGAATTATCGCCGATGTGACCGTGTGTTCGCGTATCAGTGGTGTAACAACAAGATGAGATGACGTAAACTGTCGGGCATTGATGCCGCTGGTCGGGCCGTTATCGGAGGGGCCGGGGTGTCGCAGGATGACATTCCGCTTTACATTAAAGAGTTTAAAACCACTTGATGGATTAGGTGCAGTCGATCGACGTGTGGATAGTCATGTTGGAACGCTGGTCTGAACGGTAAGCTCCTATCGTACAGTGGCCAATGTGACTGTCGGTCCCCGAGAGCGATTGCGCTCTGGGGAAAAGACAACACTACGAAAGTATGACGGAAAGTACGTATATTTATAATGGAAGTTTAGCATAAAAAAAAAGACAGGCAAAATCGAAAAAAAAAACAAAAAACGCTATCCTTTATTTTACTGTTTAAATATATTACGGTTCCTGTAGAAACTGCCCTCTAAGTGGCGCGCTGGCATGAGCGCTAGAAGTTTTCGAGCTCGCAACGGCGCAGCTCCGTACACTTAGCAGTTGCCGCAAGTCGCGGCTTTGACTGCATTCAAGTTGATCGAAAAGCGATTTCTGTGCCCGTGAAGCATCACTTCCAGCTGAGTGGATATCCGCTCTACAGAGATTAATTCAAGACGGCAATTGCAGCTTGCGCGTACAGCACAAATAGAAAAACGAACACTACAATATAAATACTGGCTACGAAGGGCCATGCGGGAAAACAAACTCATGGCTTGGAACCACATTGGAGCGGCTCGATTTATTGGCTTTCAAATAATTATGGCATGATCGAGCGTCTTCTTTTTAATAAGAGGTTCATCCCCTGAGCCATTAAAAATAGCCTCAGATGTATGACATTGCTGGAAAAAAATGAACATGTTCGGAATATTTTTTTTTTGCTTAGAGAGTCACCGAAAAATTCCGTGCGTTCAAAACGACCACTATAAAAGACGGAAACGCAGAACTCGGTAGTAGTGATCGGGGTTGTGTGCTGTTGTATTGGTGTTTGTGTGTGCGATGCCTGTGTATGCGTTCAATATATGTTGACCTGATGTTTGTAGTATGCGCAACGTGTCTACATGTGTTAGAGATTCCGAAGAGAATGAAACGCAATTATGGCGTAAGGAAATAAAAATATTTTTTGTAAAACATGAATTGGGCGGTACCTAGCGCCACCTAGCCTAGCTACGTGCGATTACTCTGCTTGACCCTGCCATCTGGTGGCAAGCGATTTAACATCCTTTTACGCTACGCGGCTACGGCTACGCCATAACTTCGTGTTACCGTGTTGAGATAAGCCAAGAGGTTGCTTCGGATTTGCTTATTTTTGAGAGCGGTTTTTGGTTTTGCGGGCGAATGATTTTCACTCCTCCGTGATGTGCGGTTGACGCAACGGTTGACGAAGGAATTGTGGCTCGAGGAATAGCAAAGGTAGGACATAAAGTGCGCGAACTGAGTGCCGGTTGTCTCCGTTGAACATCGCAGTGCTGACGATGAGAAGACTGAGTGACTGCATGCTTTCGAAACGTAAGTTTCTTTACCTGCAGGGGTAAAGAAACTTCGGAAATAAATACAGTTCGCGGAAAGCTCGTGTTACGTTTTTATTTCCTGCTCTTCTCGCTTCGTGCAATAAACTTAGTGTTCTCTTTAAGCCTTACCGAGCTCGATTTGCTCGATTCGTGGCCGCCATAATGAGATGCAGTCGACGGAGGAACTTTTCCTCCCCTGCTTAAGGGACGAAAGTTTCTCCCTTTCTGAAGGAACATATGTGTCCAGAGCGTTCCTCCCTTTAGGGAGGACTATACTGACCCTTTTTTCTAAGAGTGTACCATCCTGCAACTAACGGGCAAGCAGAACAGATGGTGTTCGAAACGAAAAAAAGCCCCCTTGAAGTTTACGGAAGAAGCAGTTCAGTGAAGAATCGCCAGGTTCTTGTTCCGGCTGCACGCGACGGTCTCAACTTACACGGAAAAAAACCCGCCGAAGCAATATTCGGCGGACGAAGAGCCACACCCCTCGATCTCATGATACTATGGCCTACGAACAAAGATCGAGAGATTCCCTGATCGGGAGTAATGGCAGTTTATTCGGTCGGACAACTCGTCTACGTGAGGAATTTCAGCGGAAGCTGGGCCTTCCATGAAAAACTTGAGTAGAGAAGGCTCTACGTTGGTTGACGAGGAGGCGTGATCTCTCTGAATACGTTGGATATCAATGCCCTTGAGTGCAAATATAACTAAATCACAAATCTCTCTTCGTGTATTGTGTAACTGCCCTTGTATTTGATAGTAGAATCTATGGTGGTGATTTGGACCTTTCACACCAGGCTCCTTTTTCTTATTATTTGCCTCATACTCCTTTGCGGTTTAAGTATGCTTCAAGAATCTTTTAAAACGGGGACACTTTACGTCAACGAGGCCGTTTGTTCCAAGTAGTCAATCAGGGAATGCTGCTAGCAATCCGTCCCTCATATTAACGAATAAGCCGAACTTCTGCACAGTGCAGTTTTCCTGTTCCGCGTACAGTTGTAAACCAGCATTCTCATTGATTCTACCATATTCTGTTGCGGGTGAAGAAAGTCTTTGGGTACACGATACTTGAAACAAGTCTGACACTGTACGTTATGGTCCGACACCCACTAATGTCGTGGTCCTTATAAAGCCTCCTCATTCAATCATTACCTCGTCACCTCCAATTGCTCTTTATCAACAGTAAGTGCAATAGGCTACCGCCATATTACAATCCAAGAATTGAAAAATTTAGTCGTTCAGTCCTTCATCAAGTTTATTATTTATATAATGTTAATACGTTACATTACCTCGACACAATTGACGTCCATCGTCGATCTTCAAATACTTATACCTGTATACAAATTAGACGCACAATGGGGGAGGGGGTGGGGGGGGTCGGTGGCCGAGTGCATGGTCTAGCGTAGAGCCACTATATGAGCTGCGCTTAAATAGTGGCTCTAGTCTAGCGCACACCGGCTCGGAGCACTTGGAGCGAAAGCTCGCGCTGCAGAACCCACCCGCCCCTGCCCGTTTCGATCTGGAAGAGCATCGTACCGGCGTGCGGTCGTTTATCACTACTGCGTGGTGCACGTTAAAGACCCCAGGTTTGCGGTTGTACCGCAATGGCTAAATCGCTCATCTACAGCTGAGACACCAGACGCCCAATAAGGCAGACTAACTTCTGGCTGTATAAACATACACACAACAATTTGCAATTAGACGCATAATAACAAAGAACACAGCGTGCCGCTTCTTTTCTTTGGATGCCTTTTTTTTAAAAAAACCAGCGCAAGCTCGTGCGTTCTCTCTTTTGAGATGGTTAGAACGGTCGCACATAAAACCCGCGTTTCTCCTACCCGCCCGCTTCCCCCTCTCATTATGTGTATTTGGTTATAACTAAATAAGCTATAATAATGGTGTATTCATATTTACTTTCAGTTTCAGTCAGGGAAAAGGAGTTTCGCGGGAACTAGAGCCAATAAATGAGCTGCGCTTAGAGTATCGGCACTCTCTTCCCCGACAGTCTTGTGAACGCCGCCATATTAGTGCTTGTGCAGAGCAGGCGCAACTGCCGATCGTCATGATTCAAAAGCGCGACATCCTCAGCATTATATTTGGTGTCAGAAAGCTCATGTAATGTTGCTTTGCTCAGTCATAGACGGAAGAGGGTGAGGGTGGCCTCGGTCTATATAAGACCGGCCACGGCAACGGAAGATGACGATGGAGCAACGAAATGGATAGGCTAAATCATCGGCCTAGCCGAAGGGGACTCGGTCGTCATAGCTGGGGACTTCGACGCTCAACACAAAGACTGGGGATATGCAAACAACACAAGGAAGAGCCGGCAAACCATACAAGGCATCGAAGCTGTGGGCCTTACACTTCGCGACGAGCCGAGAACCAAGACGAGAATCGGCATCTAGGGGAAACATAAGTACTCCACCCCGGACCTGTCCTGAGTCACGACAAGCCTAGTGCTCCAATGGTAAACGGGGAGAGACAGCCTGGACAGTAGCCACTTCCTCGTAAAAATGAATATTCATCACGGACAAGTTACCAACGACAAGGAACAAAGACCAGTACTAAAGTGGGATCGTGTCAGGAGGTTCCATGGCACCATAGAGAACCGTGTCATTGAAAAATGCATCCGGATTGCTCTAAGAAAAGCGAAGACGCAAGTCCTGTTAAAGCTATGATATTCTACACCGGGCAATCACCTGCTCGACCTCTGGGCCAGCCGCCTACAAACTCTGCAGTGGCACCGAAGGAGCAAGATGCTGCAGCGCGAATTTAAGCTCAACCGAGTCACGGCAAAAGCGACCCAGTACTCCAAGAAGTTTGGGAGCGAAAGGTAGAGGACCTACTTCGGTTCCTTCAGCGAACGCACACGGCTGAGAAAAGCTTGGAGAACCAAGAAAGGACTGGTAGAGAGAAAGCGCAAAACAAGAAATGCAACACAGAACCTGGCCCTCAAGCTTAATATCAGCGAAGCAGAAATGGCAACCAGGGCTGGAGAACTGTACTTCCGCCAGAACGAAACCACAGGAAGCCAGAGATTGGTAACGACGAACACACGGACGCCACGAGATGGAGGAATGAACGACCGACTCAATATCGGATTACTAATCGAAGCAATCTACGGGACAAAGACCCACAGTGCGCCTAGACCGGACGGCATAACCTACCAAGCACTCAGAAACCTACCGGAGGAGGAGAAACAGAAACTCTAGGACAAATACAATCGAGTATAGGAAGCCGGTAGACTACCGAGAGCCTGGGAACTCTTGTGGGTCACCCCAATTCCTAAGCCCGGCAAACAGCTTGAACCCATGGATAATCGGAGACTGGTATCTCTAATATCAAATATTTGCAAGGCGACGGAGAAAATCGTGCCCAGAAGGATCCAGTGGTATCTGCAAAAGCATGAATACCTCGATGCCCGTCAAACGGGCTTACGCGAAGCTATTGGGACGCTGGACAGCTTCAGGTTACTCCACAAGGAGGTGCAGGCCGAAAAGCACAAGCAAGGCCCATGGCTCGTGGTCGCCCT
Source organism: Ixodes scapularis (assembly GCF_016920785.2). NCBI lineage: Eukaryota > Metazoa > Arthropoda > Arachnida > Ixodida > Ixodidae > Ixodes > Ixodes scapularis. Next base: position 185,897,093 of record NW_024609857.1, read on the forward strand.
AGACATACGCAAGGCGTTGGATTCAGTACTACACAGGACAGCCATCCGAGGCACGAAAGCATGCGGCAGTAGCAGAAGACGTCTGAACTTTATACTTCTGCGTTACAGAAGGCTTCAGGTGGAGATAAGAAGCGCCAAGGGCCAAACACTTCGACAAAAACTCCGATGGAATACAAGATAGTTAAGCCTGGCAGTTCGGCGACGGAGCCATTCGCGTCTCCAGCTCGACGCTCGCCCTCCCGCGGCGGAAACGGGAAGCGCTCTTGTGAGGGTCCCCTGATCCTCCAGCTCAGCGGGCACGGCGGAACTGCTCGCGATCATGGCTTGCTAAATGTCATTTCCCAATGCCAACAACGTTCTTCACTGTCCCAACGTAGTGCTGCAGCCGTTATGGGATTGTATCTTACTGGAGAGTTCTAGTATTGTGCATAGAAGCAAACGCAAGCGGTGTGCGTTTGCGTTAAATTTGCGTGCTCCACGTTGTGCGTTCGCCTCATCGCCATCCGCCATCCAAGACCGCAATTTTGGGCTCCGCGCACGCGCAGTGTGGAACACGGAAAGCTAACGCAAACACACAGTGCTTGCGTTCGCTCGTCTACGCAGTACTAAACCTCACTACTGTTTCACTGGCTTCCAACGCCAACGAAACGTGCTGCAGTCAGCAGGCGTGCAAGCAGGTAGGCGTTCCTTCGAACCGAAAAGGCTGAGATTGGCAAAACGACGGAGCGTAAAAATGAAAGTAACTAAATGTTATGAAAAAAGTAATAATTAAAAAAAATTTTTTTTTTTTAGATGGTCATCTGGTTTTGAAGGATATTGGCGGCGACTTCTGACGTTTCTCCGAGTGTCAAAAGTCACGACTTTGATTGCAAAATATACTTTACCCAAAATTAAGGTACATTAAATGGATATCTCATTAGCTAGAATGTTTTCATTAATTTTAGACTATTTTTACTTTTTTTTAATTAAAATGTTGCAGTTCGCACCAGTGATGATAATTAGCACACTTTTGATTGTCATATTATTTCGCGCGTTGGAAATTAGATCATAAGCAACAAATTATATTAAAGCTTGAAAAATTACGTCTAAAAATATCTGAATTTTAATAATATTATTATTAATACAAATCGCAGCCATGTAAGCCCCTAATTAATGCCGAGATTACGAAAATAGTCATTTAACCATAATAGACTTTCCAGAAAGGTATAAATTTGACTTCTTTTTAGCATATGAAAACTGTGACATCATTATCAAGATAGACAAACAGTCCAACAGTGGATGTAATATAAAGTACTATGCGTCCTATAAAAAGCATACACACACTTCAGCTGCCTGAGTCGGATTCCGTCTTTGGGTTGTTGCAGTGAAAAAAGCCTTTATTAATTTATACGGTTTGTGGACATATTGTAAAAATTGGAATTATTCACTTATTCTTTTGCTGGGAATACTGTTAAACCAATCAATCATCTAAATAACCCAAAACCCATTAAAAGGCACGCAGTTCACTATTTCCCATGACAATTATCTGAGCCAGAAAAGGCAACGAGAACGCACAAATATCAGCACTGATTTTTTCAACTACAGCAGCTACAAATATCAGCCTGGATCGAGCATGTGTGCCACAAAATAATGTTTCCGCGAACTTCTCTAACTAAATAATTACGATGTGAGACACATCTTGAGTTATGAAAAAACCGAAATTAAGACCTATATCGATAAATCTAATCCAAAATACAGATTAGTTTCAGTTTCGCTGCAGAATTAAAACGTGCCTCCTGGAGTAAGTATTACGCTAAGCACCGTTTTTGTTTTCAGGATGAAGAGGTGACCAGCGCTCAGAACACCCTAGCTTCCTCATATTACCAGAAATAATTTGTGTCGCTCATTGAAGCCAGCACACTAGACAGGCTCAACAGCGGCACTCACCTCCGACCGTCACTATAAACGCAATTTTGGAAAATGAGTTGCACCACCTATAGTTAGTTGGAGTCGCGAATAGAGTGCCCGATCGCAGATTTGGAGCGTGAGGATATGGTAGCACAGAGTATTTCTCGGGGAACCTGTTTTCCAGCGCACAGCTTTTGCAGTGGCGAGGACACGAAACATGGTTTTCAAACCCGATGAGAAAAGAAGTGGTAGCGCGAGGAACGCGAGGAGCACGAGCGGACATTCCATCGCTCGGGAGAAGTGTGTTTCATCGTCTCGCCGCAGCGGGGCGTCCACCACGTGGCTCTCATCTGTTGTCTGCCGCTCTACATTTTCAATTTCGGCGGCCGCGTCTCGTGGCGATCTGCCAGGCTACGTCAGTATAGAGAAGGCTATGAATACAAGCATCCGTCAGCATCTGTAGATGCGCGATAACAAAGCGTCTAAAACATAACAGTTGAAATAAAAAAAAAATTATATAGTTTGAGGTTCTAGCGTCTCGTCAAACATTTCTTTGTCTGCATTACTTGTATTGCTCTTTTACATAGCCTCCGCGAGCACGTATGTTTCCCCTTACGTGATAGTGAAGCTGAAGCATCTTGCAGAAGCATGTTCCCCTGAACAATGTTCCCACTCTTGTAGGCACCGCTCTTGTAGGCACCGCTACGCTGGTCCTCAGTGGTGAAGCGTAATGACGCATGTTCGAAATGCGAGCCACAAATATCCTCTTTCGCCCGTCCACAGCGCTGCTCGAAATAAGGGAGCTACGGGCCTATTGATTGCCAGCCTACAGGGGAAATTGGAGATCATAAAGTTATTACAACAAACGCTAGACGCTCAGCTGCCGCAAGTGTCTACGGGACTTCCGGTTGCAAATTGAAGCAGCCAGCAACCAGTTTACATTTTCAGTCTTCCTGTGTATTACTATGGGAAAACGTACGCGATATGTTTGTCTTCACGAGAGAATAACAGAAATCAGCGTAATTCCTTTACTCGTAACGGGTACTATGTAGCTTTATTCGCATTATAAAAGTGTAATTTATTTAGTTGATGTTTTTTTTTTATTACTGGGCGATGTTTAATTTAGCAAAAATTGAGGCCCAGCTCTATGTTGTACATCATAGTATGTCGGTACAAGCTATCAATTCAAGCAAAACGAACAATAAAAAAACAAGAATACCAACAAGAAAGAAACACTCGGTTAGTGATTTATTTTGATTATTCATGCCCAGTTTGATACCTATTTACAACGCGGCGTTCCTTCCATAGATCCATGCTTAATTCTTACCGTCTGTTTTGATTGTTTGATTCGGCATATATAAGCAACATTTTGGTGGTTTGTCAAGCTCATTCACTCTGTGCCTCACAGCGATGACTATATGCGTAAATACGTACTTTATAATATCCGTCTGCAACGTCAACACGTATTATACACGTGTATTGGGCTATTTTAGCAAAGTGTTCGAAGGCACGAATTCTGAAGAAAAACGCTCTGACACATATTTCTGTACGACTGATTGTAAAACATTCAGTACATCTTATTCTGTCACAACATTAAGCCATATTTGCCCTTATTTTCGAGCGCGAAAAGAAAAGGCCTTTGCGTTTTCCAAAAGAAATGCCTCGCCAAAAGACAAATTTAGACATGTTGCTGTCGGATTCAAAATGCAACAGCATACCAGCGCCACCTGAACCCCTGGCGTTTATTGTTAATGACTCTATGTTGGAGATTTACCATATCCTCTACCTGCGAAATATAGTACCCCCAAAATAAACCAAAATATTGGTTCAGCCATGTAAAAACTTTAAGATGGCTAAATAGCAACAACATCGTTTATAGTAATAATTTAGATGCAATGCGCCGTGAAACCGGAGGAGACAAGCCGAGAGCGCGCGGGGGTGTGAGAACTCCGAGTTCTGTCTGAAATGGGTTTCGTCCATTGCCCAGGGGGCACTGCGAAAAGCAGCCTGTTAGAACTTGCTTTGGGTTGTATAAACTTGAGAGTTTCAAACTCCCACACATGTACAAGCGTGACTGTTGTGATTGCGGAAAGCCAGATCAAAAAGAAAACACAAAACCAAGCTCGTACGCCGCCAAAGCACAGGTTAAGGCTAAGACGCATATTTCTGTCAGACGTACCGCTTAGGCGCCTTTAGTAGAAAGGACGAACTCCTTAAAGGAAAATGAGTTCACGCCACACGGCACCGCAAAGGCCCCTTCCTCAAAGTCATCATGGTCGGGGAAGGAGCTCGCTAGCCTCCTTTAGTAGAAAATAAGTAGTCGCGAAAGAAGGTCTGAACGGCATTGGGGGCGGGCTGCGGATCACTCCGTCTTTCCGGAGTTCGAACTTTGAAGGACTCACCTCAATATTGGTTATTCAGACGTTCGCTGACGCTACTGCACCATTGAAAAGCTGCTTTTGATGATTCGAATTTTAACTGTATCAGAGACGATCTGCATCTTGTTCCTCCTCACGCCTCTCGGGCTATTCTACAACTCGCCTGCACGCTCACTCCTCTTTAAGGTAGTACTGGTATAAAGCATTAATTGCGGATATTATTGACTTGTAAATTCTAATTGTGGGGAGATACAAGCTTTCAGAAATTTATAGATTTCAGTAATTAGGCAATAATTTAGTACACTATTAAATTTAGTCCACTGTCGTGGTTGCCAGTGTTTCACAATGACACAGAAGCTTCTTGCGAATGTTTCCTTCATTAGTTGAATTATTTTTGTTTAAAAGCCGTTCGTAAAATAACCATTGACTTCTAATGTGGTAAACGATTATAAAACGTTAGAATATCACTTTTAGGTACGGTTTCACCTCCGTCGGGCCAGCTCCCAGGAAATCAATATCGGTAGTAAAGAGCACTTTGACGGTTCAGTTCAGAAAATGTTTAATGGGGTTTGGGGGGAGGAAGGGGTGGAGAGGGGGATGTTTGTTGAACTTGAAACTATACATTGGGTGACGGAAGGAAAAGGAAACAGGTAAAGGGAGTAATAAACAATGTACAAGCCCTGACAACTTTATGTAATCGACCAGGCAATATAATAGTAGGGAGTTTAGCGAGTCGTTTTTCGAGCCCACGGTTCCGAAATCACGAACGGTGCAGCTGGTCCTTTTCGTGAAACCGTAGGTGAAATTCGACATACTTTAGGGAATCATGAAACTGTCGCAACCGTGTAAACTATGATGATGATTGTGTTTGACTGGTGGCGCCATGCTCTAGTTAACATGTGAAATATTCTGCAACGTGTAAATCTGTGGCGGCTCGTGTTTCCGACGTACGATTGATGTAAACAAGACGGCCGATGTAACATGTGCCATCGGAATTTCAAGAACTGCGAAGCTAGGTAGAGTACAAAGTAACTGACCGATCGTAAAGGTATCTGGTGTGTCTCCGTCATCTTGAACGTGAACGATCGTTCACGTTGTGTTCCGTCGAACCAAATCATTTCGTCTGCTCGCGGTCGCCATGGCAGCTACTCCGCACGCAGATCGCAAAAATTTACTAGCATGCGCAGTTTACAGCAATCACGATCGCTTACCATTGTGAGCAGTTTCTCGAGCTGATTTCATTCAACCTCCCAAATGAAGCAGACTAACAGGATGGAAAACCACCACCCGCTCTTCTAAGCCTAACGCTCGGCTGGGTCGGCGAAGTCAATCTCCAGACCATGCGCCATCTTTTTTTTTCTTTTTTTTTTACGCGAGTCATGAACGGTGTTGGTTGCGTTGTGGGGCCGACTCCAGCGGCGGAAATGGGAGAAACGAACAGAGGAGCCTCCCAACTCCCCGAACGACTCGCGCGCGCATGCGCAGTGGCGTCGCCGATGCGTTCGAAGACGAACCGTTCGTGTGGAAACAACCTGCTACATCTCCCTATTGCCTTTCTGTGTTTGGGCCGGCCACAAGGAGGATCCAGTCAGTCAGGCAGCTTGGTCTCACATGCTGGGAGAGCGACTCCAAAGCGTTGTTTCTTTCTTCTTCACTACTGGGACAACCCCAGGATATATGTTGTGTATCCGCGAGCACAAGGTACTGCTTCTATTATCTGGCTTGCGGGTATTCTTCTTCGTTGCCTTTTCGCTTAAACTTTCAGGGCGGAGTCTACGCAGACGCACCCCCTCCCATCGACTGTACGACGTCGTGGAATGTGGGTGCTCTTCTCGAGGGAATTGTTCGTGAAAATGGCTTCTTTCTTCACGTTCTTATGTTTAAAGTCCAGCGTGATCGGTCTTTTCTATTGTGTCCTTTCCCTTGACGGCGCGAGTTGAGCCTCGGCCCGGAAGGGTTGGCTGCAGCTGCTCCCGTGCGGTTGCATGCGCATCGACGTACCCTTGGATACTTTGGTGCCCAGAGATCCATCAAATTTTTATGTTATATCCTTCCATTCGAAGTTGTTCGGCCGCCGCCTGTAATGTTCTGACGGTCTTTTTGCGGTGTTCGTGTTTGCTGCATTTTTACACTGCTTCTTTGCAGCCTGTATAGATATAAAGTCTACCTTTTAGTTTTACGTCTTCGAATTCTTTGATGGCCTTCTCAGTAGCTTGGAGTTCAGCTTCTTTGATGTCGGTCTTCCTGTATAGAGTGGCGGCGAAGTATGTGTGAGTGTTTGCACAATAGTATGTGATGGCTCAGCCGCTTTCATCTTTGGTTGCGTCCGTGTATATAATAGCGTTCTCGTACTTCAGAAGTGCTAACTCCTCGTGTAGGTTTTTACATGAAGCATGCTTCCTTTTCTTCACTTCATTCTTTCCTCGATTTTGTGGAGTGGGTCTAGTGTCAACCACAATTTCATCTTCCCTGGGGGAGTAGATTTCGTAAAGACCGGGTAATTTTGTTCGGAGTGTTCGAGATCTTTGGGGATATCCCGTCCCGGTTTGAGGATCTCCCGTCGCTAGTTCCTTGGGGATCTTCCGTAATGAGGCCGCTCGGGATAAAGTCCTCGTGCACTGGAACATTTGGCGCTACTTGCAAAACAAACGCAAACACATTGAGGGACTTTACTTATCGATGGCTGTCCTCTCCCGCTATAACCTACCAGAGCTCTGCATGCTGAATCACTGAACCATTTTTGAAAGCGCGATCGTCACACGTACCTCTTCTAGCCCACCATACCGCGGATTCACACGTTCCAAAGCAAACAAAAAAAGGAAAAAAGCGTCGTGACATTTTATGTTCTGACGTCACCACAAAATGATAAGACGCGCGTACCCTAACTGGCTCGGCATAAATCTGGCTCTTTCGATTCTCTTGCGGCGTTGAATCTAGCCGATTTTGGAAGCCGAAAGGTGTTTTTCCGTTCTTCAGCAATACCCAAAAATAAAAAGCTCAGCGCCACAAGTGCAACAAGTAGTGCGAGGCCCAATTAAGTGAGCGCGTACTACCCAAAATGAGGGCGCCACAGTTCGCTTAAAGCGTCGGACAGGAGGCCTATGATTAGTACGTAGACCGAAATTTAGCTGCCTTTGGCTCTACTGCATTCATCGAATGCATTGAAATGCTAAAATCAAAGGCCGGATGGTGGCGTTTCGCGTTCTAGCGCGTTCGACGAGGGCTGTGAAGACAAAGGCCACCGGCTTTCGGTCTATGGACTAATCATTCCAGTAAGAAGCTTGCGTTCTAACGGCTTTGTTTGTTTCTTTGCCGAGCTTGAGCGGCGGTGCCCTCAAGATTCCTAAATATCTTGAATCGGAGATGTGACTGCAGCGTCTCTTAGGTTTTTTTTTCTATACCGATGTCTAGGATTTCATGTTTCTGGAGTTTATTTGTCCTGAAATTCGGAGGCTGTTTTTCGGAATTTATTTTTCGCTGGAAATTTGGGGTTTATGGGAGCTTATTTTTGTTATATTCAAGTTTCTTTAAAGTTATGAGTTTATTTGACAGTTTTATATTGTAGAAATTTAAGAGCTAAATAACATTAAGTAGGGATACCAGGACCCGTTGTCGCGGAGGTTTGGGGTTTATGGGAGCTTATTTTTTGTTATATTCAAGATTCTTTAAAATTATGAGTTTATTTGACTGTTTTTTTTTATATTGCATAAATTTAAAAGCTAAATAACATTAACTAGGGATACCCGCACCCAATGCCGCGGAGGAACCTCGACGTGCAAAAAAGCGAACTTCTAGTGTTGTACGAATAGTGGTTCGAACCGAATAGTGCTGCGTCATTCATAGCCTTGACAATGCAAAGCAAATCCAAGACGGCCGGTTCTTTGAGCAGTGAAGAAGCTGGGGATGACGCTGCGCTCTTCGATTCGAACCTTTGTTACGACACCCCTTCAAACTTCTTTTGTCAATAGGTCCTGATTTCAAAGTAAACTGAAATGGCATTTCCTCGTGACCACTGTCCCTGTGCCCACATAAAGCTTATTTGTAAAACACCGTCTTTTTTTGCCTTTTAGATTTTCACTGTGACCTCAAAATATAGGCTTTGCTAGATAAATTCAAATTAAGGGGAAATTTACCAGCAAGTGTGTTTACCGAATTTTAGAGGTTTATCCGAAAACACGGATTCCTACGTATAAGTCACCTAAACAATCGTGTCTCGAATGCCACGCGCCTGGCTATCTACTTCAACCGTAACTCATTCTTAATATGAAGCACAGATGACCGGCTGACATGTGGCTCAAGCGGACCTAAGCTTTCGTGACATTACGTAACTGGTTCACAAAGACTCATTTTCTTACGTTACGTTGGGTGACACTATCTTCCGTCTGCTCACTCCACAAGTAACCAGCACATGTGTGCCTCATATTAAACGATGATGACAAGGAGCCGCATTGAAGAATATGACGGTCACTTTTAAGCCGAAACGTGATTGCCTCGGGGGGTGGCGGAAGCCAGCTTCCACTATACTCTGTTTCACTTTATGTTGTACCTCAGCGAAGGCTAGAAACATGAGCTTATAGCGTTGGCAGCTGCCCTTAATGCACGAGAGCTTGTGCCGCCGAGATCCGGCCTAGAGCAAGGAGCTCGCGCTCGTAGCCTTCTCTGCGGTACATCATAAGGTGAAAAGAGTATTGGCGACGTGAGCGATCGAAAGCGTCGCTGTGGTCGGCCCACCACAATTGGCCGAATGCTGGCTATGACGTCAGGAAAGGATGTCTCAACGACGGAAATAAGAGGAATATAAGAACTTCAATTTTGACGGTGTCGGCAGTGTTGCTTGGAGAGTCCTATGATTTCAGGCTTCCCACATGCCCATTACAAACACCATGAAACTTGTGGTTCACAAGGTAATGACGTCACGAAAGGTATTCGAAGGAGGGCGCCACCGAAACATCAACCCGCTAATAGGTCAGCCCCAGGGGCCCGCTTTCCTCATCAAAGTAACTTGAGCGCACCAGCAAAAGTTCTAGTGCTTTACTATCTGAAAAGTCTATCGGAGAGCCCAAAGAAGGTCATTACGGCTCGCTTGCTGACTCTTTTGAACCGTCACCGAATTCGCGACACTGGGGCGGCGGATTTCGCGACGATCGAAAGAAAATATCTTCCTCACCTTGTATATACAGTGTGAGAATCGGCCCCGCCATCACCGTGGGTGGACGCGGGAACAGGACCGAGCTTCTTTTTCTTTCCATTGCGTGTTTGGCGTTTGCACGTGCGCCCCTGTGTGTGGGTGAACTGGCGACGCTCGTGCGAGCTGGGGCAGGGGAGGCTTTGAGAAGAGAAGAAGACAAGGACTGCACGGGCGGTAACCTTCTGCAGCGACATTCGAAAATGAGCTTCGCTTGTAAATAGACGTGTTTTTTTTCTTCCTCCTATCCGCGAAGTCCTGTCTGCTTTACTATTCCGTCAGCGACCATCAGCTGCCTCCGCCGTCGGGTCCCGGCGCAATCTCCAAGAAAGAACATCTTTACTGGCGCAGTCGGCAGGATTGCGTCAGCGGACCCCGGCGGCGTGATCTTCACAACGGAATCGGCGGACAGCGACTTGACGCGGCACTGGTGGAGCCTTCTAAAGAGAAGACTGGACCACCGAGCTCCTTGAAGATTGGACCACCGAGCTACTTCGTGGTGACAGAGCTACATCGGACCTGATGCCGTCCCACTCCAGCGAGGGACGCCTGAGTCTACAGCTCGGACATCATTTTCGTGCCTGACTATTCTGAGCAGCGGGCTGCGTCTGTGATCCGGCGGCAGTCGTTGACCTTACGGTAAGGTGATTCTTTGACGTGTGCCCGCCATGGATACAGACAGTGCAGAGCGGCGGATGCCGGTTCTAATGCCCGAGCAGAATAGGGGTCGGAATAGGGATGTTGACGGGCCTGGTGAATCGTCACCTTCGAGTGGATTAGGGGCAAACTCGCAGACACAAGGGGAGGGAAACGGAGGAATCCGATCAGACTGCTTAATTGAAAAGGAGATAGAACTAGTGAGGGAGAAAGAACGGCTAATACGTCTCGAGCTAGAGCTAGAACATCTACGCTCACAAAACCGAAGGCGAGCCAGCGGAGGCGGCATGGAGTTCAACCTCCGAGGTGAAGTTTTTCGCTTTTCGAGATTGATGAAGGGAGTGCTGACTCCCATGCCGTCGTCCGACATATTAGTGCCGAGCTGGTTTGATGGCGTAGAAAACGCCTTCGAGACACATGAAGTCCCTGAGCGGCTCAGAGGATATCTTGTGCGACCTTATTTCACGGAGAGCATGCGTGCACTAGTGAATAGGGTGAACACGGGCGAGAGAAGTGGATATGGTGCGGTCAAAGAACAGGTATTGTTAGAGCTCGGACTGTCGGGAGCAGATGTCTGGAGGCCCTTTATTGAAGCCACCACTTCTCTCAAGAAAAAACGCGAGAACCCAAGGCAGGGCATTATGCCTGAACATTATCGGGTGAAGTGTTTTAAATGCAAGGAATTGGGGCACCTCTCCCGCGAATGTCCCCGGACGAAGACACCAGACGGAGATATTTTGTTTCTCAAGAAAAGAGTGGACGCCGAGAATGTCACTGTGGAGGAAGACTCCAGCCGTGAGCCCGACAAGGTGACGACCGATGTGGGCAAGACCGACGGTAACAACTTGGACCACAAAGGTCAGAAGATGCCAGACTCATCGGTCCGCGAGGCGCCTCAGATTATGTTACAGGCCGATGATACGAAGCGGTCGTCAAAGAACAATCGCAGAGGCGTGTCTGTGCAGGCGGACGTTGACGACAGAAATGAGCTGAATGTCTCCCGTGCCTGGAGGACGTCCCAGCGAGCCGAGGATGACCACGACGAGCAGGTGAACGTCGACGACGAAAGGCTCTACACTTTGCCTGGGCGGCAGGCATCCCGGCAATCTGAGGACGACCCATGTGTGAACTTCGACAACGTCCAGGCCGGTCCCGACATCTTACCTGGGTTGCACAAGTTCCGGCAAGCCAATGACGACCAAGTTGAGAACATGGGCGTCGGTTGCAAGGAAGAACCTAGAGTATCTCCTGGAAGGTGGGCGTTCCGGCAAGCCGAGGACGACGACGGCGAGAACGTGGACGGCGGCGAAGGACCGAACTTATCGCCTGGGCGACAGGATGACTATGACGAGAACGTGAACGTCGACGACGAAAAAGAACCGGATATTTTGCTTTGGTGGCAGACGTTCTGGCAAGCTGATGACGACCACGGCAAGGACGTGGGTGTTGACAAGAAGTCGGACAACTTGTTAGAGCGGCTGACGTCACAGCGGGCCGGTGAAGATGTCAGGGAAAGCGGGGACAGCGACGAGGACACCGTTTTCGAGATGAATATGTCCCAGAATATAGCTAGAGACACCGATGAAGACTCGACCACCTGCCAGCCGACCACGTATAAGAGAGCTGGGAGTGCAGAAGACGTCGACAACGGCGACCGCCTGCGAGGCCCCTTCCTGATTCGTAAATCGAGACAGAGTATAAACTGTCGTCGCTCTTCCGCGGAGAAATTCCGGGACCAGCTACACACCGTTCGATTCAAGCCCCGCCGAAATCTGGGTGGCTTGAATAATCTGTCGACAAAGAGGCCTAGGCTAGGAGGCTAGATGCTGCGCTGGTCTCGGCTCGAGATTCGTCACTGCTTTGGAGCCTTGGCGGGCACAGTAAGAATCACTTTACTGGTGTGTGATTCGCATTTTGGTGTAAATTTTTTTGATAGTTTGGATTCTGACGGGTTGAGTCACAAACTCTATGTAAGGTGTGTCTGCTATGCGTACGCGTTTGAGTTTAGTTGTTATATATTATTTTTGACATTTCGGGTCTAAAAAATATACTTAGTCGGGAGGTGTGAGAATCGGCCCCGCCATCACCGTGGGTGGACGCGGGAACAGGACCGAGCTTCTTTTTCTTTCCATTGCGTGTTGGCGTTTGCACGTGCGCCCCTGTGTGTGGGTGAACTGGCGACGCTCGTGCGAGCTGGGGCAGGGGAGGCTTTGAGAAGAGAAGAAGACAAGGACTGCACGGGCGGTAACCTTCTGCAGCGACATTCGAAAATGAGCTTCGCTTGTAAATAGACGTGTTTTTTTTTCTTCCTCCTATCCGCGAAGTCCTGTCTGCTTTACTATTCCGTCAGCGACCATCAGCTGCCTCCGTCGTCGGGTCCCGGCGCAATCTCCAAGAAAGAACATCTTTACTTACAGGGCGTTTGGTTTTAGTATGAACAAGTTCATTTAAGAACGCTGTGAAACTTAGAATAATATTGCCTTTTGAGATGAGGTATACGGCCGGGGGGACATAAGATAGCGGGCTGATTGTCACGACAAATCGAATAAGATAGATAAAGTTTCTCCATTCTTTTATTTTTTCAATTTGTGAACCCTTAGCGAAAAGTTGTTCAAAATCAGTACACTCGAAGTGTACTGAAGTATACTAAAAGTATACTTTCAGTGCGGTCTTTGTACTGATTGTATACTTTAAGTGTACTTAAAGTATACTTCCAGTAAAGATGGCGGTGGACTGAAAGTATACTCGTCCGTACAAAACTAGTACATGTAGTAGAATCGTAGTGCCCGCGGTAAAAAGTAGTTCAAAATCAGTATACCGAAAGTGCACTTAAGTATACTAAAGGTCTACTTTCAGTGCTTGCAGTCGGTGTACTCAAATTATAATAACGGGTATATATATATATATATATATATAATGGGATTGAGTGAAGATTGACAAGTGCAGCCGTAGTAATATTGAGAACGAAGAGGGGAGAAGGTGATTATTGAATTTATTGCATCAAATCGGTTAAGGCGTCGCCCCGGTCAGGCGAAGGTTGCGGGTTCAATCCCCGCTCCTGGCCCAATTTTTCGCCAGCTCTCTTTCCCTTTCCCTTTCCCTAACTTTAATGCAATAAATTCAATAATCACCTTCTCCCCTCTTCGTTCTCAATATTACTACGGCTGCACTTGTCAATCTTCACTCAATCCCATTATATATACGGTGCAGCCTGTCCCTATGGGGAGGAGTGGTTCCCTAGATATCCTGGAAGACGGGCCCTTTCCGACATTTGCAAGCTGAGATGACGTGCCACGTCACTGCCGCATGTCGGAAATAGCGCGGGCCTTAAATCAGCAACGGTTGTCGTCTACCCAGTTAAGCGAATTCGAAACTAAACAGTACACAGAGAGCTGGTCGGAAATTGAGTCCGCCGAAACCAGTGGCCAGGATGGTCTAATCGGTTAAGGCGTCGCCCCGGTCAGGCGAAGGTTGCGGGTTCAATCCCCGCTCCTGGCCCAATTTTTCGCCAGCTCTCTTTCCCTTTCCCTTTCCCTAACTTTAATGCAATAAATTCAATAATCACCTTCTCCCCTCTTCGTTCTCAATATATATATATATATATATATATATATATATATATATATATATAGTGCAATTTTTAACATCAACACACTAAAAACGCGATAGATAGGCCGATGCCGTTTTCACAGAATATTTGTGGGGCTCGGTGTACATTAGATGAGTAAATGAACGTCACAGTACGTTGTCTAATTAGCTTTTTTTAATTGACAGTGTAATTGACCATGTTGAATTTTCAATTTTAAAGGGGCTATAAATAAACTATAGCCCAACTGAAACAATTTGCGAAAAGGTGACGAGTTTTGGGTTATTCATAGCTATGAATAACCCAAAATAATCCGGTGTTTTTGTAATGTAGGTCTCAGCGTACTATACGCTGTTTCAGATAACTGCATCCACAGCGATCAAAAGGACAGGAGGCAAAAGAAACCACGGCTGATAATGGGGACATAAGATCCTCCACCTTGCATGGTCGCATGCAGCGCAAATCAACTTCCGAACCGCGTAAGCGAAGTGATATTATGAAGGGAAGCTCGCTCTGAAATTGGCTGGAGAAATTGGCGCCTTTATGCAACAACCTCAAGCTTTCACCGAAAGTGTTTCATGGTGTAGATTTATCTTGAAAAACTCTAAGGACATCTCAATTCACGTGAAAAGCGATTGACAATTGCAACAACGAACAACACCGTCGATCGAGATTTCCACACTGTAAAAAATCGACGTGAATTTAACGTGTCTTTCCCTCGAAAAAAAGACGGGCACGCTCATTGTTTCAAAACACAAGGTTGCCCTCATTATTTATATGCCGCGAGAGCCGATCCTTCCAGAAAAGCCGAAATACCAGCGGTGCAAGCATGCGCTGATGAATCAAAATAGCCTTGGCGACAAGGGAGAAATTGCTTGAGATAGTTTCGGTTTTACACTGAAAAAGAAAACCGAAAGTTTAGATAAAACCTAAGATAGACTAAACTGTTTGTTAATTTTTTACGAATATAATAAAGTAACATTATTATTATTAATATATTTATTTGCATAGTTTTGTCTTAAAAAAAAAAGAAAAAAAGAACAAAAAGAAGAGACTTTTGAAAACTGCGCAAGATCATCGCTATTGCAATCAGCTTCCGTTCGGCCGCCGTTGGAGGCGTTGGAGTTCCGGAGAGTTCGAGCATCGCTTCCTGTTTACGTTTTAGCCGTTTTTGCGGATATTTTAGATACCTTACTTACGAATACCGTGTTCAATAATTGCAAGCGATTACTGAGAGCTGTGAGACACAGCGTCGCAAGTGGCGGATAGTCATGGCCGACTGGTGCAAGTGAAGGTGAGGAAGTTCCTTTTGTTTCTGCGAAGAGCGCCGCTGTTTCAAACTTTGTCTTATACCTTGTGCTTGCTAAGCTATGCTTGACTCTCACTATGCTCTACCCGGTTTTATTTAGTTATTTGAAAAGAGCGTATCTTCAAAATTTATGACTCTCTCTGCAGAGTAAGAAAGATTCGCGTGCGGCGGAACCGAGGGCCAGCCGAGGGCCTGTCCTGGGCGCCGTCCCTACGACGGTCGCCCGACGACGCTTCTGCGGAGCGTTCAAGTACAGTCTGACGGCAGTTCAAGCAATCACAGGTCATGCTAGTTCTTAGGTGTGGTTCCAACAGTCTCTCGTCAACGATTTGTTTCATAAAGCGGGAGCGTGAAAAACGTTACAAGAGCGAGCAGCATGATTTCTTGCCCGTGCTGATGCCTGTGCCGTAGAGACGGACGATCTCTTTGCGTATGCCGAAGCGGCACGTTTTCCAAGTTGTCGATTTTGTGTTGTGAATAAAGTGAGTTTGGATGTCACGTTTTTTAGTGGCGGCGAAAGCCGCTACAAAAGGCAGAGCAGTTAGAAAAACAAAAGCATGAAAAAAATCTTAAAAGGACCTGAATATTCGATGGAGTTGAAAGACTACCAACGTACCAACTCGCCCAGTTCTTCTTTGTCAAAGAATAGTAGCCAATACTAATATATTAAATAAATGCCAACTTTTAATTGGTTAGAAATGTATAACTGAAGCAGTATAGCCCTACCCTGCTCTAGTGCTTTTATGATATCAGATAATGTGTAAGTATATAGGATAGTTCATAGCAACCATTTATGTCCGACACATTATATTGAATCTTTTCTCTAAAAGCTCGAAGTTATATAAAAAAGTACTTATCATAAATCAAGCCGCACCACTGAATGTGTAATAGCGTATGACTTGTATGTGTGTTCACAGCAAAAGAAAAGGAGGCATTAAGAAAATGCCAATCATTTTGTTTGCTCTGTGTTAGAGCTTCTTTCAGGTATCAGGTTTTCAGAAACGGTAATGTCCGATTTTCCTCGCCCTTTTGTCAGGATGAAGTTGTTACTATCTTGCCTTCCTCACATAGTGGTCCTTTGAGCGAATTATGTGATGTTATATCATAGAGTGGCATAGGGTAATTTTCTCTTTTCTTTTTCGCAGGATGTAATAGCATACCATCATCACAATCGAGAGTGTACAGTGAGGCAGGCTCGGAAACTTGAATAAAGTGATAAGTAGGATTTCAATTTCTGTCTTATCAATTACGCGAAGAACACTGACCATAATGTTTGTATGCTACACATACATACTTTGAGTTGAAAAATGCACGGCCCCTCTTCTTTATGGCTTTTCTCACACAGTTTCAGAAGACGCCGGTACGTCATTCTCACGAGGAATAGAGCTGCCAAAGATTCTCTCGTTAATTTCCTGACTCATGTTTAAGAGTGCATCTCCCGATGGTGGCGCCTCTGCATTATCATCATCAATTGAGTTGTCAACGGCGTTTCTTAACATTTCACCGGAATGGAGCTGTATGAGATGAAATTTCACTGGTTGGAATACAGCCGTTCAAAGAAACACCTTTGAAAAGTCAGCTTTTTAAATGCAGGCGCTGATTTTTCCGGTGAATTTGAGACCGTTCTTTCCATTCAGAACGCCCGAAAAAAAAAGGGGGCCCAGATAACTTGCACCATACTTAAAAAAACACCGGAGGGCTCTGCAGGAGTGAAGTCAACTGCCGTTAGCAAGTGTCTTGAGAAAGTGCACAGATTTTTTTAATGCGCCTGGTTATATAAATAACTAAGATTATTGAGCTAACCTTTCAAATATTCTTTTAAGGGCCAAGATATCAATTGTAAAGTTGCAGGGCGTATTGAGAAACACCCAATTAAAGTGTTTGAAACATAATACGTTTTCGTGCGTTTTTCCGGCCTTCAAAGAATGCACATTCGCGGCGGGCTCGCACGCCGTGATTGGTGAAGCGAGTTGTCACAGGGTATTTTTTTTTTTGTATTTCGCGGGTGTTTTTTTGAAGGCTAGGGAAAAGGAGCATGCAAAGTGCACCTTGTTGAAAATGGTTTAATTGGGTGTTAATGCGCTCTACAACTTTCCATTTCACAGCTCGGCTTTTAAACGAAGATTTAAAAAGTTTGCTTGTTACTCTTAATTAAATAAATAGGCGCACTAAAACAATTTCGTGCACTTTCGCAAGAGACTTTCTAACAGTGTACTGTTGGTTTCACTCCCGGAGAACGCTCCGTTTTTTTTTGTTTTTTTTTTTTAAAGTTTGGTGGAAGTTATCTGGGACACTCCGCATATATGTACTGCTAGTGTACATTTAGTACACTAAAAGCATACATGAAGCGTACTAAACGTGCACTTATAGTATGCTAAAAGTACACTCGAGGTGCACTTATATTATACTACATATGTACTTGGGGTGTACAAAAGGTATACTATTTTGTTTCATAAAAGTGTGAAACTAGTACGATTTCAGTACATACCCTAAGTTCACTATTAGTATACTTTCAGTATACTGATTTTGAACGACTTTTCGCTAAGGGAATGTAAACGCGTGGTTCCAATCAAAAACGTGCTGAGCGCATCTAAATCTACTAAATCAATTTAATTAAATCAGAAACACGTGCGAAGTGCGGGGATTCACTAAGGAGTCCATTCATGCAACAGTCGCAATGGTTTTGCTTCAAAAATGCGGATGAAAAAATTTTCATTCGTGTTTGTCGACAGCCACCCAAGTAGCACGACTCGCCGGTTTGGGACTGGGGCGGTGCCGGTCTGCCGGTAAGATCCTACTGGGGCGACGCTGGAAACGCACCGCGGGGCAACAACGGGCCAGTGAGATTGCCAGTCACCGGCCAGTGACTGGGACTGACTGGTACGCCCGGCACTGGGCGTCCCAGTGAGTTCCCGGGATGCTGCCTCCACAAATCCCCAGCGTAGTACCAGTAATGCGGTAAGATACCAGCGAGACCCCAGGCTAGCGGACTCAAGCCATACAGTTCCCGGTCTTGTTTTGTCCCAGCGAGTTCCCGGGCTGCTGCCAGCACAAATCCCCGGCGTAGTACCAGCAATACCGCAAGATACCAGCAAGACCCCAGGCTAGCGGGCTAAAACCGTACAGTTCCCGGTCTTGTTTTACAGGCTAACATGTGGTTGTGTGTGCATTTCACACCTGAATAGAAAAGATGTAGTTCATTACAAGGGTAATTTTAACAAATAATGAGTGCAAACAATTATTTTCACTGTCTGCCACATCCATCTGTCACTCATACATGGGTAGTAAATGAAACATACACAATTGTTACCGTAATTGTTTATTGTCAGCTCCAGTGAAGCTACAGCTCGGCTGGTAATCAGGGGCTTGTCGCCAGAGGAGTGCGCTAGATGAAGGACGCTGCATGTCACGGGCCCAGGAAAGTTTCTTCACACTTCTCATGCTGCTTGTGATGCAAGTCGACCATGCACCCGGGAAGGCGAGTCCTTCATTACAGCACCTGTAAAGAGAATCGACATCGCAGTAAAATAACAGGGTAAATCAATACCAGCTGTACATGATAATCAAGAAATTCCGAAATGGGGTGAGGGACATAAGACAAGCAGCCCATGTAAAAGGAAAACTTTTTGTAGCAAATGCACTAATTGCCTTTATTTTATTTTCAATCTGGAAACTATATAAAAAAATACTTTGATTGCCCTAAGGGACACCAGCACTGGATGACGTAGGGACAAAAATGGTGCAGTTATCTCATAATCAAGGTCAGCTATTTGTATGAAAAAGGCCCTCTTCAAAGAAAGGCACGTGGAAATTATTTTTTTTTTAATTCAAAAAGGCATGACGAGAGGTGGGCGAGCTTGCCGGAGTAGTCGGCATATAGTTTAACATCGTCGTTCGTCACGATAGGTGCGCAAGATCCAGCATTTTTAGGTAAATATAGCGATTCATTGGTCTTACTGAGATAATGAGAAATCATATCCTTGGCATATTCGCGACTCCAACAAAAAGGACGGCATTAATCGGGAAAACCGGGAACCAGCTGGAACAAATCACTTTGCGCCTCTCCACGTCTATGGCGGCTTTCGCGAACACGTGTTGGCGGCGCGGTGGCGAACAATGTGATTTGATGAAGGTCCGAATATTTCTCAAGTTTGCCTGAGTGTTCATCAGTGTGATGAAGCCTCGGTAGATTGTTTCCTTCCATCACGTGTTTGGATTTCCGTTTACTCCACAACACACGGTTGCGTACTTTCGCTTTCTTGTATGGAGAGGAATCGCGGAAAACGATGATGATTGGGGTTTAATGGCGCAAGAGCGACTGTGGCCATATTGCGCCAAGAAAGTTAATTTAAAAAAAAATATAGCATGCAGTTATGTCTAAACTTACTTGTCTACTTATATCAGATGCAAAAAGCCAATTGCATGTAGGAAACTTAAAACGCGAGCAAATGATACCAAAGGTCTATCTCCAAGCAAAAAATAAGGATGAAATAGAAGGTGGTTTCTGAAAAGTTCAGGAAAATATCTTGGACGTTGATGATCAAGAAATCTACAATTCCAAAGGATGTGAAGGACGGTTAACACTTTCCCACACTTTTCGCAGAGCTTTACATTTCACCGCCGAGCAAATGCAGGTGCGTCAATCGAGAATGACCGATTCTCAAGCGGCACAAAAGGACTTCCGAACGGCGGTCCTTATGGGAGGAAATGTCCCATACTTCTAAGTTGGGCTTAATAATGTGGAGTTCGTTATCGATCTGTGTGTCCCAGTCCAGCTGCCATAACTTAATAATTGACTTGTTTAAGGCTGGCTTGAGGTCTTGGTGTGGCAGGCCAAAAGACATTTCCGTGTAGTTTTTTGCACTAAGTGCAAGGTGGTCTGCATTCTCGTTACCAGGAATGCCCACATAACTGGGCACCCAGCAAAATTTTATAAGTTGTCCTAGATAGAAAGCTTTGTTTACTGAAAACGAACCTGTTGCACAAGGGCGTTCTTGCTGTCTGCTAAAGATGAAATAGCTAGGAGAACACTTTGGGAATCAACAAACAGAACCGCTTTGTTGATGTTATTTTTTAGAATATATTCAACAGCTACCAGGATACCATACAATTCAGCAGTAAAAATAGTTGCTAGAGGGTTGAGTTGCCTGACTTCACTGAAAGCGAGAGAACAAACTGCACAGCCTACGCAAGTCAATGTTTTCGAGCCATCAGTGTAAAAGTGGAGATAGTCACTATATTTCTGCTCTAGCTCTGCGAACTCCCGCAAAAGAACGAAAGGAGGAACAACCTTTTTGCTGTACCTTGAAAGGGACCAATCACAAGAGATTGGCACCAAGTCCCAAGGAGCAACCCTATAGGCCTGTCTCAACAAAGGAGGCTCATCAAAAGAAAGGTGCAGCGACTTTGCCATGCTCTCAGCCCGAAAGCTCAAGGGCCGAACAATACTGGGCTTATTCTCAAAAAGGCGCAGTGATGCAGAGGTCCGCATAGCGGAGAACGAAGGGTGGTGCGGATCACTAAAAACTTTGTAGACATAACCGAGACTAAGATATTGTCTGCGTCGCTCAAGCGACACCTGATGCGTTTCAGCATACAGACTCAGCACGGGCGACGTGCGCAAAGCACCTGTGGCTACACGCAGCCCCAAGTGATGGATTGGGTCTAACATCTTCAAAGCAGATGGTCGTGCCGACGCATATACCGGTGCACCGTAATCCAACAGGGACCGCCCTAGAAAGTTATAAATTCGCAGCAGACATCGTCTGTCAGACCCCAAGTTGTGTGCGACAGCACTTTAAGAATATTGGAAGATCGTAGGCATTTTTGTTTTAGTTCTTTCAAGTGGGGTATGAATGTGAGCTTTTTGTCAAATACCACACCTAGGAACTTATGCGCCTCCTTTACAGTAATGGCATGATTATTCAGATGCAAGGTAGGATCTGGTGATAACCCTCGACGCAGTGAAAAAAGAACACATACGGTTTTGTGAGGGGAAAAAACGAAACCCATTTTCGGCCGCCCACTTGCTCATCCTGTTGATTGTCACTTGCAGTTGACGTTCGCAACTACGCAGATTGCAAGAAGAAACTGAAATTTGCACATCATCCACATAGAGAGAATAAGATACTGTCGGTGGTATCACCTTAGCCAAGCTATTGATTTTAACAGCAAAAAGTGTGACACTCAGCACCCCTCCCTGAGGGACACCACATTCTTGAGAAAACACGTCCGATAAGGTGGAGCCCAGACGCACTTGGAAGGTACGTCCCATTAAGAAGTTTTGTATACATCGCAACATGCGACCCTGAACACCGTTAGCATAGAGGTCCCGTAGGATCCCATAGCGCCAGGTCGTGTCGTACGCCTTTTGCAGATCAAAGAACACAGAGAGACAGAACTGGCGGTGTACAAATGCCTCCCGAATAGAGGTTTCAAGGCGGACTAAGTGGTCAAGGGTAGAACGTCCAGCCCGAAAACCACATTGATTATTGTCAAGCACATTCTCGGTCTCCGGGAAATGAACGAGACGTCGATTAATCATTCTTTCGTAGGTTTTTCCCTAGCAGCTTGTGAGTGCAATGGGGCAGTAGCTAGTTGGTTGAGAAGAATCCTTACCAGGCTTCAGAAGAGCGATTACATGTGCTCTTTTCCAGATCTCGGGGAATGCAGAGCAGTGCCATAATGAGTTATAGAAGGTCAGCAAACTGCCTAGAGAATCAGGTGACAGGTGCCTTAGCATCTCATAATGAATATTGTCTGGTCCAGGAGCAGACTGTTTCTTTACACTGAGAGCCACTTCGAGCTCGGAGAGTGTAAAAGGCCTGTTGTACGGAGCGTCACGAGCACCAGACAGAATGATCGGTTGTTTCTCTGCTGTCGAACTAAACTTTTTAAATGCTTCACTGCAGTTGCGTAAACTAGAAACGTCTTGGAAATGTTCCCCAAGAACATTCGCTTGATCTTTCAGGGGCGTTGAAGATGATGCAGGGAAAAGGGGAATTCTGAAGGGTAAGTAGTCACCCCTAACCTTTTATAGCCGATCCCACGCTTCTTTTGCAGGTACAAAACTACTCAAGGACGTCAAATACTTCCTCCAGGAGCTTCCCTTCGCCTGGCGTCTTGTCCAGCGAGCTTTAGCTCTTCTTTTCCTAAACTCAAGTAGGTTCCTAGAAGTTGGATATCTACGAAAGATGCACCAAGCTTTCTTTGTTCTGGGACTTTCGTGTTGTTTTACAGTCATCATTCCACCAAGGCTTGCATCTTTTAGGAAGACGACCAGACGTTTGAGGAATACTCCGTGTGGCAGCGCTTATTATAACCTCTGTGACATACAGTGTTGCTTCCTCTGGGTTCATGTTCGAGATTATAGAAGAATCGATTAGTGCCTCCAATTGAAAGATGAACCAATCTGCCTTGTCTACCTTCCAACGGGGCATTCGCGTTAAAAGAGTCGGAAGAGAGACAGTACTCTCTAAAACGATAGGGAAGTGATCGCTCCCAAAAGGATTATGAAATACCTTCAATGAAAAGCATGGAAGTAATGAAGGTGAAGTAATAGAAAGGTCAATAGATGTAAATGAATTGTGAGCAGAACTGAAAAAAGTAGGTTCTCTCCCGTTAAAACTACACAAGTTAGATGTTAGTAAAAACCGCTCGATTACTCGGCCTCGTAAATCGAGGCGAGTACTGCCCCCCATAGGGTGATGGGCATTAAAATCTCCTAAAATTAAGAAGGGTTAAGGGAGTTACCCTACAAGCCCTTGGAGTTCGCGAAGTTGCAATGGAACGTTTGGTGGCAAATAAATGGACACAATTGTTATGAGGCGGTCTAAACGAAGGCGTACCGTACAGCTAGCGGTGTGCAAAGAGGAACCTCCGAGCAGGCAACCCCACTCTGCACGACCACTGCTACACCGCCAGAACTGGAATTCGAACGGTCTTTGCGGAACACTTGATGATGTCCCAAAATTTGTGTGGGACGTGTTTTAAGATGAGTTTCTTGTAAAGAAAGGGCAATAGGCCGAAGCTCATCCATAAAATAATTAACATCATCGATGTTGGGTAAGAGACCTCGACAGTTCCATTGCATAAAATGCAAGTTTCTCATTTAGGTAAAGAAGTATACGAATAAATTAATAAAAAGGGAGAGAGAAAAAGAAAATTAATACTCGCGATTAAAGGGGTAAGTTGGTATAATCTATTTGGGAGCAGTCACAGGTTTCTTCCCTTTCGATTTACGGTTTGAGGTTCGCCACTCCATGTCTTCATGGTCGGACGCAGGAGTAGCCGGATCAGTAGCCTCGTCCATCGCCTCTACCTCCTCGGACGAGACTTTTCCTAGAGTTTTGGGTAGGTCCGCAGCACGGGGTGGAAAACCCCGTCCACGACCACCTCCCACTGAAGAGGCAGGGGAGATACTGGGCGTGATATTGTCACGGAGGGTGAGTCGTGACCAATAAACAAGAAATCAACAGAAATAAATAAACGTTTAATGTGGCGAACTTGTGCCAAAAATAAACAAGGAAACAGAAGAAAGCAGAGCGTCGCGGGCGTCGAAGTCGGCGTGTCAGCAGAATGGAGCGCTGGGGCGAGACTGACTCGAGAAGGTCGCGGGCGGCCTCTTATCTAGAGTGAGTCAGTATCTCGAAGATTCGGCGGAGAAGGTTCGAACGTAGCGCGCTCGGGGCGAGAATGAACAAGCACTTTCTAGAACAACAAAAACAGGGATGAACGATACTCATGTCCGCAGCAAGAGTGAACGAGAACTTTCTACAAGTCCGTGACCCTGCGGGCGGCATTATCCCCCCCTTTAAAAAGTGCATCGTCCCGATGCAGCACAAAACGAAAAACAACAAAGAAAAACAAATCCAAAACAAAAAGGCAGCAGAATCGCGAGCCGCAGTTCACAGTTCACCCGTCGACGAGAGTGGAAAGTTCTGTCGTTCGTAATACGGCTTCAGCCGGACGACGTGCACCACCTCGGGTCGCGGCTGACGTCTTGCAGATGGGCGCGTTCCGTCGGGGAGGACTTCGTAGTTAAGATCACCGAGGCGACGAAGCACTTTGTAGGGTCCAAAGTATCGTTTCAGCAATTTCTCACTGAGGCCGCGGCGACGGATGGGCGTCCATACCCACACCCTATCTCCGGGCTTGAAGTGGACGTCCCTGCGACGAAGGTTGTAGCGGCCGGCGTCGACGCGTTGCTGGTCTTGAATCAGGAGTCGGGCGAGCTGGCGAACTTCTTCGGCGCGTTGAGCAACCGCCTGGGCGTCGTCGCTCTCGTTGTCAGATGGCTCATGGGGCAGCATGGCGTCCAGCATGGTCGTTACCTTCCGACCATGTACCAGCTGGAAAGGGGTGAATCCAGTGGTCTTTTGAACCGCCGTATTGTAGGCGAACGTGACGTAGGGCAGCACCTCGTCCCACGTCTTGTGCTCTACGTCGACGTACATAGAGATCATATCGGCGATTGTCTTGTTGAGTCGCTCCGTCAGCCCGTTGGTCTGCGGGTGGTACGCAGTTGTAGGACGATGGCTGGTGTGACTGAGTCAGAAGATTTCTTGGGTCAGTTGTGCCATGAACGATGATCCGCGATCTGTAATCAGAACTTCTGGAGCGCCGTGCCGGAGGACGATGGACTCATTGAAAAACTTGGCAACTTCCACAGCAGTCCCCGAAGGAAGAGCTTTCATTTCGGCGTACCGCGTGAGATAATCTGTGGCGACGATGATCCAGCGGTTCCCCGACGTCGAAGGCGGAAAAGGACCAAGTAGATCCATTCCGATCTGCTGGAAGGGTGCAGTTGGAGGAGAAATAGGCTGCAGGAGTTCGGCCGGCCTCGTCGGAGGTTTCTTGCGTCGCTGGCACTCGTGGCATGATCGTGTGTACAGGTGGGCGGTCTTGGGGAGCTTGGGCCAGTAATACTTTTCACGAATACGGGCCAGTGTCCGGCTGTATCCAAGGTGTCCGGACGTCGGGTCGTCGTGACATGCTTGAAAGATCTCCCCTCGAAGGTCGGTCGGTATTACCAGTAGCCACGGCGAGTTGTTGTTCCCGAAGTTCTCTTTGTAGAGTACACCTTGTCGAATGGTGAAGGTCGGCACGGCTCGTGAGAAAACACGGGGCACGGTACCGCCGCGCCCTTCCAGGTGCTCGATTAAGGCTCGCAGCTCCGGATGGTCTCGTTGACGTCGTGCCATGTCATCGGTGTTCACTGCCCCTAGAAAGCACTCGTCATCATGGTCGTCGCTGCTGCCGGAAGGTGTTTCGACAGGGGCCCTGGACAGGCAGTCAGCGTCGCTGTGCTTGTCTCCTGACTAGTAAACCACAGTCATGTTGAACTCTTGTAGCCGGAGGCTCCATCGAGCGAGGCGTCCTCACGGGTCCTTGAGGTTCGCAAGCCAGCAGTGCGAGTGCTGGTCCGTGACTACGCGGAACGGGCTTCCGTACAAGTACGGACGAAACTTCGTGATTGCCCAGACGACCGCAAGGCATTCTTTCTCAGTCGTGGAGTAATTTCTCTCTGCCTTGGACAGTGTCCGACTTGCGTAGGCGATGACTCGTTCGGTGCCTTCTTGTACTTGAACTAGTACCGCGCCAAGTCCTGCGTTACTTGCGTCAGTGTGAATCTCGGTGTCCGCATCCCGATCGAAATGTCCAAGAACCGGAGGCGTCTGGAGTCGTCGCTTCAGCTCGTCAAATGCCTGCTGCTGTTCCTTGGCCCATTCGAACCTCTCGGCGTCCTTCGTGAGGTTTGTGAGCGGTGCGGAAATCCGTGCGAAATCCCGAACGAAGCGACGATAGTAGGCGCAAAGTCCAAGGAATCTTCGCACGGCCTTTTTGTCTGTCGGCACTGGAAATGACGCGACGGCGCGAGTCTTCTCAGGGTCTGGGCGCACGCCTTCGTTGCTAACCACGTGACCTAGAAACTTCACTTCGTCATAGGCGAACCGACACTTTGACGGCTTGAGGGTGAGTCCAGCGGTCCGTATGGCTTGAAGAACAGCTCGAAGTCGTCGCAAGTGCTCGTCGAAGTCGCTGGAAAACACCACGACGTCATCGAGGTAGACCAGACAGCTCTGCCACTTCAGTCCTGCCAGTACGGTGTCCATAACACGCTGGAAAGTTGCTGGCGCCGTACATAGTCCGAAGGGCATTACCTTGAACTCGTACAGCCCATCCGGCGTGACGAAAGCTGTCTTCTCTCGGTCCCGTTCGTCGACTTCGATCTGCCAGTAGCCGCTCTTCAGGTCCATCGATGAGAAGTATCGAGAGTGGCGCAGCCGGTCTAACGTGTCGTCGATTCGGGGGAGTGGGTAGACGTCTTTCTTCGTCACCGCGTTCAGCTGCCGGTAGTCCACGCAGAACCGAAGCGTTCCGTCCTTCTTCTTAACCAGTACGACTGGAGAGGCCCACGGACTGCTTGATGGCTGGATTATGTCGTCGTTCAGCATCTCTTGAACTTGCTCCTGGATCACCTCCCTTTCTTTAACGGAGACTCTGTACGGTGATCGATGCACAGGGCGCGCGTCGTCCTCGGTAATGATGCGGTGCTTCGCAACGGCTGTTTGGCGTACCTTCGACGACGTCGCAAAGCAGTCACGGTATTCGGCGAGGAGGTTAATCAGCTGCCGTCGTTTTGGGTCCGGAAGCTTAGGGTCGATGTCGAGTTGCGCTGGCGACGTACCGTCTTGCTGAGGTGGCGAGGATTCATCAGTAATGGCGGCGATTTCGGCGGAGTTTCGGAGATCCTCGACGTGGCCAACGGCTGCACCTTTCGTGAGGTGTTGCGTTTCATTCCAAAAGTTCGTCACGAGGACCACAGTGCGGCCATCCTGAAGTTCAGCTACTCCTCGTGCGACGCCTATTCCTCTTCCCAGGAGCAACTGGAGGTTACCTTCCAGAAGAACTTCGCTACGGGTAGCTGCATCGGTCACGACAGGTACGACAACACTTGATCGCGGCGGCAGATTCACGTGGTCGGCAGCGACTCGGACGGCGGCTGACGCAGTTTGGAGTTTCTCTGAAGGCGGAACAGGTGTCCGCAGCGTCAATCTGTTTTCTCCAAGGTCGATGACGGCGCCGTATTCACACAAAAAGTCCATGCCGAGAATGACGTCTCTGGAACAGTCTTGTAGAATGACGAATTTCACAGGACACGTCTCGCCGTGAATTTCGACGCGAGCGGTGCACCTTCCGACAGGCGCGATGAGGTGTCCTCCGGCGGTTCGTATCTGCGGTCCATCCCACGGCGTCGTGACTTTTCGAAGGTGGCGAGAGAGCCTCCCACTCAATACTGAGTAGTCTGCCCCGGTGTCAACGAGTGCCAATGCGTTTTGGCCATCGATAACAACGTTTAGGTTGTTGGACACCGTTGCAGGCGCGTCGGTGCAATGCGGGGCGTCGAGAGAGTGGGAGCGCTCCGGCGTTCTTGGAGGCTGTTTGCTTCCGTCGTTTTCGGCAACGTCACCTCCAGGCGTTGCCGCACTCAGTTTTCCCGACGACGCAGGGGAGACAGGCTCTCTCGGCGGGATTGTGGCGCTGGGGAGGCTGAACGTCGTGGCGATGGGGAGCGGGCTTCACGGCGGAGAGACGACACTGGGGAGGGGGAACGTCGGAGGGACTCCTCGATGTCGTGAGGGCGTTCGCCGTACCTCGGGCGTGGGTCGTTCGGGTGGAACCCACGCAGGCCCATTTGCCGGTAGGGACAACGACGGTAGATATGGTCGGCCTCCCCGCAGTGGTAGCACAACGGGCGCCGTCCTCCACACGTCGGTCTTTCGTGGAGCAGCTTGTTCTGGGCGGACGTACGCCCGATCTTCATGGCGTCGTGAATACTGCGGCGCTAGAGGTTCACGTCGAGGTGGCGCCGTATACGGGTGAGCAGGGGGCGGTGGTCGTCGGGTAGCTGCGGCGTAGCTCAGCTTCGGTGGTTCAGGAGCGGCGCTGGCGAGAACTTCTGGCTGCAGCGCCTGCTGAAGTTCTTCCCGGACAATCTCGGCGACTGAGGGCGTATCCAGGCTTGTGGCAGCAGGTAGCAACTTCTTCAACTCCTCCCGGACGGCTTCACGGATAAGGTCACGGATGTCGGGGAGGGTGGTGCCCAGGTCGGATCCAGATGTCGCTAGAGTAGTTACGCCAGGGTGTCGTTGGTAGTGTCTGGCGCGGGCTAGCAAGGCCCGTTCCATATTTGTCGCCTCCGTGATGAACTCGTCGACTGTTGTTGGGGGATTCCGATGAGACCGCCGAAAATCTCGCTTTTCACGCCCCTCATCAGGTGGTGCAGCTTCTTCTCCTCGGTAGCCTGAGGATCGCTGCGGGCGCTTAGGCGGAGAACATCCTCCACGAAGCCGGTGATGCTCTCGTTGGGGCCTTGAGTCCTGGTACGCAGTAAGTCTTCGGCTCTCTCTCGGCGGTGCTGGTTGACAAATGTCGCCTTCAGCTGGCTCTTGAAAATGTCCCAGGATGTCAATGAAGACTCGTGATTTTCGTACCAGCTTCTGGCAGTCCCCTCGAGCTAGAAATACACGTTTTGCAGCCGTTGCTCGTTGGTCCAGCTATTGTGGCGGGCGACGCGTTCGAATTGGTCGATCCAATCTTCAACGTCTCCGTGGAGTTCGCTGTGGAACGGAGCCGGTGTCCGAGGAGCGACGGGTAGGTAGACGACGGCAGGAGCGGCGGGGGCCTGCGACTGGTTGTCCATCGTCGTCTTCTTCGGCTTGGGTTTATCCAGGAGCAAACCGTACTCCGGATCCTCTCCCTTGGTGCGGCGGCTGGTTCGAGTTTCAGGTTCCGCGTTGAGTGGTCTTCTCTGCGAGCTTGGAGTCGGGCTTGCACTGCGGGTCCTGGGAGGGAACGCTGCACGCGCATGCGGTACCCCGCACCTCCACCAGAATGTCACGGGTGGTGTGTCGTGCCCAATAAACAAGAAATCAACAGAAATAAATAAACGTTTAATGTGGCGAACTTGTGCCAAAAATAAAGAAGGAAACAGAAGAAAGCAGAGCGTCGCGGGCGTCGAAGTCGGCGTGTCAGCAGAATCGAGCGCTGGGGCGAGACTGACTCGAGAAGGTCGCGGGCGGCCTCTTATCTAGAGTGAGTCAGTATCTCGAAGATTCGGCGGAGAAGGTTCGAACGTAGCGCGCTCGGGGCGAGAATGAACAAGCACTTTCTAGAACAACAAAAACAGGGATGAACGATAGTTATGTCCGCAACAAGAGTGAACGAGAACTTTCTACAAGTCCGTGACCCTGCGCGCGGCAATATTGCCCGAGTCTCCCTGTTCCTGCCCCTGAGATCCTGAAGGGGCAGCCGGCTGCTGCCCTTTGGATGAGGAGGACCTCTCCAGCGAGTTTTGGCGAGAGTGCCGCTCCTCACCAGAGGAAGTCCTCAAACCACGGACAGGCATTGCCTGCCCATTCTGACTCCGGGAGCCAGCTGGTGTGCTTCCCCCGGAAGCTGGAGTTTTCTTGGGTGAGGAAGTCGTCTTCTGAAAGGAGGAGCGAGGGGCTCGCTCGCTCTCTTTCGAGGACGACCTGCGAGGTGTGGGCAATGGAGTCACCTCCATTGCCTCAATGGCACCCGAGTCTTTGGAATGACCGGGTGCATCGGCTGCCTTGGCAGCCGAGAGGGAATGTTCAGGAAGAGAAAGCTTCAACCTGGGCGTAAAGGACTGGAGTGGTTTCCCAGGGTTCCCAAGGAAAACCTGGGTTGCCACCGATATCTTGGACGGTGCAGGTCCCCGTGCTGGACACCGCCTCGGCAAAAGAACCCCCCTGGAAAGCGGAAAGGCGACGCTTTGCATCCTGGTAGGTTATGTTCTCTTTAACCTTAAGTGCAAGGATTTCTTTTTCTTTTTTGAAGTGCTCTCATGATCTGGAGTAGGCAGGATGGTTGCCACTGCAATTGGCACATTTGTTTTCAGCTTTGCAGCCATCAGCGGTATGGTCCCTGCCGCCACACCTGGCGCATGTCTCACGACCGCGGCAAGTGCGCGATCCGTGACCGTACCGCTGGCACCGAAAGCAGCGGAGTGGATTCGGGACGTAAGGTCGCACCTTGCAATTGATGTAGCCTGCCTTAATAGACGGAGGCAAGGTGTGCCTCTCGAAGGTAAAAAAGACATGTTTAGTGGGTCGTTCCTCACCATCTCGACGGATTGTGATGCGCTTTGCAGCAACAAC
Source organism: Ixodes scapularis (assembly GCF_016920785.2). Taxonomy (NCBI): domain Eukaryota; kingdom Metazoa; phylum Arthropoda; class Arachnida; order Ixodida; family Ixodidae; genus Ixodes; species Ixodes scapularis. Next base: position 185,927,280 of record NW_024609857.1, read on the forward strand.
TCCTTGGGATTGCAGGCCTTCAACTATTTCTTCCTCGGTACTGTCTATCAAATCGTCTTCCGAGATCATACCGCGGATGGTGTTCAGTGTTCGATGGGCTGACACTGTCACTTCGAGATCGTGGATTGCTTGGAGATTCATTAAAGCCGTAGCTTGGTATTTCTCGTAAACCTCCACAAGAAGGTCACCTGAGAAGAGCTTTTGGGCGTTATACTTCGCTCCTAGCGTGCCTTGAAGCACTTTGGCGACAAGGAACGGAGATATTTTTGAAAGTGGTTTAGATGCATCGTCAGAGTGGAGAACAAACAATCTTATAAAATGGTCATTTACGTTGTCAGTGGAGAGAAATGCTGGCAGTGCTTCGGTGCGGGTCCTTTTCAGGGATGGGAAAAGAGTTCAGTGCCCGGGTGCACCGCCCACCACGGAGCCCAACAAGGGGGTAGGTAATGTGCCATAACAAGAAAGGCTTGGCTGACACAATTACTCTACCAGTGCTGCCCGGGCACTATAACCGAGTGTGGATGCAGGGACAGAACCTGCTTCTACTCAAGGTTAGCCCTTGCCGCCTAAGAAGGTGAAAAAGGAAGGAAGAGAGTGCAGAAGAAAAGAGAAAGAGGTGGGAGGAAAAGTGAAAAAGGAAGAAGAGGGTAGAAGAGGCGACTGACTGAATCATCCTGGTCGGGCCAAGCCAGGACACCCGTCTACGAGAAGCAGGGGTCGAAGCAGTGTATTGACCCGCCCGGGGGGCCCCGAAGGGTCCAAACATACCCCGGGCTCAGCTCAACCACCAGGGTCCCCTTTTCCCCGGACACGGGTACGCCACGCACAGCCAGACGTGGGTGGGCGAACTCACATGGCTCGGGGTTCGTAGTGACGCCACTCACCAAGCACCTACAAAAGTAGGTGTCCCCTGCGTGCGGGTATGGTGGCCCACGTGGCTGGGGTCCGTGGTGACGCTACTCACCAAGCACCTAGCACCTAAGGTGCAGGTGCCCCCTGCGGGGCTCGGGGTCCGTGGAGACGCCACTCTCCAAACACCTGCTTTCACAGGTGCCCCCTGCAGGGGCGGAAAAACGTTTTGATTTCTTGTCTGCCCCGAATCACATTAAAAGTCACGACTACTTGGTAGCTGATAAGTGGTTCTTTATAAGTATGTAGACCAGTGGACTGAGGACGACAGACGAGGTGTTTCACTGGAGGGAACCCCAATGTTGCAGTCAGATAGCTGCTTTTCTTGAGTTTGGTGTTGTGTTTGATTAGCTTCAAGATTGAGCCACCCACGACGGTCGGTGCATTGGCTATTCATCTTGGCTCCTTTTCGCCGTAAAAGCTTCTGGACCTTGACGAAAGAGTTGGGTGGATTTCGCAATTACTTTATTCCGGAAAACCTGCTCGCTGCATACGATTAATGAGAGAAATTGTCTGCTTTCAAAAAAAAGGGGGGGGGGGGGGACACATCTCGCAACGTTAGAAGCTGTCACGACATTATGATCTATCGTGCCTCCAATATTCATATTATACCCCCGTCGAAGCCAGCAGCAATATACGTCTACATTGCTCAGGTTGTCCGGCCACAAAAGATACTCCATTTCTCCGTTACGGATTTGAAGCAGTCTTGGGTAAGTTACTTTTAAAAAGTAATTCGTTACAGTTACAGTTACTTTCAGAAAAAAGTAGTGAAGTTACCGTTACAGTTACCGCAACAAAAAAGTAACTCGTTACAGTTACAGTTACTTTTAAAAAGTAACGACGTTACTTTTCAGTTACTTTTTCTATAACACAAAAAAAATTAGGAGAAACTAGAAAACGCTTTTCCCCAAGTTTATTTGCATAAAATTAAAAAGTGTGTTTTTTACTTCGTATTGTAAGTTGGCAGCAGTTGCTTCTCAAAACTAGTTTCTGAAAGATTCCCTTGTTTGATAACGAACACGTCCCTGCCCTTGTTGAACAGGCGCTCGTCTAACGCGCTGGATGGGATTGCAGTGTTGTTTCGTCGGAAAAGGTTTTTGTTTGCCGGGTAGGCGGTGAGGCAATAGAGTGCCGTTTTCTGCGGTCAAGGTGTTAGTAACCTCCTCCACGTCAGCAAAATACTCTCTGTACGCCGGCCATGGTAGTTTTTCTTTATTCTTATCAACATTCATATCCTTCGTAGCACTAACTTATTGCTGGCTCGTTGACGGTTGCGCTGGGTTCATACAGTCCCTGGACATATTTCAGCTTGTACCCGGCAAGCCAGAAACAAACCCCGCGCAAACAGCAGTAAATTTTGCCTCGACTGTTGACACTACACCGGATTAATGGCGCATATCAAAATACGAAACATGCGCAGTGCGGAGTGGCGGCGCTAATCAAAATACGAAACATTCGCAGTGCCCTCCGCGTGTATTGTTGTTTCACGTTTGATTCACCCGATTAAAAAGCATTTGCGCAGAAAAAAAGAAAAACCGCAAAAGAGATAGTTCTTCAAGACACTAAGATGCAAGTGTTCAGTCACAAAGTACAAGCGCGTGCTAAAGATAACTACTTTTTTTTTTTTTTTCACCGAACCTACACCTGGCTATATTCGGGTCGTGACTGGCGAGAAAGAACTTATTCACAAGTCTGTGCAAAAAATAACTTGACACTCGAAATGTCGGAAGAGACAATTTGGAAAGCGCGAAAAATGGCTAAACTGTACTCGTTCAGTGATATATTGTTCATGAAAAACTGGAAAGTAACGACAAAAGTAACGTCGTTACTTTCATCGTTACCTCAGAAAAAAGTAATAGAACTACAGTTACAAGTTACATTTTTAAAAAGTAACTCGTTACAGTTACAAGTTACCAAAAAAGTAACGAAATTACAGTAACGCGTTACTAGTAACGCGTTACTACCCAAGACTGATTTGAAGTCAACTTCAATGCAAAGGGGTTCTGCGTGAATCTCCGATGAAGACTCTCTTCAGTTTGTCCCCAATCGTCTGCGTGCTGCCGGCTAGAACTATTTGGCTGAGCTTAAGTAGTATGTTTCTGTCTGTCAAATATACTTTTATTCAGCAGTTCACCTAATAGCTAGTCGACTAAGCTCATATTTCAACCCGAAGAATGTACTAATATCGCTTTAGTGGGACCCATAGTATGTAATATAATACATAACCCGCATATTCGTCAAAATGACTTCTCGATTGCTACAAAAACCTGAATTGAAATAGGAGTATCAGCTGCTTAATGGGGCGCCAGCGGGTAACATGCTCCTTGGCTCAAGAAGCACTTGCTTAATTTTCGTAATTTTCCTGCAGCCTGTGGTGTTGATTGAGTAGACGACTAGAGCTGTTTCTTAATACGCACAAAAGCTCGATTTCGCGGACGGATAATTCGCATGGTCGAGGAATGCCAGTTAGCTGGAAATTACTCTTGGTGGAACAATTCTGTGGTCATCACCGCTTTCCTTAGCTGATCAAAACTGATTAAAATCTATTACCGTCTCTCCGGAGCCCATAGTTTCAATATTGAACGAAATCTCCGAAAAACAAGTTTGACATGAAGAACCAAAAGCACCGGGAAAACAAAACTATGCTCTGCAAGTTTATGTACACCGGCTACACTTAACCGTCGCAGTTCAAACACCTATAAAATGGGGCATTAAACAAAAGAAAATCTGTTAAATTGAATGCGCTACCCATTAAGGCGGCCCCGCCGAGCCGATGCGACCTGTTTCCAGCCGCCACGTTTGTTTGGTGGTGGCGCCCTTTACAGGTCGCTGGAGTCGCAAATACAGCTCATTGTTGTACACATACTAATGAGATTGGGTAGACACATGTAAACATATAATGTACTGCAGAGTATGACCCCGTGTTCCCAGATAATGGCAACCTGACGACAAAAACTCATCTGCAGATTTCATCAAATAAAAGATAGCGACTTACAAACTAGTATATATTATCAGCGTCCACCATAAAACTCACATTTAGTGTTTATCATCAGCATGCCCCATAGCCCTCGAAAATGCCCACAAGCCTCACTTACTTTAAGCATATGACATCACATGACAAGAAACATTCCCTCGGATCATCATTAAGATGTTTACAGGTGCGAACAGTTCTGGCAAATCAACTGAAAGATACCAAATCAGTGGTGAAGCAGTGTACAGTGGTTGGTAGATTCAGGTTAATATGTATGGCACATCTACTTTATATGTAACATTGTTTACCTGGTCAATTTTCTTTGCGGACCCATCACAAACTGAGACAAGGTTTTGAGTACAGTGGTAAACAGAAAGGAGGAGTGCGTTCCAGATTTAGTTTTGCACAAGCTATGTGTCAACTGACTTCATCCTCCTAGAATTTATTGGAGTGGATCTGGGTATAATAATATCTAGCCCGACAATACTGCCAGGAGCACGTCTCGAAACCTGTCAGAAAGGAGTAGAGGAAGTTTGAATCATAATTTCTGTATTGCGAAGAGAGCTGCTCATACTGAGAATTGATGTGAGCAATGTCGGCCATCCCTCTGCCTGAAATATCTATGCGTCGGCCACCCCCTATCGGAAAAAGTTTTAGCTGACGCTTTTTACGACTGCTCTGCTCAGCCACTGAGCCAGAAAGCCACCAGGCATGCGCGTAACGCTCAGCCGGCAGTGGCCATCGCGATGCAGGAATTGTCCGCTCCATCGGCAACTGCACTCCGATTGGTCGTTGCTGACTGAACATTGTGCGCATGTAGGTGCTTTCATGCTGAGTGGAGTGGAGTGCAGTTTCTTCTTCCTCACTTGCACAATAGAACAAAATTGCACTGCATACTGCTTTAGAGACTTGCTGGCATGTTTCACGCTCGCTATCTGCAGACAGCTAGGACTGTGGGTAAACGAGGAAAAAAAAAGTGTGAACAGATACCATGCACGCCAAAACAAAACATCAATGGGACTTCACGAGACTGCATTAAAGTTGTCACTTGGGCATGTTTTATACCTCACAGCCGCTGTCTGTACACAAGTCAATTAGCTCTGCACGTACCGCTCAACAGACCACAGCTGGGCTGAATCAGATAAGTTTTGCACTTGCCGAGCTTGAAGTACAGTCGTGATTTATATCAGTGTAAACAAGCGATCGTCGACTGCTCAGTACTGGGAGCATCATGCAGCAGCTTACTTGCTCTCCTTTTCAAATGCCTTGCGAACCAAGCGTCAGGCACGTAGCCCGGGGGGGGGGGGGGGGGGGGGGGGCTAAAAGGCCCGGCCCCTCCCCTTTCCCCGCCCCGAAATCTTCCATTTTGCTGGGACCCCCCTCTCCCCCCTCCCCCTCATACAGCATTTTGTCATGGGCTCCCCAGCCCCCTCTTCCCCCGAAAGAAAATCGTGGCTACGTGCCTGCCAAGCGTGGTGATAAGGAGAGAACGTCGCCACAGACAGCACTGAGCAGTTGATAATCACCTGCTTACCTTCATAGGGATCAAGTCTGTAGTTGGCCGAGGTAGGCAGTGTGTGTGCAGCAGAAACGGCTGTACTGAAATCTCAAGAGGATGAAAGATCAGAACAGGCTTGGTAAGGTTTCACACTGCAAGTATGCCCATGCAAATTTCAGATTCTAAAACATAAGAACGCATTTCGAATTGCCACCCACCACAAGCTGCTATTACACAGCTGTATATATAATGCAGCTTACCATCAACAACCTTTGCAGACTGCAATGGACCTGAACCTCGGCTCAGCTGGTGATGCAGGAACGAATCGGACTAGTCGATGCTAGCTTCTGTTCGGCGAGGGCCGCACTGAGTATAAAGGTGAAAAAAGTGCTGTAGATTATGTGAAACAAACAAACAAACAAAACAATCCTAGCATGCACAATTCGCTAGAGGCACTGACGAATAAAAATAAGAAATTGGGTCAATTATGTTAATGCAATATACTTCGGACACGTACCATGACTGCTGGCAAGATATTTGCTGGCTTCAATCTAGATAAGCTTGTAAATTTACAAGCCAAATAACAAATAACTTATAAGCTGAAACATATTTCGATGAAACTACAAAATCCGAAGACTATCTCTGCAAATATGGTGCTATCCAGTACACCAGAGATGAGAAGAATTGGATTACAGCATCCCCCTTACAAAGATTGAAGCAAAACAAGTATAGAGTCTGCCGTGCCACTACAACAGAAACGATGGTACTGTGATCTTCCGAAAACCAATGGGCGCGGTGGCGAACGGCGAGAGACTGGCCCAGCTCTCCGGAAAATACGCACACAGAATCCACCCGTAGTGTCAAACCTAGAGCTTCGGCGACGGAGGGGCACCGCGCTCTTCCAGACATTCTAGTTTACCAGTAAACAATACGGTTGAGGGAGGCAATCACCCTCCCCCCAACCCTCCCGTTCCCGCCTCGGCCTGCCCGCCCGCCCTCAAAACGTTCTGCCGCTACTGATGGACCAGCGAGTACGCAGCCTAAGGCGCTAATTTGTGACCGATAATTAGCGCGAGGATGGAGTGCTCTCAACGGGGAAAAACAGAAAAGAAACGGCCTCGCATAACAACCTTGGCGTTCAATTAGTAATACTGGTAAAAGCAAGCGATCTCGAGACAATAACAAGCATTTTGAAGGGAAAAAAAGAAGAATCTAGCCCTAACGGACAAAGAAAGGAACTTACTTTGAAACGATTATGCCATGATCTTGGCGGTTGAGCAGATTCGACGTAGTTCCACGCCTCACAGTCGCTTCCTTCTTTTTCGGACATATTTAAAACTCCACGCATCACGACTAATCGGCAAATTGACCTTCAGACAGAGACATGAAACACACACGGCCAACACGGCCGGCAAAACAAGGTTGTGGATTGGATTGGATCGCGTTCGTTGGCTATTATGGATATCTAACGACTTTACGGAAGCTATGTGCGCGCATCTTCAACACGCTTGCAATAAAACGATCAGCAAAGCGCATTTAAAAACTATTAAAAGACACAGTAATAATAAATCATTCAGCATGTAAACATTGCCAGAATATTAAAAATACGTCCTGAACACCGTAGCAAAAAATTATATACGAAACTAGGCTTTGCTGAAGAAGAGGAGAACGACGAGGGTTTTTGGGATATAGAATAAACATGGCGTCTAGGCAGGAGGCTACCGGGAGCGCTCTGTGTCATTAACAGCCAACAACACATGGTGTCAGAAGTTCAAGGACCCAGGACCCGAGAGGAACGGTGAGCAATGGCAAACGCCAACTCATTCCAGTGCCAACCTTCCGCGGAATTCGATTTCGCCAGCCCCGATGAATGGCCTCATTGGAAGCGGCTATTCGAACGTTTCCGCGTCATCAGTGGACTATCAGAAAAACCTGAGCCTGAGCAGGTCAACGGTCTTATCTACTTTATGGGCGACAAAGCAGACGATATCCTTCTCTCGTTGAACCTTCCTCCAGCAAAGATGGAGAAGTACGAAGAAGTCCTTTCAGCTTTCGAGCGACACTTCGTAGTCCGACGAAACGTCATCTACGAGAGAGCGAAGTTCCACAAAAGAAGTCAGCGGGAAGGCGAGGGCGTGGAAGAATTTATAACAGAACTTCATAGCCTCGCCAAGACTTGCGACTTCAGCGTCCTACACGAGGAGATGATTCGAGATCGCATTGTCGTCGGGGTCCTCAACCAAAAACTGTCGGCGAAAATGCAACTAGATCCGGAATTGACACTCGAGAAGGTTACAAATCTGGCTCGACAGTCTGAAGCTGTCAAGAAACAGCACGTTGCGCTCCACAAGTCCCCAGAAGAAAACGTTGACAGAATCTTCAGAAAAGTTGCAAGTCAACAGGGAGGAAAGGAAAGAAATGGGGAAAAGAAAAGTTCTCGATCGAGTTTATTAACATCCGAGAAAGTCTGTTCAAGATGTGGCAATGAACGACATAAAACGAACAAGTGCCCTGCGATAAAAGCAACATGCAACAAGTGCAGAAGACAGGGGCACTACGCACGGGTTTACAGAAGCTCTACCACCCTGAGGGAGGTAACAACGTCTGAGACGGCATTTCTTGGCACCGTGTTCACGTCAGATGGACAGCGATGGATAGTCAAAGTTGACGTCCGACAAGTCTCCATAACATTCAAAGTCGACACGGGGGCCGACGTCACCATTATTCCTGAGAAGATGTACAAAGAACTCTTCAATGATGTCTCTCTACAGAATCCCAAGAAAGTCCTCAAGGGTCCAAGTAAGAAATCCTTGACAGTTCTTGGTGTCATGAACGAGACCCTTTACTACAGGGGCAAAACATTCATGACCGACATCTACATCGTAGAAGACCTGGAACAGCCACTTCTCTCAAGAGATGCAAGTGAACGATTAGGCATCGTACAGCGCCTTGATCAAGTTGGGGCCGTGCGAAGCTGCACAGTCGACCCAAAAAGAGAATACCCGAAGTTATTTTCTGGGTTGGGTCACGTCAAGATTCCGTACAAGATCAAACTGAGACCTGACGCTGTACCTTTCGCAATGATGACACCTCGAAGAGTGGCCATTCCTCTTCTCGAAAAGACCAAGACGAAGCTCGAAGAAATGGTAAAGATGGGAATAATCGAGCCAATCGAGGAGCCAACTGAATGGTGCTCTGGAATGGTGATCGTGAGAAAACCCAACGGAGAGGTCCGAATTTGCGTAGATCTAACGGACCTCAACAAGTTCGTCGAAAGGGAAGTTCACCCACTAGCTGTAGGAGAACACGTTTTCGGGCAGCTCACCGGAGCACGCTATTTTTCAAAGATCGACGCCAATTCTGGGTTTTGGCAATTTGAGCTTGCTGAGGAGTCCCAAGCTCTAACGACTTTCATCACACCCTTCGGAAGGTTCAAATTCAAGAGACTACCGTTTGGAATACCATCGGCTCCAGAATTTTTCCAAAAGAAGATGTCGCAGTTTCTGAACGGTCTCGAAGGTGTTGTATGCAACATGGACGACGTTCTCATTTATGCCAGCTCGCAACAAGAGCATGATGACAGACTCCGTCTGGTTCTGGAACGTCTCCAGGCGAAAGGAATGACTTTGAATCCGGACAAGTGCGAATTTAACGTACAAAGAGTGAAGTTCCTGGGCCACATCATCGACCGCGAAGGAATTCGCCCAGACAGCGCCAAAATCGAGGCTATCGCTGACATGAAGCCTCCCTCAAGCGTTCATGAACTAAGAAGTTTTCTGGGCATGGTCAATTATTTGACAAAGTTCATACCGAACATGTCACATATCGCCTACCCACTCAATTCTCTTCTGAGCTCAAAGAACCAATGGGTTTGGGCTACGGAACAGCAGAGAAGCTTCGATCAGCTCAAGCACGCACTCACCACGAGTCCTGTACTGACGCTGTTCGACCCAAAAAAAGAAGACAGTGATTTCAGCCGATGCTTCATCATATGGCTTGGGGGCTGTGCTTCGGCAGATTCAAAAAGACGGGTCCTACAAACCTGTGGCGTACGCTTCACGGACACTCACAGAGACGGAAAAAAGGTACGCACAGGTGGAGAAGGAAGGCCTAGCGGTAGTTTGGGCATGTGAAAGGTTTCAAGATTTCATCACGGGCCTTCACATTGAAATTGAAACCGACCACAAGCCGCTTGTCCCAATCTTCATGTCTAAAAATCTAGCTGACATCACACCTAGACTTCAAAGAATGAAGATGAGAATGATGAGATTCTCCTATGTGATGAAACACATTCCAGGAAAGTCTTTAATTGCGGCGGACACATTGTCCCGACAGCCTCTAAACGAAACTGGTGACAGAGAACTGGAGCAAGAGGTGGCTGCATATGTCAAGGGGGTGACAGCTGACCTTCCCGCGACAGAAAAGAGGCTACAAGAAATCAAAGATCAGCAGGCCAGGGACTCTACATGCAAACAGTTGGCATGGTACAGCGAAAAAGGGTGGCCCATCCGAAAAGAAGTCCCTAACAGCTGCAAGGAGTATTGGCAACATCGATCAGAGATCGCCGTTCAAGATGGACTGCTCATGAGAGGATCAAGACTCATCATACCGCTGTCCATGCGTCCTGATATTCTGCTGAAGATCCACCAGGGTCATCAAGGAATCACCAAGTGCAGAGCTCGAACCAAAGACTCTGTATGGTGGCCAGGACTTTCAACAGCCATCGAAAGTATGGTACGCAGATGTCCAGAATGCATCAAAGAAGCTTCGAACCGCCATGAACCTTTGATGCCATCCAACTTTCCAGAGCGTCCATGGCAGAAAGTAGCAATGGATCTGTTCTACCTGTCAGGAAAGAACTATCTTCTAGTAACTGACTATTACTCGAGATATCCAGAAATTGCTCTTCTGAATACTATGACATCAAACGGTGTAATAATACACCTAAAGTCAATTTTTGCAAGACATGGGACGCCTGAAGTTGTGTTCAGTGACAATGGACCACAGTTCCAGCGAATCATTGGAAGTGCATTTCAGCAGTTCACCCAGGAATGGGGTTTTGAACACAGGACATCCAGTCCAAGATATTCACAGAGCAATGGATTTGTTGAAGTTGCTGTTAGAATTATTAAGAGAAGCCTCAAGAAGACATCTGACAGCTACATCGCACTGCAATCCTACCGTGCAACACCATTGGGTAATGGATATAGTCCCGCCGAATTACTCATGGGTCGCAAGCTGAGAACGTCCCTTCAATCTGTTTCCTCTTCTTTGGAACCTAGGCTTGTGAATGCCAAAGAACTCCAACGGTGGGAAAGAAAAAGAACAAATCAACAAAAGGCCAACTATGACAGACGACGGGGTGTAAGACAACGCAAACCATTGAGAAGAGATGTGGTCTGGATTACCGATCAGCGAAAAAGAGGAACAGTGCAATCTACAACGGAGTACCCAAGGTCATACTTAGTGGACACCGATTCAGATACTCTTCGCTGTAACAGCTTTCATCTTACACCGATGCCTGGGAGTGAAGACACCAATAAAAGTACAACACCAGACATCGGATCGACTGCTCTTACACCGGTGCCTGGGAGTGAAGACACCGATAAAAGTGCAGCACCAGACATCGGATCGACTGAGTACACGACACGAAGTGGAAGAGTTTTAAAACCTGTAAATAGACTTCAGTTTTAAAGGGGGGAGATGTGCTGTTAGGCTTTGCTGAAGAAGAGGAGAACGACGAGGGTTTTTGGGATATAGAATAAACATGGCGTCTAGGCAGGAGGCTACCGGGAGCGCTCTGTGTCATTAACAGCCAACAACACAGTAAACATTGCCAGAATATTAAAAATACGTCCTGAACACCGTAGCAAAAAATTATATACGAAACTAACCGCACAAAATATCCAAACGAACTCGGCAGACATATAACCTACTGAAATCAACATGTTTCCGATTTGGTTGTTTGGTCTTGCTTGTTAACGCGCGGTGCTGGTGGTCGTGTGGTCTGTCGTTCAAGTCCAAGTAGAGGAAAGTTTTTATTGTTTTTTTTTACTACGTTTTTTATTTCTTTTTAATATTTTAAATATTTTCTATGAGTTTTTTGCAGTTGCCGGCCCCTTACTTTGGGGTAAAAATCACGCAAAATGTGAAAATAGGAAGTGCGAGCCCAAATTTAAATTGATGCAATGCACAAATCGTGGCCCTCTTGTGTTGCCGGGATAATTCGCTCCCTCCGTGCTAATTTCTGGGTCAGTGCAGTAGGCAAACAGCGCAAGTCCTTTCATCGAAGTAAAGAAGGTAATAATAATGGGAATACTGAGAGCAAAATGAGAAAATGTGTAAGTGGTCAAACTGCCACAGTGATGCAGCCGAAGTTAGTCTGAAGGCGGTCAACTTTACCCACTATTAAAACAAAAATGCCGCTATTTAAGACAGTTATTTAGCTGAGCTCACAGCGCGGTACGTATTAAGCACATCTCTTATTTTTCTGACTTACGGAAATTAGTACTTAATTTTCTTCTGGTACCATCAGTGATATTTCCCTCGCCTGCCGCCTGATTTTACTCATGGAGGTTGCGCTCCGCAGTCTTTCTTTTTTATTAGGCCTAGACATGTTTTTACTCCTGAGATCCAAGAACAGTGCGGATAATTAAACTAAATTGCAGAAACGGTGTCATTTGGTATTAGAACATTTATGTTTCGTAGCGTCAAGGGGTCACATTCACAAACCCGGCAGCGTAAACATCCACAACGCATTTCTTTCTCGTTTTATCGTGTTAAAAGTTTTTATATTTGCGTTTTTTGGTGCGGTATGTCGTATAACATAAGCTATTGGGGGACAGATCGTCTGGCTATGTGAAAATTTGAAATATTTCTGTTAGATGATCGTAACCACCACAGAAAACAGTCAATTCTTGCCTGAAATGGCATATTTTCACACTCAATTAATTGACTGATTGAACACGTTTTATTAATAATAAAAAAAGCAAAGCGCGTACAACTCTCTCTAATCAATGGTCCACTGACATCGGAGAGAGAAGGGGGTGGGGGAATGGGGTGTGGATAGGTAGGGGGGGTACCAGAAATGTCTCTATTCAGATGGAGTCCTGGATTTTTGCTGTCGCGACAAGGTCAAGAAGCGAGTCTAATATGGCTTTGCGGTGCTGCGGTGCGCCCCTCGGGTGTATCTAGTCCCGAAGGCACCCCGGCCGCAGCTCAGGTTGCAGTTTTCGAATGGCTTCTTCCCGCGTCCGGCCGAGCTCCACACAGTCCCATAAGAGATGGGCACTTGTGGCTTGTTGTCCAGTTGCGCATCGTCTGCAAGATCCATCGTCGGCGTGTTCTCTTTCTAGATCTGTCTTGAGTGCACATTTCTCGAGCTTAGCCCGAACTGCTGGGGAGACGGCCGTTCCCGTTCGGAGTCTCCGAAGAGGCACTGTAGCCCACCGACCGTACCCGTTCGGCAGTGGGTCATCGTCTTCAGTCAGCTTATTGCGAGGGACCCTTCGCCGCTCGAGGCGGGCAAGGGTCGCCTCCTCGTCCCAGTCAGGCTCCTCTTCGTCATCACAGTCCTCTTGAATAAGTGCGGGCGGAGGGTTGTCGAGAGTCGCACGTTGGGCTGTTTCGGGGGGGGTTTAGGGAAAAGGAATAAGCTCCCGCGCGGCTTCGTGTGCTCTCTCGTTCCCCCCGATCTCAGCATGGCCCGGGACCCAGGAGATGGTGATTTTAACTCCTTTGGATTTGAGGGTCTTTGCTCAAGGTTTTATTTTTTTTTACCGTTTTGGTGGGGGAGTTTCTATTCCGGCAAGTGTCAAGGGCCTCTTTTGAATCCGCGTACACGCGTAGGTGCTTGGACCCCTCTGGAGTCAGGGACTCGTCTTCCACGGCGAATAATATGACTCTTAGCTCTGCTTCTTCGGTCGAGTGTTTCTTGTGAAACGCAAAGTTTGCCTTAGATTCTGTATTAAGACAGAACCATGCAATGTCTATGCCACCTCCGTCTTCTCTGACAGCTGCGTCGGTGTAGACGTGTACTGTTTCGGAGCCGGGACGGGCATCCTGTACGGATTCCGCGTGTTTTTTTGGCTGCGTTGTTCCATCACCAGTAACATGATCTCAGGAGAGTTGTGTACCTCTCCTAACGTCATAAGCAATACACACATCTCTTTCTTGTCCAGATTCTGAAAAGTAATGCGTATTATTGTTTTTGTACCTCAAAGCACGTGCTCAATCATGCCACGTGTTTGTTGTTGTTGTTCTCCATTCGGAGGCTCCGCCATACCGTTTTTATTTTATTTTTTCACCAGTGCCAAACACGTGCGTAATAGCGGCGAGATGTTTTAGTGGCGCCCTCCTATGGTTAGCTTTCGTTACGTCATCACCTTGCGAACGACAAGCTGGATGGTGTTTGTAAGGACCATCCCAAGTAGCACAACTCGCCGGTTTGGGACTGGGGCGGTACCGGTCTGCCGGTAAGATCCTACTGGGGCGACGCTGGAAACGCACCGCGGGGCGACAACGGGCCAGTGAGATTGCCAGTCACTGGCCAGTGACTGGGACTGACTGGGACGCCCGGCACTGGGTGTCCCAGCGAGTTCCCGGGATGCTGCCAGCACAAATCCCCAGCGTAGTACCAGTAACGCAGTAAGATACCAGCAAGACCCCAGGCTAGCGGCCTCAAGCCATACAGTCCCCGGGCTTGTTTTGTCGCAGTGAGTTCCCGGGCTGCTGCCAGCACAAATCCCCAGCGTAGTACCAGAAACGCGGCAAGATACCAGCAAGACCCCAGGCTAGCGGCCTCAAGCCATACAGTTCCCGGGCTTGTTTTGTCCCAGCGAGTTCCCGGGCTGCTGCCAGCACAAATCCCCGGTGCACTACCAGCAGTACCGCAAGATACCAGCAAGACCCCAGGCTAGCGGGCTAAAATCGTACAGTTCCCGGTCTTGTCATACAGCCTAACATGTGGTTTTGTGTGCAATTTACACCTGAATAGAAATAATGTAGTTCATAAGAAGAATAATTTTAACAACAAATGAGTGTAAACAATTATGTTGCACTGTACATGAAAGTAAATTTCTGGCATAGGTATACACCTTATTGGTAAAGCGGCTGCCACAGCCATCTGTCGCTCATACACATGATAGCAAATAAAACATACAAAATTGTTACCGTAATTGTTTATTGTCAGCTCCAGTGAAGCTACAGCTTGGCTGGTCATCATGGGCTTGTCGCTAGAGGAGTGCGCTGGATGAAAGAGGCTGCATGTCACGGGCCTAGGAAATGTTCTTCACACTTTTCATGCAGCTTGTGATGCAAGTCGACCATGCACCCAGGAAGGGGAGTCCTTCATTAGAGCACCTGCAAAGAGAATCAACAGCACAGTAAAATGACAGGGTAAATCAATACCAGCTGCACATGATAATCCAGAAATTCCAAACTGGGCAAGCGCTTAAAAGGTTAAAACAGCGCAAAGGACGACAGACAGGGTAAAGGACACGGACAGAGCGCTGACTCGAAACCAAATTTTCATTGAACTCAACGGCGCAATATATACACACTATTGAGAACAAAAAAAAGAAAATCAGCCTGAAAAACACCCAAAACAAAAGCACAAAAACTAAGTAAGTATCACCTCTAAAAAGATAAACCAAGCTAATCAAGTGGCCAGAAAACCAGAGGCATGAGACAAGAAGCCCATGTAAAAGAAAAACTTTTTGTAACCAATGCGTTAATTGTCTTCATTTCATTTTCAATCTGGAAACTATATCAAAACAAAAATACTTTGATTGCCCTAAGGGACACCTGTTACAACACACTGGATAACCAAGCGGCAAAAATGGCCCAGTTATCTCATAATCAAGGTTAGCTATTTGCATGAAGGCCCACTTCAAAGAAAGGCTCGTGGAAATCATCTACTTTAATTCAAAAGGGCATGTCGAGAGACGGGCAAACTCGCCGGAGTAGTTGGCATGTAGTTTAACATTGCCGTTCGTCCCGATAGGTGCGAGAGATCCAGCATTTTTAGGTAAATATAGCGATTCATTAGTCTTACTGAGACAATGACAAATCATATCCTTGACATATTCGCGACCCTAGCAAAACGGAGAGTACCAAGCGGGAAAACCGGGAACCAGCCAGAACAGGTCGCTCTGCGCCTCTCCACGTCTCTGGCGGCTTTCGCGGACACGTGTTGTCGACGCGGTGGCAAACAATGTAATTTGATGAAGGTCTGAATATTTCTCAAGTTTGCCTGAGTGTTCATCAGTGTGATGAAGCCTCAGTAAATTGTTTTTTTCTATCACGTGTTTGAAAGCCTGTTTACTCCACAACACACAATCGCGTGCTTTCAATTTCTTGGATGGGGAGGAATCAAGGAAAAACGTTTTGATATCTTCTCTGTCTCGAATGACATTCAAAGTGACGACTACTCGGTAACTGATAAGTGGTATGTAAAACAGACGAGGTGTTTCACTGGAGGGAACCCCAATGCTGCAGTCAAGTGAATGGGAAGGTTCAATAGCTGCTTTTCTTGAATTTGGCTGTGTTTGATTAGCGTCAAGATTGAGCCACCCACGCTGGTCGGTGCAGTGGCTATTCATCTTGGCAGCTTTTCACCGAAAAAGCCTCTGGACCACACCGAAAAAGTTGGGCTGATTTTGCATCTACTTGATTCTCGAAAACCTCCTCGCTGCATACGATTAATGAGGGATATTGTCTGCTTTCAAAAAATGGGGGACGCGTCTCGCAAAGATAGAAGCTGTCACAACATTATGATCTATTGCGCCTCCAATATTTATAATATACCCTCGTTGAAGCCAGCAGCAATATCCGTCTACATTGCTCAGGTTGTCCGGCCACAAAAGATACTCTCTTTCTCCATTCAGGATTTGAAGTCAAGTTTAATGCAGAGGGGTTCTGCGTGAATCTCCAATGAAGACTATCTTCAAATTTGTCCGCAATCATCTCCGTGCTGCCGGCTAGAACCATATGGCTGAGTTTAGGTAGTATCTCTCCGTCTGTCAAATATACTTTGATTCAGCAGTTCACCTAATAGCTTGTCAAGTAAGCTCATATTTCAGCCCAAATAATATACTAATATCCCTTTAGTGGGACATGGTACGTAATATAATGCATAACCCGCACATTCGTCAAAATGACTTCGATTGTCACTAAAACCTGAGTTGAAATAAGAGTATCAGCTGCTTAGTGGGGCTCAAGAAGCTCAAGCTTGGCTCAAGAAGCGCTTGCTTAATTTTCGTAATTTTCCTGCAGCCTGTGTTGCTGATCGAGCAGACGACTGGAGCTGTTTCTTAATACGCACAAAAGCTCGATTTCGCCGACAGATAAGTTGTATGGTCGAGTGATGCGAGTTAGTTGAAAATTACTGTCGGTGGAACAATTCTGTAGTCATCGCTGCTTTCCTTACCTGATCAAAACTGATTAGAGTCTATTACCGTCTCTCCGGAGCCCATAGTTTCGGTAATGAACGAAACCTCCGAAACAAAAGTTTGACATGAAAAGAACAAAAAGCACCGGGAAAACAAAACTATGCTCTGCAAGTTTATCTGCACCGGCTACACTTAACCGTCGCAGTTGAAATACCTATAAAATAGGGCATTAAACAAAAGAAAATCTGTTAAATTGAATGCGCTACCCGTTCAGGCGGCCCGGCCGAGCCGACGCGACCTGTTCCCAGCCGCCATGTTTGTTTGGTGGTGGCGCCCCCTATAGATCGTTGGAGTCGCGAATACAGCTCATTGTTGTACACATACTAATGAGATTGGGTAGACACATGTAAACATATAATATATTGCAGAGTATGGCCCCTGTGTTCCCACATAATGGCAACCTGACTAAAACTCATCTGCAGACTTCACCAAATAAAAAATAGCGACTTACCCAGAAACTAGTATATATTATTAGCGTCTACCATAAACTCACATTGAGTGTTTACCATCGGCATGCCCCATAGCCCTTGAAAACGCCCGCAAGCCTCACTTACTTTAAGCATATGACATCATATGACAACAAACATTCCCTCGTGATCATCATTAATATCTACAGGTGCGAACAGTTCAGGCAAATCAATAGAAAGATAACAAATCAGTAGTGAGGTGGTGTACAGCGGCTGGTAGGTGCAGGTTAATATGTATGGGACATCTATTTTCTGAGTAATATTGCTTATCTGGTCAATTTTCTTCACAGACCCATCACATACTGAGACAAGGTTCTCAATACAGTGAAAAACAGGAAGGAGGAGTGAGTTCCAGATTTAGCTTTGCACAAGCTATGTGGCAACTGACTTCATCCTCTTAGAATTTATTGGAGTGGATCTGGGTATGATTATGTCTAGCCCAACAATACTGCTAGGAGCACCTTCAAAACCTTCAGAAAGGGGTAGAGGAAGTTTGAATCATAATTTCCGTATTGCGATGAGAGCTGCTCATACTGAGAATTGATGTGAGTCAATGTCGGCCATCCTTCTGCCTGAAATATCTATGTGTCAGCCACCCCCTATCAGAAAAAGTTTTAGCTGAGCGCTTTTTACGGGCCGCTCCGCTCAGCCACTGAGCAGGAAAGTAACCAGGCACGCACGTAACGCTCAGTCGGCATCTGCGCTCCGACTGGTCGTTGCTGACTGAGCGTTGTGAGTATGCAGGTGCTTTCCTTTTGAGTGGAGCGGGTCGTAACAATGCTCAGATAAAACTATCTAGTGTCTATGTCGCAGCCTCAACAGCCAAACGAGCAGTCTTCTTCCTCGCTTGCACAATAGACCAAAATTGCACTGCATACTGCTTTAGAGGCTTGTTGGCATGTTTCACACTTACTCTCTGCAGACAGCTAGGACTGTCGGTAAGCGAGGAAAAAAAAAAGTGTGAACACATATCATGCACGCCAAAAGAAAACATCAATGGAACTACACGAGACTGCATGAAAGTTGCCAATTGGGCGCGTTTTATACCGCACAGCCACTGTGTGTGCACAAGTAAACTAGCTCTACATATACCGCTCAGCACACCACAGCTAGGCTGAATCACATAAGTGTCACACTTGCCGAGCTTGAAGTACAGTCGTGATCTCTACGAGTGTGAACAAGCGATCGTCGACTGCTCAGTACTGGGAGCATCATGCACCAGCGAACTTGCTCTCCTTTTAAAATGCCTTGCGAACCAAGCATGGTAAGTCATCTGATAAGGAGAGAATGTCACCAGGGACAGCACTGAGCAGTTGATAATCGCCTGCTTACCTTCATATGTATCAAGTCTCTACCTGGCCGAAGTAGGCAGTATGTGTGCAGCAGAAACGGCTGTACTGAAATCTCAAAAGGATGAAAGATCAGAACAGGCTTGGTAAGCTTTCACGTTGCAAGTATGCCCATGCGAATTTCACTTTCTAAAACATAAACACGCATTTCAAATTGTCATCCAGGACAAGCTGCTATTACACAGCTGTATATATAAGGCAGCTTACCATCAACAACCTTTGCAGACTGCCATGGACCTGATCCTCAGGTCGGCTGGTGATGCAGGAACGAATTGGCCTAGTCGATGCTAGCTTCCGTTCGGCAAGGGCTGCACTGAGTATAAAGGTGAAAAAAGTGTTGTAGATAATGTGAAACAAACAAAAGCAATCCTAGCATCCACAATTCGCTTGAGGCACTGAAAACAAAAATCAGAGGTTGGGTCAATTATGTTAATGCAATATACTTCGGACACATACCATGATTGCAGGTAAGATATTTGCTGCCTTCAATCTAGATCTGCTTGAAAATTTACAAGCCAAATAACAAATATTTTATAAGCTGAAATATATTTCGATGGAACTACAAAATCTGAAGACTATCTCTGCAAATATGGTGCTATCTAGTACACCAGGGATGAGTAGAATTGGATTACAGCATCCCCCTTACAAAGATTGAAGCAAAACTAGTATAGAGTCTGCCGTGCCACTACAGTAAAACCTCGTTAATTTGGATCTCATGGGACCGGCAAAAATGTCTGAATTATCCGAAGGTCGAAATATCGAAAGAACAAAGAAAGCTGCGCGAAAACGTTTCCTTTATTTTGAGAAGAAATCTGTTATTACCGCCTGCTTTCTGGACGACACTTGGGCGGAGACGGCAACTTTCCTTAGCGCGGTCGAGTGCTCCACCGCACTCGCACAGTCGGAGCTACACATCCCGTGCGCTGACAATGTAGTACAGCAAGGCCTCTTCTAGTTTCGGGTGCACCACCTTCCAAGGCCGCTTTCTTTTCGTGTTGAACTTCTCGCTCTCGAAAGCCTGTAGGATATCGGCCACAATTTTTACGTATGTAGCCAAAGTGCTTCTCTTGACGTCGCAACCTTCCATCACTTGTCGAGAGACGCCGCCCTCCAAGGCCCTCAGTATTTCCACTTTCGTCGCTAAATTCTTAGCCTAGTACAGCTGCAACGGAAAACGAGTAGCAAAACTGACCAGTAATCGGAGCGGCGAAATCGCGACAGCCGGCGCTATTTTCCCCGAGCGCCGATAGCGAGAGTGCCAGTCACGTTGCATTTTTCAATGCAGGGGTGGCCGGCGAAAAATTGAGGGATAGGGTAGTTGTTAAAATGGCGGGCTTTAGGATCCCCGCGTTGAGGCATAAAACGTGACTGTCACTCTTGCTATTGGCACGCTCGGGAACAATAGCCCCGCGTGTCGCGATTTTGCCGTTCCGGTCGTCGGTCACTTGTGCTACCCTTTTTCCGTTGCAGCAATGCTTCTGCTGCTTCCATGCCAGGAGAGTAACGAGCTGAAGCACGGCGATCCAGAGCAAAACTGGTGCGAAACACGAACCGAAAGAGCGAAGAACCATTGGAAAACCGGAAAAACCACGTGCGCACTTCGGATGGATAGCAGTCATACCCTTTGGAACAGACGGTAGCTAGCACCACCTGCCGAATTTGTCCGAATAAACCATAGTGCGCCGCGTTCCCTCCGAATTAATGAGCGTTTGCTGCCATTGACTAATACATATGTTTGACGGGACCGGATCGACAGTTCAAATTATCCGAATTAGCGGGGGTTGAATTAACGAGGTTTTACTGTACAACAGAAACGACTCTACTGTGATCTCGTGGATATCAGAGTTCGGAACAGGCATGAAGGATTTGGCACGAGAAATATGCCAATGTCATTATTCATTTTTGCAACATTAAAATTACTCTGAAAGTGCGACCAGCTGCAGGGTGTATTCACGCAAATCTTGCGAGTGCTGAATTGTAGGCACAGTGCCCTGGTTGTGTTCATGTGCGATATATGACCAAATACCATAGAGACCAATACTGCAAACCTCTCCGAAAACCAATGGGTGCGGTGGCGAACGGCGTGAGTGGCGCTGTTCACCTCTCTTGCTGTCCATTTGTGTTTGCGTGTTGCCACTTCCAATGGGAAGGCTGCAGCCATTATTGGGAATATTAAACAAACAAATAAAAATACAAACACAACACACACAGCAATACTGGCAGCAAGTTGAGACGCACTTCTGTTGTAAACTCAGCATTCCGCTTACGAATGGGATGCGCAATTCCCCTAGAGTGTTTCATTCCACGTGAGTGGCATCGGAATTGCTAAAGGCCAGTCCATAAACACAGTCTGCGTTAAAAACAATCCTATCAGCAATAAGTTGCTATTATATTGCTCAATATATAGAGCACCTTACCATGAACAGCCTTGGCAGTCTTCCATCAAGCCTGGCCTTCAGCAGAGGAAGCTCTCATTCTGTGTCGCCTCAGGACACTCACATCAGGATGGTGAAAGTGAATGCCAACTTCTACTTGGTAAGGACTGCAGCAAGTATAAAGATCAAAACACAGATTAGTATATACGATAAAAAATATCATGAACCAACTTGAAAAAAGTGCACAAAAAGACAAGGACAAAAGGATAGGAACACAGAGGACGCAGACTGGTGCACACTCACAACTTGATCTATTGAGCATAAAAGAAAAAAGAAAAAGAATCAGAGAAATCAGAAAGGCTGTGTTCGGAGAACGTGAGCTTCAGAAACCGGGGCGTGAGCAAAAGATGTCAGGTAGATTGTTTTACAGACACTTTGGAATTAACAACAGCCTTTCCATGTAATAAGGTGGTGAGTTCATTCTGATTGAACATCCGGAAAAATAACAGACAAAAAACAAGGAATAAAGGAGAGGAATACATACACTACATACGAGTGTAGACTCCCAACTCACAAATTGGAGAAGAAAAAAAATAAAGAATGCGGAAGGAGCTTTAGCAAAAGTTCGAACAGGTCCAAGTGGAACGTGCTGACTCCCACCCATATGCATAAGACTGTAAACACGATTTTCTTGGCAGCTCAGGTAACAGACGGATGTGCGAACACATTGGTGGCCCATACTATGAATAACAAAGGCCTAAAATAATTCCCTTGTATGTTTTTCACAGTATCTGCTAATTATTCACGTTTTCTCTAAAAGCCTCGTCCCACTAGAGTGACAAACACCGATTTTTGTCCGACGACACCACAAAGTTCCGTGTCGCTGATGCTGTCCTACTGCAACGGCCAACACCCGCGACAATCGCCGACAAACCATCGACAACGGACGAGTTCTTGTCTGTTGTTAGACTTGAAGCGCAGTGAGCAGTCCCACCGAGGAACATCTGTCGGATACAAACTTATCCTCCTCGCCCGCTCGTGCCCTCTGTTGCCTCTCTTTCCACCCTTCCTCCCGTGGCTTGCTCCACCGCTCGACCTTCAGAGAAGCCCTTGGCGGCCTCTCCCCGTTCCCGCAGTTCCAGTCCCTCGATTGCTCATAGTGGTCGCGGGCGCGGCTTGCTTGCTGGCGCTGGGCAGTCATGTTGCAAAAGGCTTGTCTGTGGCTGGTTTTGCTCGCAAAAACTTGGTGCGCGATTTGGTGCTTCAAGACGCCGAGGTCTACGCCCTTAAATCAGGATGGATACACCCATGTTCGAGGACTGACCAAAGACCGCTCACCACGAAGTAGGACACGACGTTCCGCGGCAAGCCATTCCGGCAGACGAGACTTGCCATCACGTTCTGTGATGATCGGGATGCCGTATTGTCCCCCATAAAACGCCTGCCCTCAATCATTCGGATATGAAGTTTTAAACATCCTCAAAATCAGGGTGAAATTCCTTGGTGCTAACTTAGAATTCCTCGAACGACCCCCCCCCCAGAAAAAGGAACGATTCGGGTATTCTAGTTCAGAAAAAGTTTGGTGTCAATTGTCACGACTGTTTGTGGAAAGTCGCCAACGGCAAATGAAGAGAAGCGGAAGCTTTAATCAAGAAACAAAGTAATTGTCTCCACTTTCACCGTGTTTGTCGGCGCATTTAATGCCCAAAGAGCAAAATATGAAAACCGCATCGCCAGACTGTTTATCTGTGTATTTTGAAGTGTTTTGTTGACAACTCCAATCCCACTAGGAAAGAAGTTTCCTCGTCCCCGTGTCCTGCGTCGTGTCCGCCAGGTGGGACAGCGTGCGTCGTGTGTCGCTCGTCGTGTGTCGCTGTCGTTTGTTGCTGTCTGTCGCTCTAGTGGGACGAGGCTATAAGGATGACACACGAGCAGTGTAAATAGTGCATAAGTAGGTGACAATTCATCGTAGACTTTAGAGAGAGATTAAGCTGTCTTTATGTATTGGCCATCAATCTGTTGCCTTAACAGACAAGGAAATTATGGTTTTAAAATCTGCTCTTGCTAATGGGTGAATCGGCGCATTCCACTTGGGCCTGTGCTTGAGCTCCTTCCGCATTCTTTATTTTTTCCTTCTCTGTTCATGCGAGTCGAGAGTCTGCGCTTGCGTATGGTTTACACGTAACTCTGCTTGTCTACTTGCCTTTTGTGGTGAACTGTTTTTCAAGGTGTTCAATTAGTAAAGCTCACCACCTTACTACAATCATGCAACAACTAAAAACAATTACAACCTACACCATTCGCTCAAGGCAGTACCAAACGAAAAAATACAGGGATTGGGTGAGGCATGTCTAACACTATATACTTACACTGAACTAAATATACCTCTCATAAACTGGCGAGACACTACCTTAATCCAGGACATGCTTGTAAATTTCCCCAGAAGCGGCATCAAAAAATTATTTCGTGGGCACAAAGTTTTGCGATCAGGAGCGGTATGCTATGCAAATCACCATGGGATGAATTATCGCGGCACCAATTTTTGACAATTCTTTTCTGATAACGAGTCACGAAAATAAAGTCGTTTGCAGACGACTGCGCGGCGGAAGCTACGGACTTGCTCAATCCTCCTCTGCCTTTTGCCTGGCTCAGCTCTCCGGTCGCAAATACGCACACGAAATCCACCCGTAGTGTCTAACCTAGAGCTTAGACCAGGGGTGGCCAAACCGCGGCTCGCGAGCCGCATGCGGCTCTTATCTGGTCCAAGTGCGGCTCGCGGATCCCTCGTTTGGGGATCCCCCCCCCCCCCCCCCCACTTCGCCCCTTTCCGCGTCTCCCCAGGAAAAAAAAAAAGAAGAAAGGATTTCAGAATGCAGCACGCTGCAGCTTGCAGTTTGACAGCCTTGTATTCCCATACGTACAGTCGTACAGCCGTATCATGTACCATAAGTACATTCAGACTCTGAAACAAAAATTAAGTTTACCACCCCCCTCCCTCCGCGGCTCTTAGAATTTCCGTGGTTTTGTTTGCGGCTCTTAGGCCAGGCCAGCCTGGCCACCCCTGGCTTAGACGATGGAGGGGCACCGCGCTGAGTTGAGTGCTTTTTTTTTTTTTTTTTTTTTTTTTTTTTTTTTTGGGGGGGGGGGGGGGGGGGGCACCGCGCTCTTCCAGACATCCTAGTTTACCAGTGAACAATACGGTGGAGGGAGGCAATCAAACTTCCCCCCCTCCCCCTCCCCTTTCCGCCTCCACCCGCCGGCTGGCCGGCTGGCCGGCTGGCCGCCCGCACGCCCGCCGCCGCCGCCGCCGCCGGCGGCGCCGCCGTTCCCCCCCCCCCCCCCCCCCCCCACCCCCCCCCACCCCCCAACTCCCAAAAAGTTCCGCCGCTATTGATGGACCTGGACCGAGTCGAGTACACAGCCTATTTGTGAACGAAGCAAAACAGCCTCGCATCGCACCATTCGCGCACAATTAGTAATACTGGTAAAAGCAAGCGATCTAGACAATAACAAGCATTTTGAACGGAAAAAAGAATAATCTAGCCCTAACGGGCAAAGAAAGGAACTTACTTTGAAACGACCGTGCCATGATCTTGGCTGTTGAGCAGATTCGACGTAGTTCCACGGCTCACAGTCGCTTCCTTCTTTTTCGGACACATTTGAAACTAAGTTAAACTCCACGCATCACGACTAATCGGTAAATTGACCTCAAGACAGAGACGTGAAACACACACGGGCATCACGTCCGGCAAAACAAGGCTGCGGATTGGATTGGATCGCGTTCGTTGGCTATTATGTTTGTCTAACGACTTTACGGAATCTATGTGCGCGTATCTTCAACACGCTTGCAATAAAACGATCAGCAAAGCGAATTAAAAAACTATTAAAAGACACAGTAATAATAAATCATTGAGTATGCAAAAATTGCCACAATATTAGAAATACGTCCTGAACACGTAACAAAAAATTACATACGAAACTAACCGTACAATGTATTCAAACGAACTCAGCAGACATATAAACTACTAAAAACAACGCGTTTTCGATTTGGCGATTTGGTCTTGGTGGTTAACGCGCGATGCGGGTGATCGTATGGTCGGTGGTTCGAATCCCGGAAGCGCGAAGTTTTTTATTGTTTTTTTTTACTACGTTTTTTTTTCTTTTTAATATTTGTTTTTAATGTTTTTTGCAGTTGCCGGCCCCTTACTTTAGGGTAAAAATCACGCAAAATGTGGAAATAAGAAGTGCGAGCCCAAATTTAAATTGATGCAATGCACAAGCCGTGGTCCTCTTGTTTTGCCGGGATAATTCGCTCCCTCCGTGCTAATTTCTGGGTCAGTGTAGTAGGCAAACAGCGCAAGTCCTTTCAACGAAGCAAAGAAGGTAATAATAATGGGAATATTGAGAGCACAATGAGAAAATGAGTAAGTGGTCAAACTGCCACAGTGATGCAGCCGAAGTTTGTCTGAAGGTGGTCAACTTTACCCACTGTTAAAACAGAAATACCGCTATTTTAAGACAGTTATTTAGCTGAGCTCACAGCGCGGTACGTATTAAGCACATCTCTTATTTTTCTGACTTACGGAAAGTAGTACTTAATTTTCTTCTGGTACATCAGTGATATTTCCCTCGCCTGCCGCCTGATTGTACTTATCGAGGTTGCGCTCCGCAGTTTTACTTTTTTATTAGGCCTAGACATGTTTTTATTCCTGAGATCCAAGAACAGTGCGGATAATTAAACTAGCTTTCAGAGACGGCATCGTTCGGTATTAGAACATTTATGTTTCGCAGCGTCAAGGGGTCACATTCACGACCCGGCAGTGTAAACATCCACAACGCCTTTATCGTGTTAAAAAAAAAAAAAAAAAAGTTTTTATATTTGTTTTTTTTTTGTTTTTGGTGCGGTATGTCGTATATAACATAAGCTACCGGGGGACAGATCGTCTGGCTATGTCAAAATTTGAAATATTTCTGTTAGATGATCGTAACTACCACAGAAAACAGCCGATTCTTGACTGAAATAGCATATTTTCACACTCAATTAAAATCACCAATAACACGATCTCAGGAGAGTTGTGTACCTCTCGTAGCGTCATAAGCAATACACACATCTCTTTCTTGTCCAGATTCTGCAATGCAATGCAAATTATAGTTTTTGTAACTCAAAGCGCGTGCTCAATCATGCCACGTGTTTGTTAATTGTGGTTGTTGCTCTTCATTCGGATTCTCCGCTATACCGTTTTTATTTTAATTTTCTTATCAGAGCCAAATACGTGCGTATACCACCGACCTTAAGTATAGTGCATCAAATTAAACTAGCTTCCTGAAAAGGTATCGTTCGGCGTTGTGTAATTTATTCTTCATGGCGTCGGTGGTCAGATTCTCGAATCCTGAACTGCAAATGTTCCTCGCCGCATTGTTTTTTTCTCGCGTTTTCGCAATAAAACACGTCAGCCTTGCCATGCTGGGATCAAATACACCAGCGTCGGCAGTTATTTGCGAAGGATTGATCTATGCGAATATTTCCACTCGCTATTCATGAATTGCCACAGTTCGTCAGAATCTGAATGACTTGACTGCATAGTAAAAACGGAAAAAAAAAAAAAAAGATAAAACGATGTCGGTTAGTAAACGGAACTTCCATGGCGGGGCTCGCCAGCCTAAACAGCAAAGCGCCGATGCCGGCCAGTCGCTGAACTTTCGTGTAAATACTGGCCATCAGAGACAGCAAAGTGCCGATGCCGGCCAGTTACTGAACTTCCATGTAAATACTGGCCATCAAAGACAGCAAAATACAGTGGCGTACCAACTTGTTTTTGAGTGGGGGGGCAAACCCGACCCTCTTCCCCCCCCCCCCCCCCCTTAATCGAAAATTCGGCGCAACTTTTGTCGAAGTTTTCTAAAGATGTGGCAATGATTCGGCAAAATTACAACGTTACCAGACTTAACATTGATATATTGTTTTTTCTCACGAAAAAAATTTTGCTTCTTCTTCTTAAAATAAATACAACTTGTAGTGCCTATTGAAACAGTTATGATTAAATAAGGTGATATTCTACAAGATAATTGTATCGATGTCGCTTTTGTGTGTTTACTGGCAATTTTAGTGTTTGCTTGCAGAAAGTGGCGTGACAACGAGGTTGGGTAGTAGCCGGAGGAGTCACGAATCACACTACGAGAGTTTTGATTTTGAGGCTTCATCAGCGCACGCCTGCAAGTGTGTTTACATTGTTAAAATAAAGACAATCACTGCGTTCTTACTTTCTCTGGGAGTCACCGTTTCGTGCGCGAAAACGGATGCAACGGTTGTTTAGCCTTCACCAGAAGAGATAACAATACTGTAAATATGCATGTTTTTCGATTTGAGTCACTTGACGTCAGCTTTGCATGAAAGTGCGCGTTCCATATTCGCAACGTGCCGTTTTTAACCTTTAAAATTCCGGTTTCTGGTGTTAGGACACACACGGACGTTTAGTAAGATGGGGAGAGTTAGGAATGTCGGATGTGCAACGTCGAGCATGATAGTTCTGTGTTTAACGAATACTTTTCATCAGTGTTTACTAACGAGTGCTTGGACTTCGTCCCCACTCTCCCTGAAGAGCTTTACGAGCGCATGCATCCTATTAACGTTAACTCCGCTGGTATTAAAACATTGATTGATAAACTAAAACTTACTTCGTCCGCTGGAACCGATAACATCAACCCTAAAATTTAAAAGAAACACCCGTGTTATTTCTAGTGAGTATTTGAAACTCATCTTCATTCAGTCCTCATCTCAAAGCTGCCTTCCATCTGACCAAAAGGTGGGAAGGGTAATTCCCAGTCTTTAAACAGGGCAGCCGCTCTTCCGCATCTAATTATCGCCCTAATTCATTGACTTCAATTTCTTGCAAACTACTTGAGCATATCCTCTACTCCAATATCATGAGGCACCTATCATCACATTTCTTTTCTTTAAACAGCAGCACGGTTTTCAAAAGGTACTTTTCTGCGAAACGCAACTCTGCGACTTCATCCATGACTTGCACACTAACCTTGAATGTCACGTCCAAACTGACGCAGTTGTTTTTGTTTTTTTTTTCCAAAGCGTTCGGCCGTGTCCTCCATCAGCGCCTTCTTTCTAAGCTATCATCTTTTTGCCTCGACCAATAACCGTTTGCATGGATTCGTGACTTTCTTTTTTTCCGTGTACAGGTCACGTCCATGATGATCATGAATCTTCCTTAATAAATGTATCTCCTGGTGTTCCCCTGGGGCTCGTACTTGGGCCCTTACTCTTTTTAATATTTATTAATGACATTCCCATTGGGATTTCTTCAAAAAAACGCTTTTTCGCCGACCACTGCGTCATCCATAACAAAGTAACTTGTGTGCAAAATAATAACCAGCTTCAGGAAGATCTAGATAAAATTAACAATTGGTGCAAAGAGTGGATTATGTCACCAAACAAGTATAAACGCAAACTAATCCACTTCACCAAGAAAAAAACACTCTGTCATTCAATTACTTCTTGGACTCCGATCTGATTGAGACCGCTACTGTGTATAAATACCTTGGTGTAAGACTAACATCTGACCTTCCCTGGAATAACCACATTGAAGTCATTACCGCCGATTCATCTGGAACTCTTGGACTAAGCAGACGTAACTTAAAAAATCGCTCCACCCTTTGTCCCTAAGCTAACCTTTAACACGTACGTCAGACCAAAAATAGAATATGCTTCAACCATCTGGAATACCCATCGACTGTACCTCATCAATACGCTGTAGAGGCAGTTCAGAACAGAGCTGCTCGCTTCATTTCATCCACTTATGACTTTTCTTTCAGTGTCTCGGCGCTAAAAACTGAACTAACCATGTCCTCTTTGCAGCTTCGCAGGAAAGTCTCTCAGCTGTGCCTTATTCACAAAATCTACTACCACATTCCCGACCTCAAAACCACTTTGTTATTACCCCTCGACCGAACATCTTCTCGCCTCAACAACGTCTGCACCATCAAACACACTTCTGGCTCTACGAACGCTTTCAATTGGTCATTCCTTTCTCAAGCCATCAGCCACTGGAACAGTCCCCCATCCTCCATTGTCACCATCTTGGACCCTGCTGATTTCTCCTCTGCAGTAAAACTACACCTTTCTTGGCCCATGTGATGGTGTGCGGGGCTAGGCAGATAGGTGAAAACCCTTACGCAGAGCGCCTGCCGGGCCAGACTTGTACGTAGTTCAACTACTTTACTCAAGTTACTGTAGTTTAACTACTTTTCTGGGTAGTTTAGTAACTTTTAATTACATTTCTATTCTAGTAATCAGTAATTTACTTTAACTACTTTTCCGAGTGACTTCCACTCAAATTACAAATTACTTTCTAATTTTAGTGGTTGTTTTGCCTATCAACAGAGAACAGAGGTCGGAAGGTCAGCTGATATTTGCAGAGGGGGAGCATGCGGAGTAGAAAAGTGGGGGATGGGAAGGAAGAAAGTGATTTAGATAGTCCAAAAAACCCCAAAATTTTAACGAGCCCCCCCACTGCAACAACACTGCTACGAGGCGCGGGGAGCGAACAGACACGACGCAAGAGAGGTCGAGTAACTGTGGGATTAGCTCCGAATAGTGGCGTTTCTTTGTATTCCGAAGCTCAAGGAGACTTGACGCATTTGAAGAAAGGGCTTGTCCCCGCTTCTCTCCAATGTAGGAATTCTTGCCCACTACAGGAGGTGCACACACTGCTCCTTTTACGGTGCAGGCGATAGAACCCCTAACAACGACGCTCACGCCGGATGGGCTGCTCGTGTATCACTCGAAGCGCGTTAACCCACCCCCGCGCCTGCGTTCACGCCGCTTCGCGGTGACGGTGTGCGGCTGCTAATTACAAATCTATTAACCCACCTAGCCCCTCCACCCCCGTACACGCCGCTTTGCGGCGTCCGGTCGGCAACCCAAGCCCCGCTGCCCCCCTTGCACTTCCGTAAATAGAGTCGATACGATTTAGTTTAGCGATACATGTTTCGTCAACAACATTCGTTTTTTTAGTGTTAATGGTAAAAAAGAAATGTAAATATCGCCAAATGCCTCGACAAAACAAAATGTTCGAGAAAAAAAAATAAAAAGAAGTAAGCCGGCCCACACCATAAATAGAACCCGGGTCTGACACGTATAAGGCAGACATCTCACCACTAAGTTACGCTACCTCTTCGGAAACTCGCATTGCATCCGCTGCCTATGTTGACGGCGGCAGCGCCTATCTCCAAGCAAGCAAGCAAAACTTTATTTTGTGTAAGGGCCTACGTCCTGGTCTGGACGGCCCGTCCGGCCCATGTCTCGCGGATGGATACCGTAAGGTTACCGTGTAGCCTTGTTCGTGGAGCAAGGCTTTACGAACCAGCCAATCCGGCGTGCGTGAGCACCGTTGCTAGGGTTTGTATCGCCTGCGCGTTAAAAATATGCCCGCGCGGGTCGGGGGGCAGTGCCCTTGGTATTCCTTGGGCGCCGCCGGCCTGTGTCTGCTCTGCCCAGTGGCGGCCGTTTCAGGGGGGGCAAAACGCATGCCTTGCCCCCCCACTCTGAGAACTGGGGGGGCAAGTGCCCCCCTTGCCCCCCCGGTTGGTACGCCCATGGCAAAATACCAATGCCGGCCAGTTACTGGAACCTCCATGGAAAGACTGGCCAGCAAAGACAGCAAAAACCCGATGCCGGCCAGTCACTGTAACTTCTTCGGCTGAACTGGCCAGTGAGCAAGACGAAACCCCGACGCCGGCCGGGGCCGGTAGCTCACCGGCGCCAATGGCCGGGCGCCGCCATCCTGTTACCAGGACCGGCCGGCGTAGTCCCGATACCGGCCGACGCGGTGTGCTACCTGGGATGGTGGAAGCTTGAAACCATCGCGCTCTTAAAAGAACGCTACCAACACCGTCGAAATTGAAGTTTTTTCATTCCTCTTATTTCCGTCAAAGAGAAATCCTTTACTGACGTCATAGTCAGCATACGGCCAATGGTGGAAGGCCGACCACAGCCACACTTTCGATCGCGCACGTCGCCAATACCGCCGGACCTTAAGTATAGTACATCAAATAGACCAATCTCACCGAGCGTTCGGCCCATGCGTGACGCCACCATAACTTTAGTTCACAGGAGGCAAACGGCAGAGCACGAGAGGGCTCGTGCTGTCTCGTGCTCCTCACGTGCAGAGCTTCTGCGAGGTTGTCGCACGTGCCGAAAGACTAAAGTTCCCTTGATGCATTGCGGCAATGGTGGCGTAGTCCAACTGGCCGGTAAGATCGGTATATTAAACTATCTTCCTGAAAAAGTGTCGTTCGGCGTTGTGTAATTTATTTTTCATGGCGTAGGTGGTCAGATTCTGGAATCCTGAACTGCAAATTTTCCTCGCCGCATTGTTTTTTGTCACGTTTTCGCGATAAAACACATCAGCTTTGCCATGCTGGGATCAATTACACCAGCGTCGGCAGTTATTGGTGAAGGATTGATCAACGCAAACATTTCCACTCGCTATTCATGAATTGCCGCAGTTCGTCAGAATCTCAATGAATTGACGGCATAGTAAAAACAGCAAAAAATAAATGAATAAAACGATGTTGGTCGGTAAACAGAACTTCCATGGAGGGGCTCGCCAGTCAGAACAGCAAAGCGCCGATGCCGGCCAGTCACTGAACTTCCATGTAAATACTAGCCATCAAAGACAGCAAAGTACCGATGCCGGCCAGTTACTGAACTTCCATGTAAATATTGGCCATCAAAGACAGCAAAATACCGATGCCGGCCAGTTACTGGAACATCAATGGAAAGACTGGCCAGCAAAGACATAAAAAAACCCGATGCTGGCCAGTAACTAACTTCTACGGCTGAACTGGCCAGTGAGCAAGACGAAACCCTGAGGCCGGCCGGGGCCGGTAGCTCACCGGCACCAATGGCCGGGCGCCGCCATCCTGTTACCAGGACCGGCCGGCGTAGTCCCGATACCGACCGACGCGGTGTGCTACCTGGGCAACTTTACGCCTCTCACACGAGCGCAACCATCAGCCGTCTCCCGCACTTACCATGTTCTTCAGGGGTCTACGACATTTCGGTGGAGGGCGTTTTGGTGTAGAACATTTCTGTGCGGACTTTTCCGTACACGGATTTTTTGGTGCACGAACGTTTCGGTGTACGGACTTTTCGGTTCATGGAATTTTTTGTGCACGGACGTTTCTGCACACGGAGGTTTCGGCGTGGGACTCTTCCGTGCGCGGGCATTTCGACACACGGTCTTTTCGGTGCACGACCATTTCGGTGCACAATCAATCACAAATCGCACGTTTTTTTGTATTTTTTAGAAATTACTAAGCACAATTTTAGCTAGAAATGCATTTTTCAATACTTTATAAATTCGTAGACTTGGTCCACCACTTACGGTCCCTTACTGGTATATGATCTCAGTGACTTTTATTGGGGCAGTACTATCCTGCGGGAGAGCTCGAGACGTTCGACGTTAAGTTTGGTTCGCCGGTGTCTGTTTTCCATAGTGCACACTAGACGCATCACATTGTGTTAACGCGTTGGGTCGATACAGGCGTTCTCGGCGTCTTCTGTAAGGGTATGGGCTTTATTGGTAATCCGTGCAGAAGGGCCGAAAGAGCAACAAGCTTGAGAATGTTGAAAATTACCCGAGACTGTGGTAAAAGATGGGAAACTTCCTAAAACATTGAGACGTCCCTCTTCCTGTGTCCTTTTTCTTCCACGACGTCTCCCATCTTCTACCACAGTCTCGCGTAATTTTCAACATGATCAACATCCACCAGGTCGCCTGCACACTCACCGTTTTTCCGTTATGCTTGAGACGTTGTTTCTCTACGATAACTCAGAACAATTTGGTATATCTTCAAATGTGCAATCAGCGCGAAATCGTTGAGCATCGATTGTTTAAAACCTGAGAAGGAAAATTAAAGTTCTTCAGGTCCGTCACACGTAGAACGTTTATTGTCAAAATATAAGCTATATAGAGAAATGAAACAAAAAAAAAATAAATACGTAAAAAAAGCGTTTCTCCGGACAGTTTAGGCAACATCTGTTATCTGTTGTGGATGCCACACAAAAGGGCATTCAGTAGCGGAAAATGAAGTTTCAGGCCTTCCATTGGAAGCTTAACATACGAAGACGCAGCACAGATACTGTGGGCAAAAGGTTGCAGATCGGCCTACTAAAACTCATGGGCAATAACGGCCACAACGGATGGCTCAGTTGAACATACAATAAAAGCGGAAACAGCCGAGCTTACAAAAAAAGGCATTGACATGAGGGGGTCGCAAGCGCTGTGGCTATTGGCGACACCGCTTTTGTTAACAGGTTTTGTTAGGGAGCTGCGAAAGAGCCGCATGCGTCTCGGGAGCCGCAGCTTGGCCGCGCCTGATATTAATGCTCTACGAATAGTAGCTGGATGATGTCAGTGGTGCCATTCTATTATCTCTTTCGGCACTTTGAAAATAATACTGTCCTCGCCTGCTAATCCAGCGAGAACAAAAACGCACTAATGGCCGGTTGCAACAACGTCGCTTACCTTAACTCAAAGCGGCACTTTCCTAAGCCGGCTTAGAGCCCTAAACCGAGCTCGGATAAGCACGGGTTTAAATTCCGGTTGCACCAACGTAAACTCGGGTTTACAGAAGCGCCCGCAGCTAAACGCTGGATTTGCGTAGGGAATCTAGGGACAAGGAGAGCGAACTAGGGAACGCTCTGAGGGACGAATACGATTGGCGGAGAAAAATCACGCGATGTTAACAACTTTTTTGCCGCGGTCGTCGGTGGCGGTGGTTGTTCTTCGCTGTTTTTCTGCAGTGAGTAGCCGATGAAACATTGTTTGATTGAACAACTCTGACGCCGACTTTTGTAAACTTGACAAAAATATTTGAAAACTTTAAATAAATACGAAAGATCTGTACATTTGTCCACGTGTGATTTTTTATGGATGCTAGCAGACGACTGCCACTGAGAATCGTTTTCACTTCTGCTCCCCAACTCGAAGCAAAAGAAACGACGCGTAACCGGGCTCCAAATTTCACTGAACGCGAGAAGGATGCATTATTAGACCTAGTGGACGAATTCAAGAACATTGTAGAGAGCAAAACAACCGAAAAGGTTACAACGAAAACCAAAAACCGCTTATGGGACCAAATTACGCTAAAATTCAATGCCGTCATGGGTGCTAGGCGAGAGGCACATCAACTAAAAAATGTTAGGAAAATATAAAGAAGAAGGCCCGGAAAGACTTGGCCGCTAACAGTCCCTGCCCAACGCCTTTCAGCAGAACAACCTAACAGGTTGACGGCCTTCATCGGGCCGCTGCTGTAGCCCCTACCGAACCGCTTCGACTCTGACGCTGTGCCCTCTGAAGGTAATTCAACCTTGGTCATTTCTAGCTTGTATGCCCTTCCGTAGGCACGTATCTAATAGTTTTGTTTCTATTAATTTCCGTCCAGTGCACGAAGACACTCAGAGCAATCGCAACAGAGCAATATTACCTGCCGTGGTACCATGAGTTCGAAGTCTCCAGCCCCAGTTCACAGGTAAACATATACTCGAGAACACACGACAACGGGGCCGAATTTTTTTTTTCCCATAAGGTCATTAAGATTGAAATCACACCTGCACCTTCGCCCCCCCCCCCCCCCCCCATTTTAATTTATTATGTTCTAATAATTAGAATTGCTTTAGCAAGCTCAATAGCAAGGCTGTGAAGTTTAGAAAGTAAGCTAGAGCAACCCCATAGGGATGATATCCTCGGCTCGCAATTTCTAAGCAAAATTTATTTTTATACATTTACTTAATATGGTGGCTATACACAGAATTAACTAATACATATGGTTAAATATGCACAGAGTTAGCAGGGACAAAAGCACACAGTGTTTGTGTCTTGTGTTTCTTTTTTCACTGATATCTGTGCCATAACCTCCATGTGTGCTGCTTTTTTTTACTATGTGTTTTGATATTTTTTAAACATGTTGAGACATGAAAAAGAGATCTTCAGGAAGGCATCACTGAAGGGCCCAAATAAATATTTGTCCCTGGCTTTATTTCTGTCAAGGTAACCATATGGTTTAAATTAACACTATGTATGTTGTGCATAACTAAAAATTAGGAAGTAATTAAAGCATGCCTGTCATATTATATCTTCTTTTTCTTTTATTTGTCCCCTGTGGGATTTTTTTCTGCTTTACCTTTTTCACTTATTTTCTTCAAAATATAATGATCACTTTCTATGCTTTTTGTTACATAATGATTGCATAGAATATGTTACATTTGTTTGGTTTTACTGAGTGTTACACTGCTGAAAATGATCTTAGCAGGACTTTTCCTTGTTAATGAATGGGTTCTTCATAACTTTTTGCTTGGTTTATTATCAGCATTACTTTTATACAAAGTTCAACACCCTCAAATGTAATGTATATCACTCTGCGAATAGACCGTTCTAACTAAATCATTATAAACAATTAAAGCCAAAATTTCTTAAAACAACTGTAGGCCTATGTCTGCTACTGCAGCATATATTTGAACACCTGGTAGTGAATCACCGAGTCGTGAAAATAGGTGCTCTCCTAATGCTTATTACCCAACTTCGACTTAAATAATAAGCCTGGCTTTCTTTGGTCTGGCCTATCAATTCTTGTCAGCACCAGATTTCACCAATATCTATTATTTCAAAGTGGCCAAGTACCACTGTATTTATGATAGCAATGATAATTCTGGCACTTGCCTGTTTATACAATATTCTAAGCACATTGCATCATGGCTGGTGCCCCAAGTGTACAAACGCATGCAGCATATATGCACGTGTAGAAAAATCTGACAGGCTTGCAATTGTGTGTACCTGCTCACATGAGGAGAAACACGGTGGCAGCATGATGGCGTGGTCGGTATTGTACGAAAATAGAATAAATTATTTTGCTCGATTTTCCTAAG
This sequence comes from Ixodes scapularis, assembly GCF_016920785.2. Taxonomy (NCBI): domain Eukaryota; kingdom Metazoa; phylum Arthropoda; class Arachnida; order Ixodida; family Ixodidae; genus Ixodes; species Ixodes scapularis. Next base: position 185,963,243 of record NW_024609857.1, read on the forward strand.
CAATAATATTTCTGCTATTTTATAATGCCTCAGTTGGCACCCTCCCTTAACCTGGGTTTTTCGATAGAATATTTTGTTGCAGTACGAGTGTGCAAAAGCATCTGTGATTTCAGGACTGTCACCAGCAGGACCAGACTCCAATGACTCAAGCTCCTTTTGGAAGCAGTCCAGTGCCCTCTAGAGCGATGCCCTGCAGGCAGACCCAGCCTCGACAGGGACCCAACAGGCGCGTGAAGAGGAGCTCCGCTGCTGCCGATGCCACAGCCATCTACAACCCCGTAGCTGAGGCAAAAGTTCGCTTGCTAGAGGCCCAGACAAAGGCAGTTGAGGAAAGACGAATGCTAGACATGGAAAGACAAAGATTAGAAATTGGTGTCCTTACAGTCCGACGAGATCAAGAAATCCTGAAACTAAATCTACCACAAAAAGAATGGGAAAAATTCAATAAGTAAGTAACACTGCTTTTGAAAGTTTGTTTTGTACAGGTAGAAGCTGAGCAAGAGGAGGAGACAAGAGCACGTGGGTACGGCAGAACCCTGAGCTCTGGTTTGAATTATTAGTGGGTAGATGCAAAACCGTGCTCACTGTTTGTATGCATTCCAATGCCAAACACCGGCATCTGGTGTTCTGAGCTCGCTTTCAACAAGTGAGTAGAGACAAAGGCAACTTGCTCTGCCTCTATCCACTAATCGTTCGAACCAGAGCTTGGTGTTCTGACATCCCCGCCTGCTCTCATCTCCTCCTCTCTCTCTGTTTCTATCTGTATACTTCTTCAATCAATAAAACTAAAAATATTTTCATTGATGTTGCTTTCCTGTTTTATAATTGCTGTCGGATCATCACAACAACCAACATGCAATAAAAATAGCAATAGCTAGGGTTTAGTGGCTTGTTACTTGCAAATCAATTGCTTAATGAGTTGCGTTAATGAAGGATTTGAATAATCAAGTCAGATTGGAGAAACATTCGGTATGCTCATTAGTGACCTAAGGTATTGTGTTTAGAAGTTTCGAAGTGTTTCGAAGTGGGTCATGACTCTGAGGCTCCAACATACTTATAGCATAGAAGGTGGGGCTGTGATGTTAATGTGAGTATAGCCATTTTTTCATCCTGACATTGCCTGTTCAGTTATTTTTTAATCTGTCAGAGCCCAGTTGGCTAATTCATCCCATAGATATGGCAAAAACACTTTCTTGGCAATTGCTCAAAGCTCGTCAATTAGTGAAAATGCATAGGCATTAGACATTAATATTGAAATATTGTAGTGGGGTCTACAAACAATGTCATTGCCACACCGTAGTGGTGTTGTAATATAAACCCGCCTCAGAGTAAATTTCGTTATTGATCCCAATGGAACACAAATATTTAAATTCCATGCCGTTGACAATCTTATGAGTAATGGGGCTGTTAATGGTCAGTGTCTATGACTTTGCTAGCTCCTGCAGTCATTATTTCAAGAAAGGCTCACCAGGTGGTCACTGTGAAAGTAGCATTGGAACACATTTCAATTATATCAATTGCATTCATATTTTATTGGCCACTACAGCTGTCCTGTTATTGTTTTTATACTCTTATTGGCAGACAGGTTCCAGCAATGCCGGAAGAGGGTGCACAAAAACCTAGCAGCTCAGCTAGGTTTTTGTACGTCAGGGTCGCGTGCTACTCTAATTTTACCTCCTCTATTGTTGAAAAAAGTGCCTCATGGCAGTATAGGCATGTTGGCACAAGGCTGCCATAAGGCAAGCTGTCTTATTTTATACCTTTTTTTCTTTCTTACCTGAGCATGCTTACCAGGAAGTTGTGAGCCACACTTGGAGCCTGAGAGAGCCGCATGTGGTTGCGGGGAGCAGTTTGGCCACCCCTAGCCTAGTATTATGCTTTGAAAATCTTCTATTCTTATTATCCGCCCAATCATGGATTTTCTTGTTGAAGTTAAAACTGATATTATGTATGTTGTGCCACTGAGCAGGAATCTGTTATTATCTTAGGAAAAAAAGTGGGACGAAAGCAGTAATATATAGCTTATAAGTTTTGTTCTCATAAAAATTAATAATTTAGAGTTTATCTACCTTCAAGTGACAGTTGGAAAAGAGCAGGACTACACTTTATGTCATCTTAATCTACAGTCACAATCAAGGGGTAGCCAATTCGTTAGTTTCCCTACAAAGCATCCCTGTATTGCAAGAAAGTATGCACAACAAAGTGAGAAAAAATCTGAACAGCATTTTTTTTTTTGCTTTATTTGCAAAAATGAGGGTTTAGTTGTCCTTATCTAATCTAAAACAAATAAGGGGCACTAACCAGACGGTTAGTGCTCTTTATGTTATCAAAAATGTCAGTCTACAATGTAGAGGTACTCATGACCTTAGTTTCCCCACAAAGCACTCTGTATTGCAATGAAGTGCGCTCAATAAAATAAAGAAAATATGAGCTGCATTGTTTTTTGCAAAACCATGGGGTTAATGCCACTTACATTATCAAAAATTAATATGTTATCCAAAAAGAACCTACAATGTAGAAAAAAATCATGACATTAGTTTCCCCACAAAGGATCACTGTATTGCAATGAAGTGTACTAAACAAAATGGTCAACATGAGCAGCTTTTAATTTTTCCACTCTTTGCTTTTACCCAGGTAGATAGCTTCCTGGCACCTAAAACTACAACTTATAAAGTTTGTTCGTAAAGTATTCAGTGATTGTTATTATCTTGCAAACCCGGGGCGCAGCTCCAATGTCAATTGGCCAACAGTCAGACTGGACCCTACTGCACATGCGTGAACAATCACTTTACCTTTCGCCCACTCAGTCGGCGGGAAGATGCCATTGAATGAGGTGAAGCACTGTGTGATCATCAAATTTACTATGACTTAGCGAGTTGATCAGAGATTACAGATCTCTATACTTCAATATTCGTCACCGGTCACTTTAAGGTACAATTCATTGAGCACTCCGGAGATGGTCGGCATGCCGTTGAGAGTGATGCATGCTCTAGAAGGCCCTTCATAGCCAGAATACCTGGTAACTTAAACTGCATGTGAGCTGCTATAAAGAATAGCTGCTGAATGACAGTGAGAGAATTAGGAGACCTGGCAATTCCACAGCAACACTTTCAGAAGTTACGATGGAGGGTTTAAACATAAAACGTGTGGTGAAAAAAATTCATTGTGCGGTTTCTGTCACAGGATTGATGGATTGCCCCATCCTATTCCTTTATCTCAAAATAGGCATTAAATCGGTGGTGCGTTTCCAGGTGATACCTATAGAGGCATGCTATTTTAAAAAGGTTGTTCTTCCTCATCCTAATTTATGTCACAAAAGCAGAATGATTTTGTGCTAAAGTTGCACGGAACTTGATTTAAACCAACAACAATCCAGTTTGTAAGGAAAGTTATAACTAGGGCTGGGCGTCGATTAAAAATTTTGACGCAACTAATCGCCGCGTTTTATTGATTAATCGGGCTCGTTCATTTTCATGCACGATGTTCTAAAAAGTTTTTTTTTTTTTTTGCTGCTGAATTCGTGATAAACGATACAAAGAGATTTTCGATTATGATCCAACCTTGGTGTAGTTGAGAACAGCTAAAGGACACCCACACTCACAGATTTTTACTTCAGCTGTATGAGGCCAAGAGGTTTGGTCATACTCTCTGCTAAAAGAGCGATTTCCTTTGAGTATTCACATGAGTTTATGGTGCGCTAAACGGACACTCGCACGGCATTGAAGTGACCGGGACGCTTGTAACCTTCTGAATTTGTCTTCAGTTACAAATATCACCCTTAGAGTTTACATTAGGTTAAACTTTTCCCTTGAGTTTGCCCTTCATACAGGTGTACTCGTCCACGTCTGCGTGCTGGGATTAATTAATTTTTACTTTCTTCTGAATCGTCAAAATTTTACCGATTAACCGGTTGAAAAATTAATCGCGATGAAAGCATTAGTTGATTAATCAGTAGGTTAATTTATCAACGGCCTAGCCGTAGCTATAACTTGAGATGAGTAATGGATTAAGAACTGTGACCCTAAACAAAAGCTTACTCAAGCCAATGGAAGTCACCCTGGTCTCCAGAATCTAAGAGAGCACAGAAAAGTGGAAACCACGCGAACATACTGTTGACAACCGATTTTGATCATAAACGAAAGGCGCATTATGAGTATGGTCCTTCAGGCCAGACAATAAATAAAGAGTACACTACATGGAAGATTTTCGCCGTCTGAGAGATGCCGTATGAAGAAAACGACAGGAGTTGCGGGCAATTGGTGATTGACAGTTTCATCACAACAATACATCTGCCAATTCGTCACGTCTCGTATGGGGTTTCCCCCAGGTATGCCAGCTCCCCTACAGCCCAGAGAGGGCTCCCTATTACTTATGGGTTTTCCAAAAGCTGAAATCGCAAGGTAAAATATTTTAGACTTTATTGAGTTAACAGAAAACACGACGAGGCAGCTAAAGTGGAAGGAATGCTGGCATCAGTGTGTAAGCTGCTAAGGGGAGTACATTGTGGGAGATTAAGATAGCATTGTTTTAGAGTGCAAATATTTTATAGAACATTAAATGACTGGATAAACAGATCTCATCCAATGTAGAAGTAGATATGGCATTAGTTTTGCCACAAAAACACTAGTATCGCAACGAAGTGCACTTCACGAAATAAAAAAAATATAAATATCTTTTCATTTTGCAATATTTCATAACATTAAGTTGGTTATTGCACATTATGTCGTCTAAAACTACACCATACAATGTAAATGTGATGTAGTCATGGCAGTAGTTTTTCCAGAAAGCCTTTCTGTATTGCAACGAAGTGAACTAACAAAATGGGCAATATGAACAGCTTTTAATTTTTCCTCACATTCAGGTCCTCAGATCAAGGAAAGGTTGACTGATGTTATGTATATTGTGCGTAGTGTGATGTCAATGCTCATCCCAGAAGGTTCTTATATGTGTCCTCTGGGAAGGTATATATTGTAGCACTATGTATACTCCTACTCATTGACTTTGAATTTACAAAACATGCTCAGGAGATTTATAAGAACCTATTTTATAGAATTATTATTGAGCACATTACTTATTTTTAACGTGTGAAGATGCCTTAAGTGTACAAGGATCCTACATAAGTCCTGTGATGAGTCAGACACAAGCGAAATAGAGATGTAGTCAATCGCTTCAATGATGCCTGGAAAAGTGTGCATTGCATAAAGTTCTGACAAATGACCCCGTGTCTTGTCGTTGCTGCTTTTCACGTTGACGCCTTTTGTATTCTGAGTGTTATAGGCATGAACCAGCTCTCCCAAAGTGCGCTTTTGACGTAGCCCCATAGACATGGTTACTTAGCTACGCTAATCATCAGTGCGGTGTGTACAGCTGTCTGAGATGAAATCACGCCTACCATGCGGCGTAGTCGGCAAATATAACGCATGATGACCCGTCTTCTGCTGTGGTACTCAATCGCTTTGTAAAGAACCGTAGCCGGATTTTGTGATTTTTGTGATCTACGCAGTGTTACTAAATGCAAACAATTATCAATTTAACTTGCCCGGTCTCAAGGTGCGTGTACCGAATCTGGAGACGCCAAGAACTCGAGGGACGTTGTAAAAAGACCAATTTTTACTGTTCAAAGGCACGCTCGGTTCAAGGTCAAGTTTGACGCAGACTCAATAAAATCGCGAAAATAATTTTTTTTTTATATTGTTACTATATCTACGCGATGCAGTGACAACATACTGAACTCTAGACGTAGAGAGTTTCACGCTGAATACTCCAATATATGGTTTCTAGGAGGTCATCGACAGACTCCCAAAAACAGCCGAAGTAGGAGCAAGAAAAACAGACCCGAGGCTAAGTAAAGACGGGGACCTAATATTGGACGTTGTTCGTGTGTGATAGTACCACGACACAATATCAATATCCAGTAGAGATCTCGCTCGCGGTTGAGAAAAAGTCGGTTTTCGCTCTCTGTCAAACTTGACAGTCATGAAGTTTCTAAACGACTTTCAGCGTTCCTTTATGTGATTTTTCATCTCAGGGCGAGGCACACGTGGAGGTAGGAGAATTATAAGGATTCTAAGATATCATTCCATTTTTTAAGCATTCTCAGTTTTTTTCTGGTGAAACAAATTTTGGTATTCATTTTATATCCAATCTCCTGGCCGACAAGAACACGATTAAATGAATCCATAATACACAGGCTCCTACAAAGTGCCCCTTTCCAATACATGACTGGTGTTTACGCTTCACGAGCTTCCATTATGGTGGCGTTGATGCTGAGCGCGCTCCCTCTGCAGCATACATGTTGCTTTGCCAAATCTTGTTTTATAGTAAAAAAGAAACTCGCATTGACCACGATCATGATGAAATGACGTCACGTAAAATCTGTCTATATTCCGCTTCACTTTAATTATAAACGCATCTGAAACTCCAAGAATGATCTCCGGGTTTTTGGCGTCCCTGCTGAAACCACGCGATAGTGTAGTTCATGTGTCGTTGGGGACAAAATGCTCGTGCTTGTAACTCAATGTTCGTTTGCACATTAAGGTAAAATTTCTATCCCGGCTTTGAACTGAGGTTACACAAATGAACAGCAAAACGTGTGTGTGCAAAAAAATCAAATGCACTACGGTGTCAATACTTTATAGTGGAGAGCGAAATTATTTTGTGATATTACCTGCAACCAACAAGCGGTTGCGGAAGTTACGCTTGGTAAAATGACTGCGTCTTCAATATTTTCAATACAACTCGAAACATTGATGCAAATTTGCTCTCAGTCTAAATGCTTTTCCAGTTGACTTTATAAAATAACAACATATATATATATATATATATATATATATATATATATATATATATATATATATATATATATATATATATATATTGAATATAATCTTTCATACTCAAATTTTAATTGCCCTGTGCAACAAAAGATATTTTTGTCTAAATATTCCGTCCAGTAGAACTATCCTATTTTTATAAACCGGAATGTTACCTAAACGATTAATTCTATGGTGTCGTCGTCTTAGCGGAACTAATGGCGTCGTTCGCAAGAACTTAGCTGGCAGAATGTCTGAAACACGTATAATCAATGAGGGATGTAAACGGAACGTGGAACTTTGAGAGCTCAGTTCAGTGCCGCGCTGGCATTTTCGTTCCAATGGCCTCCAGCGTGTATTATTCATTGGTCAACTTGCTGCTAGCCCATAAAAATGCTTTTTTCATATATTTTGATTAGAAATTTTGTTCAATTTTCTTGCGTTTGACGTTTCATTGACCACGTGAAACGAAGTCAGAAGAAAGTTCTTGATTTCACGTGAAATATTTTTTTTAATGCAATAGAGCTTTATTGGGCAGCAGCTTCCACCCCCCCCCCTTACTCCCATGGGAAATTCTAATCTGTAGCAATAAAATACAATACAATACAATCCTGTACTTACCACGCGTGCGCGCGCCGTGGGTGTCTCGCTCTTGCGTCATCAGATCTCAAATGGCCTGATATGCAGTTACCCTAGTGGGCACGCTCTAAAATATGTTATACTTTCTAAGCGTAAGCATATGATGCGTTTTCTTACACATCATAATATGAATAACGGCTGTTATCGATAGGCTTGTTGCTAAAAGTATGCGTAAGAAAAGGCTAATATGCTTATACATAAATTTTCGTAAAGGATTATCCGCATATAGCTATAACCGTTCTCGGCCGAAAACAAATTACGGCAACAGTAAGACAGCGAAGGGAACGCCAAGCGTTCCGGGCGCCTTTGTAATGATTTGTTTTTATTGTGTTTCTTTTTTAACTTCGTCAGCGTCAACTCTCAACCATCAGGCAGATTGCTTTGGCGCCGGATATTGAAAAAACAAATGGCTCGTTTAAACACGTGAAGGGTTATAGCGATTACGGAGCATCTTTAAAGTCTAAAGTGTTGGTGTGTCTTGATTGTAATTACCACATCTCCATGCCTATTACGTTGAAAAGCTTAACGCCATTTTGAATGGTTAGATTGCAGTCATATTTGATATAAAGAAAATAACGTTCTGGCCATGAGTGTTAGAATATATAGACATTATTTAAATCAAAAAGTTTATTCTTAAAAATAGGCTCAGCAGAGCTTATAGCTAACACTAGTGTCATAGTAAAATTATATTAATGTAATATACAAAAAAAAAATGGTAGGGGTGACTAACTTAAGTAAAAATACTAAACTCATGCATCACCGACAAGCCGAACACCAAAAATGGTTGTTAGGGGTGAGCATTTTTGTGGCCCCATAACAATTGTCTGAAAACATCCGAGTTATTTTTTTTTATGTGAGAACGCTTAACTGCAACTATGTTGTTTTTTTTTGTAATTGCAGTTTTTTGATTTACCTAAATAGTGCATAAGGCATATTAAGGTTCTTTCAAAAGTGTGGTTTCTTCAAACTCCTCACAAATAGGTAGCTACTGTTGGCGACAGGTTAAGAGTAAAGAGGGGAGAGGAGCTTCCCAGTTACTCGTAACCTGCTACCCGCTAAAGGTCAAAACTGGCGCGCTTTCCCAGTAACTGCGCATTATAAAACAAACTCATCCCAAGTTTTTTTTTTGTATACCAATATTATTTTTTTTACGGTTTAATGTATAATTATTATTGATCTCTGTATGTTTAGAGAGCGGGAAGTTATTCAGCCACGATGGACGTCTGGTGTCTCAAATGTAGATGAGAAATTTACCCACTGCAGTACAACAGCTACATTTTGCTTCATGTCAAGTCCAGACGCAGCCGAGACTGCGATCTGATGGGTCCAATCAGGCATATTCAAAAGCGAAGCATCATGGCGTTCGTCATATTTCGTTACGTGTTTTATCATCGCTGAACCAACCATAGACAGAAAAGGCCTAGTGACGCGCTTTTAATCATGCTTGATTGGTCCCATTAGGTCGTAGCGTCGGCTGCGTCTAGACTTAAGCTGTATCGAAGAACAGCGTGGGATCGTGAACGCGCATCACACAGTATATTGAAACACTACACAGTAAGAATTTTAACACCCAAAATCGTGTTAGAAGGGTGTTTGTTTTAACCCACACCCTTCCTACACCCTTTTTACACGATTTTGAGTATTGGTGGGTGTAACAGGGGTGTACGAGAAGGCTTACACCCTACATACACCCCTCTTACACCCCTATCACACCCACAATTTGAAATATGCTCACGAAATCGTGTTAGAAGGGTGTAGGCACTTGTCGCAACACCCCCCGTTCATAACGTGTAGAAAGGGTGTGATGGACTTATATGATTTCAAGGAGTCGGAGTTCATCACGTCGAAGAAACCCTTGTCTACGAGAGGAACCGGTAACGACATCGTGACATCGATTGATCGTCATCGCGGTATAGCAGCATGTGCCCCAAATCGAGAAGCTAGCTATGAAATGAGCCGGAAAAAAAAAATGTCGCCTCCATTAGCAAGCTCGAATTTTTATCTAATATGTGCTTTAAGAGGTGGATTTTTTACTTCGTGCAATACCAAACGTAGCTCAAATTGCTTGGAATTATGTAGCGATGCATCGGTCCGCGTCCCGTCAAAACTTCAGGACATCAACGAGAACGTGCAAGAATGCGCGTCACATTATTCTTACACAAATCCGCTTTCCCCTCTGTTCGGTCAATATCATTGTCATCGACGCCGTTTTTCTTCACGCCAGAGGAGAGGCCATTTATTCCTACCGGTTTTTGCCCGAAAACCCGGCGCAAATGACGATGAACAGTGCTCTATGCTTCCGTCCCCGATCAAGTGGTTAACGGACATCCACACACTTTTCATTCACACGGTGTGAGACGGGCGTAATGTTGATACTGTCGATTACACCCATGATTGTATAACCGTTCATGTTTTGTTGCTTTGATGAAACGGTTTCTGATGTACGGCGGTACCAACATCGAATATAATTAATCACCACACAAAGGCGCGTATGATTAGGAAGTGCTAGAGAATGTTTTTTGCAACTCCGATCGAACTCTTCGTCCGAAAGGAGCCGAAAATTACGTGTCGCGCGTGCATCAGTTTTATCAGTTCAACTTCGATTTAAAAAATCACCTCCGCTCGCAAAAGGTGACCGAAGACGTGTAAATATACAGCCCACCGTATGTCGCCGATATTGGATCTATTCGAAAAGATTGTGCCCACACCATTTTGGTTCAGCCAATATTTAACGAATGGGATGAGTCGCGCCAACGATATCCTGACATAACGTACGCGACGCCGTTTTTAGTTGAGTGTTGAGAGTTTCCTGCGTGAATCGGCTATGCCGGAGAGGTATTTCTATTTCTTAGCCGCCTAAAATACGACGTTAAAAATAAAAAGATCAGTCAAAACGGAATCTGCTTGCTTTTAGCCCGAGAAGTCGTTCTCGGGAAAAAACCGAGCAAATTCCGCTTTGCTTAATCTTTTTATTCATTTTCTTTTTAACTGCGCTGAAGCTTGGAACAAATAGTGGCGCCTTTTTTTGGGGGTAGCACAAACTCACCTGACCAATAAATACACTTCCAAACACATGAAGAAAAAAGGAAAGAGAAAGAAGGAATTCATACGCATAAACAAGACGACGATCAACGAGTTCTACCCAGAAAGCTTAAGCCACTCCCCGGCTCCACACTTTTCGAAAGGGAACCGCTACTCGAACCACAACAACTTCAAGGTCCCACATACAAGGCGACCGTCCCTGTGCAGCCCAGGAGGCAGCAGAAGAGAGATTAGCAGCTTTGTCCACCCCCTTTGACCTCTTCTTCTGATAAGCCTCCCCACTTTCTTTTGTGTCCGTGTGGCTGTGAGCGAGTGCGAAGGCCGCTTCTAGCGAATCAGAGGTGTGGAGCGAAACACGTGACCGCTCTCCGTAAGACAAAAAAGCTTGGACGAACATTTGTCACGCGACTCGCACTGACGCGCTGATGGCTTACTGGGGTCATAGCCTTCGCCGTTTGCTAGTTTATGGTGAGTTGTAGGGACCACGTGAATCCGGTTTCCAAAAAACGTCCGTCAGTGTTCTCTTTTTCGTGCAAGCAGGTCCTGACGAGTTCCATTTCGCGACCGTGGTTTTTCGTCGTGAACGGCCGGAATACATCTATGTCAACTTTTTCATCTATTGGTCATTTATTTCGTCGGAGTCTATGGAATTATTGTGCTGTGTTTGTTGGACGAGTTTCGACAAAGAGCTGCTCATCGGCGGACGCGAGGCTTCCGTTGAATGTGATCGACCGCCTTCATCCTCGATATTGTGTCTGCGGTGTTTCATGCTGCCCGAATCGGATTGTGCGTCTATCACGACAGAGAGCTGCTCATCGGTGACCGCGAGGCTTCCGTTGAATGTGAGCGACCGCCTTCATCCCCGGCATTGTGCTCGCGAATTGTTCTGTGCTGCCCGATTCGGATTATGAATCTATCACGGATTACATGAGATCGCTCTCTTATTTGTAAGTACTTTGCAAGCATGCTTAAAAACATGAACTGCCGCTTGCGTCCCAAGTAACTTCCGGTCGTTCCGCATTTCCAAGCCTGTCGAGTTTTGCTTACGTCACCAGTGCTAGAGAGAATAAATGTCGCAAGCAGGGCTCTCCCCAGGAATTTCTGAGAGGTGGACATTACCGGGGGGGGGGGGGGGGGGGGGGAGGGGGTGTTAGAAAGTAACACCCCTCTTTAGGGTGGTAGACATTAATCACTCCCCTTTTTAGGGTGTTAGAAATCACACCCATGCCTAAGGGTGTTAGAAGAATCACACCTTTATTCTAGGGTGTGAGAATATCACACCCCTTTTTTAGGGTGTCCGAAAGTCACACCCCTTTCTTAAGGTGCTAAGACTTACACCCATTTCCTAGGGTGTTCTGTTACACGAATAAGGGTGCTTCCCATAGGAAAAGCCATTTACACCAATAAGGTTGTTAAAATTTTAAGTGTGTACCGCACGCCGGTGCGATGCTCGTTCAGATCGAAACGGGTAGGGTTCTGAAACGCCGGCGCTTCAGAAACCAGGGGGGTTACCCTGGTTTCTGAAGCGCGAGCTTTCTCTCCATGTGCTCCGAGCTGCGATGGATTATTTAACACACACGGCCACCTATCCCCCGCTTAAGGTATATGCGGTGACATAAGGTATATGCGGTGACATCTTGAACACTTCGTATTGAAACATCTTATAACATTCTTTGAGGACAGTACGTTTTTTCAGGACGAACAGCATGGATTCAGACGGGATTTTTCCACTGTAACACAACTTGTTCATACGATACACCAACGTGCGGTTGTCATTGATATCGGCGGACAGACAGGTGTTATCTGTTTAGATTTTGCGAAAGCATTCGATCGCGTCTCCCATGACAAACTACTACAAACTCCCAGGACAAACTACTGACAAACTTGAGTGGGAATGGAGGCTCTGCAGTCATGAAGTTGCTCATGTTTTTCGTCCTCCCGCAGTTCCTGAGCGTGTCGGCGCGTGGGTCCCCAACTAACTGGAGTCACGATGTCGGCGCGGTTTTCTTCCGGCATCCGGACGACAATCTTCAGCCTGCCAATCACTGGTCGACAGCACCGTCCTGTCCTGGTATCAAGTTCATCGAGAACCTCGTTCACACCACGTCATCAGCAGGGACATCGACAGCGGCAGCTATAAAGGAGCTCCCCTTGCGACAGCGCGCCAGTGGGCATGGAGGTTCAGCAGCCATGAAGTTGCTCATGTTTTTCGTCCTCCCGCAGGTTAGTAAACAAAAACCTTGCCATTGTTTTAAATCAGACAATGTTTGCCTTGTTATGCTTTCATGCCCCGAAGCTTGTATTGAGTCCTTTAGTGTTCTGCTGCTGTTGTTGTCTGGTGATGTTGAGCGGAACCCAGGTCCCATGTCAAAACCCCAAGAAGAACAATTACTTAGCTTACAAGAAACAGTCGATAAACTTCAAACGGTTATGCTATACTTCAACAAGAAGTAAACCTTCTAAAAGAAAAACAAAAACAAAGTGAACAGACAGTTTCAACACTTGAAGAGCGACTTAACAAACTCGCGAGTGAACTCGACGCACTAAAGCAGAAGGATACTAGTAGCGCTGCGACTACTGAACCCCAGCGTACTGCAGCCTTAAACGAACTATCACAGCTAAAAACACGTTGCGATGATGCAGAGGGCAGATCCCGTCGCTGTAATCTTTTATTTTTTGGCATCACCGACGCAGACAAGGAAACGTGGGCTCAGTCAGAGTGCTTGGTCACTAGCTTGTGCTCCGAAAAACTGAACGTGCAAGTTGAATCATCTAGGATTGAAAGGGCGCATCGCCTAGGAGTATTCGACCCTCAGAAATGTCGCCCAATAATAGTAAAGTTTTCTTCGTTTAAAGATAAAGAAAGCGTTTTTTCATCAGCCCACAAGCTTAAAGGAACTGGCGTAGCCATCAGCGAAGACTTCTTAATTTCTGTCCTGCTCGCACGCCGTCACCTTCTTGATTTTGCAAGGCCAAAAGGCACCCCCTAAAGACTGCGTCATGATAAACGTTTTATAAATGATAAGTGCTACGTATTCGATGCCGCTCTTGGCGCCGTTAAAGAAAAAGACACATAGCCACGCCAGCGCTTCTTCTCGTCGCCCTCTAGGAGTCGACCGGCAAAGCACCATGTTATAACTAACAAATCTTCAAGTCATGCTATCCTATTTACTAACAGTAGATGCCTAATACCAAAGAGAGACGAAATAATTTCAGTAATTGAAGCGTGTAATGCCGCTTTTGTTATACTTACAGAGACGTGGCTAAGCCCTGATATATCTAACGTTGAGCTATTTCCCTCGCACCTAAACTTTCGAGTGTATAGGTCTGATAGAAAAACTAGAAAAAAAGGGGGCGTACTTTTGGCCATAAAAGACCATATACCATCTCGGCTAATACCGCTTACCACTGACCTAGAAGTTGTTTGGGTGTATCTTTGCACAACGCCTTCCGTAATAATGGGTGTGTGTTACAGGCCGCCGGATAAGAGAGATTTTGTTATTGAGCTGTATAAATGCCTTTCTGAACTCGCATGTAAATATCCTAACGCTTTAGTTACCCTCTTTGGTGATTTCAATTACCCAAATATTGACTGGTCTACTATTTGTTCTAGCTGCGCATTTTCTCAAGAGGAAATTGATCTTTGTTTAGATTTTAGCCTATCTAATGTTATCACTCAACCTACTAGAATTACCAATCCCTGCAGCAACGTACTCGACCTATGTTTAAGCAATGACCATTCACTCTTCAGCAACGTCACATATTTGCACAATAAAGAAAAAAAAAGTCACATAATTGTCCAGCATTAGGGACCATCTCCTCATAGAGCTAACATTCTCTATCACTACTCCTAAGAAATCACGTTTTTGTAAATTCATTCACGACTACGCGAGAGCCGACTACGCATCTATCAACACCAACCTCGAAGAATTTTATCACATATTCCCAGTTAACTTCGCAGAAAGGACGGTCAATGAAAACTGGATTCTTTTCAAAGATAGACTAACATCCCTAATCAAACGTTTCGTTCCTCTCACTCGAAATATATCCCATAACACTAACCCTTGGTACCATAAAACAGTTTATTGTCACTCCAACAGGAAAAAAAGAGCTTATACGAGGGCAAAGGCTCATAACACTAACGCTTCTTGGAACGCCCATCACGAATGCGCTAGGGCCTACAAATCCGCAATTCATGATGCCAAATCCAAATTTTATACTCATGACCTCCCCAACATTTTAACCAATAAACCTAAAAAGTTTTGGAAAGTAATTAACCCAGCACTCTCTCTTCCATTACAATTCGTTGACGAGTACGGCCTTCCACTTTCTGACGAACATAGTGCTCTTGAAACTAACAACTTTTTTAGCTCGATCTTTACCAACGAAGACTGGTCAAGTATGCCCAACTTGTGCCAACCACTTCATCCTCCTATGAATCCTATCATGATCGACCACTCTGGTGTACTAAAGGCCATTGATCAGCTGAAGGTGTCTTCTACCTCTGGCGACGACCAAATAAACTTGAAAATATTAATAAATACTGAACACGTCTCTTCAACTTTCCTCTGCGACATTTTCTCGCTCTCTCCTCAACTTTCTAAAATTCCATGCGATTGGAAAATCGCTAACGTCATCCCCGTTTACAAAGCAGGTGATCGCCAACTAATCAACAACTATCGCCCCATCTCGCTCACCAGTGTGTCGTCTAAACTCTTAGAACATATACTCTATTCTAACATAATATACTTTCTAGACTCCCACAGCCTTCTTTTCGAGCATCAGCACGGCTTTCGCAAGTCATACTCATGCGAAACGCAACTAACAGCTTTTCTTACTGACGTTTACTCAAACTTCGATTCTAATAAGCAAACTGACGCCATATTTATTGATTTCTCCAAGGCATTTGACAGGGTCCCTCATCAACGTCTCTTACTGAAACTTAGAAATATTAATATTCATCCCTCAGTCGTCAAATGGATCTCCGAATTCCTCACAAATCGCACCCAGTAAACATATATTAACAACACCAAATCTACCACCTGCACTGTAACCTCCGGCGTCCCCCAGGGAACCGTTCTCGGCCCCCTTCTATTTTTAATATACATTAATGATCTCTACCACAACATCTCCTCTTCAATACGTCTGTTCGCCGACGACTGTGTAATTTATAGACCTATTAATTCAAACCACGATAATCAAATTTTGCAGAATGACCTCACACTTATAACTCAGTGGTGCCACAAATGGCAAATGACTTTAAACTTTAATAAATGTAAATCTCTATCATTCACCCGCAGTTCACATGTTTCATCCTTTTCTTATCACCTTTCCACTATCTTAGTAGCTACCTGTTCCTCATATAAATACCTAGGCGTTCACCTGACCTCTGATCTGTCGTGGACTACTCACATAAATGCTGTCACTGCCGATGCTAACCGAACTCTCGGATTTCTTTGCCGTAACCTCAGACTAGCTACACCTTCAGTAAAACTACTAGATTATACGACCTTGGTGAGATCTAAACTTGACTTGTCTTCATCCATATGGTCACCATGGCAATCATATCTAACTAACAACCTTGAATCCGTTCAAAACAGAGGTCTTTGTTTTATTTACTCTGACTACTCCCCATACACTAGCATATCAGGATTACGCAAATCAGCTAACCTTGACTTACTTTCTTTACGTCGAAGGGTTCACGTCTCACTCTTCTTCACAAAATCTTTTACCACAACAACCAACTAAAAGATTGTCTACTATCACCTCCCTACCGTATTTTCCCTCGTTTTGACCACTCATGCAAACTGCGCTCAATTACTTCGTCATCTGTCTCTTATAAAATGTCGACTTTACCATCTGCTATTGACGATTGGAACTCATTACCTGACCTCATTGTAAACATGACTGACACTAACAAGTTTGCTGCAGCCGTTAACCTCTTTCTTTCCGAAATACAAGTATAGGTTACAGCGTGTTTTTTATTAACTTTTTTTGTTGATGTTTTTATTGTGTTCACTCCCTTGTATAATGCCCCCTGGGGCCCTCAAGGAAAATAAATGAGGATGATGATGATAAGTCAACACTAACCGTGCGCAGTGTTAGTGTTGACTCAGTTTTTTCCCCCGAGTCACCCCTTTTCTCGGGCGTGCCCCAGGGCTCGGTCCTTGCGCCGCTTTTTTAAAATTTTTATTAACGATTTAAAAATACACCACCCCAATGTACAAAGTCGATTTTTTGGTGAGGATTGTGATTTATTTGCTAAGGTAAACAACCCGTCTGATCAAGAAGAATTAAATTAATGTCTATCTTTCGTTCATGCAGGGTGCATAAAATGGAATATGGTTCTGAACTGTAAAAAGTGCGTTCAAATGACCGTGACGCGGAAGAACAACCCTTTGTTTTTTTACATATTCTATCAATGGAGTACCGCTCAAGACTGTTAAACAATATCAATACCTCGGAGTTTTAATTACCTCTGATTTGTTATGGAGTGCACATATTGAGTTTATAGCTAGTAAAACAAGGCTGAAGCTCTGGTTTCTGAGACGAAATATTAACCTCTGTTCACCTGAAACTAAACTGACTGCTTCTAAAACCATCATAAGACCAATGCTAGAATATGCATCTATTCTATGGAACCCTCATTCAAAGCTGTCAATTGTTATGTTAGAAAGTGCGCAAAAAAAAAAAAAAAAAACCTTGCGGTTTGTGTACAACCATTATGGTTTTATATCATCCGTTTCAGATTTGTACCCAAGCTCGGGATTGAGTGATTTAGCAACCCGGAGGAAAACAGAACGGCTGAAGTTTCTTTATACTATGATACAAGGTAATTTGCGACTGCGTCTCTGTGATTACACTTCATTTAACGAAACAAGGCCCACGAGAGGCAAACACCAGTTAACACCATTTGTCGAACCATTGTGTCGAACCACTTTGTTTAAAGCATCCTTTCTTCCTAGAACCACGTGTGAGTGGAATAAGCTTCCTGAAAGTGTTGTAAATTTGAGATCATTAGATACTTTGAGCGAAGCCCTACTCTCGCACTTTGTTGAGTAGTGGCTCTGTCTGTTTTTTTTGTACTGCTTCCGCTTGTTTTTGAATATTGTTTTTGTACACTTCCTGCCTGGGCGTTCTACAGAATGCTGGTAGTATCACCGAATGAATAAATAAATAAATAAATAAATAAACAAGTATACTAAGAACATTGAGATCCGACCAAAATCACGCGCATTGTACATAAATTCATGCATACCAAGCATTTTGCAAACAGTAAAATAACATTAGGGGCAAGTTCCTGATACCACCTCTCGCACCGTGGTTAAAACAAAGCACAGGCACATAACGCCGTGGGTCTAACGATTCGGGAAAAAGAAAGCAGCACATTTTACCGAATCTGCACACCTCATGGAGAGCGGAAAGTCGAGCCGTCTGGTACCATCTCTCGAACTGTGGTCCGTGTTTTAGAAAGAAAAACAAAACAAAAAAAAACTACTCATCTGTCTCTAGGCAAAACAGTAGTTGATCTGTTTTTTTTTTTTTTTTTTTTTTTATATATAATACACTGCTAGGAGCTTTCGGATTAGGGCGGTCGTTCGGAAGTGCCACGACTTGTGGACTAATTCCGGCGTAGTGTATATATATATATATATATATATATATATAACGGGCATGGTGGCGGGAGGCCGAAGGCGTGGGTATAAAACTGAGAAGAAAAAGCCCTTAGTGAAAAACAGCAACAACGGATGATTTAATCTTCGACGTTTCGGCCGGAGTCCGGCCGAAACGTCGAAGATTAAATCATCCGTTGTTGCTGTTTTTCACTAAGGGCTTTTTCTTCTCAGTTTTATATATATATATATATATACTCTCGCACATCAATAAACTTCTTGGACGTAACCTTGAGCGTGGAGGGGAACAAGATACAAACAAGGCTTTATCGAAAACCTACCGATTCTCAAAATACTTGCATTATTACAGCTCTCATCCGCGTCATTGTAAAAACAGCATTCCGTACAGTCAGGCCCATAGGTTTCGACGCATCTCTTCAGAAAAACAAGAATTTGAACGAAATGCCGCCGATCTCCGAGGTGTGCTTTTGCAGCAAAGGTATCCAGCTGGGGTGATTGAAGACGCCATTGATAAAGCCAGAGCACTTGACCGCGAAGATATTTTGACCGATCACGGTAAGGTAACTAGTGACCATCGGCAGACCAACCTGCTCATGACATATGACAATAACGCTCCCAACGTCAACAAAACCCTTAGCAAACATTTCAACATAATTGAACAGAGTCAACGAATGAAACAAATAATGCCGTCACCTCCCCGCGTAGTATACCGACGTTCAAAAAATTTGAGAGACATCCTCGTACATTCTCGCACAACGCGCGCCCAGCCTTCGGGCTGCAGCCCATGTGGGAAACCTAAGTGCAAGGTGTGCCCCCACATGGTGACGACTGATACTGCCAGGAGTACGAAATCGAACTTTAGCATGAAAATTCACGGAGATCTCCGGTGCTGCAGTCCCAATGTCGTCTACCTTCTCGAGTGTCAGGTGTGTAAGATGCAGTACGTTGGACAAACCGTGAGAGCATTCAATGAAAGGTTTAATAATCACGGATCCCACTCCACCAAAGTGTCCAGCCTTCCACTTTCCAAACATCTAACACTACCTAACCACTCATTCGATAAACTTTCTCTTACGCTGCTTCAATCTGGCTTTAAATCAAATCTAGAACGCGAACTGAAAGAGGCCCACCTGATCTATAAGTTTGATGCTGTAAAATGTGGAATCAAGGAAAGTCCTGGGATACCCAGTTGTGTTCAGCTGTTGTGAATGTGTTGTGCAAAGATTTATTTGACACTGCGATTTTTGGTCAACTTCCGAGTTTAATAGTGGTGCCCCATTGTCGCGGATGGCGTCTAAGCCGTTTGCGGCGGGACTCACGCTTTATCTCTGGGAGCGCCGGTTCTGTCAGCCGACGACGCGGCGCCTCCTCGGGGCAGTGCGGCGCGGCTTGGCGCTTACCCATACCGGACAATAGTTTTCTGCGACGAGTTGGTCGCCTTAATGGTCCTCCCGTTTTACATTTTCTCTCAAAATTTCATGCCCGTCAATCATCACATTCCGTGACTGCCGTGTGCAATGCACAGGGTGATCGTGGGCGCCCTTGACGAGACTTAACTAAAGGGGGCCGCGACGGGGCGATCGCTGTCCGGAGTTGGCCCGCGGCGGGCAATAACGAGTGTGCCTGGTTCGGATCGCCCGCCTTTGTGCCCTGCGTGCCACACAAGGTCGTGGATGTCGCTGGTCTCGTCCATGTTTTGCGTTTGCTGTTTGAATTTTTTTTTTTTGTATTTTATGTATTTTTTTGCTTTTTGGTTTTCTTGCTTCTGTGGTATTTCGCTCAGTATTTGAGGTCTCACTTTTCAAGTCCCGCTTGAGGAAGAAGGGTCACCCTTCGAAACGTCGCGGTTTTTGTATGACTTATACATGTTGAATTAAACCTTCCAAGTTTGTTTGACCCTCGGTGGCTTCTACTTTTATAAAAAACACGCCTACAGCCTACTTAGCCCCAAGATGTCATTATATATATATATATATATATATATATATATATATATATATATATATATAACGGGCATGGTGGCGGTAGGCCGAAGGCGTGGGTATATAACTGAGAAGAGAAAACCCTTAGTGAAAACAGCAACAACCGACGATTTATTCTTCGACGTTTCGGCCGGAGTCCGGCCTTCTTGAGGCTTCCTGACGAAGGCCGGTTCCCTGATATATATATATATATATATATATATATATATATATATATATATATATATATATATATATATATATATATATATATATATATATATATATATATATATATATATATATATATATATATATATATATATATATATATCAAGACAAAAAAGAAAAAAATATATATATATATTTTTTTCTTTTTTGTCTTGATCTATAAATAATTTTTGCTACAGGGCACCGAACTTACCATTAAGGTAGGTCTCTCTGCAACTGTTAACAGATCCGCACGAGCAACGTATGTATAAAGTGACCGTCGTGCTATAGGGCGGTTCCAAGAAACGAATTTTCACTTCCGATATGCCGCGTTCCACCATGTTCATGAACAGCGTACTCGTGTACCACTTTCACAAGTAATTTGCATGCAAAAGCTATGTTATTGGCGTTGTTTTTGTTGATTTTAATCCTGCTTCTATACTGAGGTCGCAATTTAATGAAAGGTTGTTTGCACTCGCTTGACTGGGCTATAGCTGATAGGTAACTGGCTTGGATGTATTATGGCCACATCTGAATATCACTTGCTATAGCTACAAAGTATGAATTATTAGTAATAACGCCAAGTCAAAATGTAAGGAGCGCGTTTACCGTTTCAATTTACTCGTGTTGACATAAATAATGAGAGAAACGTGAAATATATACTCCACCTCATGAGTGGCGTGCAGCAGAGGCAACAACACAGGCGTGAGCGCGTGGCTTTCACATTTTATTTTTTTCTCGAGCACTCGCGAAAGGAAGGCAAACCTGATATCCAAGTGCCGCGCCTTTGCCTTTGCTGCTCACAACTCCAGAGATAAATTATAAAAATTGTACAATATATATGGATGGATATGATCTGTAGAGCGCTTGATACGATATCTATCTTTAGACGCAACTGTTTCCGCTAAACCCAAACAACTGAATTTTGTTATATAGTTTTTCTTCAATGTGTAGAGCTCCGAAAACCCAAAGATAAGTTTCTAAGCTTAAAAGGTGCACGCGTCATTATGCGAAGAACAGGTAAAAGTATTTTAGGGCTTCATAAAACCCCTCATAATCAACTCAAATTCTACACATGACATTATTCAAAGTTATATGATATCATGGAACACAGTGTACGAGCTTAAGAACAAAATATTTTGACAAAATAAGCGAGGGCTCGTTCCGTCAAATCAATACTGACCGAACACACATTGCTGCCTGTGGCAAAGCCACCTGCTGCGACCAAACTGTCAAATATATTAAATATTTGGCCGCTGTATTTTTATGGTTCAGCTAAAAATGTGTAAATTCGCATGATCTGCTTCGTTCGAGTACACGCAAGTTAGCTCCATCTCTTAAAATTGCTGCGTAATAAATTACCATTTCCACCCATACACGTTGCGATTTTTTAAATTAAAATATTAACAAACTCCCGGAAACTCGCGAAAATGATATGATCTTCACTAACTTCTATATTTTCACCTAATGGAGTTAAATTACAGCGTTTAACAAAAAAGTCACGAATATGATGCGGTGCAATTTGGACCTCGAATATCGAGCTGCTCTGCACAGGTGGATGGCCGCAAAGAAGGCACCATTCCGCAGGGCATTCCGCATATCCAAATGCGTCTTCACGCGTTACCGCTCATTAACACTGGAAGCGGATCCGAGTTCGCAAAGTGGTTGCGAACACGGTTGTATAAAGACCCAGTACAATTGCACGCGCACTTGATGTCATGGAGTGCGCGTGCAATTCTGCTGGATCCTTATACAACCGCGTTCGCAACCGCTTTGCGAACGCGGATCCGCTTCCAGTGTGAATGAGCGGTTAGGGAGGCGCCACATGAGTAGTTGGTGAGAAGACACGGACCCCGACTGGAGCGGGGAATATCTCGGTTTGATAATCCGTGCTCTATCGTTAGTTGTGTGACATTTTCTCGAGAAAAGATGCGCTCTCCGTGACGACGCGCGCGTCGATGCAAACATTAGGAAATGGAACATTTCCAAATACTCACAAGTTACGGAGACCTATTTGCAGGGTGTTGTTTATCGCCGGTCGTCACTTCGCAGAATTCTACAACCTCTGGAGGCGCACAAATTTCTGCTGAGATAGAAGTGTGCCCAGCGTTCTAAGACTTGGTAAAGCAAAAGTGAAGGTATGTATAACAAAATTTTATTATGTGTAACATTTTATGTATAACCTTGGCCGTTGTACATAAACGCAGCATTGTTACCGATAGCCCGGATCTCGGCTCGTTCGTACGCGTAAGCCTGGTATCTCTCGGCGCGCATCGTTGATTGCAATCTTGCTCGTTATCTTGTGACCGTCGCGACTGTTATTTTCGTCTATGAAGAACCAACGAGACGACGAAAAAGAGAGAGCAGCGTGGCCCTAAGAACACGGAAGCGAGGTGGGCTCGTCCTACGACACGGGGCCAACAGAGGGAACGAGACGCTTCCAGGATACACCACTACAAAAACTTGAGGGACGCTTAAGCTTCGCCTTTAAGATTGGAACGCGATGGCGTTATCGGGCCACGTTCGCAAAGCCTTCTCACATAAACCGCGCTCGTTCTCAAGCCGTGCAACTTTGTGTGCACGATCAAGTCGGTAGCGCCACGTGTCACGTGATGTCACACAATGTCATGTGACGCGCACGTCACACGTGGTTTTTGACGTCACGACTCTATCGACCTGCTAAATTTAGTGTAAAAGTTTCCGCTTAATTTGACGGGAACATTTTCCGGTAAATTTGGAGGGAATCTTTTCCGCTAAATTTGGAGGGAAACTTTTCTGCTAAAGTTGGAGGGAAACGTTTCTGATAAATTTGGCGGCCTTTCTTTCCGCTGAGTTTAGCGCAAATTATTTTTACCAAATTTAACGGGTCGATAGGGTCATGACCTCACAGCCACGGGTGATGTCACACGTGACGTCACACATAGGTGCGCGCGTTGAATTATGGGACGTTTTGGTCCCACCGACGCCGAACCCGGATTTTCTGCGACACGGGCTCGTAAAGGCTATCGCGTTAAGAAAAGCCTGCATCGATTTTTTTTATTTTTCCGTCGACCAACATGTACCTCAAAGATTGATTAAAGGATTCAT
The DNA here is from genome assembly GCF_016920785.2 of Ixodes scapularis. Taxonomy (NCBI): domain Eukaryota; kingdom Metazoa; phylum Arthropoda; class Arachnida; order Ixodida; family Ixodidae; genus Ixodes; species Ixodes scapularis. Next base: position 185,986,628 of record NW_024609857.1, read on the forward strand.
TCGGTGTGGTCTGCAGAGTGCGTAAACGCCTCTGCTTCAGTAGGGACGTCTATACAGACGAAAAATGTGCGTACGTTTCAGGCATTTTTACCCGGTAGAGCACTTGCCTCAATTTATTCAGTGGAGCATGTACTTGACAAAACAAACTTTGAATGCTAGCGCATTTCGACGTAGTGAATATCGATTCACTAAATTTAATATTTTTTCACATTTTCTTGTGGTTATTGAGATATCTGCAGACATGTTGTATATCCGGAGTTCAAAATTTTCACTTTCCTTCCTTCTTTCATGGTTGGGTGAAAATCTGCTGACTCTAAAATTTCTGCTACCGTGTTTCAGCTGGCTCAGATTTGTCTAGGTCAACAGAACATCTGCTGTAAATTACAGTGGTAAATTGTAACATCATTATAGTTATGATGGCATACCACTGTCCTCTCTGCCTCTCCATCGTATGTCGCATACTGAGTGGGAAAAAACATAAACGCTAGGAATCACCGCGGAGCAGGGGAGGTTGTTGTGTGATCTCTTTCTAATAATTACCATAGTATAACTGTATTTTACTCGTACTTACATTTGCGAAAGCGACGTAATAGTCTTTTATAAGTACTTCGACGAAAAGAGAAGACACATATACCTTATCCCCATTCATTATGAAGCGTAACATATTTTGGGATTAATTTCGCAAGTCACAAGCACAACAGTCTTATACGACACATAGATTATTAAATTTTGGGTTAAGCCACCTCTGACTACTTCGCTGATTATTATCATTGGGGCACATGTGATAATACTTTGCGAAATATCGAACGATGCGCGTGCGTCCAAATGCGTTGTTTCAAATTCTACTGCCCCATCCTTATTCACCTTTCTAATCAGTGCTGTACACGTTCCTCAATAAAAGGAACGAAAGGCCGTTCTTCGTTCCTTCTGAATCTTGGAACACATTCCCGTCACAAGTTCCGCGTGTGAAAAATAAACTCGCTCCCGTTACAGTTAAAAAAATGCAATGTATCGTTACATATACCTTACATTTATATTTTCCTGATTACCATTTTTAGTCAAATCAAGAATTTTTTTTTCTTTTTATCAGTCCCAATAAATGGGAGTGTACAAATTTGAATTTCGTGATAGATGGGCACCAGGACAAGAAAACAATCAGAAGCAGGGTTTCATTTGTTGTTATATTCACCTTTAAAAATCTCAGTTTTTGACCATATATTCATGTTTGTGGTAAGTGATTCAAACCAGCCAAATGCACTGTTACGCCACAGTGCGCGAGCGTTTTACGACAACCTCACACGGTTCAATCTAACAAATACCCTTGTTCAATTTTAACAACAGTTGCTTCTCGATGTTGCTGTCCGCAAGACTAGCAAGTGAAGAAGAGGATAGAGCTTTTGGAAGTTCAGTCTTGAAAACTACATACCCTTCTTTGTGAAGGTTGGATTCGTTTTTGAGTTTGAAGGTGGGGGACAAGAAGAGAATAAATAAAGGTTAATTTTTGTGTATCTTTAAAGTGGCCAATGTTCGGGATACAAGGGTGAGTTCGATGTCTGGTAACCTGTTCTTTTGTTGTAACTGTAGGCCTCTTTGCGGAAGTTCAGTGATGGCTGTATTCCGCCTTGTATCCTAAGTGTATGAGGATTCGTGGAAGCGAAGAAAGTAGCTGAGTTCGAAACTTTCCTCTTTCTTTGTTTTTTGCTTCGCCCAAAAAATATTTCTTTTTGTGCCGTAGTCTCGGGCACTGAAAAAAAAAAAAATCGGTGCCCACTAGTTCTCCTGCACCCCACTGTTACTAAGCGAGGACCACACAAAATAAATCCTAAGATAAGTAACCAAAACGTTATCGAAATGCTGCTCGTCGTAAAGATATTTTTTTGATACTTTTAGACTCTCCCTCTTTGAAATAAAATACAAATTACCCCACTGAAAAAAAGGAACGCCGTTCCTTTTTCAGTTTCAGTGAAAATGTAATGCATTCCGTTCCAGTTCCACCGATTCAAAATGGAACGGCAGCATTCCTTCGTTCCTCCTAAAAGGAAGGCGTTCAAGGAACGCCGTTCCTTTTAACGCCATTTCGTACAACAATGCTTCTAATACGCTGTTCGACGGTCTATATGCGCCCTTTGATGTATAATGCAGTTGTAATAGAATTGTAAAACTAATCTTGGAAACTGTTTTATAGTTTGCCTCGGAGGCTTTCTTTTTAATGCCGTTCATGCCCACTCGTATAAAATATAAGTTTGCCACACGCCGCCCCGAGATAAAGACATTTCACGCATCAAGCAGTGACCCTCTTGTTTATTTATGGTCCCCTGGACCAAGGTTCGGCGGCCGATAGCGTTTACGTAGGCCTCCTACGCAGCAGATGGCGTGCACATACATGCTGCAGGTGCAGGCATTGATGGTTTAAGGTAAACATTGGTCGATATCGTAAGGGACCGGTGTAGTACGGGAATCTATTTCAGATTCTGGCCAGAAATTGGTTAGTATTTTGCAGTTATCTTCAGAATTAACTTTTTTGAAATATCATCAGAACATTTAGATTGCAAACAACTATATTCATCTCAGTCATTGGATAGATCAATGAAACAAACAGCCGGCTATGCCTAAGACGTGTACTGAATAAAATCACTATTTCAGACAGGGTGATTAAAAGCATATATTTCTGAATTAAATCAAATATCTTTGATTTAAATAAAACAAATGTAATTTTTTAATTGGCAATAAAGTAATGGTCATTAATATTAATCTTAAGCATATATGCTGCTTCACACACTTTCACAAATGACTGATCAGATTTTGGAAACGGCCTCCAGTCATTGTAGCATACCCTTACAATGATGGATCGAAATATTTAATAAAACAATTAACCTTTTATACCTTAGAAATCAAACCAATTGCCGTAGAAAAGATGTTGCTAGAAACATTATAGAAGAATAAATAGATATCTGAAAAAGAGAAGTCATGGTGGACAAGTTTACTCAGGGTTCGCGTTTTCCCTACCAGGAGCACTTCTGATTTGGGGCGTTCGCGCAGTCACGGCCGCGCGCCACGCGTCCCTGCAATCGCGCTCTCGAATAAGGACGTCTTCTTAATTGGTTCTCACCTGTCCCGTACATGCTGCGCCATCTCGCGGCGTCGTTCAGAAATGCAGAGCGAAGCTCTGCTACTGTGGTTCCCTGTTGATGTGGTGCCGTTCAGACACCCTCCTCTTCTTCCATCCTGGCCACGAGGTTTTAATATTGTTCACGTGTTTTGGCCCAGTTTTTTGTTGCTTCACCAGCATGCTGGTGCAATTTGGTTAGCGGGTAGCGTATAAGAATGGAATCTTAAACGAGAAATATTGCGCTCCCCACTTCTCGTCTGAGACGGACAGCATAGCCACCACAGGCGGAGTAATGAATGTCGAATATTTGCCTGTGCATCGCACAGGTTAGTAGCAAAAAATATTTCGAAGTTTGTGTATCGTTCACTCCTGATGGTAAATTTTGAGCATTGTAACATTTTTGTTAATATTAATATTTGTTTTTATTATTAGCTGTGGGCGAACCGGCGTGCTGAAGTTTATGAAAGGGTTGTAAGTCATGGCCAGCTCTTAAAATAACGGTTCTGCAGAAAACAAAAATGTAACTCAAAAATATAATGTTGAAAGTACTCGGTCCAGATTTCCGTTTAATGGCACTTTAGACAAAAAATATACACTGCAAAGTTATTAGCAAATAAAAAGATATATCAGCCGTCTATGAGCGCGGGGCTTCCATTTTCTACCAACTTGTGAGCGTAGCTTTATGTCCGGTGAAATATAGTGTACATTAACTTAGACAGTTCGGTGACACTAGAACTGTCATACAGAGTGGCTAACACATCAACATTCAACGCTGCGTCAGTCCTTTGATGTTTTTTTTAATGTAGCTTCATTTTGCGTTTTTGGCGCTACAACAAGGCGAACAGATAGGCCGTCCGACGCGAGTATGCAGAAGCATTTGCCCGAGAAAAAAGAGGTCGGACATTGTTCATAAACCGTCGAAGAATGTCAGAGGCAAACGCTTATGGTGTGTGTGTTGATGCTTTATGTGCCAAAGGCCTTTTGCTCAAGTCCATTATTAATTATTACACTTTATACTCATTATTACAGAGATTTTCCTTCTGGTCGATCGGGGTCACGTGGTTTAAATGGCGCGTTTACAATAAGAGCTACGAGGAGGTGACGAAAATGTTGATCGTCCGCAAACACCTCCGCCTTTCTTCCTGCTTTCCTCCTCGCCACGCGAAAACGCAGCGCATGCGTACTTGCGAGTCGCGACAGATGGCCGCTGTTTGAGATGGACACTCTCTCCAACATTTGCTCTCTACTTGGGGACGCATACAGGGTAGGCTGAGTTACTTTTACAAGGTAATTAATTATAGTGGCAGATAGTTTCTCCAAAATTTATTCAAGTTACAGATACAATTACTTAAAAATCAAAGTAACGCGGAACACTTACAGTTGTTACGTCATAGTAACTTACTTACTTCCAAGGTTCTTTTTTTAATTTAGTGATGAAGGCATTGATGGATACACAATGACTACAATTTATATTTATTTTGGAAATCTCAGAAAACACTCATTTCACTTTTTGAGATATATATTATAACCGCCTCACGATATTCCTGAATCAACTTGTTTGCTACTTCGATACAAGTTAGACTAAATAATAAATGATTTAGTTCATGTTGTAAGGCAGCAGCAACTGTTCTTCGGAAGATCACTTAATTTCCCCTCTTGATGTTGAACACAACCTCCCCCCCCCCCCCCCTCTTCCTTGCTAAACTTCCTTGCTAAAGAGGCGCTGAACCGAAATTTCGAGCTCAAAACAAGGTTCGACGGATAGGCAGGACGCTGAAAACTCCAAAACGTCACTCATACAGCGATATCTCTAACGGATCGCCGTATTTTTGGTAAGCAAAGTCCGCGATTGAACACGGCCGACGAGGCCGACGAGACAAATTACGTTACGATTCTTATTCCCTCTCCCCGTCGCTGTGTCCCGTCGAGCTGGTGAAACGACGCGAGGAGGAGAGATGCGAGGCCGCTTACCCTCATTCTCAAGTTCTCCAGAAGGACAATGATGTCAAAGAACTCGTTTGATCGCGGCGTTCCCATCCAAGAGTACAGCCATCCGTTTTAGATGTGATATAGGAGTAATGTTTTGGAGTTCGTAGCGCCGCGTTCAACGCTTCTGCGTTCTTATTGTGCGAAATCCAAATTTCGGTTCAGTATTCCTTTAACGGGTGCGCTGGAGGGCAGTGCAGTAATCAGAAGTAAGAAAACGTCCCTAATGGTGGGAAAGTCGTTGAGGCTGGAGAGCGTTGTCGAGGTTCAAACCTTCCATCGTTCTATCTTCACGCCCAGCGGTAGTGTCGAGGAATGAAAGTCGCAACTCGCCGTGACGTTCTTGCGAAGGTAGGAGGAAAAAGTCCTTCCGGCTGCGTATACTATTTTCAGTTTTTGCAGCGAACGCTGAAGTTTTCGCCACTATAATCCAAAAGGTCAAAGTGCAGTTCATAGCCGGGCCGTGGTAATATCTGCCGTTCGTCACTCATGACAGGTTCTCGTTTGGGATATAACGGTTAATTACCATCCAAAAAGTTTCCTTCTTTCTTGTGACGTTCTCTCTCCGTTTCTTTGAGAACTCTGTTATTCCCCTTTCTGAACCGACAGGAGGGGGAGACCGATGAACAGACCGGTACATGACACCAATAGGGAGGGGAGCAGAAGGCTCCCCTCCCAATTTGAAACAGAATAAAGAAAAAACAAAACAAAAAAACATTAGTTTGAACAAGATAAAATAAGAAGCGAACAAAAACAACAGTAAGTTGTCTCGGAATGCCTCTTGCTTTTATTTTTTTTTTTAATTTCTTCGACGCAATGCAAAGCAGAATACTCGACCATGAATCTCGGGCTCACGGCCCCTGGGAACGGGCAAGTCGACCCGTAGAAACATCGTCTGTGGTCCCGATCAGACAGTGTCTACTGGCGGCGACTCGCTTTCGCAAAGAAAGCTGGACGCGACTCCTGCGGCACTGACGACAGAGGCTCTTCTTCGGCGTTAAGCCGATAAGCGTTATTGGTCTGCGCGTCGCTTGTTTCCGCGAGGTGGTTCTGTTGCTTGGCTAAAGAGGCGGGTCTGTCCGATAAGGCCCGAAAGGGTGAAGACAAGGCGAGAAAGCCACGCACATAAATGTTGAAATAAAGCAAATGGCAAATGCGCTTTTCCGTGCAATGAACAAAGAACAGAACTAAAAAAAATGGCTGATATCTGTGCCGGCACCTTGCTCCAACGAAAAAACGTTGAGATCTTATCTTATTTTGTACCGTCTAATTTTGGGCCCAACCACCGCACATGAGGGAACCAGCTGTAGTGTTCGCAAGATGGGGTAATTTTTTCGCGAAAAGTGTTTGTATCTTTGCAAATACATTTTAATTACTTTTTCAAAAAATGTTTTTAATCATCGTTGCAGATATTTAAAAAATGTAATCAGTTCTATCTAAAAGTTCCCAAAAAAGTAACAAGTTGTTGTAACGCGATACAAGCATCGCGATACTACCTAGACTGGAAGCCTATCACGCTTTGTCTGATTGGCGGCCGAAACATCAGTGCTCCCTCACCATCCTTCGAGTTGAGGAGCGAAGGGGGCCCAGTCTTGACGCCGCCTCTCACGCTCGCACACCTTTCTTGCTTCTCTCGAGCAAACGGTTTTGACCGTTTCGACCACTGGGAGGGAACAGAGGACGCACGTCGAAAACGGGAGCCATCTTGTCAAGGGAGACATCGCCTGCTGAGCTGCGTAGGAAATGTGGTGAGTCTTGGTCCGCATTGATATGCTCGGATTAGCGATTTTCGTCGCAGGCTTGTGATCACAGTTTAGCCGAGAATCATGTGTGTTCGAGAAAATCAGCGAGGGTCGCGAAACCCATCTCCGTGGCCGCGCCAATACGACGGTAAGCGGCAGAGGTCTCGCTCTAACGATCCGGGCCTAGCTGCTGGGCCGCTGGGGCTGCCTGTTGCGCGGTTTTAACTGGTTACGCGGCCTTAAAGGGACCATGAAATGATTTTAAAATCGAATTTCATCCGCCGCACGATGTAAAAGGTGTGAAAAGAAACACAGAGGCACAAAAGTAGGGAGCCAAAACAATTATTCGCTATAGAACTTTTAAAAGAAAACTGGACTCTTCTGCGCCTTCTTTCCTTCGAAAACTCTTTGCCTTTTCACTGCGATGCATCCGCGGAAACGCAGCAAGTCAGCCGAATCCACGTCGCCTATCGGGTAAGAGCCTACCTCACCAGCACCGCGATCGTAAAGAATAAATAGCCGGCGAATGTTTCCTAAAGGTTTTGTTAAATAATATTCAGATCCACATTTTGTAGCATAATTAGAGATGTGACGAAAATTGCCAAATTTGATAATGCTGAGAGCCAAGCGCCATCTGTCGTGTGGTAAACAAAGCAGCTGGGCGGTAGGGCCGACGGGCCGACAGCGTTGGGCTCAGTTACTTGGCCGCGACGTGTTCTTCTCGCGCGTCCCGACTTCAAGCAGCAAGAAAAAAAGTACTTGAAACAGATCACGACGAACAAGAACGCTGGATCCAGAAATACCCGAGAAAAGCCAGAACGGCCACGAATTCACCGACCCGCGACCAAGCGAACTCGGCAGATAGACCTAGCAGGCACTCCGAAGCAGGCACTCCGACTCCGGCGCAGCGTTGCTTCGACGGTACTTGGTCAAGACCGTCTGCCCACGACCGGCTGGTGTGCTGAATGGAATATGCCCGCGCGACCGTTGTGGACCCTTCCCGTATTTTGACCGCTGACCTCAATTTTAAATTAAGGGGTGATTCTGGCGGCAGCGGCGGCGAGTGACGGGACGAGGATTTAATCTCTTCTGTCGCCCTTGCAGTGATGTGCAACTAGCAAGATTACACAGCCTCAGCCAGACCGCTGTTTCAAGCCCCATCGCTACAGCCGATTCAGCAAGAGCTGGTCGCAACGAGGGAAAAGGATCGGCCCGCTGACGGCGCTGGAACCCGCAGACATCCACGTGATCCTGCCATCCTGCCTTATAAAGCTGCCTACTACAGCGGCGGCGGTATTCTGGCGGCAGCGGCGGCGAGTGACGGGACGAGGATTTAATCTCTTCTGTACGCCCTTGCAGTGATGTACAACTAGCAAGATTACACAGCCTCAGCCAGACCGCTGTTTCAAGCCCCATCGCTACAGCCGATTCAGCAAGAGCTGGTCGCAACGAGGGAAAAGGATCGGCCCGCTGACGGCGCTGGAACCCGCAGACATCCACGTGATCCTGCCATCCTGCCTTATAAAGCTGCCTACTACAGCGGCGGCGGTATTCTGGCGGCAGCGGCGGCGAGTGACGGGACGAGGATTTAATCTCTTCTGTACGCCCTTGCAGGTTGGTTACTGCCTCCTATACTTAAATTTTCCACTTGTCACTGCCGCTGCTGCTGCCTGGGTGTGTTTTTGTTTGTCACGCGTTTGCACGCGTAGATGGCTGGAACTTTGTGTCAAAAATGCCAGGAAGAGGTACTCGATCAGGAACTGTCGATTTCTTGTTCTGAATGTGAGTGTTTGTATCACTCCGGGCCATGCGCGGGGGTGTCCGAAGTGACGCTGAAGACGAAAGGGGAGGCGTACCGTAATGCATGGAAATGTCCAGCTTGCCGGCTGTCACAAAAGGGGGGTAAACAAAAATGCGGGGAAGACATGTCTGTGCTGTTAGCAAATATTAACAGAAAACTGGATGACCTTCTGACCTTAAAGGAGACAGTTGTTGGAATCGAAACGTCGGTTCAGCTAATGTCTGATCAATATGATAGCATCCTAAGCCACATGAAAGAACAGGACCGTGAGCTAAAAGACCTAAAAAAACGCGTCGAGGCAATCGAGCAAAGCGAAAAAGAGGCAAAGCTAAAACAACTGCAGCTCCAAGTGAATGACCTCGAGTGGCGAAGCAGAAAGCTTAACTTAGAATTCCACGGCATCCCGAAAACTGAAGGTGAAGATTTGATAAGCAAAGTGAACAATATAGCAGAAAAGTTGGAAATGCCCGAACTGTCTCAAAATGACGTCACAGCTATCCACAGATTACCGTCAAAGCCTGATAAAATTCCGGGAATCATTATCAAGTTTGCATCGCAGACCACAAGGGACGCCTGGTTGGATAGGAGGGCTAGGCTGAGAAACGCTGGTATCAACGCGTACGTCAGCGAAAACATGACCACGTATAACAGGGAGCTGCTGGCCAAGACAAAAGAATGGGCGAAAGGGAAAGGATTCTTGTATGTCTGGCACCGGAACGGAAAGCTTTTTGTCAGGCGAAAGGATGGTGAGCGCTCTTATATCGTCAGGAACGAAGATGATTTGCGCGCACTTGACTCCTAGTTCTGCCTACGTGATTATGACGCGTCAGTTATTACTTGATGGATTCGCCTTATTTACTACTTACTGATTTGAAACAACACCTAAGCTCATGTTCTAATATTTCCCTACGGGCTTTCTATTTAAATGTACGTTCTGCAAAGAACAAAGTCATTGACCTCGAATGTCTTTTTGGACAGTTTGAAATTCCTTTCGATGTAATTATGTTAACTGAAACTTGGTATTCTGATGAAGGGGACGTTTTTCATTTGCCATCCTACAATGCCTATTGTTTAAATCGCACCGCTAGTCGTGGTGGAGGTGTGTGTGCACTAATAAAAGAAGGCATGGACTGTGAATTGTTACCATGTTTTTGCTCTATCTCTAGTGATTATGAAATCCTGTCTTTGCTGACAAATAATACGCTTGTTTCTGTAGTTTATCGTCCACCTGATGGCAACATTCCGAATTTTCTTGCCTTCTTTGACACTCTGCTGGGATTCTGTAGCGACAATAAGCTAACTGTGATAATTGGAGGTGATTTTAACATTAACATGCTACTTAACACCACACCTAAAAATGATTTCGATTTTCTGCTTGCTACGTATGACTGTGTTAATGTGATAACCAAACCAACTAGAATCACGGAAAACACGGAAACCCTTATTGATCTCTTTATCACAAATGTTGATAATACTTGTGTGATTAGCGGAATTTTGAATTATCATATAAGTGACCATTTGCCAACTTTCTTTTGCATAGCAGGCAAGCGATGCCATAAAAATAAAAAAAGTCCATCAGTCGTTTTCAAGATATCACGCCTGATAACCTTGAAACGTTTCGTGAATGTATTATAAACGAAAATTGGTCTGACGTTGTTAATGAAACAAACCCTGATTTAGCATACAATCTTTTTCTGGACAGGTTCAAAAAACTGTATGCAAGCACTTTTCCGTATAAGACATTTAAAACATCCAAAAGAATTCGTAAGCCCTGGATTACCCCAGAGCTCTTATCAAAAATTATTATAAAAAATCGATTGTTCGAAAAATTTAATAAAACAAGAGATCAGACGGATCTAAACAATTTCAAATTATACAGAAATAGGCTAACAAAGGAACTTCAAAAGGCGAAGGCGAATTACTATCATAGGAACTTGGACTCGTCGAGTGGACGTGTTGATGTTCTATGGAAAAGGATTAATTCAATCCTACAATGTGACAGGTCTCATGTTGATGTTGAAAATCTCTGTGTGAATGGTACAGAACTTACAGGTATTGCTTTAGTTAATGCGATTAATGATTATTTTGTAAACTTAGCTACAAACGCATATAGTGATGAAGCCTGTTCATACATTGAAAAAAGGAATGAGAGTTCTGTTTTTCTAGATCCCGTTATTAATACCGAGGTGTTTTCAGTGTTTATGAATTTAAAGAACACTACGAGTAGAGATGTTGATGATATCCAGGTTAAGCCAGTAAAATATGTTCTAGACATTATAACGCCCTATGTAACACATATTTTCAACTTGTGCATATCGACAGGAATATTTCCTGTCCGTATGCAACTAGCCAAGGTTTCCGTTCTGCACAAGAAGGGAGATAGAAATGATATTAATAACTATAGGCCTGTGTCAATACTGCCAGTCTTTTCAAAGGGACTTGAAAAAGTTATTCATATCCGCTTGTCGAATTTTTTTGATAAACACAAGCTAATTACAAGATCTCAGTTTGGATTCAGAAAGCATAAATCAACTGAACTTGCCTTACTTCAACAGAAAGAATTTATTTTGGGAAATCTAGAGAAACGAAAACTAGTACTTGGTATTTACGTTGACTTTACAAAGGCTTTTGATTTTCTAAACCATGAACTATTATTGAAAAAGCTGGAATATTATGGAATTCGCGGACAAGCTTTAACTCTTCTTCAATCCTATCTTGGAAACCGCGAACAATACGTTTGTTGTAATACTTTCGTTTCCACAGTTAAATCGGTAATATCGGGCGTACCTCAAGGCAGTATTTTGGGACCTTTTCTTTTTAACGCTTATGTCAATGATATTGTGAACATTGACCAGACAACTAAATTTGTTATATATGCTGACGATGCGACGCTTCTTTTTACTGCTGATAAGGCAGACCAACTTATATCTATGGCCAACACAGTACTAGATAAATTAGGACAATTGACCGATAAAAACGCTTTAAAAATACCAATAAAACAAAAGCTATGATATTTAGGCCGAAAAATAAAGTTATTTCTCCATTAGAACACATTTATATAAACTCAGTAAATATTGAATTGGTTGAGTCATTCAAAACGCTTGGCGTTGTGTTTTCACAAAACATGTCATGGGACCATCATATTGAGTATTTAAAAAATAAATTAGCAAAAGTTGTAGGTCTGGTATATCGGAATCGATATATATTTCCGAGGTCGGTTAAATTATTACTGTATAAGTCTCTATTTTTTGCTCATTTAAGTTACTGCCACCTAGTTTGGGGTACTACCACGGCAACAAATCTTAAGATAATACATTTACTTCAAAAACGAATGTTACGTATAATTGCCAATGTGCCATTCTGCTCGCATACAGAAAACCTGTTCAGAATTTATAATATATTAAGTATCCACAACATGTATAATTATAGGCTTTCTACAAAGTATAAACATGAATTGTGCAGTAACAGTACTTATGTAATTGAACTGTCTGGTTTAAACCAACGCGTCCCCAATTATCAATTTCGAAAACCTGATTACTGGAATGTACCTACTTGCCGATTGAACCTAGGAAAAGAAATGTTGTGCTACAAATTATCTAAACTGCTTAATTGTTTTATTCACAGTGATGTTGACGTAGGCACTATAAGCATGAAAGAATTGCGTGCGTTGATGTACCATTTTGTTGTAGACGACTAATGTTTTTGGTGTGTGTGTTTTTGGCGTGTGTTCTTAACGTGTTTTTTTTTTTTTTTTCCTTGTTTCTCTTTTGCCTTGTCACTGCTGCAGAATGTAGTTCGGGGGCCGAGAGCTCGTCAAGCCGTTTCGTGCGGCTTTTTTTCTCGGCCTCCACCATTGTAAATGGAAAATAAAATATATATTATTATTAGGTCAATCTCTTCCCTTTGGTTTCCGAGGCAGTGTTGGCGAACACTCTCGTCGAAAAGGGACTCTCGTCGATTCTATCTTCTTGTTTTGTGTGATAATAGAGCTCAAATAAACGCCGTATGGATTATCTTCGTAATACGGTATGTACACTTTGTTATTAGTATGCCATTTTTATTCTGACAGACTGCACGTCACTGTCGAGCTATAACAGTTCGTGGGAGCTACGTGCAATGCCGGTTCAACCTTCCTTTGCCGAGTGTCGCGTCAGTATCGTGTTGCAATCGTAAAAGATCGGTCCCGAAGCGCTTACTAACAGCGCGAATACAGCACTTCCATCAAACGCACGCGTCCGCTCCGAGTGTGAACAGGTATTTGCATAGCTCTTGCTGACACACTCGTAGTTCAAACGTATCTTTTTAACGTCGGTTCGCTTTTGCATCTCCGAGGCCATGAAAAACGCCGCGGCCATTTGTCTCTATCTACGTCGCTTTGCAAACGATTGACACGGGCCGCCTTTTACCAACAATGACAGTTGGGTTGACTTTTGGAGTCTTCACCGGAAGACTCGCCGCACTTCCCAACAGGCATATCGGCGTATTGGACTAGTCCCATGCTGTTGCTGTAGCGCTACATATCCAATTGAATCTCGCTCAGCTGCGATGTGTCCATGGCTATCGCGGCGATGAGAGGCACCGATTCAGAAATTACATCGGTGACATCCGCGCCATCAGCGCAGTAAAACCTACCGGCACACCGCCAACTCGCCGCCGCTAACTGCCGCTAACGCTCCCACTCTCCTACTGCCGAGAGAACTTCCGGTTCCGGAAACAGGGTACGTCACGACCGTCAAAATCACGGCGCAGCTTGTTTTGCGGTCAGTTGGAGAGAAAGAAAAAGTCAATACTTCATTAATTTTTTTGTGTAGAAGTTAATAAACCGAGACGAAAACGGATGCCTGTTCGGCATTCAGTGAACATTGACGGTTTAATGTAAAATTTATGTGGCAAAAGCAAAAGGGTCATTTCATGGTCCCTTTAAGTGGTTTGCAGCAGACGCTGGAATGCAAACGGATGTTTAGCACGCAGGCACCTGCTTACAGGTGCAAGGCAGTCTGCGAGGAGCCGATGAAGCAGCGTAGAACTTGGATTGAGGAAGCGGCGTGGGACGAGGACAAAGAAGTGTCAATCCAGGTGACCCGATGAATAGGCACGGGTTAGGAAGTGGTCGCAGGGTCGGCTGCCTGCAGACTGTGAAATCCTCCGGCTTTTTTGGCCTTCGTTTGCGTGAGACCCTGCCAAACGTCCAGTTTTATACTTGAGAGCCGCGAGATGGCCCGTGTGTCTCAACTCTACCGCGTTTCGTCTCAAGCGCTGACGGGTGTCTTTTCAAAGGATTTACATGTTATTTTGCTGTTCGATGCCTGCATTGGGAGCTCGGTGATTATATAGTAAGTGCTGCGTCAAGTTTTATTTCCGTATCGCATTCGTTCGCGCGTTCCGTAATCAAAACCCGTGCGCTCTGTCCCGCCTGAAAGGAACTTCTGGAAATGGTATTGATTCTTAGTTTTGCATGTTGGTTGGAATCGCGAATAAACATTTTCCTCTGATATTTTTCCGTTGTCCTTTTCTACACTATGTCTGCATGCGTGGATGCGTCTTGCTACATCGTGTTTAAGAGGCAACCTTGGCATTCGCGAAATTATTAGAAGTTGATAATTCGAATGGGTAGACGAGCTAAGTTCGTGTCCCTGCTAACACCTGCTTTAGTTTAGTTTCTTGTTTTAACGCTTCGCCTAATAGTCTTTATTCGTTTGTGAAACGTTAAAGAAGTACGCGCGTCAAAATCACACTAGACACTGTTGACAATTGGAGCGGAAGTTCGTCTGCTTCTGGCGCAGGTGTTGCAGTGACGTCAGAACGCCGAGCTCGTAATGGCTCAATTGGAAGGATAGTGGGGATACCCCAAGGAAGTTAGCATTAAGGTCTACTTACTTTCTTTACAATCAGAATCAATCAAACCTAGGCGTTCTCATGTCACTGCAACCCCTACGCGAGAAGCAGACACACGTGCGCATCGCATAAATACACTGAAGATATCCTCGCAGTCTGAGATGTACTCATAGTCGAGTAGATGCGCACTTGGAATATAATAAATTTACACATATGCTGTACTTACGGTGTACTTGCAATGAATAGGAAGTATAAGAGCAGTGTGTTTGTTTTATTTTTATTTCTTGTTTTATTTTTTATTATTTTGGTTTCTTGTTTTATAAAAGTGTGAAACGAGTATGGCATTAGTACATACTCTAAGAACCCTGTCAATACGTATTCATTGCACTGATTCTGTACTATTTTTAGCAAGGGTTTCCATAGATAGGCTTACTCTTAAGTAAAAAAGTTGTCAGAAGAGCAATCTAAAAATTCCTCCGAGGTGGCATTATCAATTCGTTTTCTCCTTCGCGTAATACATGCTCGTCGAATTCGTTGTGAACACATGGGAAGTGCGGGCAAGGCTATGTTTTCTAACGATTTCTTTCATATAGCCCTTCTAGGAGAGGTCGGCCAACAGCAGGGGCCAGGAGGCGGTAGTCTAGCCGGTCGCCTACACATCATGGAGTAATCTCTCTTGCGAAGGCAACAGGGACCTATCGTAGGTAATGCAGGCAAGAGCACCATCATCTCAATACTCTGTTTCCTGGCAGACGCAATGCCAGCCCAGGAATGCTGGGTGCCACCCCCCCCTCTCCGTGCGTCGATCCCGCCCCCCCCCCCCCCCCCCCCCCCGTGCAGTGGAGGCAGAAGTGGCACGACGCGGCTACCATACCGGTGGTGGAGCAGCAGGCCCTTCTGCTGCGGCAGAACACGGATCAGGCAGCTGAGGAGAGGGAGATCCGAGGCCAGGTACATGCAGGCTCACTCTAAACCTTGCGCACACTTACAACTAACAAGGTGCGAACCAAGTTGCCGCTATGAGGTCGCGGAAAGCAGTTCATGTTCACTCAGGCGCAGTATTCAACATACTTGTAGCGTGAGCAAGGTCTTCAGAAACTATGACTGTATCAAAATATGCTGCCACTCAACGTTAATAAAACGAATTTGCTGTGCAAGCTGCCGCAGTTCACGGCTGCACTGGTTCGGGTCAATCGGGGTATCGCCCACACCAACTGGGAGATAGCCCATACCATTGACTGAACGAACCATAAATTGGTCTTTGGACTCCGAAACACCACCGTGTCTCAAGACGAAGTAGCCCTCCTGCTGGCCAGCACAGTAGGAAGGGGAGCGAGCCCAGCCCGGAGCTCCAGCCCAGGCCGCAACCATGGCCGAGCCACTAGCTCCAGCTGAGCCAGCAGCGCCGACTGAGCGCACGAAATGAATCTTTTTTAGCACGCGCAAAGCCGAGATTTGAAGTATCTTATATTTCATTTTTTCTATGGTCACTGGCTGCTTAAGAAATGCAGGACGTGGCAGGTCGCATGCATCTTAGTATCGCCTTATAACCAAAAAGAAAGCAGCAATTGTCAGATTACAACAATAACGAAGAACTGCGAGTTACATGCTCCTTGACTGGAAATGCAATGTCCGGTGAAGCAAGTAAAATCTTGATTAAAAAGCGCGACAAGACGACGGACATACAACGAGGAGACACAGACACAGCAATATTGGTTGGGCAACAGCTATGAAACAGGCACTTACGCCAAACACTAGCCATTTCTCGTGCTTCTGATACAGCCAAATCCAAAGTCGGTGAACGATTAAGAGTGAAGCAGAAGGTAACCTCACCTCTTTCCACTCTAGCAGACTGCGCGCTGCTAAAGTGGGCGTTCTTTCAAAAAAAGAGAAGAAAATAAATGAACATCATGCCAACAGATATTATTTTATTTTTTGTTGAGAACCCAAAAGTCCTTCGGTCTAGTCATGAGTTGTAATAGCATCCTCGTTTATCTTTATGATGACAATGCAATTAATACAAAGGTGCCAGCGAGCTGGACAAGAAAGGCAGCGCTCCACTGGAAATAAAGAGGCCGCTGGTTCGATACATGGACCAGGCGGATAATTTAGGTCGCGCACCAGTCACCTAGCTGTGTAAAGAGATTTGTGTTTGTCCTTTGCCCTTTGTTCGCCTTCTACAGGAATTATTATACTCTTACGTTTATCTTTTCTTAACTACCTCAGTAAGGAACTTGACCATTATGGCTGTGCTTTGTGTGTATATCATTGTCTCATTTAATCTGTCATGATTAATGTAAGTCTTTATGAACATTAATTAATATGTCTGACGAAATACAATCTAGAGACGGTGTACTTTATAATAGTCTCAATATACTCAAGAATGCTTGACGTGACATGTCATACATTTTCCACAATATCCTAGTGTTTATACGGTGCTAGGCCAGTCACAAGCACATTTAGTCTTCCGAGAATGATAGAAGAATATATTGCTCTGCTCAGATTAGAAGAATGTTTCAAGCAACATCTGTGATATATTTTTCAGAATGGCCCAGTGTCTTTGCGGTACAACGCTACTCACAAGTTTGTTTTGTATCTCGATAATTAAATATTTCATTGACCAGATAAGAAGATTGATTAATTCAAAATTTGTATGTGCCTTTCAGAGTGGCACAGGGTTTGAATCATGCTACACTAGTCAGGGTGGTTTCTTTTTTTTTTCGGGAATTAACTATTGTTGTGCTCAAATAAAATTAGAATATTTGACACAGCATCCGCTATATATTGCCACGCGTGTCAGTGAGCGAGCGCGTACGTGACCGATTGGTTACCGTGCTTGGCTGTAGCGCGGAAGATCTGGGTTCAATTCCACGCAGCGGAATGTTATTTTATTTATTCTTTCTACTGGGCGCTCTTGCGAATTCGAGAACTTCCTTGTCTGATCGAATTGCGAATGTTCTACGCACCGAACGTTCTAGGCCGAATGTTCCAGAGACCCACCCGGCTACAAAAGATGCTCCACGTACCAAGCCGGAGTCTGTCCCGACCCAGCGCTCGATCAATGCTGTTACGCCGATTTCGACGGCTGCCACGCTCTATTGTTATCTCCTGTTTCCTTTCTGTTTTGTGCAAAAGTTTGCCCCATTAAACGTTTCAGTTTCCTCAGTTATTCGTCGCTCGTCCCCTCGTCATTCGTGACAATATCCTTCAGTAGTCTCAAATGTTTACATGGGGCTATCTAGTGAATGTTCAATATTTTTAGAGCGCGGCTCTTAGGCCCCATTTCCGGCTTGAGCGGCGTAGGCGTAACCGCCCGGTGCATCATGGGAAACGTTCCATAATGCAACGCGTGGGTTTCACTCGTGATTCCCGCGTTGCATTATGGCACGTTTCCCGCAATGACGTCACACGTGACATCACACGTGACGTCACACGCGACGTCACGAGGGTCCGCGCGCTGCGTTATAGGAAACGCCACATGATGCAACGCGCGGGTTTCACTCGTGACCTGAGCGTTGCATTACGGTACGTTTCCCATAATGACGTCTCACGTTACGTCATGGGTGACGTCATGAGTAACGTTGCATTATGGGAAACGTTTCCTGATGCAACGCGCGGGTCTAACTGATGACTCGCGCGTTGCGTCATGGGACGTTTTCTACAATGACGTCACACGTGACGTCACGAGTGATGTCATGAGGGCCCCGCGCGTTTTTTTATGGGAGACGTCCCATGATGTAAGCCGCGGGTCTCACTCGTGACCCATGGGTTGGATTATGGGACGTCTCCCATAATTACGTGACACGTGGCGTCACAAGAGTCACGAGTGACGTCACGAGGGTCCCGCGCGTTGCATTACGGGACGCTTCCTATAATGACGTCTCACGTGACGTCATGAGTGACCTCACGAGGGTGACAAGCGACGTAGCGAGGGTCCCGCGTGTTGCAATATGGGAAACGTCCCATGATGAAATGCGCGGATCTCACTCGTAACCTGCGCGTTGCATCATAAGACGTTTCCCATAATGACGTCATGCGTGACTGCACGGTCACTCTTGAAGGTCACGACAAAGGTATGCCTCCTCCTCTGTAGCCTCCCCTCCTCTTCCTCAAGAGCTGCGTTCTGATTCCTTAAACTTTGTGCCTACTATCGACGATCTATTTGGGATTCCGCGAGGATTTCCGCACCGCTCACGGAACTCACGAAGGACTCCGAGAAGTTCGAATGAGCCGAGGAGCAGCAGCACGCATTCGACGAGCTGGAGCAGCGATTCCAGACTCCTCTTGTTCTTGGACACTTCGTTCAAGCTGCGGAAACCGAGATTCATACGGACGCAAGTAACGAAGAATTTGGCGCGGTACTTGTTGAAGTGCAAGAAGGCACAGAGCGAGTCATCACCTACGCAAGTCGGACACTGTCCAAAGCGGAGAGAAATTACTCTGCGACTGAGAAAGAATGTCTTGCGGTCGTCTAGGCCATCACAAAATTTAGCCCGTACTTATACGGGATCCCTTTCCGTGTTTTCACGGACACCACTCGCTCTGCTGGCTTGCGAACCTAAAGGACCCTTCACGACGTCTCGCTCGATGGAGCCTCCGACTGCAGGAATTCAACATGACTGTGGTCTACAAGTCAGACCGCAAGCACAGTGACGCCGATTGCGTGTCCGGAGCCCCTGTCGAGACATCTCCCGGTAGCAGCGACCATGATGACAACGAATGCTTCCTAGGCGCGGTGAACACCGACGACATGGCGCGACGTCAAAGAGACGATCCTGAGTTGCGCGCACTAATCGAGCACCTTGAAGGTCGAGGGGGTACAATTCCCCGTATCTTCTTGAGGGCCCTGCCGACCTTCATCGTCCGACAAGGTGTACTTTACAAGGAGAACTTCGGAGACAACAGCTCGCCATGGCTGCTGGTAATCCTTGCGGACCTGAGAGAGGAGATCTTCTAGGCCTGCCACGACGACCCAACGGCTGGGGCACCTTGGCTACAGCAGGACGCTCGCCAGGATTAGAGAACAATACTACTGGCCGAGGCTACCGAAGACCGTTCACCCCTACACTCGATCATGCCACGAGTGTCATCGACGCAAGAAACCACCGACGAAGCCGTCAAGGCTTCTGCATCCAATTGCTCCTCCGTCCACGCCATTCCAGAAGATCGGAATGGATTTACTTGACGCTTTTCCGCCGTCAACATCAGGAAACCGTTGGATAATCGTCGCCACAGATCTTCTCTCGCGACACGCCGAAACGAAAGCCCTTCCATCAGGAACTGCTGTTGAAGTCGCCAAGTTTTCCATCGAGTCTATTGTCCTCCGGCACGGCGCCCCCCAAGTCCTCATTACAGACCGTGGATCATCGTTGATGGCTCAGCTGACACAAGAAAATCTTCGTCTAAGTAGCACCAGCCACCGTCGAACCACTGCGTACCATCCACAGACAGATGGACTAGCGGAACGACTAAACAAAACTATCGCCGACATTATCTTCATGTATGTTGACGTAGAGCACAAGACGTGGTGCTACCCTACGTCACGTTTGCTTACAACACTGCAGTGCAAGAGGCCAGAGGAGTAACACCGTTTCTTCTGGTGCATGGCAGAAAAGTATTGACCGTGTTCGACTCAATGCTAACCCACGAAGCAGCTGACGATGGGATCCCCGACACCCAGGTGATTGCTCAATGAGCCGAAGAAGTCTGCCAGCTCGCCCTACTCCAAATTCAAGATCAACAACGTGCCGACGCTACCCGGTACAACCTCCGCCGGATCGGCGTTCGCTTCAAGCCCGGAGTCCGTGTGTGGGTTTGGACCCCGATACGACGACGCTGTCTAAGGTGAGAAGCTCCTGAAGCGCTACTTCGAACCCTATAAAGTGCTTCGCCGACTCGGGGATCTAAACTACGAGGTGATGGCCGACGGAACACGGACTTCATCACGCCGCCCACCGCGACTTGAAGTCGTACACGTCGTGCGCCTGAAGCCGTACTACGCTCGATAGGCCTGTGAACTTTATAAGTTCCCGAATGACGCTTCAATTTTCCGTTCTTTTTATCAGCTTTGTTTTGTTTTCTGTTGCATCGGGGCGATGAACTTTTTTTTTTTTTAAGGGGGGGGGGGGGGGGTAATGCCGCGCGCGCAGCTGCCAAGTAGGCAGCGCGGCCGTGGCCTAACGGGTATCGTGCTTGCCTCCCACGTGAAGAACAAGGGTTCGATTCCTGGGAGCGGAGTGTCTTTTATTTATTCTTTATACTGTCCTTCTTGAAAGTTCGAGAACTTTCTCGTTTCACCGAATTACGAATGTTCTACGCCCCGAACGTTCTAGGCCGAATGTTACAGAAACCCACGACGGTGCGAAAGGCGCTCGCTCCGCGTGGCGAGCCGGGATCAGTTTCGCCTCAGCGTTCGACTCTGTTGTCACGCCGACTTCGACGCCCGCGCCGCTCTGCTCTCTTCTGTTCCCCCTTTTCTTTTTTCTTTCCTTTTTTTTTTTTTTTTTTGGGGGGGGGGGGGGGGGGGGGAGGGCACAAGTTCGCCCCATCAAATGTTTAGTTTACTTCACTCATCGTCGCCTCGTCGATTGTGATTCGTGACAATATCCCTTGTTCAATCAACAATTAAAAAGACAATCTCAGTAAAACAAAAAAAATGGTTGGCCAAAATTGTTGTTGCCGCTACGCTGATTCACGAAGAAATGTGTAAGCATTTTGCGCAGCCGTTATATACTACAAAGCATTGTAAATACAGGCTCTTAGCACTTTTCTGTGGTGTGAACAACCCCGAAACGCCTCCTCTCCCCGGTGCAAGCAGATCAGGTCACTTAGCATGTGCATAAAGGACGTTCGACAGTGCCATTTTGTTGATGTTCATGACTGTTATGCTTGCGGGGGCGACGACACCGTGCGCTTGCGGCCCGGTGACATGGGAAAAGAACTGCGCGTCAAGGACGGCGTATCAGGTAGTGGTGCAAAACTATCGATAGTACTATCGGTAGTAGACCATCGAAAAACTCTCGATAGTACTATCGATTGTCGACTATCGAAAATGTATGGAAAGTCCTATAGATAGTCAACTATCAGAAAATTATCGTTAATCTACTATCGTAAAACTATCGATAGTCGGCTATCATAGACCTATCGATAGTACTGTAGACAGTTCACTATTGATAGTTTTGCGACACTAGTAGTTTGCGTAGCTCCCTCCTGTTTTTCTCGCTTTATTTTTTTCAAATAGCACACAAACTAGCCCAAACACGTTTCATCCCACCTTTGGTTCAGCTTTCAGTGATGACGAAGACGGGCGTCTGGGAAAAGAGAGGAGGAAGGGAGGCGAGCGGGGGTTCGGCAACTGTGTTCGCTCTAGTAACGCAAAACTATTGATAGTACTACCAAGAGTATTGATAGTCGCCAGATGTCTGACTATCGATAGAGAAAAGAAGCTATCGATAGTACTATCGATAGTCGACTATCGAAGAACTATCGATTGTACTATCAATAGTCGACTATCAAAAAACTATCGATAGTATTATGAATAGTCGACAATCGAAAAGCTATCGATAGTACTATCGATAGTACTATCGAGAGTCTACTATCGGTAGTTCTGCGACACTTTAGATAGTTTTGGAAAAAACTATCGATAGTATAGATAATCAATGTATTGACAGTTCTGCATCACTAGTATCAGGCCGAAGAATGTAACCGCAGCTCGTGCGCGTTCACAGGTCTCTAAAGCCGGCGTGAGAGCCTTCGAGGGCGTTTAAAACGCGCCCGCACCTCGGCCGCATATTTTAAGAGGCTAGGTGATAGGACGCATAGCAACGACGGCCTCACTGGTTTGGCTGGTTATAGACCTTCGCGAAAATAGCTCTCTGGCCACCGCCATTTTTGGGACTCGGGCGA
Organism: Ixodes scapularis; assembly: GCF_016920785.2. Classification (NCBI taxonomy): domain Eukaryota; kingdom Metazoa; phylum Arthropoda; class Arachnida; order Ixodida; family Ixodidae; genus Ixodes; species Ixodes scapularis. The sequence continues at coordinate 186,009,006 of NW_024609857.1, forward strand.
TCCTTATCAGCCCGAAAATTCTCCCACCCACCTTAGCTGTGGAAACGCGGTCAGCGCGGCTTCCCACCTGTATTGTGCATTCGCAGTTCGCCGAATTTTCTTAAAAATATTTACTCTACTTGCCTGTTCAGGATGCTTACACTTTTAGTGTTATCTTCCATTGTGAGAGCCAAGGAATACCAGGGCTCGTAGCCTGCTCGGCCGTATCAGGAAACAAGCAAAAAAAGCGAACGTCAAGCATCCCGCAACGCGTGCCGTTTGACGTCCTTCGAGGATTTTTTCTGTTGAGATAGTCTCCAAAATTTATTACCGGCTATGTTCCCGGTCTTCTCTAAAAATAGCTGATGGGGTCCGAGGTATGGGGACGGAGTAGACTCGTTCGTTCATTTGCTTCGGTGTTGTGCAAAAAAGCAGCTTTCTTCAAAATGTACCCAAGAAAAGCCCGATTCTGTCCGATCCCCGTGAAGTGACTTGTCGACACCGTTTGTTAGATATGCTGTGTTAGTTGAGATCTTTCTCAAACGAATCCTTTTCGGTGAAACGCTGCACCATGGGGTACGTGCGTTGTTCGATTGATGATACTTGTTGAATTTCTTGTTTTGAGCGGGTTGTGACCCATGCATTTCTGCTCTTTTATGTGGTCAAATACTTTCGACAGTTAAGACTTCTGTAGATTGACACAGCTTAGTGTACGGCGTTGTAAAAACTCAATCTAAAATTAAACAAACATTCCAATTGCATTTGTTTTGTCGCACACAGACTCACAGAAATAGCCTTCATCTGTTTGTTTTAGTTTCCAAAAAAAAGAGTACAAGACTTTCTTAAATGCCCGAGAAATTTTATTCGCCATAGAACACAAAAGAAACAATAAAACGTGGCATTTTAGACGCCAAAAGTGCCCGGAATTGCGCCTACGCAGGCTGCCACAGCCCAGCGCAGTCGGGAAACCAGGGACGCGCGCTGTAACACGCTTTGTTCGAGACTGCCACTAGAAAGGTCTATAGAGAGCGACGGTGTGATGCTACACTTTGCAACCGAGGAGCCGTGGGGGACAGCGGGGCTATGGCGTACTTGGGCCGCCGGCGGGTCGCCGTGACGCGGTGTGTACGGTTGGGCCAAGGTCGGTTAATATTTTGTAATTAGCCATCCGCAGACTGGCACCTCGAAGCGGCGTGAACGAGGGTGAGGGGGCGAAGTTCGTTAACACGCTGCCTAAGGGTACACCCACCTTCCCCCCCTGCGCGGTGCCGAAGTGGCGAAAGGGGATGTCGACGGCGATCTTCGGTTGCTATACCCCGTTTCACAATAACTGGGCGAAGTGTGGAGGCTGCAGCCACCACGACCCATTGAGGGAGCCGGATCAAGGCATGTGATAACAAACACTCCATGGTTGAGGCACCGGGGCCTCGTTACCGCCCCAGTAATAGAGCCCTCCGCTACAAAAAATAATTCTAGGCTTCTTTAACATTTAACGGTAAATGAACTCGCGCGATTCCATCTATAACGAGAAGATATGAAGAATAAAAAATAAATAATTATAAATTTATGAGTTTCAATTATATTTAAACGAAAACACTGACCCCACATCCGTATCCGCTCGATGTTTTTCGCCTTGTAGCGCCGTGGCTGTTGGAGATCGCCGGCTATCGCAGCCATGTAATCGGCCATTGCCGTTAAGAACATCGCACTGTAACCTGGCATTAACAGGTCACAGATTTGCGGTTAAATTGAGCGTATGGTTGTCTCATGAAGTGTTCCCGAAGTGCTCGCTATTCTAGCGGACGGAGATGTTGCATGTGGTGACCGTTCATCCGAAGCTTGTTGGTTTCAGAGCAGACGACTCCTGGCTAGCAGACGACATGCGATTCTTCCGGACCCCGCGCCTCGCATTCGGCATAGCGACACAAATGCTTCTCGGGACGTCGGGTCACGTCCCTTGTTCCGATGCCCTTATTGCATCGCGGGCTCTAGCCTCCACAGTTCGCCAAGTTATCGTGAAACGGAGTATTTTTGTCACGTCACGGCGTCGCTCCCTATAACCAGACAACCCAGTGCGACCTCCGTTGCTATGCATTCTAGCGTCTAGCCTTCCGAAATATGCACTGGGCCACCATCTGTCGGCGCTTGCAGATGTTGTTTCCCAGGAAGTTTCCGAAGCCAGTGGGGGTTTGGCATCATCCCTTAACGACGCTGCGAACTTTGGATACTGCAAACAGTTCAAGGCCAGCATATGTACAAAGACACTAATGCTAACGCTTAGAAAAATTGTCTCAACAAGTGGTCTAAATTAATTATCGGTCCTTTGCTTTGGCACGCCGGATAACCTGTGGGTTTGGTAAATATAGACCTGCAAACCTGTTCGGTCGTTTTCACATGCATCTGATGCCTTCTACTCGTAAAATGGAACGGCTCTGTCGATATCACCGCGATGCACTCGACACGTATCCGGAGGCAGTAGCACCCATCTCTAAGCGCTGCACGCTGGCTTTGCGACAAACTGTATAAGGTGTACGAGCTGGAAAGACTGTATAGCTTATGGACGGTCATGACTGTGGAGGAGGAAGAAAAGTGTGCCCTTGATGGCTTCCACGACAAGGGCTTCACTCACGGCAAAGGTACTTGAAGCGCCCTTGGTGGTTAGGACCTCAGTTGTGGTGGCTATAGGTTCCCCGTCGCCGGCAGCATCCATGGTGTGCGTCGCAGTGGTGAGGGCGCTGAGGGGCTACACGACAGTGTTCCTGGTGGGTGGAACAACCGTCATAGCAGCGAGCTCCTTGATGCCGGCGGCGTCCTTGATAGATGGGTGTGTGGGGCGCTCCGCGGAGGCACAATGCGGCGTGTTCCAAACGAGGCGGCAAGGCGTTGCCCCAGAACCTTTCCCCTGTCCAATAGGCCGACCGGAAGGCCAGCTGGAGTCTGCCTCTCTTTATCCGAGTTCAACCCTTTCGTGCTCGGCTCAGACTCCAACTCTGACTCACGAGGATTGGAGTCTGACTCCGGTTCTGGCTCAAGCGATGCAAGGCAGATATTGTGCAGCACTGCACGCGAAGTTCTAATGGCGCTGGCTGTTGACGGATGGTAATAAAAAGCCCGGTGCCTTTGCAGAGACCGGAATTGGTTTTTTTGCAGCCCAATGCAGCGCTCCACAACATAACTGACCGAGAAATGCGCCTTACGAAACCAGCCGGAAGCGGCGGAGGTCGCTTGAATCTCAAGGACAGTGGTACTAACGTAAGCCACGGCTTCACGACGCAGCCACTGCCACCTGCAAACGTAGAAAGAAAAAGTATTACATTGTTTTCTCTAATATGAATGGCAAGAAAGCAACAAAAACAACTGTTTGTGACCGTGGGAATCATAATCTAACATTTGACAATATAAATGTTTCTTAACTATTGCGCGCCACAGTCAAAGGTGCTACATTATGATTAATTATCACCAGCTCGCCTGCACGCTCACTGATCTTTCGTGAAACCTTTTTTGTTTTCCTGATACATGTGCTCCTTCGGACTGCATTTCCAAATAGGTGCCAGGGGCGTTCTAACTGGTCAATGCCCCTTCAGACCGAAGGAATCACTTTTTTTTTTGTATTTGTGAGTAGTGTCTGCGTAGGAAGGGGGCCTTACTGCTGAACACGGTAATATTTCTGTTTGTAGTTTTTTATTGCTTGGCTGACGTGTTGTCAGCGCCAGCGTGCTAGGAAAAGCAATTTCTCTAATATATATTTTTAGTGTTAAGAGCGTCTTACCACCTCAAAGACCAGCTGTGTGCCATATTTTTCTTTTTTTTTTAGAGCGTTGCGTTAACCTTTTTGTTTCGTCTCAGGTTTTGGTTTTTAATGTTCTCTTTTTTAAGGAAGTCCGGATTTTGATTTGAGCCACCTAACTGCATCCCAACTCATACCTATACAATTTGTTGGATGTTGTTCCCACCGTAGGCGGCACCGGCACAGTGGTGGAAACCGTCAGCAAGCTGCTCGTTGTGTGCTACTTGTTGGATGTAAAGTACTTGGTAGGCATCGCAAAGACCATAAAATTAGATAAAGCTTTTCGCTCATTTGAAAAAAAAAATTATTTCTGCCGGTCATGCAAGCTCTTTGTCAGCTTGCCGAATGTTCTGTCTGAATAGTTTTTTTCTATCTTCCATTATCACGCACTATTTTCTCAACCCTAATAAATTATATCAAGTGATAAACCAGTTATATTCACGTTTCCTGGTTTTTTAATCATGAACTACGGGAATCCAGTGTTTTGCACTAGGACAAAGCTGTCAAGATGATATTCAATCTTCTCTGAAATGAAGGAGCAACAGATACCCTAATTATTTTGGTTGGTATGAAGAGAATAATAAACGGGAGAGACATCCCACCTTGAACGGGGCAACTTTCTGTGGCTGTGCAGACCGCGCCTGCAATCTCCCATTTTTAGCGCTGATTGAAGCTGCACGCGAGCTTTCCTCCTCTTCTCGGAAATATAACAAAAATATGACTCCGAGTGTATTACAATCTGAAGAAGATATGAAAACATATAAATGTAATTGTTTCAAATAACTTAAAATTAAATTTAAAAACAAATATTGAAGAAATTAAAAAAAAATAGTAAACAACAACTGAATGTTTTATTGAAAAGAAGCACAAAAAGAATTTGAGAAAAAAAAACACGCAAAAATAGGGTTCCTTACAGGGAACTGTGAATGGCTACAAAAAAAGCACCTGAAAAATAGAGTTAATTAGAAAGTGCCATGAAGGAATCGAAGAAGAACCCGAAAATAGGGATTTTTACAGAGAACTGCAAATAGATCCGACGAGAACTGCAAATTGATCCGACGAGAACTCCGAATTACTGATCAGTAGAGCGGACTTTAAAAGGATTCGAACAAAATCAAAAATACGTTTCATTAAAAAGAACCGCAAAGGACTTCCAAAATAACGTCAAATAGGGTTCAGAATAAAAAAAAAACGTTAAAGAGATAAAAAAAAAGTACCCTAAAGTAAGTTTCGGCGCTAAAAACTTGAATGGGATCCATAAAGAACCTTATAATACGGTTTATTAAGTGGAACACTTAGTAGGGTTTTATATTAAACCTTTTTAGGTTTCTACCTTTTTGGCTAAGCGAAAGAACCCCTATTAGGTTCAATTTCGCTATTTTATTTTTAGATCGTACATATTGGCGGTGCTGCGTGTTTGTCCGTAGTTGTATACCTACTGAAGTAGACGAGCTCCTATACCACAACGTTCTAAGAGATCAAGTAGGAAAGGGCGGGACACTATGTCGAAGGCCTTGCTCAGGTCCACATGAAGCACCGCGCGAGAACATCGGACATGTGCCGCTTCACAGATGATTCGTATGGGGAGTATTCACTGGCGGCCATTGCTGTGTGCACGACATCTGAGCGTGTGCTGGCGGAGAGCTTTCGCAGTTCTTTTTCCAACGTGAATTCTGCACTACCAAGATTGTCGATCTTAGACTCCTAATATTTTGAACTCGTTCTTAACATGCGCTCTAAACATCGCCTTCAATTGTACCTTACTGTGAATACCGCCTAGTGTGAACGTTAGCTACCATTGTTCTACCTTTGATGAACTAGGTTTGGCTTTCCCGATTAGCTCTCGTAGGGCGTCCTCCAGTCAATTGGCGAGAATCACTGCCAGCACTTCGTAATCTGTGTTCAAAAAGCTTATGGGCGGAAGCTGTGAACTCGGGTTCCTCATTTTCCGTGTTTCATTGCAGTAAGAACAGGGAGCTTATGTAGCATGTAAGGTAGAAACATGTTGCGTCACAGAATGGCATCAAACACTTTACGTAGAATGTGCGCAAGCTGGGATATGAACGTTGTGTATAGAAAAGCAACAACAATACACCAAGATCATCGATTCACTGGGACTTCCGTGGGGCCAAGTATTTTCTGGCCCAATCTATTTCTGATACTACAATTACATCGTTGATTCTCTTCCACATACCGTAATATCCCGAGTCATCGCCCATCCCCGAGCCATCGCCCACCCCATTTTTTGGGCCAATATCGATTTCCGAAAAAACACCGAGTCATCGCCCACCCCTTCAAATACCCCAGCGCGGACTCTGGGATCCGCGAACACTCATCCTACCCGAATGACGCGGCCGCGGACCTTACAGTTGGAAAACGTCCGTGACAAAGTAAAACGAAGGAGGGAAAGACACTTCTTTTTGTTTACGCATTTCCTCCGTGAGCGACCCCAAAGTGGTCGTGTATCCGTGCGAAAAGAAAACGATGGAGATAACAAAATAAGAGTTTGTTAAGGTAACCGCGGAGTGTTAGGTCAAAGTCTGTCTTTGCCGAAGTAAGGTCACCGCGAACCCGCTCCTTCTTCCCGCCCGTCGCGACCGCTGTTGTGCAATATTTTAGGCAAAGCCAAAGCGTAAATAGAGCTTTGCTGGAACGTCCTACACAGACGTTTGCAGAGCGTCCCAACCGTGCATTGATAGCCCGCCGTGCACGGATGCACGTATGTACCCACCAAACAAGAAAGTTGCGCAAGAGCTTGCAATTGACAAGGCGCCCGACTTGGCCCGACGCCAAAGTATTTGCCAACGCGACGGCCGGCTTTCCCGCTTTCCCGGCATTGCTCTTGGTCGCTTCTTTGGTTCGCTCGCTCCCTCGCTCGTTGTGCCTGGTCGGTTTCTCTGTTTTCTTGTAGACTTTTCTTTCTTTTTTTTACTAACTAGGAGAACATAATGGTGACATTCTTTCACGGAACAAACGTTCGTGCTATATGCAGATCGGGGGTGTTTCTAGCGCGTATGCAAGCAACGGACTTGGCTATAGTAAAATATTCTTTCGTGAGCATTTCTTTTCTATAAAACAATGAAACTAAATCGAGTTTTGAGTTTGATGTATCTCTTGTGCATCAGCGCTAGATACGCAGAGAAAAATAGGCGGTTTTTTCCGTTTTTTTTAAGTGTTTGTGCTCACCCACCGAGACATGGCCCACCCCACTTTTTTAACGAATTTCAGGCGGTTGGGGGGTGGGCGATGACTCGGGATATTACGGTATATCGCGGTACTTTTGGAAGCGGCAGTCCGCGCGTTCGAAGTGGTCGGGGGTGCTCTGTTTCCGTAAAGAAACTTATTATACGCCGTCATGAAGACGTTTTCGATCTCGTCTTGCTCCGTGAAGAGATGTCACCGTCTTTCGAGCAGCACACTATCTTTCTAGATTTTCGTCTTTTTCCAACGTCAGCTCTATGCAACAAATCATTGATCTCCAATACTGCTTCCACACTCGATATCTTTCACACTCGATATCGGGTGCCCTTCAGTTGCATCATGGAGGATTCGGTTTATCTGCTGGCGCAGGTGCTGGTGTTCCCGGAGAATATAGGCGACTTGCGCGATCGTAAGCGCCGCTGTGGTCGGCTTTCCACGACTGGCCGAGTTCTGACTATGACATCAGCAAAGGATTTCTCATGGACAGAAAAAATATTTATGTAAGAGCTTCAATTTGGACGGTTTTGGCAGAGTTAGTTTCAGAGCGCAATGATTTGAAGCTTTCGCCATGCTCATTACAAACATCATTGAATTTCTTGTTCGCAAGGTCATGACGTCGCGAGAGGGAACCATAGGGGGGCGCCCACGAAAACACCTCGCCGCTAATAGTTCAGGTTCCAGCCGCTTCGCAACCAGCCGTCACGCTTCGGCGAGCGCTCATACCACTGCAACGGTGACGCGTGCGTGATCAGAAAAAAAGACCGGGTAACACTTTCTAGGTTCAGATTCCCCGCAGCGAATTCGCTTAACATATAAAGTATGCATAACGCCTATGAGGCCTTGCGTGGCAGTCTCCCTGCCTGTGCGTTCTTGCAGGTCACTGTCCCGCATTCACTTGCGCAGCTCGCCATTACTAGCGTATGATCTTGCACCTAGCAAGCAATCCGATGCCGTTGAAATACAATTAAAATAGCCGCCCAGGACCGTTTTGCGTGGAGTATTCACGTCTTGGCGCAATGTAGAAAAAAGAGTATTTTCGCTGCGCCGCGACTTTGGCAGAGTAGACCGATACCAACATGTACAGTTCGTTTTCGTGAAGTACTTGGCTGCCATAAATTATGCCACTCCTCTCCTTATCTCATTCTGGAAAGAGTTTGATGCCTATTTCTTTTCTCTTCTCAACTGATGTTCCTTCGCTGTTCCCAACTGCTCTAAAAAAAAACAATACAAAAAAAAAACAGCGTTGCGCCACAGAAAGGGTCGGCATGAGCGTCAAAAGAGAGCCTCTTTTTTCTTTTCTTAAAAAAAAACAACAACATTACGTCGATTTTTTTTTTCAATGAGTAGGTTAATAACCCGCTGCTTTCGCGATTGCGCTACAAGACTTACGCAATTTAGCGTTGGATACTTTAAAGGGGTATGGAAAAAAACTCTAGAGCCGATCTCTTTGCTCTAACATAAAGAGGGTTAAAATAAGACTTCACCAATAACAATATTTCGTAGGATAACGCGAGAAAACGAATTTTAAACTGAATAAAACGATAACCAAAAATAACCTCGTGGATGTCTGTGAAGCTTCGTTGGAATGTCGTGACGACAACATGCCCGTAAGAGCAGCGCCACAACGGGAAATACGGTCACTCATAGGCATTACTTAGGCCTGAACGTAGTACCGAGGCGCTTTGGTGAAGAAAGCAACAGCAGAGTTGGCCACCGTTCGTTTTAGTATCGGGTCGTCTTTCCGGCAACGCTTCTTTGGGGTGGTTTGGAGATTGTGCACGTGCGACGTAATATTCACGCTACGAAAAGTCTGTTTAAACGGACCCGCATGCCCACCTTTCTAGATCACGAGATAGCCGCCTTCGTCGACCGCAACTGATAACGAACTCGATCGCTAAGAAGTCAACACAACTACCATAGTTGCTAAAAGGAGACGGCCCGTACGGCTTTGCAAAGCGGTGCGCATGTAAACAAATCCCTGTGGCGCTTTTCCGGGATGCGGGAGAGAGCCAACGTCCAGGAAGATACGTTTGAAGTAAAAGAGTGTCAGCAAGATCCACGTAAATACCTGTTCGCACTGGGAGCAGAAGCGTTCTTGGTAACCGCTTCGGGAACGGTCTTTTACAACCGATTTTATGAACCACTGGGCCTCTAGACAATCGCAACTCCATGCTGACGAGACGCTCGGCAGAGAAGGGTAGGACCGGCATTGAGTCGCTCTCAAAAACTGCTCCAACTCGACATGTGTTGGCGTATCATGTCGAAATAAAATGGACATCTAAAAAAAAGTGTACGCACCCAAGTTGCGAAGGCAATTCATATGGCTTTTATTTGAGCTCAATAACGCACACAAAAAGAGGAGATTGAATCCAGGAGAGTGTCCCTTCTGGACGAGAACGTTCGTCACCGTTGCATCTGAAAACAAGCTAGGTACGACGAGGGGAAAGACTGGCCTCCTTACCCCAAATTAGAGGTCAGGGTTCAAACTATTCATACGAGGAGGGTCCACAGAGGTCGCGTGGGCGTATTTCGTTCATCAAGCCAGCCGATCGTGTGCAGATTGTCTTGCCCCGGATCGTCGAAGTGTTTTGCTAAGCCTAGCGTCTTTGGCGGTCGCTTGGTCGGTGGGTCCTTGTCGTTGTAGCTTTTTCAGGTATCCATGGTCCTAGCGTTTGTCTCCGCCACGGCGTTCAGTTTCAATTATATTATTTTTTCTTCTCTCTCGTTGGGACGCGCACAGAGAGCACATGAAAATGCACGTTGGTCGTCGCGAGGACGTAAGCGAGCGATGTTGCCGGCGATGTCAATTTGATCATAAAAAGTGCATAAAGCTTTGTAGCTGTCGTAGGCGTGGTCGTAGGATCTTATCGTAGCGTGCGAAAAACTTGCGATCATTTCGCTTCGTGAATACGGAACTTTTCTTAGGTTTTGCTGTAAGATCGTTTTGTGAATAAGCTCTGTTGCCTGTTGCGGACGACGAAGACAAGACAGACGGGTCGTACAAATACGACTCTAGGCAGAATCGCTTCTCGGCCATCGTGGCCTGGTGATGTAGCGGCGTGGCGGCATCTTCGTCCTTATTAATGTCATCTTCCCACCGCTCTCGTCGTGTTGGTCGGCGACCATTCACTCGAAGCCGCTCCGCCGGCTCCGCAATATGCTACTACAGCCCTCGGGTACTTCGACAATGCGAAATTGTAACACGCTGATGCCACCAAGTGGCAAGACTCATAACTACGGTATGCTTGGCCCTCCGTGGCATGATGACGTCAAGTTGCGCCGGATCTCCCGAGGTGCATCGCGCTCTTCGACAGTTGATTTTGAAGCGATCGCCGAAATCCAGGCATATAGAACGAAAAATACAGCCATCGCTTGAAATATGACTAGGCGATTATCAATTACAGGTTTATCTGATTCCAATTGACTTATATCTAGGTGTTTCCTGTATATCTTAAGTTTCGATTCAGGATCCGTTTAAACGTGTGAATGTTTGGTGTTAGTTTGTTTCCGTTTTGAGGGGATCAGTGACTGGCTCACATTAACCATATGCGGCGCGCCTTCCGATAACCTAATACTGCTCCTCGACAAAAGCAGCACAAGAGAAAAAAAGGACTCCACCGAATCGAGTGGCTTTCGCCGGTTCAAATCCAGCAAAATTTTTGGTTTCGGTTTCGCGTTGAATATGGCACTCCTTGCTGCCTTTGGTTGCACACTTGTCCCCACTTGAGTTCGATCGAAGCTCTTGGCCGTCGTCCTCGGAGGGCTGTTCCAGCCAGTGATTTAGGCTCTCACTGGACTCGCTTATCTCGAAGCCATCTCCCATAATAAATTCTGACCCGTCGTTCTTGATATCCGGCGAGTTCAACGCCTTGTTTTTGACCTCGTTGAGGGAATCCGGTGCTTTGAGGTCCCATGTTTCGACGTTGTTCACGCTCAGTGTCGCGGAAGGCACAATAGTCAGGTCCTTCGGCGCTGGTGCGTGTGGTTGTTCCATGTGTGCCAGCCTGCTGGGCTCAGGTTTACTCGTCTGTGTTGTTTGTGGTGCAGGGCCTTGTTTCACTGCCATCGGTTTCTCTGCTATGGGCTCGTCACCCTCCTTATTTAATTCGAGGTTCATCGTGTCGTTCGTTTCAGTTCTCTGTGTTAGGGTTGCAGTGTTGTAGGCGTTACCAAAAAAAAGTAACTAAATATATTACTCGTTACTTGCAAATAAAGGGAACCCATTGCCGACCTACGTTACCTTAAAATAAAAGGGACGCGTTACCGTTACCGTTGCCGATAAAAATTAACTCACGTTACTGTTTAATAATGAACTAAAACATTTCCTGTTTCGACGTTTGAGGTGTGCGTAAGCGCCATAGCTAAAAACTGTATGTCCATGCGGAAACATCAGATTATTACCTTCTTTCCTTTAGCGTTTCACCCAAATAGTCACAAGAATCAACGCGGAAGTATATATAGAGCTGATTTATAACATATTGGTAAGAAACTTAACAGAAGAACCGGCCTCTCTCATTAGCACAGCAATTTAAAACGACCCTAGATATAAATTCTAAATATATTTTATTCACAACATGTTGAAGTACAGAAAGTTGCTGTAAAAACACGCTGCCCCCCTTACCCGAAGCACACTCCGCTGTTTTACTTCAGCAGCAGATGAATTTAGAAGTTGCCATCTGACATTTCACCTCGCTTCTTGGTAAACACGTCTGGGTTTTCAAAGAAGTTTTCCTCTTCTGCAGCGTTCGCTTGTAGTAGGGAAGTGAGGCTCACGGCAAGCCGCGAAGAGACTGTCAGCTCGCTCTTGACGGCCGGAAGGACCGCATTTCGCTTGACTTCATCAGAAATCCACGACACCTTGAATCTCGGGAGCAGTGCAGCGGCAACCCGCAGCTCCTTATGAATCATCACAAGGTCGAAGCTGCAGCAGCGAAATGTATATTGTATTAGCAAAATAACTGGTGTACTTTATCCAAAGGAGTGACGTTCGTAGGCGCGCGAAACTCCCCGCGTCCAAGGGGAGCGTGCACTCTAAGAAAAAATGGAGGAAAAAGGGTAGCAACGGCGCGTCTTCCTTCCGTATACAGACGCGCCCCGAAGCGGACACGAGAAAAAGGAAGGAACGAGACGTTTTCCTCGGCTGTGTTCCAAAATTTACTCGATCTTACACCAGGGTAAGGGTTTTGTACCCTTGGCGTTCTAAAACCTACCCGCGTCCACCATTTTTTAATCTGTGCTGTCACGTGACACGATCCGCCGGAGTAACTCGGATCCATTTGGGTAAGATTTGGAACACAGCCCTCCTTCTCCAGGCAGACGGGAGAAAGCTTTCGCCCTCCCGACTCATCTTCTTTCGGTTTCGTTTTTCGAGCACGTCGTGCACGTTGTTTAATAAATTAATGTTGAGTTGATTGAGCTTCAGCGGCAGCGAAGGCCGCCTGTAATTCCGTCTTCTAGTCCAAACGTGCAAAACATGTCGGTTGCATTGACGTTTTTGCCACTAGTTTTATCAAACGAGCGAACGAAGCCGCTAGAAACAGCGAAGTTCCGGAGCAGTGCCAGCAGCGCTACATACACTCTTAGTTAAATCCTGGCTAAAATGCACGCATAGGCGGGAAAGCGGGTCAAAATTTCGCCGCTTACAAGCAGTTGGTTTAGGTGTCTCAACTTATGCGGCCCGTTGTTATGAGGCCCAGATTCAAGCGGCCCGTTCTCACTCGGATCAGGTATGCGGCCTGAATTTACCAGGGCCTTTGACATTTGACAATTTTCATGCGGTATTGAGATCAAAATTTTCCTGGCTATAAGCGGCCTACGATTATGCGGCCTAAAATTTAGGCTGCGGCAAAATTATCCTACAACGCCATTTTTGCGCCATTCACAGCATACTTGGAAGCATAGACAGCCGGCATGATACTCCGACAAGTTTTTTCTGGAACTGGAACACAAGTTTCAGCAACACAACATACGTCACATGAGGGGAATCGAACCCGCGCCCGCGAAGTGAAAATCAGACACCATAGCCACTACGCCACAACCGCACACATACAATGCTTGCGTTGTCGTATGCTTATATACACACGAATTGCTTGCTAAACTCGTAGACCGATGGGGGAATTGTATGCATTGGTTTGATAAGTGCCTATCCAATGGGAGAAATTACAATAGCATTTCCTCTTCTCCAGGGATAATTTATCTTTTATACCCAGCCCGATGCAGTATTTTAACCCTCGGCACAATGCTTCCGGGGCCCTTCCGCGTAAGCAGCGCATGAGTGAACACCGCACTTTATTGCTAGAACAGTAAAAACAGCTCCAATCGCATCCTCTAAAGGCACGGCTTGGGCACAAGTGACAAACCCGCTGTAAACATGTTTCGCTTGCCTCCATGGACAAAGTTGCCCAACATCGTCCGCCGCGAAAAAGGGAAAAGCGCCGCTCATACATTCATCTGGCTCGCCCCAAACTCCCACTTATCGAACTTTGCTTACTTACGTCTTGCACGAGTGGTGTTGCGAAAAAGCATTATAAGAGTAACCAGACATTGAAAGAGTGACAAAATCATAGTCTTGCAAAATATAAACCGTTTTCTGGCACGTCTCTTACGCTTCCGACTAGGAGAAACAACCGCGGAATCGGAACGCAACCCAACGCACAAACCACCTTCTTCTGCGGGCTATTCGGATAACTGTATATATATCACCGGTTGTGCACGGGCGCCCTTCCCTTGGCGAGGGACACAAGGACGTTTTCGTCGTATACCTTTGTTGCTGCTCCAGAAACGTATATGGTGCATTCCCAGCCTTCAAAATGTGAGCTTATTAAATACCCGAGTGTAACATGCTATACGGCCATATAACTAGCGCCCTTAAGTATGCGATGTCTAACGCCTGTAGCGTTAGGCACATGCAGGATTATCGTGAACGTGATTTTTCAATTTATGCTAACAGCATCAATGAGTTACATTAAAAAGTGTCAGGAATTATGCATTACACTATAAAAAATGCCCGTGCCTCTTTTTTCCCGCACAACACTGGGAGAGCTAATCAACTTACGGAGGCAGCTCAGCGAATGACAACGCCGAAACATATGTTTACACCAAAGAAGGCAGTTCGAGTTGTGACATTAAGCAATGCAAGCGTGACGTTTTGCATTGCTTAATGTCACAACTCAGACTGCGTTTTTTGGTCTAAACATGTGTTTCGGTATTGTCACTCGCTGAACAGCCCTGTCAGTTGTGGTGATTGGCTCTCCGAGTGTTCTGCGTCAATGTAGACGCACAAACGTTTTTTAGAGTGCATTAGCTTCCATTGAACAAAAAAAAAAAAGAACAGCTGATTTGAAGGCAAAATTTCTTTCCTCCAAGCGGCACGCCCATCATATTCAATTTTTCTTTCAAGCGCAGTAAAGCATTTGCTGAATTGAAGCTTTGGTTTGGGCTAATTGGTTCATTAAAATGTAAAAAATTTAAAAGGGGAAAAAATGAGGACGAGACACGCACAACACGGACTAGCACTAACTTTCAACTGATTTAATAAAGTCAGTCAAACCCAGCGCGCATCTGTGAAGTCTTGTCTACCACGCCAACCTTTTGTGATAAAAGCATCCCATACACACTAGACTATCGCGCTGGGTTTGACAGGCTTGATTAAATCAGTTGAAAGTTAGCACCAGTCCGTGGTGTATGTCTCTTCTTCGTCAGTTTTTTTTTTCTTTTTTTTTTTTTGCTTTTAAGTTGTTTAGAGCAATAAAGTATTGAGTTAAGTAACTGTTAGCACAGCCCACACAGTCTGTTGAAGGGTGTATAATCCATTTATTGAAATTCAAACGAACGAACACATTAAGAACTCACACTACTATCACAGTTAGCCCTTTTTCGTTGTACGAAGCATGGAATAGCTGTACTCAAGCATTTTTCAACAAAGAATATAGTGAGATCAAGATTCTGCATTCCTAAGAATATTTATTACTGTTAAACAAAGTACTTATTACTCTTTTTACTGAAATAAATGTGACCGAATGTAGGTAAGTTATGCAAGTCACACAAACTGTATTACAGTATTAACTAAAAAAAAAAGAGATCAGGAGCTGCTGTATTCGGTTTCTTACTGGAAAATATCACAGCATCCCTATCTGCGTCTTGCGCTAGCGTTCAGCAATCCGAACACATCTGCTTTTGCCCATTACTGTATAATAAAAACCAACATTGCAACATGTTATCATATACCACTGGGATCCGCAAAGAATGGCACAAGCATACTTTGATTTGTACGTCATCAGGCTGTTACATTAATCGTGCATTTCCAAAAAACTACTCTTTTTTATGCACTTGCGTTGTAAGATGAACGAGTACTTTCTTACGTTAAAGCCAGGGATATTCTTCCTCTGTGAAATAACACCTGCAGTGACTTTGCCGCAGTAAACACATGTACATTTACGTAACCTTCATGCTCTCGAGAATCTTTACGAGCTTGCTGTTAGCCCAGCTGCGGGGAAATTTTTCACCATTGCTTATCGCACTTTGCACGAGCCCCAAAGTTTGCGCAAATGCCGAGTGGTATGTTATGTTTTTGACATGATACACCGTTAGGCAAAAGAGTAGAGCCTTCTCCAAAGTAGCGTCATTTACCTTGATAATTTTGCCAGGCCCTCCACAAGAGACGATTTTTGTCGATATGCCCCAGAAGATTCTTGGGCCAGGAGATGCTGTTTACTCAGCGGAGACGACGCTCTGAAAAGATTTTTTCTTTTTCAGAACAAACGCTACACATTATACATATATAACATTGTACAACACTTTCCCTGGACACCTATTTAGGTTTCACTGGTACGCCTGTACAATGATATTGTAGTGCAGTTCCAAAAAAATTAACTTAAACTGTCTGTGCCCTTGGCCTGTCTAGCTAGTTCCCAGTGCTAGGATGGTGAAATCATCCAAAAACCAAGGAATGTGCATAAAAAATTTACAGCTGCTTTATAGAAATCAAGTGGAACCTTCTAAACTACACAAATAATAGCCAATGACAACAAATGTCTTTTGATTTGTCTGCACAAATATCTCGCTCACCAACCAGCTTACCGATGTTATGAGTGCCCATTTAGCATGTCTTCCTCTTAGGTAATCGTCGATCTCGGCAAAGTCCATCTGCCGGTTACAGATAGTAGATACCAGTTGCTTAACCTTCGATAGTCTCTGTAACAGGTTAGCCACGTTGTCGCCAAACCTTAGCTCTGTCTCTAGAGTCATCTGCAATTAGAAAGTACATTGTGTGAATCAGTGCAACACCGTTTGGAACAGCATGCACTATTATCCAAGATACTCACAATATCTTCATTAAGAAAGTAGCACGGCAGAGAAGCCACAGGACTGGTCTTGCATTCCCCGAGCGTGGCATGCAGCAGCACAAACAGCCTTTCTTTGTTGAATGAACCAGCTGGACCAAGATCTTTACTAAGTGCCTAAAGAAATAAATTATTATTGGTGTTTTTTCCACCTTTCCAGAAAATAAGTGTCTCAAGACTCACAAGTGTCTTTCAACTACTTGCAGTTAAGGCTACTGCTTAGTGTGCTCCTATGCTGTGTGGCCAGGAAAAGAAGGCCTGACATAAAGCTACAGATACATGGGTCGATGTAGAGTGTTGCACCACCAGTGTCATAGAACATGCTGCTTTACGCCTACATATTTTCACGGTGGAGAGTAAGCATATCGAGTGTAGCTACATGATGTGCACAGTTTTCAATACACAACTTACTGTCAGCTCGATTGATGCAGATTCAGCATCCAGTTCTGGTGGCACAACTGCATTCTGAACCACAGGAGTCTTAGCAGCCTCTCTAGCTGCCCACCTGTGAGTCCTGTGCCGTCTTGCCTCAGACAGTTTGGTCGTGAACACACTCTGAAAATTTTATAAAAGGAAATCGCACAGATCACCGTAATAATCATTTGACAGAGTGTCAGTTGGCTGGCTTGAATAGCAAGATCCATTGAATGAACACTTTAAGGAAAAGTATATTGAATGAAACAACAATTTATAATTCAGGACTTAAATCTATAGGCCATTTTAAGGAAATGTTTGTTTCCTGAATTACTTCAATGTAGACTATTTTGTGGCACAATAATATTTATTTTGTGGAACCAGCTGAACTTAACAGAAATATAGAGCCATTGGGCGTCTTTTCTCCTATCTCTATATTTCTGTAAGTTCCCAGCTGGTTCCACAAAACTAAATATGTACGGCCAACTAGCTCAGGTGATTCCCCTCGCAAATATATACCTAGATAGTGGAGCACATTGAAAGGTATCTGTAACAAGCGGGGATAGACCGCACGGCCGGCAGGACGTGGCCGGCTAAGCAGAAACATGACGCCGTCGTTCCTTTCGCTTCAGGAAGCGAAGAAGAAGTGTTTTGATGTCTCGTGATGGCAATCGAGGTGACCGACGACTACCGCTATGAAATCTGGTAGCGCTAGCAGCCAGATCGAGATTGTAACAACTCTCCCCCTTTAGAACATTGCAAACGTAAAAAGAACTAAGGAGAGTAGCGCTGCACGGGTCTTCTAGCCCTTGCGCTACGTCGCAGATGCGGTGCGCTGCTGGTTGTGGCGAGGACAGTGCTACTGGTGTCCATGGGTTTGCCAACATCGGCAGCTGTGCCAACTGGTACCATAGCAACGGAATCATGTGGAACCGTAACCGGATCAGCAGTTTGGATGGTGTCTTCTGTTTGTAGTTCTTGCTGATCTGCGGCAGTCTCGGGCTGAAGTGGCTCGGTGACTGCTGCAGTTGTCTCCGTCTGTCTGGGCCGCAGGTGGTCACCATGACGATGCCACACTGTACCGTCGTTGAGGCGGACTTGTGCTGATGAGTTACTGGTGGCGCCTATCACACGAGCAGGCAGCCATGTCGCACCTTGACGGAAATTCCTTGCGAAGACTTCCTCTTCAGTGCCACATGACGGACCTTGCCGGCACCCTTTATCCGTGTACAGCTTCTGCTTTAGCTGTATGAATAGTACTGACGACTGGAGGCTTGGCCGGAGGACATCTAACGGTGTTTTAAAACGTCTCCCGGTCAGTAGCTCGCACGGCGCTCTGCCGGTGACCTCATGCGGAGTGGTCCTGTAGTGGAACAGAAGTCTCGATATCTGAGTCTGGAAACACCCAGATGCGCTCTTCTTAAGTTTGTTCTTGACAGTTTGAACAACACGCTCCGCTGCACCATTAGAAGCTGGATGATAGGGTGGTACAAGCATGCGGCGTATACCGTTGCGTGTCAAGAATTCCAAGTATTGTTCACTTGCGAAGGCAGGACCATTATCTGATACTATCAGATCTGGCAGTCCATGCTGGGCAAATGCTACTCGCAAATCTGTGATAGTAGCTTCTGCCGAGGTGGATGGCACGGGGAAAACTTCTACCCACTTTGAGAATGCATCCACAATGACTAGGAAGATTCGCCCCATGAATGGGCCTCCAAAGTCAATGTGAAGCCTTGACCAGGGCTTTTGTGGAAAAGGCCAGGGTGTCTGCTGAACCGGCTATGGAGCCCGTTGATGAGCTTGGCAAACTGTGCAGCTCTTCACGTTTTTGGCAATATCATTGTCAATACCCGGCCACCAGACGTGGCTTCTGGCGACCATTTTGCTTTTCTCAATGCCGGGATGGCCTGCATGAAGAAGCTTCAGGACTCGATCTTGCAACACTTGTGGGACTACCACTCGTGCTCCCCAGAGCAAACATCCGTCATGAAGGCTTAGCTCAGTACTCCTTGCGCTGAATGGGTTCCCTTCTGGTCCCAATGTAATGCCCTCTCCTCTCAGGACAGCAAGCATCACGTTACCCAGAAACGGGTCATTCTTCGTTGCTTGAGCCACTACAGCAGGTGACAGAAGACTGGGGTAAGCCTCTTCGAGCATAAAGATTTCAGCTGGCACAGGTTCTGAAACACTGTTTGTCGTCACTGGCAGTCTACTGAGTGCGTCCGCGTGTCCGAAGTCTTTCCCCGGTTTGTAGAGAAGCTGGTACTTGTAAGCAGAAAGCTTGAGAGCCCACCTAATGAGTCGAGGCGAAGCGTGGACTGGAATCGGCTTGTCAGGACTCAGCAATCCAAGTAGAGGCTTGTGGTCTGTGAAGGCTTGGAACGGGTTTCCCCACAGGTACTGGTGGAACTGCTCAACACCGTACACCAAAGTTAATGCCTCTTTGTCGAGCTGGCTGTAGTTTTGTTCGGCTCGGGACAAGCTTCTGGATTGTAACGCTGTTTATTCCGCAGACTATGCGGTCTCTCAGCATGTTCCCTAGTTCTGTTCCAAAATTGCAGTGCTCCGACAGGCTCTTCAACGCTGCAACAAACTTGCTTACGGTCTCCCCTTCCGCGCGAACACGCGAATTGAAACGAAACCGTTGAACGACAGCAGGAGGCTTGGGGCAGTAGTGATTCCCGAGAACGTCAAGAACCTCGTCTAAAGACTTATCTTGTGGCTTGGCGGGCTTCACCAGGTCTCGCAGTAGGGAGTATGTCCTCGCGCCGCAACAGCTGAAGAAAATGTCCTTCTTCTTGGTATCGTCAACGTCGTTCGCAGAAAAAAAAAAAGCTTCAAGACGTTCGACGTATGACGGCCACTCCCCACCTTCTCCCTCAAAAGGTTCAATTCTGCCGAACGTGGGCATGGCGAGCTGAGAAGCTTGAAGAATGCCTGGTGCTCGCGAACTTGCACGTCGCGAACTTCCGACGTTCGAAGAACTTGAACGAAGTCTTTTTCCCTCGTCGCCAATTGTTACAAGCGGGGATAGACCGCACGGCCGGCAGGACGTGGCCGGCTAAGCAGAAACATAACGCCGTCGTTCCTTTCGCTTCAGGAACTGAAGAAGAAGTGTTTTAATGTCTCGTGATGGCAATCGAGGTAACCGACGACTACCGCTATGAAATCTGGTAGCGCTATCAGCCAGATAGAGATTGTAACAGTATCATAAAAGAGTGTCCATAAAGCGGTGGAAAAGGGAAAGGGGAAGCTTTGACTCTTGCTTACATCGTGTTATTTGGATCGAGTCGCCCTTTATCTCTACAAATATAATTGCAAGATGAAGGCCCTTTACTGACTGTCCAGAAAGCCTGTTAAGAGAGGTTCAAATTGCTATCCCTAGCAGTTTTAATAATTTTTTATGCTTAACTAATGTGTGCACTGTGCCAATGCTGTTTATGAATTTATGTACATAGATGATTTCGTTGTTCAACAGCTGAAGTTAACAGTACGATCAAGAGAATCCTACCCGTGTCATCACGGCGACAGGTGTTGCCTTAATGACTTTTTAACCACGTGAACAGGAAGTTGATTCAATTATTGCAAAACTACCGTGTTAACCACAACATATGCATGTTGGTACTCACCAAGCAGAATTTCAGCAGCACTGCAGGCGCTGTTGTTCATGACCTCAGAGGTACTGATGCTGGCACCTTGCGAAGTAGACCTTTGCATGTTGTCAGACAAATCGCATGACTCGCCTTCAAATATACCTGTAAACAGAGCGAATAATCAAGCTACATGAAGTCAACAATGTCATTGTTGATGTCGTATAGTCATAAATACTGTCAATGTCTAGAATTATGCTGGCCTCACGTGGTCTTTTTATCTGTATGGCAGCAAAAATGACACTTTCATAACTTTAATTTATGGAACTGGTATGAATCTGGCATCACACAAGAATATCAAATATTTTTACTGGCAGTATTAGCTTCCTGGTCAGCAGCTGGCATTAAACATTTGTTTGAATTTTCAAGCCCACAGTATTATCTAAAAGGCACGAATGAATGGGTGCTCTAGCACCATCTTTGTTTTCCTTCGGCAGAAAGAGCTGTAGAAATAAACATGGCTGTAAATTGTCTGGGGTTATACAAAGCCACTTGTGGAATGTTTTCTCCACTTTCAGTTTAAAAAGCTTTGCAACAAGCTTGACATTGACAGCCGAGTGTAAGATCATCACAATACAGCCCCCTCAGAAAAAAAAATAATTATGCAACCCAGAAAGAGAAAAACAAGACGTGAGGACTTCTAAATAACTTAACTTTTTTTTTCTTTTGGCGGGCGGGGGGGGGGGGGGGGGGGGGTGCAACAGGCACATAGTATCTGTATGTGCAGGATGCCTATGTTTTTTTTTGTTGTAACGTCATTTTATGCAGTACTCGATGCCGACAGCACGAACTCACAGAGGATATAATATTAATTATAATTTTTATTTGCACAATTGGGTTACTTACTCGGCAGCGTGCAAGGCTAGAAAGAAAGGCTGAGACCCGTACGCAGATGCGCCTGTTAGCCCGCCACCAAATGGGGAAAAAAAAAGAGGATAAAAGGAAAAGGTGGGTGAACAAGACGGTCAAACATGAAAATACGCGTAAAAAACGGGTAGCAATCATTTGGGCCGCCGCCGGCACCATCACCATCACAAACGCCCCCCCCCCCCCCCCCCCCCTCACCTCTCCCCCCATGCTGCTCTACCAGGCACCCGGCGCGGGGAGCCCACAAAAATATCCACGCCCGCGGCAGCGAGCGGCAATCGGCTGTTCATAGTAAGATGACACGCACCATCGCCTGAAACCCACGACCTAAGAAGTAGCACGAAACAAAATGCCACTGTAGAGTAGCAGTTAAAGATAAGAGCTCGAGTTGGAACACGCTCTTTCGCTCGCTTCAAGGTAAAAGGAAAAAGAAGAAAAGAAAATCGCCGCTACGCAAGTTGGACCGATTGATTTATGTTGCTCGATGTACTGTACCTTCATCCGCACTTTTCACATATCCAGGGGCTTTAATGTCCCCATCCTAAGACAGACGTGTAAAGATGAAGGCACATTAGTCTCTACTAGAGTAACTCATTTATAGCAAAGATGCCTACGTGAAACTAAAGTGCAATAACGGCCTACGTGTCGGTAGCGTCACACGGAACAACGCAACGTTATTACAACGGACAAGTGCATACCGAAGCGGTCCGGTATTCAACGGTGGTCCGTACACGCGTGCCCCTCGACTGACACACACAGACACGCACAAAAGCATGAAATAAAAGCGGCACTTACTAATCCGTGCGTGCTGTACAGGGCTGTGGCCGTAGTAAACGCACCACGTCGCTTGGTGAGGAGCCGCAGGTTGGCTGCAGTTGTCGAGGGCCCTGCTGTAGCCATCGCACTCACAGTTGCTTGCGTGGCATTGACCTCGCAACATACCTTTGATGTCTTACGATGAATACATCACCGCCGTGGATTTCAAACCAACTTTCCTTTTTGAACGGTGCGGATTGCGCGCGCCAGAGAACGCGACGACGACAATGCAATTTCGGGCGACTACCGGCAAAGCTATACGCCTTTTGCGCGGACTGAGCATGCGCGGTAGGACTTGCAAAAAATTTCTTGTTTTTGTTTTCAACTTTTCAGAGAGAAAAAGGGACTTGAGACAGGGAATTGGGCTCGAACCCTTTCTCTTTCTCAAGTGTGCGCCGTGCGCCCCGCCGCCGACAGCGTTGAGGGGGAGACGCGGAGACACGCGGCTTTTACGGGCTGTTGTGCTTCATTCGCGCTTTCTTTTCTTTAAGCGGGACGGTGCGCTTCGGCGGCTGTCGAGTGGGCCGCATAACGACGTTCGAACGGGTTAGGGCCGTTTACAGGTGGTACTTCGATCTTTTTGGGCCGCTTCCAGAGGCGTCACGGATAGTTTTCTTCACAGGGTTGCTTATATCCCGTGTCTTAGGCAGGACATTGAGGAGTACCGCTTGTACCCAGGCCATTATCCAGGACGTAGATAAGGGTGTACACTGGGTAAGAGGGCCGTCTCCGGTTTGCGGGACACACGCGGAGCTACAGTAGCGAAACCACGAGGAACTGTGTCGACGTTTTCGACGTTATGGAAATCGCAGGAACTGCATCCAAGGCAAGCAGGTTTTCCTGCAGGCTGCCTGGGTTCCTTCCATGCTGAGTTCGGTTCTGTTGTCCCGTGCCGAGTGCCAACCGGCGTTCAACGTGATTCTGTATTTCTGCGTGTCAGCAACATCGTCAACGTGGTTCTGTATTTCTGCGTGTCAGCAACATCGTGATGGCAGTGTTGTGGGTTGTGAACAGAAGACTGGAATTATCGCCGATGTGACCGTGTGTTCGCGTATCAGTGGTGTAACAACAAGAAGAGATGACGTAAACTGTTGGGCATTGATGCCGCTGGTCGGGCCGTGATCGGAGTGGGCGGGGTGTCGCACAATGACATTCCGCTTTACATTAAAGAGTTTGAGACCACTTGAGGGATTAGATGCAGTCGATCGACATGTGGATAGTCATGTTGGAACGCTGGTCTGAACGGTAAGCTCCTATCGTACAGTGGCCAATGTGACTGTTGGTCCCCGAGAGCGATTGCGCTCTGGGGAGAATACTGAACAGTACGAAATTATGACGGAAAGTACGTATATTTACAATGAAAGTTTAGCATTAAAAAAGAAAAGAAACAGGTAAAATGGAAAAAAAACGAACAAAAAAACGCTATCCTTTATTTAACTGTTAAATATACTACGGTTCCTGTAGAAACTGCCCTCCAAGTGGCGGGCTGCGATAAGCGCTAGAAGTTTTCGAGCTCGCAACGGCGTAGCTCCGTACACTTAACACCTGCCGCAAGTCGCGGCTTTGACTGCATTCAAGTTGATCGAAAAGCGATTTCTCTGCCCGTGAAGCATAACTTCCAGCCGAGTGAATATCCGCTCTACAAAGATTAATCCAAAACGGCAATTGCAGCCGTCTTGTAGAAAAAAGCACTACAATAGAAATACTGGCTACGAAGGGCCGTGCGGGAAAACAAACTCATGGCTTGGAACCACATTGGAGCGGCTCGATTTATTGGCTTTCAAATAATTACGGCATGATCGAGCGTTTTCTTTTTAACAAGAGATTCATCCCCTGAGCCTTTAAAAATAGCCTCAGATGTATGACATTGCTGGAAAAAAAATAACATGCTCGGAATATTTTTTATTGCTTAGGGAGTCACTGAAAAATTTCGTACGTTCAAAACGACCAGTATAAAAGGCGGAAACGCAGAGCTCGTGAGTAGTGATCGGGCTAGTGTGCTGTTGTATTGATGTTTGTATGTGCGATGCATCTGTATGCGCTCAATATATGTTCACCTGATGCTTTTAGTGTGCGTAACGTGTCTACATGTGTTAGAGGTTCCCGAAGAAAAGTAAATACACTTGTGGCGTAAGAAAATAAAAATATTTTTTTGTAAAACATGAATTGGGCGGTATCTAGCGCCACCTAGCCTAGCTACTTGCAATTACTCTGCTTGACCCTGCCATCTGGTGGCAAGCGATTTAACATCATTTTACGCTACGAGACTACGCCATAATTTTGTGTTACCGTGCTGAGGTAAGCCAAGAAGTTGCTTCGGATTTGCTTTTTTTTTTGAGAGCGGCTTTTGGTTTTGCGGGCGAATGGTTTTCACTCCTCCGTGATGTGCTGTTGACGCAACGGTTGACGAAGGAATTGTGGCTCGAGGAATAACAAAGGTAAGAGATAAAGTGCGCGAACTGGGTGCCGGTTGTCTCCGTTAAACATCGCAGTGCTGACGATGAGAAGACTTAGTGACTGCATGCTTTCGAAACGTAAGTTTCTTTACCTGCAGGTGGAAGCCGGCTTCGGAAATAAATACAGTTCGCGGAAAGCTCGTGTTACGTTTTTATTTGCTGCTCCTTTCGCTCCGTACAATATACTTAGTGTTCTCGTTAAGCCTTGTCGAGCTCGATTTGCTTGATTCGTGGCCGCCATAATGAGATGCAGTCGACGGAGGAACTTTTGCTCTCCTGCTTAAGGCACGAAAGTTTCTCCCTTTCTGAAGGAACATATGTATCAAAAGCGTTCCTCCCCTTAGGGAGGACTATACTGACCCTTTTTTCTAAGAGTGTGACGAAAGAAGACAAGTCTCAAATCGGCTGGGTCTTTTGTGTGCGGTGATAATACACACCACTCAGTAAAGAAAACGAGTCGTCTGATCGATCACCAACGGTGGAATCGGCAGGCCCCAAGTTTCAAAACGTACTCTGTGCGCGAGAAACATCGACCATAAAACCGTACAACCGACGGTTTTACCCTTTTGGCTCTCCCGATCAATATTACATTTCATAGTGCTTTAAAGCATTTCATGCAATTTACGCGTGTCAAAACTGCTCTCTTGTGAATTCCTGCCAAAAGAGACACAGCTAGAGGTCCGCAGTAGCGCAATCCACCCATCTGCTCATACTCAATCTTCTTAATGAGAACGTCGAGCGACGGAAGCAGATAGCCACAGTGAAGGTGGTTGTCACCTTGCAGGACATTCAGGGCCCAGCAGACAGGTTTCAAGACCTGTAATGAAACGACAGATACTGTAGCAAGAAAAACACAAAAACTACCTAAATTTGGTGTGCCCTGCAATACTCCTTGATGAAGTTGCCTCGCGAGGTGGCAGCAGCGTAGGAATTTCTAGCTTGCGGAAAAGGACGTCTAGGTATGTTCCCTTTCCTAGAAACGTGCTGATAGCCTCGATGGCCTTGAAGGTAGAGTTTCACCTTGTAGCATTTGGCCGAGGTACGTAGATTCCGCATTGGACCTTGATCAGATCAGTTGTTCGCGCGGATTCTCCTTGCATATTCCAGAGCTTCTGGCACTTGGTGGACACACTTTGCTTAGTCGTGGAATATTCCTGATCAACAGACCCTGCACGAGCAGCTTCGACGGTAGCGATGAGGTTCAAGATCTGTGTAGACCACCGGTAGTGTGGTGGCAGGCGGTGCCTTCCTTTCTCGGCGCTGTCGACCAGCGAACATAAATGCACGAGCATCGTTTGCAGACTGCCTGCGCTTCGATACAGTTGTGAAAATAACAATGAGAAGGAAGCGTTCAAGTCGGGAGTTTATCTAAAATTCTCACTCTCTTTGAAGGATGGTGGGTCATAAATTTCTAGGGCGGTAAAAATTTGTAATATCCCTGCAAAAAAAAAAAATACTCAGGCTCAAAGGGGTTGTAGCGCCTTACTTGAACTCTATATAGGAAATTTTGGAGGACTGCTCTCGAAACTACGTGCAATCAAAAACTTCTGCTGGTGGTCACACGTTTAGATTGCGGGATTTTGCTAGCTACCAACTAACACAGGTACCGATAGAGTAACCAAAGGGTTGTCTCAACAGCGGCGGCGATCTCAAAGGAGCCGTCAAACCTAGTAGCCCGCGGTCCCCACATCTCCACGGCAATATAGACGACGTTTAGGGCTAGATTACCGCGGGTCGGTTCGATTAATTACCTCCGTCGGTGCCAATGATCGTCTACCTTGTCTCACTCTTTCGAATATAGCGGTAGAGAAGACACACGTACCAGAGTAAGGACAGAGTACAAGAGCATTTATTAACATACTCTTAAAATGAACTGCTATGTCCCCATCCAAAATGCCCCCGGCGCCGGCAAGGTAAGAAAAGGTCCTTACCTGGCCAGACGCGGGGTTCCGGAGAGCCAAGACCGGGGAAGCGTCGGAGAAGTCGCCGACACACGTCCTATCTCTTTCGCGGTCACCCGGACGAGTCCCTTTCCCGAAAGCGGGAAAACAAGAGGCGTAACCTCCTTGCCTGTAGGCAGTGATTCGCATCCGAGCGGGGGCACGGAAAGAGGTCCCCCCGGGAGAGAGTGAGAGGAGAGCCCCCCAAGCCAGGCGGCCCTCCGCCTCACGAACAGGTCGGAGCTCACGGCGAAGAAGGCCGAGCGTTCCGACCCGCGGCCGTTATCACAGCCATCGGGAAAGGGAGACCAGAGGAATCCCCACATCCCCCCCCCCTCCTTAAAACGTTAGGTGGGTCTCAAGAAAGAATAAAGGAGGCCCACCTGCTCTCATAAAATAATATACCTCTCTGTGCACCCCCAAACACATACACGCGACACCCAGCGCGCGTCTTCACAGTGTCCGCCGTCAACAGCTGGCCCGCAGGACCGAAGACCCGGAAAGTTCAAGTTCCAAGCACTTCACAGTCGCCGCCACAGCACCGCAGAGCATCACAGGCACCGTGCTGACGCCGCTGGACCCAGGTGTCGCGGTACGGGCTGGCCTGCAGTGGGGGGCAGTCAGGCGGTCGTGAAGGCGGCAGCACCAAAAAAGACCAACGACCGCCGCCCACCGGCGGAGACCAGCTGGGGAAGTCCCAGACACGCTGCCCGGGGGGTTCGGCGCCGTCTCGGCCGCAGTGGGCTGGTGAAGGGGGGGGGGGGGGGGGGGGTGGACGACCTCGGAGCAGACCTGCGAAGTCGTTTTGCGCCAGCAGCCAACACGCCCAGAGCCGGCCGTAGACCTCCCCAAAGGGAAGAAAGGGCGCCGCAGCCTCCGAACGAGGGGTCGCGCGCAACCGACGCTCCCCTGCCTAGGGCCGCAAAGGCGGCAGAAACGGACAGGAGCAAACGACAAACAAAAACCACAAAAAAGGTGGCCAGTTTGTCAAAGGTGACAGGAACATGCCAGAGCAACCCGATTCGACACCGGAAGAAGAAGCCATAAAAGAGGGGGCCCCTCCGTTCGAAACGCGTCCACATACCAAGCAAGCTAATTGAGTTCGCTCAATGTGGGCACCGGGGAGAGAGCTTCTAGGAAAAACGCCGAGTTCTCAATCCTTTGCGCAGGCAGCTAACACAGAGGCTGCCTACAATACCCGGTTTTATAGCTACCGGAAGAGTCCGTTGACTATAAGTGGCCAAAAACAGATAACAGTCTGCAGCTGGCTCCTCTTCTGAAGTCGAGGTAAATAGACACGGGGACTTCGAAGGGGCGCATAGACACAAACCGCCATGCATGCGCGTCTGCGAGCGGGGAAGATGCAAGTTCCCGCGCAAAACAGCCGCCATCTTGCTCCCCACGGAGGAAGACAAAAGGGGCCGCAGCTCACAGGCTCAAACCTGCCAGCTTCGCCAAATATTAGAGCTAGCTAGCTTACCGAGGCTAGAAAAACATGTCTTGCACTCGATACGGCCTGATCAAGGGCTCACAAAGGTGTGGACCTTTCTTTTGAGGCAAGGCCAGGTTCCAGAGCAACGTAACTGCTAAGAGTATTAGAGTCGCTCTTTCACCTGGATCACGCGAGTCTGACAGATAACGCCAAAGGGCGCTCTGGCTAAATGGCGCCTAGGTTTCAGAGCAACATAACCTCCGAAAGTCTTAGAGTCACTCGTCCACCCAGATACTGTCACTGTGCGCCTCAGACCGCGTAGCGCCACCTCCATGAACGCAAAACTAGTGTCGTTCATGGAAAACAACAGGCTGCAGGAGTACGTTGGCATCAAGCAGATGCAAATCTTTCCCGAAGAAAAACCCTCCGCGCTCACTGCAACACCAGCAGTGAATACAGCGCGCTTCAACAGTGTGCAAGCTGCTTCTCGACGCCGACGGTTACGCGGCCCGGCTCCCAGAGCCCGTCAGTAGCAGTACCAGCTACTTATCGACGTTATTGGCAGGCGTACCGTCCGACTCAACTGAGTGTCCGCGACTACTTCGAGTCAAAGAAAACGCGAATATTTGCATTCCCAGATTGCACTGCTGATCCTTCGCTAATCTTCTCTGCCAAGCCTCGCTCTCCGCCGGACGTAAAAGTCCACCGGTTCTCAAAAACATCATCGAAACTTCAATATACATTTTCCCTTCAGGACAAGTTGTTGGTGGCGCGCAAGGAACCCAAATACACACAGGTGAGGGATTCTCCTCAAGCACGGAGAACAAAACGATCTCCCGTAACAACGAATGTTGCTTGACGCACGCCAGTTCAAAACAGGAACACGCGGACGAATCAAACTGCGCTCGCTCAAAGCAGTGGTACTGCGGATTGCCGACTCGGCATTAATCGTTCAGCTATAAGTGGCGAGATCAGGACGCTCGTGGTACGGGGCGATCAAAGGCGAGGAATTGCTGGCAAAGGCCGGACGAAAACGGACGGAGGCCGGGAGCCACGACCACGATAAAGGAAGCCGTGGCCCCACATTGGGCGCCATTTTATGTGGGATTTTGCTAGCTACCAACACAGGTACCGATAGAGTAACCAAAGGGTTGTCTCAACAGCGGCGGCGATCTCAAAGGAGCCGTCAAACCTAGTAGCCCGCGGTCCCCATATCTCCGCGGTAATATAGACGACGTTTAGGGCTACATTACCGCGGGTCGGTTCGATTAATTACCTCCATCGGTGCCAGTGATCGACTACCTTGTCTCACTCTCTCGAATATAGCGGAAGAGAAGACACACGTACCAGAGTGAGGACAGAGTCCAAGAGCATTTATTGGAACACTCTTAAAATGAACTTCTATGTTCCCATCCAAAATGCCCCCCGCGCCGGCAAGGTAAGAAATGGTCCTTACCTGGCCAGACGCGGGGTTCCGGAGAGCCAAGACCGGGGAAGCATCGGGGAAGTCGCCGACACACGTCCTGTCTCTTTCGCGGTCACCCGGACGAGTCCCTCTCCCGAAAGCGGGGAAACAAGAGGCGAAACCTCCTCGCCTGCCGGCAGCGACTCGCATCCGAGCGGGGGGACGGAAAGAGGTCCCCCCGGGAGAGAGTGAGAGGAGAGCCCCCCAAGCCAGGCGGCCCCCCGCCCCACGAACAGGCCGGAGCCCACGGCGAAGAAGGCCGAGCGCTCCGACCCGCAGCCGCCACCACAGCCATCGGACAAGGGAGACCAGAGGGATCCCCACAAGATCTAATCGGAGCAGAGGAGTAGAAGAGGGCTGGAATGGGGTGGGAGAGGGTGGTAAGGTTAATTACTGGCTCAAGTTGCGACTCGACCAGATGGTCTCAGCAATTTAGTAGGTTCTTCCACTATTCCCTCTGCATTTACAATATGCATTTCCGATTATACTCGCGGACAACATTCTGTGGCTATGCAGTCAAAGGTGGTGCGCGTGCGCCGCGCACCTTGAGCGCCGATTGAAGCTGTGCAGGCGCGCTACTTGTGAAACCGCGCGCACGGCCTCAATTGGCATTTAGTGTGCGCGAGCGGGAGCGCTCTACCATTTACTCCCTAGTCACATAAAGTTTTTCGCGAGTATAGAGGACACAAGTCTTACTTTCGTCCACGTGGGTGTCGAGACAGGGCTTCATGAGCAGCACTAGCCCGTACGGCACGACACTGATGCGGAAGTCAATGACCTCGTTTTTAATTAGCACCGTATGAGGACGCAGTCCTATGCGAGCTTCAACAGGTCGAGTACGTCACTTGGGACGTAGGCGAGACGGTGCACACTGTTAAAACGCTTGCATATTCACGAGTGGCCCCAGAAAAACGACGTCAACAGAGAAGGAGCTCGCGATTCAGCATAATGCAGTGCCACGGGCCCGCGAATAATCAGTCTTCGGGGTAGCGGCGGCATAAAGAAACGCATCAGTGCCACACTACTGATCACGAATAACACCGAACACAAACTCGCAAGCCCCACCACCACCACTCGACGACGATACAACATACGACGTCAAATGCCTCAAAAGTGGAGGCGTCTGCTCCCGTACATCAACTAACGGAAGTGAAGTGTTCGGAGGACGCCCTTTTCAAGAATATATAAAAAATGCTTTCCGCAATGATCATTTTCATTTATTTTTTGAATACATACGGATAAATTAAAAATAATTTATTTCGCTATCTGATTCAAGCTATTCGGACTGGTCATTACACTGGTCAAGAGTCATATATCTATTCCCTAATTGAAGTTCGGCATTTTTTCATCTGCCTAGCAGTTCGGTCGCAGCTACCGAAGAACGTACCTTTGCACGTAGCTACGTAGGCCGGTCTAACGCTGAGACGCAGTTTGTGCAAGTTTCGTTCGCTTAAAAGCAGACGGAAGAGTACGCGTATGGAAGTTGTTCAGGATATCGGAGCGTAAACGTGAGCGAAGTCGAGGCCGAGGCTACGGTAGGTGGCTATCGGGGCGACGCCGTCCTCCGTTAGTCACCTCTTCCTTGCTCTACTAGGTACAATGCTAGCACCTGGAGACTGTGTTTACTGCGCATAAAATACATCAAACGAAACCAAGTGCATCATGTGTGCTCGACCGCTTCGGGGGAAAGGCTCACGGCTCGCTAGGCTCGTCTCTCTCCTGTTCTCGGATGCTGGCTGCCATGTTTTATGAGGAACACGCTCAGCCGTGTTTCGCTGAAGGCAGCCACGATGTATCGTGTTAAAGTTTACACGGCACCTCATGTGTAGACAAATAACACAGATGGCTGCGCGTAAAACGAACACGTTTTGACGTGTCCGCTATGGGACAGCGGTTTACACGCCTGAGCGTGTCATTTTTTGCTAATAGTGTAGCTGCGCGCCCACGCTCGAGCAACATAAGACGCCGAAGGGTTTTGAAGGCTGGCAGCTTGCGCCACAGGCAGGACAACTGAAGCTCATTCCTGCCGTTATCACCTTGCCAATAACAGTAGGCAAACATCCAGTTGCCTGAAAAGTTTTAGCTGTAGGTATCCTCTCAGTACAGGAACCATGGTCGCGATCGCAACGTTTGTACAATTAGCAGAACAGCAGGGACGCTCTTACTGGAATCGAGATCTGTATTCAGCATCAACACGGCGTCAACAAACATACCAAGCCAGATCAAGTAATATACACCGTGTACCATAAAACATTTGCAGTGTGTTTTTCTTTTTTCTTCACTGCAAAATTAAAGTGCGCATCGCCGAAGTCTCATTTACCACCAAATTTTACCTTAAGCAGTCCAAACCAGATGCCAGAGTTTCAAAACTTCAAACGTTGTAAACAATTTTCTGCAATTTTTAATTGAAAATGGGGCCCGTTTTCGAACGTTCTCGTTAACTGGCGTCATTCAGCTTCATGAATTCTAGAACTCCGTCGGGCGCCATATACTCCTTTAGAATTATAGAAATTGACATATTGCTCTTGAATAATATCACGGTTAGTTATGAATCCATGACATCCCTTAGCGAAAGGTAGCTCAATTCGAGTATGCTTCTGCTGTGCTTATTATGCATGCTACCCCTGTAATAATTTAGTGTTAAATTGGCCGATCTCGAGTATACTCGCTGATAATAGAAGCATATTATTAGTATGCTTGCAGCTCTATTTCCGAATAGTTTTCAGGACACTCCGTGCATGCTTCTAGGAAAAAGTGAGCATACCTTGGGTGAGCTTCCACTCTGATTCCAGTGATCTGTAAGCTTGTGAGCTTATTCTGCTAAAAGGGCACTTGAAGCACCCGATAACGAGAATTTAATGTAAAGGCAAATAAATTATATTAAGTGGTATACTGAAATGAGAATGTAAAAGAAATTGCTAGCAGTGG
This sequence comes from Ixodes scapularis, assembly GCF_016920785.2. Lineage (NCBI taxonomy): Eukaryota > Metazoa > Arthropoda > Arachnida > Ixodida > Ixodidae > Ixodes > Ixodes scapularis. The sequence goes on from NW_024609857.1 coordinate 186,041,285, forward strand.
ACACAACCTAGTCTCGATCACAGGGAATTGAGGTTTATGTCAATGCTGGCAATTTGTTTTACAGAAGGCTCACATTTCACTATTCCACCTAATATTCTTGACCAGTACATTTCCATGTGCGCTGTCAGAAACGTGGGGTGGAACGATAATGCCCCTTTGCAGTATGATAGCGAAGAAAGTATGAATGCATGCACTCAAAGATTTAACGGAGAAACTTTATTTATAAATAAGTTGGTATACACCTTGTATGCATGAATAGAAACTTTTTTTTTTTTATGTTGCCTTGAACCCATCAATACAGGGTTAAACAAATATTAACATTTGCCTGTGTACTATATATCTCAAACAGGTTGCTTCTACTGTTAAGAAACCTACATTTTCTGGAGAAAATATATCACAAGAAAGCTAGCTCATCGCCTCCGTTACAATCAGAAAAGGCAAAAAAAAGTTAAAATTTGCTTTTCGTGGAGGCTTTATCAGTTAGTACGAGGCGGCATGCTTATTGATGATGCCTTCCTCACAAGTTGCAAGCACTTTTATAACGTGTTTTCTATTATGTAAATCTCGTAATGCTGCTCTTTGGTAAAACAACTGCCAACTTGTGAAGTACCAACACAAAATTAGGCCTCTATTTTTTATACAAAGAATACTTTTCAGTGTGATTTCGGCAAAGAAAGCTGTTAAAAGAAAAACACTCACCACATCGGCTTTTGTAATTTGAAGTGGCGTGATGCACAACACTGCTAACTTTGTAGTGGTTGTCATTTGGTTAAAAAAAGAAAGCTTGTCTTCACTCTGCACTTTTTACCTGTGCCACTTCAAACAACAGGTAAGAAAGAAAAAGCTGGAATGCCAGCTCCTTCTTCTCTTCCGCAAAAAACAATCCTTTAAAAGACCAAGCGACACTGAAAATTCAAGTAAAAACCTTTCAGTGTAGTTTGGTTACAAACAAAGTTTCTTGTAATAAAACGCTCTTCTCACTCGGTGCTTGTATAACTGTTGCCTTCATACAACAGGAAAAAAAAGTAAAAAAATTCGCTTTCTTGTGGCGAGCGGAACAGTTTTTTTTGTTTTCTTTGTTTCTTGAAATTGCATAATGTACTGATCGTTTTGGTAAGGATAAATAATAATATAATAATAATAAATAATATATAATAAATAATAATAAAAATATAATAATATAATAAGGATAATAAGGTAAACGAAGGCTGGCAAGGAGGAAACAGGCTGGTCGCTGAAGAACGGAAAGGGAAACCTCTCCTTCTGCCTACGTTCCATCGGCTTTCTCCCCACAAGCCTCCGTTTCTCTCGCCCTGCTCTTAAGTTGTATCTGTCTATAGTGTTAACTGCCAATTTTGGCAGCGTAGCACAAAAGTTAACCATTTTAAATAACTGAAAGGGGCATTTCAGTGCCATTTATATACCGTACTTACTCGAATGTAACGTGACCACGATTATAACGCGAGGAATGACTTTTCGCAGCGCAAAAAAAAAAAACAAAAAAAAAAACACGAATGTAACGCGAGTTAAGTGAGGGGAAAAAAGTACCTTAAAAACTGGTCTGCGGAAGCCTTTTCGGCCGGGTTCACACTTTAAGAGCGCTTCACGCTGGAGCCTCCACCCACGGATAGTCGATTCTGTCACATCTACCCGTCGAGCCGCGGCAGAGTTTCTGATTTCCTCAGCCATCATAATTGCACTTCATTTAAAGCGGGCGTCGTACTGAGCTCGTCGCGTCGCCATTTGCTCGAGTCTAGTCGCGGACGCACGTAGCAGCAGCTCACAAAACACGGGCAACACGGGCACATGGGTACGGTAACCCTAACAGAAAGAGAAAGCGTGGTGAAGGTAACCCGTAACCCTAACATGGGCGCAACGAGTCGCAAACAAGAATAGGATAGGATTGGCTGTTTCCAGCGTGTATATGTTGCCAGCAGAAGATTGAAAGATCGCGAGATTTGTCGTAGCCATTTTAAAGAACCTCTGTTGCGACACCGCCAAGGCAAATTTTGAGGCGTTTCGATTATAACGCGAACCCCCAAATTAGGTAAGGGAAATTTGGAAAAAAACTAGCGTTACATTTGAGTAAATACGGTAATAAAAAAGATTCACTCCGCACGGCTTCGTTTCTTCTGCAAGACTGCGTTGTTACACTTTCGCCACAGGAAGGACCACATGGTTATAACATTTTCACTCTTCAATATGCTCTGATAATATAATTCAAATAAACCAGGGAACTTCTACTTTACACATCCTCGTGTCACTGCTCCACTGATGTTCGCAAGAATGCCACGTGGGCCTCCACATTGAGGAGTACAAACAGTATCCCCTTTCAGCCCAATCAGGTAACAATCCTACAATGAGCACAAAACAACCGGCAATGATTGTTCCAACATCTATTTATACTTTATGAAGTTGCTGCATAGGACAAGGTGCAAAAGGTAAATTCTAGACCAGGGGTTCTCGAACAATATATATCTTGCACACTCATTTCTCTTGGGGGATATCATTGCCGGCTTGCTCAAACAAGCGTCTCAGCTGGGTCTGGATGAAAGAATGCACAACCGAGGCTAGCACAAGTGCGAAGTGCAAGACAAGGCTTAAACCCAGACCCCCGTGAGCTTTAGGCTTGAGAGGCTTTCTTTCACTCAGTCTCAGGTGAGACACTGATTCGAGCAAGCCATGAAGAACCTTGCTCTCAGCATTGCAACAATAAAACAGTGCAGAGGCTTATACACCTTTAAAGAAATAACAATTAAAGGAGCGCTGAATAAATTTTTGAGGCCATTTTTTTAGGATATATTGGTGCAGTTAAAAAACATTCAATGTTGCAGATGACGAAATTGCTTACTATGCATGTGAGAAATAGGAATATGTGAACACGTTTTTTTCTTTGCCTTCTTCCACAGAAGTAATATGTCTGCTTCCCAGCCACACTAATGTGATAACAGACGATCTCTCATGTCCCCCAAGCACCCCTGTGGGGTCACATATGACAAAACACCACAGATGGGGAGAGGGGTAATAGGAGGTCTGGACCTTTCGGGCCACACCCCTGGCTACGTGTCTGGTGTTTGGACGAGCCGAAAGAAGTCATATCACATCATATTACAGCCGACGTCCCGGCATTCACCCTCAAATCGAAGACGGGTGTACACCAGTCATTGCAGAATTTTTACTCAGTATATTCCAAAGCTTTCAACTTATGATACCTTTGCTGGCTGCACATTCACATTCTGTTACTCTTAAATACACAAGCCATCAAATGGCATTTATTGGGAAGCCTTTAAGAAAACCTAAGACATCCAAACGTATTCAAATTTAACATACCGGTTCTGATAAGCCTCACTGGAGCGTTGAGGGTGCTGTGACTACCGGCTGCTGCAGGGCTTCACGAGACGAGGAAGTTGTGGCACAAAAAAAAAAACTATTGACAGAAGCGCTGAGCAGCGGACATGCTGGAATATGACTGCTGACTACCATTATCCAACTAAAGTGTCTTCCACTGCAAAATGCCCAAGCCACACGAGGAAGCAAATATGTATTCCACCACCCAGCACAACTCCCTCCTTAGCACCGCTACATGGTACAGAACACGACAGGTTATGTTGCGAGACATCCCCGCCAGAAAAAAGATACGTCAAGCAGACTGATCTGCAAACTGGAGGTTGTTACGCACCATCAGCTGCACAAGTGCTGTTTCTGGGTTTGTTTATAGTTACCATTATGTCAGACTGTTGAGGCATCTGGCAATATTATTTGACTGAGACAAAGAACACAGGACGATATAGTTGAGGCAACGACAACGTGGGTAGTTGGTAGAAACACATGAAGGTCAGCGACAGTGGAGTGCTGCTAAACACTAAGAAACAAGTTGTGTCGTAGAGCTGAGCAATGGCACGCTCGTCCTCATACCATCTGTCACTGCTGCTTTAGCTTCTCGCGTCGAGGCACAACCACCAGTATATTTCGGTCATTACGCAGTCAATTCAGCTTTCATTATCCACGAAAGGAGACGACCCCTAACATGCCCAAGGGCCAGGGATAAACAGAAGCAACCTACTAACCTTTGTGTAAATGTGATAAAAAGACAGTTTTAAAATACAACAACAGGCCTTCAGCTTAAAACCTACGGAATAAAAATTCAAGCTTCCAAGAACAGACAGACACCAAACCTGGTTTTTTCAGAAAAATCATAAATCAAGTAACATCTTACACTAAGAGCCAAAACATAGCAGTCTTATTCAGTATATTTTCATGCTTTATTAATGTTATTGATTATTTCAGCTTAAACTTGTGGTCATTTCCTTCGTTAAAAGCTCTTTATAAGAAAGGCCCACAATTATTCCATAAAACGTTTCACTTATAGATGCAGATTCTTCTCTTTATGAAGCGTTTACGACAAAACCCTGCATTAACAACCGGCTAAACTTAGCATAAACGTTGCAGAAAAATAAGGATCTGCCTTTAGCTAAGTCAAAACACATAACCTACTGTAAAATTTTGTGCCCTTATGGAACACTACTGAAATGGTTTTCACTGAAGAGAATGACCACAAGTGTATATTGAAAGAATCAATAACAATGATGAAGCATAGAGATGTGTTGAATGCCTTCCCTGAGTTTCGCCATCGAGTAGACGCAGTTTCTTGGCCTATATTTATTTTAGAAACAATTGTGATGCCTATTTGTCTTTGAAAGCGATGTACGTTGTGCATGATAATTTTTACTTCCTAGGTTGAAAGCCCAAGGGCATTCCCTGTTGTTTGTTTAATTACATCTACATAGACGTTAATAAGTTGCTCCTTTGCATTTACTGTCCTTCCGCATGTTAGGGGTTGTGAACAGTTTAACGCTGTACGCTCCAGGAAGAAATTCCCTTTGTACAGTGGTGGTAAGCAGAACAGAAATTGTAATGTGTGTCTTCGTGTCTTCCCCTGTTTCCTCTTTTGTATCTCCCATTAATTTTTTGTTCTTTAGAAATCCGCTGTGTGTGACAGTTCTCTGCGTTTTTTTCATCCTTCAAAGAACCCGCCTTGAATAATTTAATCTTTCTTTATCCTGTACTTGCTAGCTTGCACCAGGCATGCATCAAGGGTGGGGGGCCATGGGCAACACCCTATACAGTCTTTCATCTTTCTGGGGCCTCCTCTCCACCATCCCCCTCATATAGCATGGGTGCTGCCGAATTAAAATTCTGGCTAGAGGCCTAGCTTCAAACTGTTTCTTTTTTGTTTGTTCATTACTGTAGGATTCAACTGTAACCACAGTGTTAATGCAGAAGAAAAAATAGCGGCATACTTTTGTTGGGTAGTGCTGATGATTGGACCAGTTGGTCGACAATTATTAAAAATAAATTGTGATGAATATGGGAACAGAGGATACGAACACAACACAACGATGTGTTAATCTAAATGTTCACCTAGTAGCTTTTTAAATACATCCACATTGTTAGTTGTAACTATGTTATCAGGTAAAGCATTCCATTCTAATATTGTCAAAGGAAGAAAAGAATTGGCGTAGGAGGTGGTGGAGACAAATATAGGCTCTATTTTACAGCTGTTGTCTAGTCTTGGGAAAAACGAAATGGGACGTGGGAGTAAAATTTTTCTAAGCGTAGGGTTGTGGTGGTAGATCTTGAAAAACTGCGTCAAACGAGATATCTTCCTTCTTAAAGCGAGCTCAGGAAGATTCGCTCGCTCTCGCAAACCAGAAACACTTTTGTGTTTCTGGTTGGCATCGATGGCATCGACTTGTTTTTTATGGTTAAGGTTAGAGTGAATGTTATGTACGAATTCTAGGAGTTGCGTTTCCATGATAGTCCTTTCCTAAATCCATGTTATTTAAAAAGCTACTAGGTGAACATTTAGATCCCTGTGCAAATAATGCTGAGTCTTAACATGTTAATATCGTGCCCTTCATCTACTTTTTTTATTATTTTTTGTGTTTATTTGTATTTTTATTGCTGCTCACCGGTTTGCATCACTCTGTTTTATATTAAAATGTTCAGTTTGTCATTCATTGTGTTCCTGCTCACGAGCTTGTATTACTGTTTTTACATTGAAACTATTAGTGACCCATCCCTTGTGTAATGCCCTGTAACGGGGCCTTCAAGGTATGATGAAATGAAATAAATAAATAAACGATGTGTTAATCTCCACCTTGTTGTCTGTGCGATTCCCATTGTTTGTTTTGTGGGGACCCTCTCCCTGGCTCCTCCGCTCTCCGTGACCTTGCCGCTCCCTGCCGCCGTACTGTCGGGCGCTCCTTCGTTCCCCGTGACCTTCCCGTTTCCTGTCGCCGTCCTGTCGCGGAACGTCCGAGCTCTCCAGGAGGAACGGGGAAAGCGCCCCCTCACCCAGCGCTGACGTCGGAGGGTCGGCTCGCAGCAAGGTTCCCGATTGAACGGTCGGCGGGACAAGGACTTGGGAAGGTCTTAAGAGGGGAACGGAGACAAAGGAAGCGGGCTTGGGTTGCCGACTTCACAAGGGACCGGTCATGGAGGCGAGCTCGGACGGTGCTGGACGCTGGCGCGTGGAGTGCGGGCACTACGTCGAGTGGCGGACTCGACAAACGGACCGGACAGCGACCCTGGACGACGATGTCCCCATGACGCGGTGGGGACGACCACCGCTGGGACTCAGAGAAGCTGCTGTGGCAGCGGACTCTCCCCCGGCCTCGCTGATGACCGTCCCCCGATCCCGAAACCCCCCAAGGCAATGAGTGAGTGAATAAACCCTTTTGCCGAGAGCGAAGTATTGCAGTGTCATATTCATCCGGGAACAGGGTCTGTGGGAATCGGAGCTAGAAGATGCCCGCATAAACTGGCGGCGCAACGTGGGGCCTGATTTTTGATCAGGCAGGCATTCCGATTCCTAACCTGTTTCCGGTTGAGTTGGGGCACTGTTTCGCGCTCTTTTTGGGGGTCATCTTTGTCGCGGGAGCGCCGCACGAAGTTTCGTTGTGGGAGCGCCGCACGGAGGCCCTGACATTATCGCCTGTCTGACGAGGAGGCGCGGATTTTGACCGCTGTTTTAAGGGATTAACCCTTTTCCCCAGCCTGTCAGGAATTTACTTATCCCCCGTTACGAGAAGCGCCATGAGTATTTGCTGTCCAGCGCACCGTTGGATGCTGGCAGGTTGATCCTGCTACGCAAGAGCACTGTGTGCGTCGAAATTACCGCATTCCTCGAGGCATGTAGCGACGGGCGTCACCCTACCTACGCCTCCGGCCGTCCACGTCTGCTGGGAAAGATACCGGCTTACGGTTTGGGGCATGTGACGCGCCTAACCGCCTTTGCTCGCGAATCGATGTATTGTTTTGAACCGCTTGTTACCGATCAGACGCGTTAGAGAGGCATCGCCCTGCGTGGAGAACGCTCCCATTGCGGATGGCGGTTGCATGGACTGTGTTTGGAAATTATTCCCGCATTGCATTTTGTCCAGGAGGAGACTAGCGTCTCGGTTTGACCGCATGCTAGCTCCCAGTTCGCCTTGCTTGAGCTGTCGGCGCAATTTTGAGCGTCGTTAGTTGACAGCGTTTTAAGGTACGGATGCGCTCTTGTGGTTCCGACCAAGATCGCTTTCAACGAGTACCTTGTGGACAGAGGCTACATTTAGGGGCTGAGCCCACTAAATCGTGCCGCGTACGCGATGTCCGGTGCGTGGACATCGGAATCCCGAAAACTACAGAGTTTCCGTTTTCACTTTATCAGTGGCTGTGCGTGTGTAACGCTCCGTGGAGTCCAGTTTGACGCGATGGGCCTGACCCGTGCGTTTCTAGTTGTAGAGTCGTGAGGTTGATCTCGTTTAATTGTGCGCACAGTTGGTTCCGGATCCTCACACCGCCATATCGATGGTTGAGCTTCGCGGCGGGAGTCACTCTTTCTTTTCGTTTTCTCCGTCTCCGGAGGAGCGGCGGCAAGCGCGCGCTTTGCGCTGCCGCCGGATACGGTACGGCTCTCGGCCGTGGTTGGGTTCGCGTTGGGACGCGAGGGCGTAGAGAGCGTAATTGGTCGTGCAGAGACCTGGATTAGAGCGAAATTATAAATTTAGGGGAGAAAAGACAGCCAGGTGAAGAAAGAGCTGGGCTCGTGCAGTGAAAACCTGCACGACGGGAGTGGCGGTCTTGCGAGGATGTGACGAGTTGCTCATAGTTTTATCCTGTACAGATGCGTGGTTGACCCGGAAAAACGTACGGTTCACGTCGGCGGGTACTTGCCCGGGAAGCCTAGAAATTATGGCAGCGGCATGGCCGTCGGCGGCCGATAACTGTTGTGCGTTGGGTCAGCCCGCCGCTGTACAAACTGCATGAATGCCTTTGCATGAATGGGTACCGGGTGTTGGAATGCGGCGGTAAATGCGGTAGACACTTCGACGCTGCGGAAACTGTTTATGCAGAGTAAACATAGTTTATTAGCTCGTCCATTTCCAAGACCGGCCGGTTAGATTATTTGGCATTTCGGTATCGCGCTCGATGCGCGGACGTTGAGAGGTGCGCGTGTGGGATACTTACATTGTTCGAACCCTGCCTGTCCTCACAGTCGCAAGAAGACTTTTCAGTCATGCGGCGGGTTGACTTGGCTGAGGGCGAGCTTTGTGCGTAACCTACTGCGTTTGTATGTAGACACGTTGCTCGATTCGAGAACGTTGAAGACTCGCGAGACGCGTTGACGGCGTACCTGTATTGCTCGATCCCGGCCGGCCTTGACATCAGCTGGAAGACTTTTAAGTTATGCGGTGTCGGGGTTTGGCCGGGGGAGAACTCTAACGTGCGTCGATGCGCTTATCGCGGTTGTCGAGCCCGTGCGGGGTTCGGTGCGGACCGCCGTTACGCGCTCGTCGCTCCTGTTGGGTGGTTACCTCCGAGCGGTGAAGCGGTAACGTCTGGTACATGCCAAAACGTTACGGACATAGCCGTGTAAATAGGCTGTCCAATGACATCTGCTGTTCGTACGATCCAGGTACAGTTCCCTTTGTACTGGTGTAAGTGGCCGGTACCACGGAACAACGGCCTCTCAGTAAGGTGATTACCCCTTCTGATGAAGGCGTGCTGCGTAGCTTGGCTGTAGCGTGTTTGTAGCTCGGGTAGCGTGAACGCCGAGTGCATGAGTGCCCGTCATGGGTTGTTGGCAGCGTGTTCCTTCCGAGTCGCACCTCGCAAACGGGACTGGATTTGTGACCGTTTCTGTTTTACGGAAGGTTATTCTTAGTTTTTGAGGTTTTGTGCGTTCTTCGTGAGTCTGTTGGAGATTAATATTGTTGTCAGAGGTGTGCGGTTCTGACGCTCTGGTAGATTGCTTACTGTTTTAAAAGAATGCGGTTGAGTTTGATAGGAGCAAATGTTGTATAGTGGGCGTATGTACGATTTGAGTATACAATGAGTGTTCATACTTTTTAGCTAAGGAATGGTTTTCCTCTTATGTACCTCTTGAACTTGTAGCTTGACGTTCTTGATGATTGCCTGCCCGTTAGTATTGAAATGAAAAGTCTTGTTTTGTTTCGTGGCATGTCCAACGATCGAAAGATTTTGGTTTCGTCTCGCTGTCTGATATAGCGTGCCGCTATTCGTTTTTGCGCATTTCGCTGTCTGTTACATTAGGGACGGAAGCGAACTTTAAGTGCCGGCGTGTTGTGTGTGCCTGAGTGCCCGTCCGTGTTGTGAGCTGTGGTGCTCCGGACCAGTTCGTGGACCGTGCTCCGTCGGTCACGAGCTTCCCAGTGAATCAGCGTTCACCGCTGACCTGCTTGGTTTGATGCCATCATCATCATCGAGGGTGCTCGTCGTCATCGGTGACACTCAGTTGAACGAGCTCCCTGCCAAGGGTCCTGGGGACCACGCAACCTCAAGCCCCCCGGGGTCCGAGCCTTGAAGGAGGGGAGGTGTGGGGACCCTCTCCCTGGCTCCTCCGCTCTCCGTGACCTTGCCGCTCCCTGCCGCCGTACTGTCGGGCGCTCCTTCGTTCCCCGTGACCTTCCCGTTTCCCCTCGCCGTCCTGTTGCGGAACGTCCGAGCTCTCCGGGAGGAACGGGGCAAGCGCCCCCTCACCCAGCGCTGACGTCGGAAGGTCGGCTCGCAGCAAGGTTCCCGATTGGACGGTCGGCGGGACAAGGACTTGGGAAGGTCTTAAGAGGGGAACGGAGACAAAGGAAGCGGGCTTGGGCTGCCGACTTCACAAGGGACCGGTCATGGAGGCGAGCTCGGACGGCGCTGGACGCTCGCGCGTGGAGTGCGGGCACTACGTCGAGTGGCGGACTCGACAAACGTACCGGACAGCGACCCTGGACGACGATGTCCCCATGACGCGGTGGGGACGACCACCGCTGGGACTCAGAGAAGCTGCTGTGGCAGCGGACTCTCCCCCGGCCTCGCTGATGACCGTCCCCCGATCCCGAAACCCCCCAAGGCAATGAGTGAGTGAATAAACCCTTTTGCCGAGAGCGAAGTATTGCAGTGTCATATTCATCCGGGAACAGGGTCTGTGGGAATCGGAGCTAGAAGATGCCCGCAGTTTTTAACAATATTACATTTTGAATGATTTTTCGTTTGGTATCATCCGTATAGGGGTTCACTCTAACGACCCACCTCCCATTGTATTTACTTTTGGGGCAGCTTCCCCCTTCCTTATGGTGCCATCGTTGAGGAAGTGCAGGGTGGGCGTCACTCTTATTCTTGTGGTGCAGTTCCACGGGGTCCTATAGGTTGCAAGTTGCCAGCCAAACTGAGTCAGGCCTGCCAGCCCTGCGAGAAATGTCATTTCCACTCTTTTAGATGTAGACACCAATGTTTTGCGTGTACCGGAAAAAAAGCTCTAACAGAGGGAAAGCGCAATAATTGGTCCTTTTCGATTGCATATTCTTTTGCTGAGAACATATATAAACGATTTACGCTATTGCACATTCAGTAGTGCGGTCTAATTTATGATGAGCATTTTTTTTTATATAACTTCGAGCTTCTAGAGAAAAGATTCCATATAATAAATAGGTCGGACCTAAATGGTTGCTATGAACTCTCCTATACATTTACACATTACCTGATATCATAAAAGCACCAGAGCAGAGTAGGGCTGTACTGCAGCAATTACAAATTTGTAACCAATTAAAAGTTGGCATTTATTTATTAATATTGGCCTTTATTCTTTGACAGAAAGAATAACTGGGCGAGTTGGTACGTTGATAGTTTTTCAACTCCATCGAATATTCAGGTTATTTTCGCATTTTTTTGTGCTTTTTCTTTTTCTGACTGCTCTGCTGTTTGTAGCGGCGAAACCAGTAGAAAACGTGACATCCAAACTCACTTTATTTACATCCCACAATCGTAAACTTAAACAGCGTGCCGCTTCAGCATAGGCAAAGAGACCGCGCGTCTCTACGGCACAGGCACCAGCGTGGGCAAGAAATCATGCTGCTCGCTCTTGTAACGTTTTTCTCGCTCCTGCTTTATGAAACAAATTGGTGGCTAGAGGCTGTTGGGACCACACGTCAGAACTAGCTTTACCTGTGATTGCTTGAACTAACGTCAGACTGCACTTGAACGCTCCGCAAAAGCGTCGTCGAACGAACGTCGTAGAACGGCGCCCAGAACAGTCTTTCCCTTCCGCCGCACGCAAACCTTTGTCACTCTGCGGAGCGAGTCATTGGTTTTGAAGAAGGTACGCTCTTTTCAAATGCCGAAATAACACCGGCCAGAAGCATTGTTAGAATCAAGCATGGCTTAGCAAGCCCATGGTACACGACAAAGTTTGAAACAGCGGCGCACTTCGGCAAAAACAAAATAACATTGCTCACCGGTGCTCGCAGCAGTAGTCGATCATGGGCTGTCCGCAACTTGCGTTGGTAAGACGCAGCATCTCCCAGCTCTCAGTCACCGCTTGCTTTTCTTGAACATGGTATTCGTAAAGAAGATATCTAAAATCTAAAATGTCTGGTAAAACGGCTAGTACCTAAAAAGGAAGCGATTCTCAAGCCTCCGGAACCCCAACGGTCAGTGGCAACGGCTAGAGCATTATATAGCTCCTACGGAGCAGAGTAGCGCAATCCTTTGAACCCCGTGTTTTGCCGACAACATGACCGACAGAGCGGCTAGGCGCGAGTCACGTGGCACTCAGGGTTCCAGGAGGCGGCCCGCCCTATGGGAGAATACATGGAGATCGACACAACACGGCTGATTAAAAAATGAACGGCGAGTTCACACTTTGCAAAACTAGTCTGTCGTGAAGTTAGTAAAGCACTAAACACTTTATCAAAGTTTTCATAATATCGGATGCGTGTGCAAATTTTGAGAAGGCAATTTCCAAGGCAACGTCGTTTGAAGCAGACGATTTTCGCTCGCAGCGGAAATCGGCTTTTCGGGTTAGCCGGAGCGGGTCACGTGAATGGTGTGACGTCGCCATGTCGTCTGCTGCATGATGCCGCTTAGACAATTTTTTTTAAAAAAGTCGGACCCTTGCGTGGCACAAAACTTAGCGCAAATTATTCTAAAATGTTACATTATTATGTCAAAAACGATTGCCATTCCGTACATCCCCATAATACTGAAGAAACAACGATTTTCTCACGTTCTCTATGCATTTCTGACCGCAGTTGGAACCTCCGGGCGTTCGCCGCTAGTCGCCGAGAGACGGCGTTCTAGATTGCGCTACTCCAGAGCCGTATATTGGGAGAGTTGGGCCATTGGGAGGCGCAAGGGCCGCCGCCAGTGCCAATTATTCCCCAAGCGGTTATAGCTTGAACTTTTTGTAAGCCATTTGCACCAATCAGCAATCCGTTACGTCACAACATTGAAAACGACATTGAAGGCGTGTAAGTGAAGCGTTCAGTCTGGGTTCAGTCGGTTTAGCCGGTAGCGGTCGGTGACACAACCGGCGACAGAGCAACGGTGATCGCCGATTGAGTGCGGCGTGACTGAGGCTACGAAGAAACTGATAAAAACGTTCCCATAATCGAGACGGTAGTCTCTCTTCCGTGGAAATTAGACTTCCTTTTTTGTCAATAACAGGTGAGTGAGCGCCAACCTAATCGAAGAGAGAAGGCATCGGGATTTCCGCTGACACCTAACGGCTCTGTGCAGCGCCTTGCTTACAAGCTGCATGTACCAGAACTTATATTCTGCACCAGAGTGGACTGTAGTACATCCCGCCCGGTGTTGGAGTGCGTAGTGAAAAGCAACTCGCAACCGGCGGAAGCTAGCGGTATCATGCTATCCTGCGAGGGCGAGCACCTCGCTTTTGTACCCACCTGCGCTGCTCGAGTGTTCGTCGTGGGGTTGATGCATCGATCAGAGCCCCGATGAGCGGCGCCGGAAAAGAAGCTACACCTCTGAGCCACACAAGCGGCTTGTTTGATTGAAATTTCTCTACCACTTTAATAATTTCTGCCCCGGAAGTATGCTTAGCAGACTCCGCTACCACACCGGCAGTAAAGAAGCTAGATCGAGATGAAGCTCCCCGGGTGTTGCGGTTTTGTCCAGTGGAGGTTGCCTTTTACACCAAATTCGCGTCATATAAAGTCACTCGATCGTTTAGGACAAAGACAACTCTCATTTGGACCAGTGCATAGAGGAAGCTGAGTGTCAGTAAATATTTTCGAACCACTACTTCATCTGGGCGACATCAGTTAATTTGAAATGTCATTTCTTCTGCTCACGAGAGACGGGGGTAGAGCATGTAGGCCGAAGGCCCGAACCAGGTGGCTGTCATAGTGTGTTTGCACTGGATTGGTTACAAGTTTAATTACAGCAAGAGATACTTATAGGTGAAGCGAGCACTGGAAAATGTATCTCATTTTGTTGCTGTAATAAAAACAGTCCCATCACATTTAGTTGGGTGTATTTCTTGTCTGCAGTTGCCTATGCGGTCAAATGAGTACCATCCCAGGCTCTACGAGCTACAGCACTCAATCTGACTTTTTGGTACTGTTGCAATTTTCACAAGCGATCTCCAAATTTCTCAGAGTAGAGATTTTGGGGCTGAAACTTCGTATTCCAGTCCTACTCTTAACCATAACTTTAAAAACAGGAAGATATGTGGCAAAGAAGCAAAAAAAGGCTATGTTTAATTAACCTGAGACGGGTAGAGAAGAAGCATCAAAACGTAGAAGGGACAGAAAATAGACAGGACGACGTCTCAAACTCACGTAACTTATTTATTTAGTCCACCTCCTTATATAGTCTCAATCTCAAGGTCATCTCCACCAACACAAAAGGACGAAATCTATACAGATCAAGCGCCACAGCCTTCATCGCACAATGCAAGAACGTTGACAACGTTTACAGGTCAACGCAATAAGGCAACATCCATCCACCCTCAAACTTGAACAAAAGGATCTCTTCCACTACTACTATTCTATACACAGTTCATACTTCTCTTCAAGTTTGAGGGTGGATGGATGTTGCCTTATCGCGTCGACCTGTAAACGTTGTCAACATTCTTGCATTGTGTGATGAAGGCTGTGGCGCTTGTTCTGTATAGACTTAGTCCTTTCGTGTTGGTGGAGATGACCTTGAGATTGAGACTATATAAGGAGGTGGATTAAATAAACGAGTTAGCTGAGTTTGAGACGTCGTCCTGTCTATTTTCTGTCCCTTCTACGTTTTGATGTTTCTTCTGTACCCCAGTCTCGGGTTAATTCAACATGGTTAATATTCACCAGCTCGCCTGCACCCTTAAGATTTTTTCTAAAAAAAGGCTATAGTAGCTCATTGTTTGCAATCAAGTAAAAAGACAATTGGCGAAGTACCTTTCTATATGAGCGGAGCATAAATCCTTCCATATCAGAGCTAAAATGTAAAGTTATGTTTGGGCACACAAGCATGTGCACAAAGTTTTGTGTCCACGTACCTTTTTTGTGCCTGTGCCTTACTCACCTGCTGCAAAACTTTTGCTTCGATGTGCTGGCAGTGCGTCAGTGTGATTATTTTTTATTTACCTTCTGTCCAAACGAGGTGAATGGGCCAATAATTTTTCAGCAATACATGCATCGTGCCAAATGTTTTATTAGCACCTCCATAAAACTTGCACTCCTGGCTTTAACAAAAAAAAATCTGCATTACAGAGGTATGCCCACTATACCGAGAATCACATCTTAGTGTGCCTAAACTTCTCTTTCATTAGTCACGGAGTCTATTATAAACTACTCCCAACGAATTATAATGTGGTGCTACATAAAAAGAAACACACACAGCTACCAGTATGCAAATTTATTTCGAGAGTCACTCACAAAAGGTATAAAATATGCTTTCGGAGAGAGCAGAGCAACTTTGTTGGTTAACGGTCAAATGGCGCACTGGAAAAAGTGCAGGAAATTGCACCAATAATGATACATAGAAGAATAACATTGTTGTTTTGGATGCTCAATTATATCGACAGCGTGTTCTTGGTGGATGCACCTCCTAATTATTGTTTACGGAATTACTACGCCACTCTTCTATTATTATAAACGCAACTTCTTGTGCACACTTTCTTTTTTTTTTTTTTAATCTGGTGACAAACGGCAAACTTTTAACAATAAATTTTGAGAGCCTATTTCCCCCTCATAAATTTTGGAGTACATTACCTTTCTCCACTTGGTGATCCAGACATCCCATTAGAGTTACAGAAAGCATTAAGGCGTGTACCACACATTAGATGGGAAACAGTGTACCACAAATGTTAAAGCAAAAGAATGACATTTTATTATAAAGAGTGTGAGGCAGTGTCAGTTATCCGAGTACCAATCTTCAGTAAAGCCTTTAAGCTTCTTAGAGAAGAATGATTTGTGCACTCCTTAATTTAAAATTGGCAAGTTTTGATATTTGCTTGCAGACTTGCAGCCTACAGTAAAAAGAAGTGTTAGTATAAACAAGTCCTGTGTCTTTCATTAGTAATAAAAGGTTTATTTAAAATGTATTAAAAATTACTGAAAAATAATTAACAGTGAAATTTTAAGCCTTATATTGTTCCCATTCAAGCAAGGGGATTCCACTCAAAACTCATCCCAAAAAGAACAGAAGAATGATAAATACTCAAGATAACTTACCATGCTCAGGTGTCCTGTTAATTTTGCCGTAAATGGCATGTTATGCATGTATGATATCAAAATGTGGTTAAAAGCAGCTTCCCAAGATCAGTGTTATTGTGCTCTTGGTATAACAAACAAATCTTACCACAATCGCTTTATGAACAATGGGTTAGAATCATAATCCCCAAGTTTGTCAATGGGTTTTCAAGAGTTTCGCAGGTACTCCACCAGCTGGTGTTTAAGACAAAGAAACTGGCATTCCTACCAGAAGCTATGTGCCGTAAAATATTGAGTAAGCGCTCATCAAATGGTTGGAGATAATTGTAAAAAATATGGGATAGGCACTTTGCAGGTTCCAGCGCTGAAAGTCAGAACGGTGCAGGAGCAGTGTTGTAGTCTGGTGGGACCCCTATTTTCTTAAAGCAGTTGCACCGCTTGCATCCAGCCAGCTTTGTGCTGGCACTCTCATGTGAAGCTTCATTGCTTCTTACCGGAGTGAGCATGGAAAGCTTCACCGCTCTGCAGCAGCGCACTGGGAAATGTGGTTGATGCGGAGGAGCGCCTTGTTTCATTCAATACATTCAGAAGTTCACTGGCCTGGGTGCTTGATATGTTCTTAATCACTTTTTAAATGTTCAAAAGTGGGGGTGGACACCTATTGCGATATGAGCACATGCTCATCATTTTATGGCACATGCAATGGCAGAGATAAAAAAGTAAGGCAAATATTTTGCCTATCACAATGGCGGGTAGTAGAAATGCGTCGAAATGATGTGTTATGCGTCACGGAAAGTTAAAAACATGAATGGTTAGTAGTGACTACTGCTGCATTAGAAGGAAGAAGGAAGTGCAGAAAGGAAGGCAAAGAAGTTAACTTGGGGCACTTTATGCTGCATCAGGTAAGTTATAGTAAAGTTTATAAAACAACATTTTAGAGACAACATGCCTCCTATAATTTATACAATTTTCGTCATGGCAACATACCCCCCCCCCCATACACATCCCACACATCTAAACCGCTATTGCATGCCATTATAAATAGGGTGCTATGGCAACTATTTAGGCATCTCTCTTGACTTGTAACATAGCAGACATTGTAACATATCACGGCACAGGCAAGACCGTGAATTTCAAACATTACTAAATCTTAGGCGCAGGAAGACCGAAAGGAAAGACACAAAAAAAAGAGTGACAACACTGAACGGGATGGTGTGTGTGTTGTCCCTCTTTTTTTTTTATTTCCTCTCTGTCCCCTTGCATCTTTGGTTTACTGATGCTATGACATGTTCCAATCAATATATCAAGACTTAATCATTTCTAAAGTGAGAAATATAACATGCAAAGCATACTGCAAGATCATAGGCGTGCACAGGGTCCTCCTATAGGGGGGGGCCAAATTCACTGCAGCGCCCCCCACCCCCGTCTCACCGAGACCCTTACGCCGTAGGGGTAAGGTGTTCTAGTGTACCCTAGTAGGAGTGCACTAGAACACCATATTTTAACCGCGAAATATGACTTCCAAGTTTACTTCAGTGTCACTATAAAACTACCCTTCACTTTACTTTCCCGCAGATTACTTGGAAGTCTAATTATTGCGGTTTACGAATGGAGCCCGGAGAATGATAAGGCTTGAAATATGTTTGAACATAAAAATTAAATCTGAGCTGTGACACCGAACATGACGTAATGCCACAAAACGTCATACTTGCCACTGTTACGTGTCATCGTATCCATATCCTCGTAGACCGCAGTAATTGGATTTGCGAGTGCTCTGCGTGAAAGTGGGCTTACATGCGCTTTGAAGTGTGGGAGAAATGAGAAGATGAGATAACTTTTCTAACAACAAAAACGATTTATTGCCAAACAAAAGTGGAGACCCCCACAATAAAGAAACCACAGCTTGCACTCGTAGGGCACAAGCGCCATCACAAAACACAGAAAGAAAATGAATCGCACGAGGGCTCAGACGATACACAATTTCAATTCACAAACGGTAGACTCTAAAAAAAAAAATTTAACACAACACAACAACAGGGCTGGTGCAAATGAAAACAGTAACACACAGTAAAATTAACTACACTATACAAAAGTACTATTCAAGCTGAGCTGTGAAAAAATACTATTGGTGTGAGAGGCGAACCTTAGTTCGGACGGAATCGGCTGTAAAGCACCCTCTTCCGCCGGCTGTCAACCAATTAAGGATAAAGTAGAATTATGTGACATTCTAGGTTAATGCGATAGCATATCCTGCGAAATTAAAACACATTCATAACAAAAGTTTGCGCGTTTCAGTCGTAAAATGCTTTAAGATATTATCAAAACTGATGGATGTTGCTAGGTCCTGCTCCACAAAGGGCAGCATCAGCCAACGAAGCCGTTCCTGCGACATCATGGATCTTAACTTGGTCTTTACATGTGCGAGCTTCGAAAATGTCCTAGTAAACAGGATAACTGGGCGAGTTGGTATGGATTCATAATGGAACAGCGCGAATTTTTGCAAGAACTTTGTCCAGTTCCTTCTTCTGTCCTTGCAAAAATTCGCGCTGTTCCATTATGAAAATGTCCTTTCGCACGAGCAACTGGTTACAGGAATCGTGGAAAAAAGTCGAAGAGCGCGAGAAAAGTCCTTGAATACTGACTTGTCCAACCCATTTTCTTTGAGTGAATCCAGCCAGTCATAGGCGGTCATGCTGTTTGTTTTTTCGTCGCTGGTTCGGGACTTCAGGAGTTGCATTTCAGCACCCAAGCTGTCGGGATCTACCTCAAAAAGCTACAAATAAGAGATATTTGTTCGTCGCTCGCAGAGAGGCCCAAAAGGTTCTGGACAGCACACACAAGCTCAAAAGTTTCTTGTGTGAACCTTTCCTCGACCCCTCGAACACAGGAGTCAAGCATCGGAAAGAAAACACCGACACAAAATTCCTCCTCTTTTGTCGCATAGAAACATTCATTCGCCCAGTTTTGGTCAAATCGCTTCGATACCTTTCTTCTTCGAACTTCGGGAATCTCGATTTCATTCATCTCGCAGATCGAAGAAGCTTCCGCAAACATCTTTTTAAAGACAGTCCCATCTTGCCTCATCTCTCGCAGCGCTTTTTGCAGATGCCTGACTTCATTGAGTGCAGTGGTAAGGTTAATTTTAGGGTCCTGAAGAGCTCGGCTAACCTTCAAAATAAGCTGTAGAATAGGGTGAGCTATTTCCATGCTGCAGACAAAGTCAAAGCTCATCACCTGGGAAAGGAGTCGCTTGCCTTTTGCTTTCGTCTCCGGGTGCTTTGTGGAGTCCACAATCGTTCTTACTGCACTCGACAGTTCGCTGTAGCTCTCACAGCGAACTGGCCTTTACTGCTTCAGCACGACATGCCCATCTGGTTGTAGACAAAGACTTCAAAGTTTTCAGCTGTGTGCCGACAGTTTGGAAAATTCGCTCAAAAACAGCATGGCGCACAACACTGTTTTCAATAAAGTTGTACGCAAGTTGCACAACGCCAAAGAAATCAAACATCATTCTGTTTTCTCCTCAAGACAAGCATGCATCGACAAGCACCAGGTTTAAGCTGTGGGCATAGCAGTGAACGTAGACGAGCTTGTTGTTCTGCTCTTTGCACTTTGCTTGAACGCCAGCAACGTGCCCTGACATAGTAGAAGCCCCGTCAAAGCAGACGGAACTCACAGAATTCCAGGAAACATTGATGGTGATGAGAACTGCTTGCAATGTGGAAAACACAGAGTCGCTGTCTAAATTTTTAAGCCTGTCGAGAGTAAGGAAGACCTCCACTGGCCTGTTCCTAATTTCGCAGAAGTACCTAATAACAACGGAGAGTTGTTCATGATGACTGCAGTCACTTGTTTCGTCGCACATGAGCGAGACTGTTTTACCTTCTATGCGGTGGACAATCGAAGAAAAAATGGCTGCATGCAGTGACTCTAGGATGTCATTTTGTATTTTGTTGCTGATGTAGGAGGCGTTTTTAAAAAAAAAATTGGGTTGTGTGTGTGTTTATACAGCCTAGAACTTGGTCTGCCTCACAGGGGCGACGAGTCTCCCAGCTGTAGATGAGAAATTTAGCCAGTGCGGTACAGCCGCTAGCCTGGGGTCTTTAACGTGCATCACGCAGTAGTGATACACGACCGCACGCCGGTACGATGCTCATCCAGATCGAAACGGGCAGGGGTGGGGCTCGAACCCAGGATCCCTGGGTTCTGCATAGGAGGCGTTTTTTGGGCCTGACTCTAAGTGGCCCCGCAAAACGGGGTCGTACTTCTTTAAGATATTAACTATCTCTAAATATAGACCTTGATCTGCGCTTTCCTTATTTTCACTGTGCCCTCTGAATGGCCTTCCTCCCTTTGAGAGAAGAACAACGATGTCAGTAAGGCGCTTTAGCACCTCACAATTTTGTTTTCGTTTTTCTTCAACTTGAGACGCTCGTCGTTCAAAGCTTTCATCCAGCATTGAAGCAATCTATCTGTTTGCTTTGGAGCAATTCCATGACACAACACTGCCAAGATGGCCCTGAGACTTTTCATGCTGATTAAACCTTTCTATCGCTTTCTTCCAAGTTCGAAACCCAGTTGAAACAAAGGATGGGTCTAAATGTGCTTTGGATATACCACTGCCCGGCGGAAACGCCCGACAACAAAAGCAAAAGGCTACATCTTTTGCTGGACTGTATTCAAACCAGCTGAACTTTGCAAACCAGTGTTCACAAAAGCTGTGCTTTCGATTATTCGTTTCTGTTTGGGCATAGCTGCCCAGATGAGGCTGAAAAGGACCCCGTGCTTGCCTTGCTTGCTTGTCCAGGTCGTTAGTCGGCATTGGCAGCGACAGGTCGTCGTCAGACATTTTGTTCTGGTTGGTGGAAAGCGTTGAGCAAAATCTCGGAGGCTCATCTGGTGCATCAGCGATGTGGCTTGGCGTCGTGGCACAGCTTGGCGTCGTGGCACAGCATGGTGAAGTGGCGCAGTCGTCAGCTTGCTGGTGGCTGGACATCTTTTCCGGTTCATTTTGTTCATGCTGCTCTTTGCAGCTTGTTGACTGTGCTGCAAACAAATAAAAGAAGTATAACTTTTTAGTTTTCTTTTTACCTGTTAACATGGCTCTTAGAACACGCTCGAAAAGAAGTCTGAGTAAACAATTACAGAACCAACTGCGCCAATAACAAATATATATTTTTGGAAATTTTACGACAGCTTTCTCATCGACAGCTCAGCATAGTCTCTCCAAGCTAACAACAGCAACCGCTGCTCGGAGGCGAGCCAAACACGGCCTGCTGATTGTGTTTTCTACGTTTTAACGTAAACAACCTTTTTGAAAAAACTAGGTTGCTAAAAAGCTAGTTTTTTTATGTCGGTGATGTTAGTCGCGCTAGAGTTGCTAGTCTGGCCGAGGAGCACTACCTCCTTTGTTCATCGCGACAGAAATTCGCGCCCTTCTCGTATAGTTAATAATTTCTAGAGAGATAATCCTGCACAGAGCGAATACACGACTCAAACATTTTAAGACTGCGTTTTATTAATGGGGAGCACTGGCGCTGGGCACGGAAATGCCCAGAGTTGCTGAGTACGTCAGTGAAGACAGACGGGGCTCTAATAGAAACGTTGCTAAATTCGTTAGACACATTTTCCTTTGTGAGGACTTAAACATTCGTGAGTGGGTGCGTCTCTCACTCTCACTGTTGCCTTCGTTCATGAGGCACTTCATTCACCTCAACAAGATCAGTCATTTTGCTCAAAGGGGTCCTGTTGAGGTGCCACGCTATCGACTACGAAAAGACTTCATAGAATGATACCGACACGTGCTGCTATATAGAGACTTTTAATGAAAAGGATATGAATAATTTAACCAACTAAACTGAGCTCTGGAATGAATTTAATTGTGCCTTCAACAACGAAGAAAAATACTACAAGGTCAGTTTACTCGTTTTTTTCTTGGAAGGATCACATTATGTGAATGAAACTGCCTCTAGGAAGCCTTCATACAAGCACTGAACGTCCCTGAATTGACTCATCCAATCACCAAACCCGTACCGATGTGCACGGTGGACCCCTTCTTTCGTTTCTAATAAATTGCACTGTTCTCTCTTTGTATACTGCTCCGGCAATTTATGGGGTTCTAAAATAGCGGTGTCGTTTGCATGGGCACCGACAGGACCTTCTTTCTAACATTTGTCACACATTCAGTTTTAATATCCAGCCACTAAACTACCGGTATATACCATGGAAAAGTTCAAAATATTTTCACAATTTGGACACTCAAAAAAACTTCAAATTAATTAATCAGATAGCATGAATGATGTGAAATGACAGAAATCTGATCTTCGTCCACCCGAGTAAGTTACCAAGCTTTCACCTAATTACGAAAGATAAAGGCAATGTCACTGATGGGTCCGGCTACCAGAGGGCCAGTACTTCTGAGGACTTTCCTGCGAGCTTGGATGCAAGCAAGTCAGTCGTTCAGCTCGATCACTAGGTAGATAGACTTACCTACCTATCTCAACAGGCTGAAAGCCAACCTGAAGGTTCCTGCTCCATGGAATTGCCATGCACTTTGTTATTTCTCAGGATTCATCATCTATAGCATGCAAGCTGCCTGCCTCAAATGTTTCAGCTATTGGCTCCATTCAACCACCTGCTCCAGAAAAATGTGAAATAGAGGTGTGTATTAAAGGAAGACGACGGCTTTAACAAGGCAAAGCAGACACTGCTGCGTCAGGCTCCTGGTGTATCACAACCACACTGAGGAACTGATCCTGAATGTGCCACACCTCCAGTGGCAGTTGGACCAGTGTCGTCACACAACATCCACGGAGTCAAAAGGCCCATAGGAGGTTAACCTTCTTTCAAGAATTCCATGACACACGCATGGGTATCAACGCAATGAGGTAAGGCAATGGTTGATGCCGTACAACCTTGAACAATATGCCAACAGGCTGCATTAATGCCACCAGAAGCAGAGCCACAAGCTTGGCCAGAACCCACGGCTCCATGGACAAGAATTTACATGGACTGCACTGCACCTATCGAAGGTAAAACGGTGCTAATTGTGGTAAACAGTTACCAAGATTGAAAGAAACCACTGGCATCTGCAGCCAGCCAACTCCACTGCAACAGTCGAATATCTGAGGAACACGGTCGCCTGGTTAGGACTTCCTGTTTGCTTGGTGTCCAATAATGGAACACCATTCCCCGGCATGCTGTTTACCGACTTCATTACTCAGAATGGAATTGGCCACCTAAGGACTGCACCTAACTATCCACAGTCAAACAGACTTCCCGAGAGAGCTGTCAGAACGATCAAGGACAGTCTAAAGAAACTCTCGGGTGGTTTTTTGGCCGCATACTTGCCAAGATGGCTCCTTGTGTACCGTCGCACACCGCCTACCACAGGAGGACAATCTCCAACAGAGCTCGTGTTCAACTTTTGTCCTAGAGTTTGCTGCATGGACCTCATCACTGAGACCCAGGAGCCAAAGGTAGACCTGGAAAGACCTAGCAACCTCAAAGAAAGCAGCCCTGTTTTTGAAAGAAACATGGGAGCTGTAGAACAATGGGGACCAAGATCATCTTCCAGGTTGTCGAAAACTGCATGACTTTGGTAAAATCCACCATGGCACAATGAAGCAGCACCTGGGCCAGTTGTGCCCCAGACGCTTTAACTCAACTCATTTCTAGTCAGATGATGATATTACCACTGGGCACTAACTTGATTGGCAGTTAACAAGTGAAAAAACCAGGCTATGGACCAGGAACTGAGCAGGCATTTTAAGCAGTGCAAGGGTGCCCCACTCAGGCACGGGGGACACCAACCAAGATGAACCTTTAGCTTGTGCGGCAAAGTGTTGGATCAGGCCACCACCAGGGGTCAGTGTTTCTGGGGGCTTCCCTGTGCAACGGCCATGGGCTTTCTCTCTTTTCCCACACTTTCCAGTGACCATGCAACAAATATGTATGACACGGCCATGTCAATTATTCCCTAATAAACAAATAGGTATGATCCTTGCACTCCATGGATGAAGCAGCCACCAACAATTTCAACATTGGTCTGTATGGAGTCAAAAAACAAGGAAATAAAGGAACTTCTGACACACAACTATTCTTGATGCATGCACACAATAGACTACTTCCATAAAGCCCTGCATGCAACACGGCGCGCGTTGCACTCTGGGAACTAGTTGGCCAGGGAGGAGAGTGGCATGGTTTCAGTTTCGATCGACACGTCGACCAGAGATTACACACAGAGCGTGGACTATAAACGGCCATTATCTTATGTTTTCTGGTCCCGAGAGCGTCATTTGTGGTCTATAAACTAACCTAAATGGCCAGACCTCGAAGCTTTAGCACAAGCTCGAGACGTATATAGCGTCTCTTAACACATGCTTGTTCTATTTTTGTACTTGAGCCTTTTTGTTAGCGTTTCGAGGTATCTGGACGAGCCAGTGCTGGGAATCTCGACGCTGCGAAGCTCGGGGATCTTGCTTATGTACGAATCAACAGGCTGTAGCAACCAATAAGTATGCATACATCAAGCTCGCGCCTTTACATTATATGTTGTTGATCAGGAAGTTTGTTCGTTTCGTGCGTCCATAGAAAAAATATTACTTTTTGCAATTACTGTTTTCTTAATACGCCTGTGTATGCGAAGTAAAACTCGGAGGTGCCATTGAAAACCTTCTTATCTCTTATCTGTACTGACCCGCAGCCCTGCACGAAGCGAAGTCCCCACCCACTTGCATTTTACTAATATTCAACATCGCGTATGCACGTAAAGTTATCCTGCAATCGTATAGGCACATTCGCGCATACAAACCGTTTTAAGAAAGCAAAAGTCGAGCACTTGTGTGAAAAATGTTGCACCATTCGCCAGAAGTACGCCGGACGGGTATGAACCCCTATGCGGTGCGCCAAACGAACGAAATTTTTCAAAGTGCATTTGACGGTTGCTAATGGCCATAATATTTGTCATGTGTTAGCTTTCTTCCTGCCTGAGTATGCCGCGATAATTTCGGACACACCGTTCAGGCATAGATCTTGGGCGTCAGGAAAAGCCCGTCCAAAAAGGCTTAGCGAGGAGTAGGGGACGCTTGTTAGGGCCTCCGTCGTAGCTAGCCCATCTCCGCGTTTGCGAAAACTTAATCTTCTATCAGCATAAAATTTGAGTGGGAGATATATGATGACACGAGGAAGACATCATAGTAACTTTGGTGCAGTAGTGAGGTCGAATTTATTGCGTTTCCTTAAAAGTTTACGCGTCAACGCTGGGCTCAACTTTGATACTCCTGTGAGAATGCGGCTTGCTTTTTGCCCAATGAAGTAACAAGAAGCGGACGTTTGGCAAACAAAATAGGTGAAAGGCTCCAGGTGAACAAATTTCAGTTCTACTTCACTGGTACTAGACGGGATTATTGAAATTGAACTCAAAGATGCACTCGTTAAGGTAACTAAGCCACGTCTTACTACGTTTGCATACGCACTCAAATATCCGGTGTTTCGGGTACCAAAAAAAGTGCC
This sequence comes from Ixodes scapularis, assembly GCF_016920785.2. Classification (NCBI taxonomy): domain Eukaryota; kingdom Metazoa; phylum Arthropoda; class Arachnida; order Ixodida; family Ixodidae; genus Ixodes; species Ixodes scapularis. Next base: position 186,066,790 of record NW_024609857.1, read on the forward strand.
CCGGCCTTCGTTTTGTATCGCTCGAGAATGAGTATATTGTACATTCGTAAAAAAGTCAGATAATCGAAAACGCAAGCAGTGCGTTCGGTCGCAGCGTGATAGCATGAGATGAATCTGCTCAGTCGAAACCGAAACTGAGTGGCCAACTAGTTCCCAGAATGCACTGCATGGTATTTCGCCGCAATGGGGCGCATCGGTTTTGGAAGAAGTCCATTGGCCAGCAGTCTCCTTGCAACATCCTGGACACAGCAACAAAACCCAGCCCTTGCACCTGTTACACTGAGTACGAGCGTCCGACAAAAACTAACTCACGGAAAGGAAATGGCGGCAGTTAGGTCTACTGCAAACGAACTAACACACAGATACCTGACAATAATTAAGTCTGCAACTACAATGAAATAAAATGAGACAGACCCAAAAGCTGCAACCGATGACCATGGAGGGGACATGGGTCTCGTGCCTCTGCAAGAAAAAACACAGAAACTGCAAAATTAAAATAGGCAAGTGGATAAACCAAAAGGGTCGGAGGCAAAGCATAGGCTCCCAGAAGCGTAAAGGTGCTGCACGGTGAAGGCTCACATGGAAAGCTCATGAAGTAAAGGGATGGCTTGCAAATGTCTTAAGCAAGTGCAGAAGTGAAAAACTTGAGGATACAGAGAGAGTGCATATTTCGAGGTGTGCGAATGACACGAGGAAAGTGAACAGAAGAATGACAGGGGAAAAGACAAGCTAACATGGGCAGGAAGTCTCTGCATAGGCTTTCATGCAAGACACCAGGAAGGAAAGTGTAGGCTACAAACATCCACATGAAGCAAAAAGGGATGAGTGAAACATAAGCAGTGCACAGCACAAGGAGGAGGACAAGAAAAAAAAAAACATGATACAGAAGAGCAAGATTGCATGACAGCGAAAGCTTCACATAGGCCTACACGTAGAGCAGAAGAAAAATTGCTCCCCACAAAGAACCGTAGCAAGCGTAAAAAAATTCAGAGGCTTCATGCAGCCATACGCACAGAGCACAATAAAAAAAAAAAGCTTCCCACAAACATCCGAAGCAAGCGTAAAAGTAAAAGAATATTCTGGGACCTCACTCAGGCTTACATGCAGAGCATAAGAAAAAGCAAGCTTCCCACAAAGAGCTGAAGAAAGTGTGAAAAAAATTTAGATGCTTCACGCAAACTTACACGCAGAGCACAAGAAAAAGAAAGGGTTCCCACAAACATCTGAAGCAAGCATGAAAAAAATCCAGAGGCTTCATGCAGGCTTGCACATAGAGCATAAGAAAAAGAGCTTCCCACAAACATCTCTAGTAAGCGTAAAACAAATTCAGAGGCGCCACACAGGTTTACAGGCAGAGCCTAAGAAAAAAAGCGTTCTGCAAAGACCCATAGCAAGTGTAAAAAAAATTCAGAGGCCTCAGGCAGAGCACAAAAAAATGGGCTTCTCACAGACCCGTAGCAAGCATAAAAAAAGTACAGATGCTTACAAGCACAGCACAAGAAACTTCCCACAAACATGTGTAGCAAGCATTAAAAAAAATGCAGAGGCTTCACGTAGGCTTATATGGAGATCACAAGAAAAAGGGCCTCGCACAAACAACCGTTGCAAGAGTAAAAAAAATTCAGAAGTGCCTCGGTAAAGAAGGAACGCAAAAAATGAAAGCTGCCCTTAACACAAAGAAGAAAGCAAAGTAAAAACAAAATGAGAACGGGACAACAGTTTCATCAACTAAGGCAATCTAAAACACTAATTAGTTTTCCGAGGTCCTGCCATCGACTGCCGAAGTCCCTGCGTTCAGCTGCCCCAGCCGCCAACTCGCGACTTTTTTCCCGCAGGAACAGTTGCAGCCGTGCATGGCAGAATCGCCTGATGAGCTTCATTTTGATTTCATGGCGGTCGGGCAGCTGAACACATTGGCTCTCTGCAGCCATCCTCGCCGATAGGCCGTCCAGGATGCCCCGTGCATGCATCATATCCGCAATGAGGCTGCGAAAGACACTTTCACAAATTGTGAAGAGGGCGCGTGCAGCTTCAGAGGGGCAGGTCAGAGCGTCAGGGACATAACTCTTTAGCCTGAGGAGGCTATTTGCAGGTGCCATGGGGACTTGAACAGCTGCAGCACACGTGTCACATGTAGCATTATGTTTTACAACTCTTCGTACCACATACCCGCGTAATAGTCAAAGCTATTCTCCTCAGGTTGTGACATGGCGAGTTCTACCTCCTCAAGAAAAATGTCGGTGGGCACAGCAGGTTGTACATCCAAGTCTGCGAGGTCAGCCAGGTAAAAGGAGGCATCGTCCAGTTCGTAGGACCCTGCCTTGGACGCCTTCAGGTACTGCGAGTGTGTGATGATTTTCAAGGTCATCTTAAACTCCAAGAAGTTGGGATAGGGTTGCCCTGTCGCATTACCGAAAACACGTTTTCATGGCAGTCCTGCGTGAATCTGGATGTGAGCACAAATGAAAAAGAATGTCCCTCAATGAGACTTTGCTGCAGGTCTAGAATGGACTTGGTAGAGAGGATTATCCCCGCCTGCACTGGCTTGAACGCCCCATCCCCAATAGTGAGGTGGAGAAAAAGATCCTTAAATTTGACCAGAAAGTCAAGGGTGTTCTTGTAGCAGGCCTTATTTTGCCTGCTGATCGCAAGGACTGGGTGCCTGCTGCTCATAAGATCAAACCATTTGTTGACCTGTTCCAAGAACCAAGCCGTGGTGAGGAAGTTGGTGCTCCAGCCATGATTCTCCACCAGGAAGCGCAGGGCAGTGGCCGTGGAGTGACTGAGGACCCGTAGGGCAGTGCTCACCTACAAACACAGAACTGCTTTAGATCATCAAGTGTATGCAATGTTTGGTAAACTCGACTGAAGGAATCAATGATTTGAAACTTCCCCCTCAGTCAATAAAAGAACAGCATGGGCACTAAACGAAGAAAAGGCTGCTAACTTCCATTATTGTTGTCCATACGAATGGTTTTTGCTGGTTTTTTACGAGTTTTTTCCACTCTCTTAAAGTTGGCAGTTCCACTTGATGAGCAAAGGTGATGAATGCCAGCACTGAAGTAAAGTACACTCCATGGTTACTTTGGTAGCTGTGCGTTGCTAAAAGTGTCACCGACTCCGATTTGTGAACCACTGACTGATTTTGTTGAAAACACTTTAAGGGAAGCTAAAGAGGTTCTCCAAAAAAAAATGAGTTAGAGGTAAATTCTTCCGTATTTGTATCCTGCAAATTTGAATATGCACTATTTGCTCAAGAAGTATCACCCAACGCAAAGAAATATTTAAAAAATTCACTCGGCATGATGTCACGTCAAGAACTTTCACCTGGCCACCGAAGCTCAAGCACCATCTCTCGTGCAGTGTTCCGGCACATGTGACCAGCCTTGCCCAATGCAGCGTTTTTTTTTTCTCGTGAAATGGTGCGTCATCTGCTACAGACGCCTAGTTCCCGCTACAATCTTTCACGCCTGACCAACATCCGCTAAATCTTTTATGAAAGTTTATAGGTGTACTAAACTTACGTCAAAACAAACAGGCGAGTGAAAATCGTGAGCATGAGGTGAATCGCACACAATTTGTCGACCACTCAAATAAGCTTGCAATAGCTGCAGAGATTCCGAGGATCCTTGTTGCGACGCTGCTGTCTCTCAGAAATTTCCTCCTAGCTTCTTACACCTCGGGAGGGCGGGGCTTCAGCGCTATGGTCAAAATGCTTTGATGGCTACTCCGGGCCTCAAATTGACAAATAATTTTAATATTCGTGATACTGGAGGCCATATGAAGATGATGCAAGTGTTTTTTAAAGGTACAAAACCGCTTTAGTTTCCCCTTAAGCAGGCACGTGCGAATAACGAATTTTATGTTTCAAGCGAATAAGAAGCTAATAGTGACTTGGGTCGAATAATTTCGAATCGCATATTGAATAATTGCTGTGCCTTTCTGATACTGCCATTGCGCTCAGCTTCCGCCATCTTGACAGTGTTGATGTCAAGATGGCGGAAGGTAGCTTAGCTTAATGGAAGCTAACCTAAGTTAGCTTCCAGTCGTGTGTAACTAGCTTAGCTAGCTACAAACAAGCTAAGCTACATGCTAACTTAGCTTAGCACTCTTACCTTAGTACACATTTTTCAAAACATTATAGTATTTGAGTGATGGATGTGTGTGAACGAGTATGAATAAAAAGTCATTTTAGATATGATATAAAGACTATCATACCTAAAACACCTAATATGAAGGGGCACACAGTAATCCACTGAAATGAGGTTAGACAAGAGCAATTTTGAGTATGTTTTGTTCACGTTCTCAAGGATGTGCGTAAATTCTGCAGTTGCTAATCGAAGCAACAAATGAAGCTTGTCATTTAGTTCTCCTTGTCAACAGCCTTTTTCCTGTAGAGATAGCTTTCTAGTGCACAAACTCAGCACGTGAGCAATGATTATACTTTGTAAAGGAAAATCTAGCTGGTTTCATTTAGGTTATTCTCAAGTATCTGCCTACCCACTGCCAAGGCTCAGTTAATTCTGATCTAAATTACTGAATGACTCTCGCTTCAAATAAATCAAGCCATACATAGAGATTGTAAGTAGATGAGAGATTTGTCAGTCCTCTTGCTATACCCAAATATTCGTTTTAAATCTTAGACTAAAGAAATGATGCGCAATGATGCACACTGCTTGACGGGACCTCAATTGTAGAGTAACACATATTCATGGTAAAAGCCAGTTGTTGTTTTTTTTGGCCTTGAGGTAAGCACTCATATTGACCAGGAACATGAACAATCATTACGCTACATTACAATGTTTTCCTGAATTCGTCGCACACGCGCGTGACCTCTTCTTCTCTGGAGGTGTGCCTTCCACTCAATGCACAATCGCAGTGCCTGCGAAATACGCACGATGACGGTGTTTTCTCTGTAAGTGTCGCTTCTGCACAGCACACCGGTGCTCCTTAAGAAGCGCACTCAACTGTGCTAACTCGCTGCAATCGCGACTTTGTCAGCACTTAGAAAGTGTGCACATCACCGAACGAACGGCACGCGGCCAACTCATCGCGAGTCCCAAGGGCAACTGATAAGAGCGCTAGAGCGATCTCGACATCACAGGACACAGGACACACACGATTGGTAGGTGAGATGATGACGTTTTATTCTAGTAGGGCCGCGCCAATCACGGGGTGCAGATTTGACCTACCTTCCACTACATTAATGGGACGCTTAGTACCTGGGAATGGTGACTAGAATGACGTCACGTGAGAACTGTGTATAGCCATAGGCTGGGGATGGAAACATGTGCAGCATGTGCTGAGCTGTAAACAATGTTTAATTTTGGCCATTCGTGTGCAGAGATTAGTCATGAGCTGCCCAAATGTTTGCCGAGGCACTTATTGTCACGAACCCAAGTCAAGTGTTCATGCAGTGCTCGTATGGAATCCATAAGCCTCATTCGACCATCATCACCACAGGGTGCTCTCCTAGACACCGTCAGCATAATTACCTCCATGGTCGCATCAGCAAGGTTACAAAAATTGGGAGTGAAGGAAACACTCCCCCTCTAAACTTGAATTCACATCTCGACGAGTGCAAGATACTGAGGTCAAACTAGTGCTGTATGCCTGCGATGAGAGAATCATTCCAACACAATATCAATAATCTACCCCTTCATACCACACTGCAACTAAATGAAAAAGGAACCATGACACCAACTTATCATTTAAAAATAAATTGTGTAAAATACAAAAACACTACAGTTACTAACAAGGATATTATACCTGCAAATAATCAACAGGGAGCTTTGAAGCATTTGAGTAGCCTGACAACAAACTTGCCTTCAAGCCGCCGCCCTAGAGTTCTAGACGACGGCAATGGGAAGCTCCCCTCCAGTAGCAAGTCGTAGCCCAAGCTGCCACATGCAGATCGCATCTGCAGCGACTTCTTCACCGTCTCATTAGACCACTTGGACCCCCTGTTGCTGGATCTCGATAGAGCTGCCAGTTGGTCCACAGTGAAGAACTCGTGCAAGTGAGACCGGAATGTCGCTTCCCTTGTCTTTTGTAAGGCAGCCTGCCTCACCAAGCGATGATTCTCGTTCTCCAGCTGCCTGATCTTCCGGCTCATCTGAAGAAAGACATCTTCAGTGAGCCTAGGTGAAACGGGTGATGGAGAAAGAGGCTGTAGGGTTCGCTCAGAGGTCTTGGCCGCTGGTTGCCACAAACACGGTACAAGAATTGGGTGTCGCCCACCTCATGAGATCACTCCAAGCAGTGCAAGAACCATGACACATACCCAGCTGGTGGAGGCCGCCGACACCAAGGTGCCGAGGGCAGCTGCGCTGGCCTGGCCGCGCTGGTAGTCACTGGTCACCTGCAGCGAAGGGTGCGGTGGTATTGCTACACGGGGGTATGCAGGACCCTGGAAGATGCTTACGAAGCACGCCCCGCTGGTGGTGGGGAGTGGCTGCGTTAGCAGGCCGCCCTGCAGGGCCGCTCCAGAGGTCCTGGCTGCTGGTTGCTGCAAACACGGTACGAGAATCGGGTGATTCCCACCTCACAAGATCACTCCAAGCCGTGCAAGAACCACACACCCAGCTGATGGTGTCTGCCGACACCAAGGTGCCGAGGGCAGCTGCGCTGGCCTGGCCGCGCTGGTTGTCACTGGTCACCTGCAGCGAAGGGTGCGGTGGTATTGCTACACGGGGGTACGCAGGACCCTGGAAGATGCTTACGAAGCACGCCCCGCTGGTGGTGGGGAGCGGCTGCGTTAGCAGGCCGCCCTGCAGGGCCGCTCCAGAGGTCCTGGCTGCTGGTTGCTGCAAACACGGTACGAGAATCGGGTGATTCCCACCTCACAAGATCACTCCAAGCCGTGCAAGAACCACACACCCAGCTGATGGTGTCTGCCGACACCAAGGTGCCGAGGGCAGCTGCGCTGGCCTGGCCGCGCTGGTTGTCACTGGTCACCTGCAGCGAAGGGTGCGGTGGTATTGCTACACGGGGGTACGCAGGACCCTGGAAGATGCTTACGAAGCACGCCCCGCTGGTGGTGGGGAGTGGCTGCGTTAGCAGGCCGCCCTGCAGGGCCGCTCCAGAGGTCCTGGCTGCTGGTTGCTGCAAACACGGTACGAGAATCGGGTGATTCCCACCTCACAAGATCACTCCAAGCCGTGCAAGAACCACACACCCAGCTGATGGTGTCTGCCGACACCAAGGTGCCGAGGGCAGCTGCGCTGGCCTGGCCGCGCTGGTTGTCACTGGTCACCTGCAGCGAAGGGTGCGGTGGTATTGCTACACGGGGGTACGCAGGACCCTGGAAGATGCTTACGAAGCACGCCCCGCTGGTGGTGGGGAGCGGCTGCGTTAGCAGGCCGCCCTGCAGGGCCGCTCCAGAGGTCCTGGCTGCTGGTTGCTGCAAACACGGTACGAGAATCGGGTGATTCCCACCTCACAAGATCACTCCAAGCCGTGCAAGAACCACACACCCAGCTGATGGTGTCTGCCGACACCAAGGTGCCGAGGGCAGCTGCGCTGGCCTGGCCGCGCTGGTTGTCACTGGTCACCTGCAGCGAAGGGTGAGGTGGTATTGCTACACGGGGGTACGCAGGACCCTGGAAGATGCTTACGAAGCACGCCCCGCTGGTGGTGGGGAGCGGCTGCGTTAGCAGGCCGCCCTGCAGGGCCGCTCCAGAGGTCCTGGCTGCTGGTTGCTGCAAACACGGTATGAGAATCGGGTTATTCCCACCTCACAAGATCACTCCAAGCCGTGCAAGAACCACATACCCAGCTGGTGGAGTCTGCCGACACCAAGGTGCCGCGGGCAGCTGAGCTGGCCTGGCCGCGCTGGTTGTCACTGGTCACCTGCGGCGAAGAGCGTGGTGGTATTGCTACACGGGGGTACGCAGGACCCTGGAAGATGCTTACGAAGCACGCCCCGCTGGTGGTGGGGAGCGGCTGCGTTAGCAGGCCGACCTGCAGGGTCGCTCCGGAGGTCCTGGCCGCTGGTTGCTGCAAACACGGTACGAGAATCCTTGTTTTGCAGAAATATGGGTTCGAGAATAAATGGATTTGTCGCCCTTTCTCTCTTCATGCTGGCCGAGCGGAGAGGGACGAAGGCTTCTTTGTATTTACCTCGGGGTGAAAGATTATCCTCAAGGGGGACAAAAGTGGTTTTGGGGGAGCTCTATCTAAGTCAATGCGACACAATAAGCCAACGGGACGCAGTGGACGTGCCTGCGGCCAGGGAACTCTCGTCTTTTAGCCATGCACTCTCGAACCACTAATTCTGCAAATGGTCCACTGGGTGTTGCCCACCTCACGAGATCACTCCAAGCCATGCAAGAACCATGACAGATACTTAGCTGGTGAGGCTGTCATAACATTACAAGGCAGCTGAGAGTGATGAATGCCTCATGCATTAACTTAATAGAAGCAACAGAATATGAGTTATTGGGTTTTGACTTACATTTCCATGAGGCGGGGTTTTGTGCTGTGTCAGGCTGCAACACTGAATGATGGTGTCTCATGCACTCTTGCACAAGGACCACTCCGATTTAAAAAAAAAAAAGGTCTCTGACATGGAACAGAGATGTCAACAGCCTACCAAGTCCACATTATTATAGGTCACCTGTGCCTCTTTCAAATCATATCAGTAAAAACATCTTAACACAAGATAAATTATTGCTTTTAATTCACTCTCATAATCTAGGTAAATATCAAAAGAACAAAAATCTCACTTATCCTCGTTACACACACTCACTTGACTTTCAGAATGCAGAAACAAGCTCGGAACAGCTGTGGCTTTTAGCCTCCTCCAGCCGTCAGAGCACCTCGTCTGGAACTGGGAGGGCTCGAAGTGGTCCTGCAGCGAATAACGTTTTGGTAGACGTCAAAACTGTGTATTCAGCCGCTCGCGTCACAGTACAGTTATTCCGCTGACGAGAGGCTCACGCTTTCAAAATACGCGATCTTACAAATCCATCATCGCACGACCGCCACAGGCCTGAACCACTCGTCTTTCTGCGGTGAAGCGAAAGCGCACAGGACGCTTCCACGGCAGTAGAGAATAGATCACAAAATACACGGTTTCGTCACAGTGCACTCGCGTCCACCGTGCTCGCGTCACAATATTAACAATGAACAATACCTCACCTCGCAAAGGTACGTTCTGTCGGGAGGTTTCCACCCCGCGCCACGCCTGATTCCTGAAAGCCACAGTTTCCGTCTCCTCGGGGATTTCGGCAGCTTGAACAAGCGAATTCCTCTGGAAGCTCTGTTCCGGCACTTCAGAGCACAACAACGACCCATTTTTCAAACAAGACCGGAACGGCGGAACTCCCGCGGCTACACAAACTTTTGTTTACGTTATTTCAACGCACGTGTCTGCGTGCGCATTCGTTTATTCTACCATTAAAGAAGGCTATGACGAAAAGCTCACATGCACCAAGTTTTCAGTCACCGAGCGTTAACTTTTTAACTCTAGCGACGCTAAAATGAAATTACCGAACCCTGCTTTACTTTTGAGGCTCACGACCACCGCTAGGGGAGGTTTTGCGGCTTGTGATTGGCCACGAGCGGCCTGTCAATCAACTATTCGACCAATAGATTTTCGCCCCATTGATACCAATGAATGGCCAAACTCTCCCAATATACGGCTCTGCGCTACTCTGCTTCGAAGGAGCTATATAGTGCTGTAGCAACGGCTGCCAAACGGACGCTGATTACAATAGCGATGGTCTTCCGCAGTCTCCAGAAGGCTCCTTTTGTTTGCTTTGACAACGAAACTAAGCAAATGAATATTATATTACTAAGAGTAAAGTGAGTGTGATGTTGTAAAATATTAACAAAAATTTAATTCATCTTAGGTTTTATCTAAACTTTAGTTGTTTTTTGTTTTTTTTTAGTGTAAAACCGAAACTATCTTAATCAGCGTTTCGTTCGTCGTATACGCTTCCGTGCGTGTGTGCGTTCAAGCGCCCGTGTTCGTAATCGCGTGTGGACGCGTCCGCGTGTTTGTTTGTGCGTGCGTCTGTGATTGTGCGTCCGTGTGCGTCTGCATGCGTGCGTGCGTTTGCGCGTGTGCACGCGTGCGTACGCGCGTTTTTGTATGTGTCTGTCTACGCGCGCTTAAGTGTATCTCTTTGTGCGTTTTATTGAACTACGCCAGAAAGAAGACTAATTGGATGTCCCTGGACACTGCAATAAACACTAAATGAATTTATTATTATTATTATTATTCTCATTATAATTGAAATATGCCAGCGCGAAGTCGAGAGGTTCTTCCTTAGCCCTGCAGTAAACTCTAGTTGATTGATTGATTGAGCTTTATTTTTGCCGCTCGTGATTTGAGACAGATGCCAATCGGCCACTTCCGCAAATAGGGCGAAGATCCGTCGCTCTTCTAAATATCGCGCTTCGAACGTACCTCGAGAAGTCCGACGTCTTGATTGTCTCGATTTCAGCAGTTTCATTACCAATATGGTCAGTTCAATTACACTATGTACAGTTTGAAAGTTTGGTACAACCAGTTCCAATAATATATATTTTTAATATGTTATGACGACGATTTCCGCACGTATAGCAGGCGACACAAAACTTATGGAATTTTCAATTTAAAACTTTTACACTTAAAGGGGAAAGCTCAACATTGTACTGTTCTAGACAGAGGAGAGACTCGTACATGAGTCCAAGTCTTTAAGAAAGTGGTGAATTTTGAAAAAAAACAAAAACGAACGCTTCCTTCTTTTCTGGTGTGTTTTCGCAACTCACCACATAAGTAAAACAAAATCGAAAATTAATTTAAAAAAAAACAATATTGCGAAGAGTTTAAGTGGAAGAAGTTTTTAGTAACTGGAACAAATGTAGGCTGAACAGGTGACGAGCCTACTTTAAATGCGCGTTTTCCATTTAACAAAAAAAAATCAATTATAGATAGAAAAAATAAACAAGCGTTCCGCTTAAACCCGTTTGATCCGCTAAAATTTTGCCAGGACTTAGTCAAAATTAGGGGAACGCCAGCCTTGTGCAGAACTTAACTTGTTGACCGGGAGTGCGCTACTTCTATAATCCTAAACAATACTAATGGCGCGCCTAAATTATACTTGAAGTGTCAGCGGTTCCTTTGAGCGTACTTGGTGTAGGCTAGTAGTTATATGATCTAAACATACTTGGCAAGTATACTAGGATCATGGAACGACCCCGGAATGCCATATTCTACAACTCTACTTTTTGTAATATTCTATTACACTCCCTGCCTTATAGTATACTAGAAGTATGTCGAGTATACTTTTATTACGCCCTTTTTCGCTAAGGGGTCTGGTAAAGTACCGCGATAAAGCTACACTGGGTCAAAGAAAGAGCAGTCGGCGATGTGTATAATTTATTACTGAGGTAAAAAAAAAGTACAGTAAATTTGTTTGGGACAAGCTGTAGTCAACTTTGGAAGCTAGACCTTTATCCGAACATATGCACTCACGCATCGCTTTCTAAGGAGGGCATCAGCTGCAGTTAAATCTAAACTACCTCAGTTCAGATCTTCCTATTAACATCTCGGTAACGCGAAAGCACTTGCACTCATCAGAATTGCCGTGCTCGAAAAGCCGCGCGGTGCATGACACTGCTTCGCGCAAACGCCGGCAGCCGTGCTTGTGATATTGGCACGGGTGGTGGCCAATAAACAATAAATGAACAGAAAGAAATAAACGTTTAATGTGGCGAACTTGTGCCAAAAAACAAAAGGGTACAAACGATAATAACGAAGCGTCACGGGCGTCGAAATAGGCGTAGCAGCAGAGTCGAACGCTGGGCGAAAAACTGACTGCAGATCAGCACGCGGAGTCCCTTATGTACGCGCGTTGGGTTCTGGAACAATCCGCCTAGATTGTTCGGCGACTGGAACATTCAGAACTCGATCTGACGAGAATGTTCTCGAACTCACGAGAACGCAAGGAAAGAACAAATAAAAGAGCATTCCACTGACTGGAATCGAACCTAGACTCTTTGCACGACAGTCAAGCACGGTAACCACTCGGCCACGCGCGCGGTCGCTCGCTGACGAGCGTGGCATTACTCCCCCCTTTAAAAAGGCATCGTCTCGATGCCACGTAAAAGGCAAAAAAACAGAGCGAAACAAACAAAAAAATGGGAACCTACGGAGGCTCGCAAAACACAATCCTATCAAGCGGTGCACAAGATCACAGTTCGCAGTATTATCGCGTGTAGTACGGCTTGAGGCGCACGACGTGGACGGCTTCCGGTCGTGGAGCGCGGCGTGATGAAGTCCGTGTTCCGTCGGGCATCACCTCGTAGTTCAGATCCCCGAGTCGACGAAGTACTTTGTAGGGTCTGAAGTAGCGCTTTAGGAGTTTCTCACTGAGACCACGGCGGCGGATCGGTGTCCACACCCACACCATGTCTCCGGGCTGGAAGTGGACGTCCCGACGACGAAGGTTGTAGCGGCCAGTGTCGACACGTTGTTGGGCTTGAATACGGTGTCTGGCGAGCTGGCGGACTACTTCTGCCCGTTGGGCAACCACCTGGGCGTCGTCGCTTCCGTCGAGAGCCGGTTCGTGGGGTAACATTGCGTCCAGCATTGTCGTTACTTTACGACCATGAACCAGTTGGAAGGGTGTCACCCCGGTGGTCTCTTGCACGGCCGTGTTGTATGCAAATCTGACGTACGGCAACACCTCGTCCCATGTCTTGTGCTCCACGTCGACGTACATGGAGATCATGTCGGCGGTGGTCTTGTTGAGTCTCTCCGTCAGCCCGTTGGTCTGCGGGTAGTACGCCGTTGTGCGCCGATGGCTAGTGTGGCTGAGACGAAGGATTTCTTGCGTCAGCTGAGCCATGAACGATGATCCACGGTCAGAGATCAAAACTTCGGGAGCGCCGTGCCGGAGGACGATGGATTCGATAAAGAACTTGGCGACTTCCACAGCAGTCCCTACAGGAAGGGCTTTCGTTTCGGCATACCGTGTGAGATAATCTGTGGCGACAATAATCCATCTGTTTCCTTGCGTCGATGGTGGAAAAGGACCAAGTAGATCCATTCCGATCTGCTGGAACGGTACGGTTGGGGGAGCGATCGGATGCAGGAGACCCGCCGGCTTCGTCGGCGGTTTCTTGCGTCGCTGGCACTCGTGGCAGGACCGTGTGTAGAAGTGAACGGTCTTCGGCAGCTTGGGCCAGTAATACCTTTCACGAATTCGGGCCAGCGTACGGCTTTAACCAAGGTGTCCGGACGTCGGGTCGTCGTGACAGGCTTGGAAGATCTCCGCTCTAAGGTCGGTGGGGATTACCAGCAGCCATGGTGTGCTGTTGTCTCCGAAGTTCTCCTTGTAAAGTACACCTTGTCGGAGGACGAAAGTCGGCAGGGCTCTCGAGAAGACACGGGGGACAGTACCCCCTCGTCCTTCGAGGTGCTCGATTAGCGCGCGCAGCTCAGGATCGTCTCTTTGACGTCGTGACATGTCGTCGGTGTTCACTGCACCTAGGAAGCACTCGTCGTCTTCGTCGTTGCTGCTGCCCGAAGGTGTTTCGATGGGGGCTCTGGACAGGCAGTCGGCGTCGCTGTGATTGCGGCCTGACTTGTAGACCACAGTCATGTTGAACTCTTGGAGTCGTAGACTCCATCGAGCGAGGCGTCCTGACGGGTCCTTGAGGTTCGCAAGCCAGCAGAGCGAGTGGTGGTCCGTGACTACACGGAACGGGCTCCCGTACAAATACGGACGAAACTTCGTGATTGCCCAGACGACAGCAAGGCATTCTTTCTCAGTCGTGGAGTAATTTTTCTCTGCCTTGGACAGTGTCCGAGTTGCGTAGGTGATAACTCGCTCGGTGCCGTCTTGCGCTTGAACCAGTACCGCGCCAAGTCCAGCGTTACTTGCGTCCGTGTGAATTTCGGTTTCCGCATCTTGATCGAAATGTCCTAGAACAGGAGGAGTCTGCAGTCGTCGCTTCAGCTCGTCGAATGAGTGTTGCTGCTTCTCGGCCCCTTCGAACTTCTCGGCGTCCTTTGTGAGGTTTGTGAGTGGTGCGGAAATCCTTGCAAAGTCCCGGATGAAGCGCCGATAGTAGGCACATAGTCCAAGAAACCTTCGCACGGCCTTCTTGTCTGTCGGTACTGGAAATGCTGTGACGGCGCGAGTTTTCTCTGGGTCGGGGCGAACGCCTTCGTTACTAACCACGTGACCTAGAAACTTCAGTTCGTCATAGGCAAACCGACACTTTGACGGCTTCAGGTTGAGTCCGGCGGTCCATATGGCTTGGAGAACTGCTCGGAGTCGTCGCAAGTGTTCGTCGAAGTCGCTGGAAAACACTACGAGGTCATCGAGGTAGACGAGACAGCTCTGCCACTTCAGTCCTGCCAGTACGGTGTCCATGACACGCTGGAAAGTTGCTGGAGCCGTGCACAGTCCGAAGGGCATCACCTTGAACTCGTACAGCCCATCTGGCGTGACGAAAGCTGTTTTCTCTCGGTCCCGTTCGTCGACTTCGATCTGCCAGTAGCCGCTCTTCAGGTCCATGGATGAAAAGTATCGGGAGTGGCGCAGCCGGTCTAACGTGTCGTCGATCCGGGGGAGTGGATTGACGTCTTTCTTCGTCACTGCGTTCAGCTGCCGGTAGTCCACGCAGAACCTAAGCGTTCCGTCCTTCTTCTTAACCAGTACAACTGGAGAGGCCCACGGACTGCTTGAGGGTTGGATTATGTCGTCATTCAGCATCTCTTGCACTTGCTCCTGGATCACCTCCCTTTCTTTAACGGAGACTCTGTACGGAGATCGATGCACAGGGCGCGCGTCGTCCTCGGTAACGATGCGGTGTTTCGCAATAGTGGTTTGGCGCACCCTCGACGACGTCGCGAAGCAGTCACTGTATTCGGCGAGAAGGTCACTTAGCTGCCGTCGTTTCGGGCCTGGAAGCTTGCGGTCAATGTCGAGCTGTGCTGGCGCCGTAATGTGTTGCTGAGGTGGGAATGATTCTTCAGCAATCGCGGCGATTTCGGCGGAGTTCCGAATTTCCTCGACGTTGCCTACAGCGGCACCTTTCGTGAGGTGTTGCGCTTCTTGCCGAAAGTTTGTCAGAAAGACCACGGTGGGCCCATCCTGAAGTTCAGCCACTCCTCTTGCGACGCCTATTCCTCGTTCTAGGAGTAATTGAAGGTTGCCTTCAAGAACAACTTCGCCGCAGGTAGCTACATCGGCCACTACGGGTACGACAACACTTGATCGCGGCGGCAGGTTCACGTGGTCGGCAGCGACTCGGACGGCGGCTGACGCTGTTTGAGGTTTCTCTGAAGACGGAACGGGCTTGCGCAGCGTCAATCTGCTCTCACCAAGGTCGATGACGGCGCCGTATTCACACAGAAAATCCATGCCGAGAATAACGTCTCTGGAACAGTCTTGTAGAACGATGAACTTCACAGGGCACGTTTCACCGCGGATCTCGACGCGAGCAGTGCATCTCCCGATGGGTGTGATGAGGTGCCCTCCGGCGGTTGGTATTTGAGGTCCATCCCACGGCGTCGTGACTTTTCGAAGGCAGCGGGAGAGCCTCCCACCCAAGACTGAGTAGTCTGCTCCGGTGTCCACGAGTGCAGATGCGTCGTGGCCGTCGATGATGACGTTTAGACTATTGGACACCACTGCAGCGGCGTCGTTTTGGTCTCTGGTAGCGTTCGAGTGGGGGCCTCCCGACGTTCGTGGAGGATCTTGGCGTCGGTCGTCTTCGGCAACTCCACCTCCAGGGGTTGCCGCGCCTAGTTTCCCCGGCGAGGAGCGAGGGGGGACAGGCTTTCACGTCGTGGTCGGTGCATCGGCGAAGCTGGACGTCGCGGTGACGGCGACCGGAACTCTCGGCGGGACGCAGGCTCGGGGGACTGAGGTCGTCGCAGGTACTCGTCTATCTCGACAGGGCGTTCACCATGACGGGGGCGCGGGTCGTTCGGGTGGAACCCACGTAGCCCGAGTCGTCGGTATGGGCATCGGCGGTAGGTGTGGTCCGCTTCCCCGCAATGGAAGCACAGAGGGCGTCGGTCGGGCGTTCGCCACACGTCGGTTTTGCGGGGTACGCGAGGGTCCGGGCAGGCGTACTGGACCTGGTCGTCGTGGCGTCTGTCGTGCTGCGCCGCAGGAGACTGACGTCGGGGCGGCGTGACATAGGTGCGACGAGGAGGCGGTGGCCGTCGGGCACTGCGGCGTAACTCAACGTCGGTGGTTCCGGAGCGGTGCTGACGAGAACCTCAGGCTGCAGCGCTTGCTGGACTTCTTCCCTGACAATCTCGGCGATTGAGGGCGAAGCTGGGCTTGCGGCGGCAGGTAGAAGTCTCTTGAGCTCTTCCCGGACGACGTCTCGGATCATCTCGCAGG
Source organism: Ixodes scapularis (assembly GCF_016920785.2). NCBI lineage: Eukaryota > Metazoa > Arthropoda > Arachnida > Ixodida > Ixodidae > Ixodes > Ixodes scapularis. The sequence continues at coordinate 186,083,148 of NW_024609857.1, forward strand.
TGTCCGTGGTGTTGCAGCCGGAAGCCGAAAAGGATCCGACGCCGGGAACTCGGTGATAGTGGGTGGCTCGTGCTTGAAGGGCACGTTCGATGTTGGTGGCCTCCGTCATGAAGCCTTCGACGGTGGTAGGCGGGCTCCGCACAAGACCACCGAAAATGTTTTCCTTGACGCCACGCATCAAGACTCTGAGCTTCTTTGCTTCGGATGCTTCGGGATCGGCGCGGTTGCTCAATCGCAGGACATCTTCCACGAAGCTAACGACGCTCTCGTTAGGGCCTTAAATCCTCGCTTGAAGAAGCTCTTCCGCGCGTTCTCTTCGTTGCAGGTTCGTGAACGTTCTTAGCAACTCAGCCTTGAGTTGCTCCCATGAAGTGATCGAAGCTTCGTGGTTCTCGAACCAGTTCCGGGCGGTGGCTTCCAAGGCGAAGTAAGCGTTTTGCAGACACTGTTCCGGTGTCCACCCGTTATGACGGGCCACTCGTTCGTACTGTTGGACCCAGTCGTCGATGTCTTCGTGGCTTTCGCCGTGGAAGGAAGCCGGTGTCCGGGGAGCGATGGGTAGGTAGACGACGGCAGGAGCGGCGGGGGCCTGCGACTGGTTGTCCATCGTCGTCTTCTTCGGCTTGGGTTTGTCCAGGAGCAAACCGTACTCCGGATCCTCTCCCTTGGTGCGACGGCTGGTCCGACTTTCAGGTTCCGCGCTGAGTGGTCTTCTCAGCGAACTTGGAGTCGGGCTTGCACTGCGGGTCCTGGGAGGGACCCGCAGTGCAGAGTCGAACGCTGGGCGAAAAACTGACTGTAGATCAGCACGCGGAGTCCCTTATGTACGCGCGTTGGGTTCTGGAACAATCCGCCTAGGTTGTCCGGCGACTGGAACATTCAGAACTCGATCTGACGAGAATGTTCTCGAACTCACGAGAACGCAATGAAAGAACAAATAAAAGAGCATTCCACTGACTGGAATCGAACCCAGACTCTTCGCATGACAGTCAAGCACGGTAACCACTCGGCCACGCGCGCGGTCGCTCGCTGACGAGCGTGGCAATATTATGATAACAGAACGGAAGTGGTCGTCTCGGGATATGTTGGAAAATATTAATGACTCTATTTACATCATATCTTTCTGTAAAACATACATAAGTTGAAGAACAAAGAATATTGCTATAGACATGAACAGTGTTATAAGCAGCATTTGATATGCTATTAATTTATTCAACTAGTAACGGCTGGGAAATGGTGCTTAGAAAAGGAAGCACCATTAGCTAAGGCGCGGGGCCTGGAGCTCAACCTCTACCTAAAGTGCGTTTCGCAGCAAAAATACTGAGTTAATGAATTTTTATTAAAGAAACTAAACATTATTTTTTATGTAGGTGCCCTAAGTTCTCTCTTCAATATTATGTTGTTCATTTTAGTGTCACTTTAATTACTGCGCAGAGTTTATCGTTGGAGGGCACAACATTTCCCCAAAATCGTGAGGTTTTTTTTTGTGTTTTTTTGTTTTTTTCGCATTAGGAGTTGCAGAACCAGTTGTAGAAATATCGGCAGCTTTCTCTCTCTCATTCAACAGCAGAGATCAAGGGACCACGTGGTGTGCTGCCGTTTATGAAACTCCAGACTTCATCATACACACGCGCTATTCGACTGTTTGCAGACGACTGTGTGGTATACCGTCATATATCAAATCAATCAGACTGCATTGCCCTTCAAAAAGACTTGAATAGTACAATGCTATGGTGTGAAGCATGGCAAATGCAAATAAATGTAGAAAAAACGAAAAGGATGGCATTTACAAACCGCTCTTCCATTGTACATCATGACTATACCCTCATAGATTCCAAATTAGATAAAGTAACGTCATTTAAATATCTGGGTATTCATCTAAGTTCTAATCTTTCGTGGAATAATCATATAGACTACATTCTTGAAAGAGCAAATCAATCTTTAGGATTTATTAGAAGACATTTGCACATGGCAACAAAAAAAAAAAAAAACTACAAGCATACACTGCTCTGATTAGGCCAAAGTTGGAGTATGCATCTATAATTTCGAACCCGCATCAAAAGTATTTAAATGACCGGCTAGAACCTGTTCGAAACAGGGCAACTCAATTCATACTCAAACAATACGCACCTGTAAGCGTCACTCAACTTAAAGGCTTAATTGGCTTACAAACACTTCAGCAGAGAAGACATCTTGCTAGGCTATCGTATTTCCACAAGCTTTTTCACTCTTCAACTGAATTTCGCGAAAATAACGTCATCCCCCTCCCCCCCGTGTCTTTCCTCGTCATGATCACCTTAACATAGTTCATATTCCCTTCGCAAAAACTAACTTGTATAAATTTTCCCCTCTTCTGCAGGCCATAGACGACTGGAATGGGTTGGCAAGCGAAATCGCACAGTCAACGAACCATGACAGGTTTGTCTCAATGTTACGTGGCTCTTTATCATGACATCTATTTTGTTTTTTTCTTTTCTAAGTTTCACGTGTACGTTGGTACCTTTACATTTCCATTTCTTAATTTCACCATCCCTGAGTAAGTCCTTTCAATAAGGTTTTCCATGTACCCTCTTTTTAGTAGCACTTGTAAACTTCTCCTGTATTACTTTTTATTCATTTAAAAATTATTACATGCTGGTGTGCGTGACCATAGACCGTGTTACGAATTATTGAGTTCTGTTAGCGTGATTATGTTTCCTTTTATATTTTCATACAATTGCAACAATGTACGACTATGATGACATTCCATGTTCGCCCTCTATGAAATGCCCCCTGTGAGCCTTTAAAGGGGCACTCAAGTGCTTTTTGGAGAAGTTTGTTTTTGAAAGCACGCTGTTTGTTGGGCTTCAGTCAGTGAAAATGACCAGTTCTAGACGGCAAGACGTTGAAATAAACTCGCAGCAAAAGAAATACGCCGGCACTATTTCCTCTTGGGGAGTCCATCCTGTGTCCCCACCACCGCCAATAAAAATTGTGAATTTCGTGGAGATACCGAAAGTTACTAATATTGCTCTTTTTAGACATATGCACATTATATTTTGGCAACCACGTCAAATCTTACACTGTTAGCAAGTGCCGTGTATTTGGTGAATATTTGGGGTGAAAAACACGCTATTTACACAAATTACCATAAATTTACACGATGAGTAACGGATAATACGTTCAGATATCATGCGAGGTTGTAAAAAACGTGTTTTGGTTCGGTCATACACGCATAACCGTGTAGCCGACCTCGATAACACGCATCGCCTCCGGCGACGACCGCGGCATTGCCGGCTATCGAAGCACCGGAATGCTTGGGGACACACTTAGAAAGGACCGTCGAGACAAATGCCGCGGAAAGAAACATGTCTCGGAAGCAGATATGCACCAAAAGCAATTACGCCATGTCGCGGGACGTTGGCGAAACCCGCGAAACCCGCGCTTACCGTGGCTCGCCGCCATTTTCTGGTCGATGGCAATGCGGCTTCCCTCATGTCGCCCATGTTTGCATTTAGTTTAGAGCTCTTGATAATAGTTTCTTACACACCACAAGTAAAGTCATGGGTCCAATTATTCGTTCAAAACAGTTAAAATGAATATAAAAAGCGTGTCTTCGATGTGAACACGTGACATTGCAGTTGGTTTCGTTTTTGCTTCAACCTTCAACTGCTTCAACTGCAAGCGATCTGGCCGATCTGGCCATGGTGCAAGCGCAACGTCGATGTACGGTGGAAGCAAGAGCCGGTTGGCTTTCGTTCTTTTTGTTTGACCGGAGAAATTTCTGGCAGCCGCTATTGTTTTGGTTTGACGGGACGCGAGGAGCTTCGCATAGAGCTTCGCAGTTTGCGAGCACATAGTGAAGACGTGACCGGAGAAGTGCCCCTGTGATGTTCCCGGAAGACGGAAAGTACCATTCGTCGTGTGTGCTTTGAAAGCGAGGGGAGTCACAGGGTCCACGAGTGCGCAACCACAAGCCAAGGTTCACGACAGCGCTGCGTTCTTCGGCGATCTCGTTCTGTTTGGGGCAACACGGCGATGCGAGAAAGGGCCGAAACGTTCGTGGTGTGTGGTGCGGTGCTTGTAGGTAGAAACCCGCACTAACGCGGAGCTCATATTGGTTGTTGTGGGGTTGCGTTTGACGGGTTTAGCCCCGTCGTCGTCAGCTGATCCGGTCCAGCTGGTCTCGGAGGACGCAGCGAGCGTTCTTAAAAGTAAATCTTCCTTCGTTCCGTTTCAAAATGTGGAAGATTCCCGACGCATACCGTGAGTAAAATGCTGCGGACCTTTTCAACAGAATTACGTCGTTTTAATTGAACAAGGGACTTCGGATAGTTTCCCTAAATCTGCCGTTTCTATGCTTCGTGTCGTTAGACTGCATTTGCACAGCGACGTGTTCGCACAGCGACGCACACCGCTCGAGTAGATGATTCGGTCCCGCAAACGACCGGTTATACAGAATTTCAGGGAAACTTAAGTCACCACCGATGTTTTCCTGTAAATCTCGTGTGACTCGTGTGAGTTTGTTGCGCTCATCATGCGGTGTGAATAAACTAGGGCAAGATTTTCTACCTGCCCACAGATGCATGAACTGATACCAATTTTTTACGTAGAGAACATAGTGGTTTTTCTTTACATTGGGAAGAGGCCCGAATTTGTCTCTTTTCCCTCTGGCACTGCCCCAAGTTTCAAGTTGCAGTTTGAGTAGACATACCTACTAACAGGTACAAACTGCTCTAAAGCAGGTGAAAGACTGGGAAGTAAGGACGGTGCGGACACCGTGTTTTGCGCTTCTCGCAAGGTGACTGATGCTTTTGCGAGGTATGCGGAATATGCAAACGATTTTGTTATGCCCTTCGTTTGAGTCTCCAGAAAAAAGAATAAGATTATTTACAAATTTAGGCGCAATCACAAGCCAAGATTTACGATAACAGTGCGTTCGCTTCGGTGGTCCGTGTAGTGGTATTATACGCTGCTTTCTGCAACACCGCGTCATGACGAAGAGCTGGAACGGTTACGGTCTGTGCTGGCCTCCCGGTTGACAGAAACCCGCATCGCCCGCATCGGCACCGAGTGCACTTGGGCTGTTGATGCTCGAGCCTTTCATACGCGGCTTGTCGCCAGCTGATCCTGCTGCTCGACGGTGAGAAAGCGGCGAGTGTGACCTCTGAAGTAAATGTAAATCCTGGTTCATCCAGTTATCCAGTGTCAAAGTGTGGAAGATGTCCAACGTGTACTGAGGGCGGGAACTACGAGCGTTTTGCCTTGCTTTTATAACCGAAACCAGAGCAGCGAGATAATTGCCTTGCGTACTCCAAAATGACGCAAGCAATAAGTTTCAACAGGTCGAGTACGTCACCGCGGATGTAGGCACTGTTTAAACGCTTGCAGTATCCACGAGTGCTACCAGAAAAACGACGTCAACAGAGAAGGAGCTCGCGATTTCAGCATAATGCAGTGCCACGGGCTCGTGAATTTTCAATGTGGCTATATAAAAATATTAAAAAAAAAAAAAAAAAAAACGCATCAGCGCCACATTAATGATTACGAATAACACCGGTCACAAACTCCCAAGCCTCACCGCTTCGCTCGACACCAACACGACATACGACAACAATCTGCATCAAAACGCCCCAAAAGTGAAGGCGTCTGCTCCCGTACGCGTACTACAACTAGCGGAAGTGAAGTGTTGGGCGGATGTCCTTCACAATAATATATATAAAAAATGCCTTGCGCAAGTATAATTTCCATTGATAATTGAATACGTACTGATAAAATCCCAATCATTTGTTTTTCTATCTGATTCAAGCGAGTCGGACTGCTCATAACACTGGTCGAGCATGAAAATAACAAAAATTTGAACTTTTTCATGGCCGGTTTAAGATTTATTGTTAGTGCATCGTTGTTTTTCGCAAAGGACTAATTTTACCGATTTTGCCTCCATACTTTTTAAATGCAAACAATTCTTACATACGGCTGTCCATTGTGCCGTGTTTTGTGTCTTCTTCTATAAATCGGTAACGATCAGCGACCAAAGAGCTCACCCGTACATGTCAAGCATATATACGCCGCGGGGTGAGTCCGTTGTTAGTAGGAAGTGTCGGGCGTAGTGTCGGTGTTGTGTTTGTGTATGTGTCGCAGCTGTGTCCTACGTTGTGCTCGTGTTGTCTGTGATGTATGAGAGTAGCAGTCTACGCGTGATAGTTCCCAGCGTATTAACCGACTCCTGCTTTTTTTTCATTGGTTGCTAGAAATCGCACTAGGTGGCGCAAGTTACCGCCCGATTACAAGAGTTTGCTTGAGCTATTTATCCATGTAAGTTCAATATTCGTTTTTTTTGTTTTTGTTTTTGTCTAGCGGTTTTGTCGTAGCTGCCGACGCCACCGACCGCCGACGATGCACGTAGGTACCTTTGCACGTAGCTACGTCCGCCGCTCGGAGACTGTTTACTGTGCATAAAAGACATCGAACGAGAACGAACGCGTCCTGTATGCTTTCAGTTCGGCTGAAAGGCGCGGCTGGCTGGGCTCGTCCCTTGCCTGTTCTCGGCTGCTGGCCGCCATGTTTCATAAGGAACACGTTGAACCGTGCTTCTCGGAAGGCAAACACGGTGTAGCGTGTTAACTTTACACAGCACCTCATGTGTAGACGAAAAACACAGATGGCTCCGTGTAAAACGCACACGTTTCGACGTGTCCGCTATAGGACAACGGTTTACACGTCTGGGCGTGTTATTTTTGCTAACAGTGTAGGATGTAGGTGACGTAATACAGCTATTACTGATTGAAAAAGAGCGAACTATGTTTTCTCCTTGCCTTGTTACGCGGGAGTGATGTGCCCGCGCGGCGACGCGACTGCGTCGCTCCGTCAAGTTCGACTCCGTCGTCTACCGGTTTTCTTCCCGAGGCTCCCACTTCATCCCGTTCTCGAAGCCAGGTTCGCGAAGACGCGAATGGTTTCGTTACACCAGGCAAGAAAACGACCACCGAGAACCTCCTCCACATTCCTCGTTTCTGTGCGGACAACTTTGAGGCATTCGCCAGCGGTGACTGTATTTGTGGACGCCATCAGTCTGCTGTACCAACGTCGCAGTACCGATGCATCTGCTTCCCGTCGCCGACGGGACCGAGCGAGGAACACGGGAAAAAGTCCTGGTAAGTGTTCTGGTGATTTTTGTGAGTTTCATGAACGTCGCATTGTGCAGCAGTCTGCGTGACATACGTGTTCAAAACTGAGGGTGTTTTGTAGAAGAGAGAACCGCGACAGAATGCGAAAGTTTGCGAGCGTGACGTTACCTCAATCCAAAGGATACTAATGCTTTATTTGTACTCAGTGGGGGATTACCGACGCGTACAGGGTCACAAAAGGCAATGCTGCCGATACCGGAATGGAGCCGATGTCCACCTAAGCCTAATAACGTCACGATCTTTTTTTTTTTTTTTTTTTAAGGATTTAGGTTTTCTCTCTTTTACCGCAGACTCGGGTAATTTTGAACATGATCAGCATCCACCAGCTCGCCTGCACACTCATTGTCGTCGTGTTCTCAGGTGCAGTTTATTTACTTGGACCAGAATGCACGGCTCTGTTTTCTCAAACAGCTGCCACATCTCGCAAGCCACCGGCAGGAATTCTTTTCCTCCCGGCCTGCCGGTTCGAGCTTCATCTGAGAACACGCTTCGTTCGCGAGCTTGGAGCGTGTATGCGCAGCCAAAGCACGGCGAAACGAGCGAATGTGGAAACCGGTCATCCAAATGAGACGCCCCGTGATATGCCTGTGCTTGTGCCGGTTCTTACGAGTGGCTCGCGCACTGAACGGCTAGTGCGCGAGCCACACGGGACGAGCGCAGCGCTCGTCCCGTGTGATTCTTCTACGTCCTCGTCTGTTTTTGCTGTTTCCTACAATGAATTCCCACCGACTCGCCCAACTCTCCATTCTTCTAAGTGTTAGAAACTATCGATCGCCCAAATTGCATCATTCAGGCATTGTGAAAAAACATTGCAGTATAAAAGTGCTATTTGCAGGTCCTAGTCTCAGCAGCTGAACTGCTGCATCCTGCAAGACAGAAAGGATCCAGGGGGACTGCACTGTCGAGATGAATCTTCTTGGTCGTGGAGGAGCCAGTACTGTTAGATACTTTCGACTCTGCCGTCCCCTACTGCAGCAGCGAGGTGCCGTACAACTGCATATTTCCTGCTCGCAGCAGCATGCCAGACTCTGATGTGACATACTCTCCATTCCACTCTGCCAAAGGTTTCGAGAGGTAAGCTATCCGTATGTGCACTAGAACTTACAAGATTGTCTGATCTTTGCACGCCTTGTGCATTTGTTTACCCTCCGTCCGTATGCGTCCACATGCTTGTGCCTCCTTTAATTTTGCCCAGTGACAGAGCTTGCTTGCTTTGGCATCGTGCGTTCTTCATACTTTTTATGCTATCCATTGCGTGTGTGCCCCTCCGTGTGTTCCGATGCGCCACAAACGAGTATTTAAATACAGGCTCTCTGCATATCTTGTTTTATGTCCCTCACACGTAATACTGCACTGACTTTTCTTTTCATGTGCTGCCACAGACATCCTGAAGAGGCAACACCTTGGCAAAGCAGCTCTCCTGTTGGTCTTTAGTAAATAGGGCTTTCATCGAGGAGGTAGACTGGAACTGTATAAACCAAACCTGGGCAACTGTGCATGACAGCACAAACATTTAACACAAGTTCAATACCATTCACTCTTACAAAGCTAAACATATTTTCCAGTCTACACTACGGTTTCCTCTCCCATCTGCAACATTGTCTCTTCTCGATTATTCACTGGTTCACAAAGATACAACCTATTATGCCTTGCTAACCTTTGAGGAAACAAATGAAAATAGTTTTAGTCAAAGCAGAATGATTATGCACAGGTTTGTTCGGACAGTAGAACTTTCGCCAAGCACCGAGGAGCATGCTGGAAGTGCATTTACACACGGCATCTGCAAGAGTAACTGTTGCAGATGCCAAGACATGCACGCACAGCATTTGCCTATGTCCCCGCCATGCTCCTTTGTGCTTTGGCAAAAAGGTTTGATTTTAACCACTGAAAGGAATGTCAGTTATTCATTTACTGGGTAACTCGTATGTGCATTGAAGGAGGAAGAGCAAGCCTTGTTCCTAAATAGCATAGTGTACGAGCCTTCCCAGCCAATGTGTCTCTGCGAACAAAGCCCTTGACTAGGATTTACATGCAGCATAATCTGTCGGCACTTGTGTTTTGGCCAGTCTTTCTCTCTGTCTGTATGTAGTAGTGATGGACCGAATCTGCCGAACTTCAGATTCAGATATGCCAAACGGTTAAAAAAGTTTGGCGAAAATTCGTTAAAAATTTGGCAAATGTCTGCGCACGCGCGAGATGCGACGGAGCCATGGTTTGCAAATGGACACCGTGCGGTTACCATCGGGTAGTGTAGTACTACCTGCGGTTATAGCAAGGTGTGGGGTGTAAGACATGGTAACTGTGTGTTCATCAGCCTTTGTGAGTGTGGTTCTCTTCAATATTTTTTTCGCCTCAAGAATAACAACAATAATTTGCGGTAAGCTACAAGCCACATAAGAACGTAATTAAAAAAAAAAATTGCCAGAGCAGCATTATGCAGCAGACAACGTGGCGCAGTGGAGGACGATCGTTCAGAAGCAGTTACATGCATTGAAGGTCTCTCACGCTGTTTAGAGACTGCGCACAAGAATTGTTGCACCGTTTACGTGACCCGCTCCGGCCAACCCAAAAAGTATCTCCGCTGCGTAAAAAAATTGTCTGCTTCAAAAGCCATTGCCTTGGAAATTGCCTTCTCAAAATTTTTACACGCATTTATAATTATGAAAACTTTGATAAAGTGTTTAGTGCTCTACTAATCTCACGACAGACTAGTTTCGAGAAGAGTGAACTCGGTCTTTGCTGCGTCGATCTCCATGTGTTCTCTCATAAATCGGGCGCCTCCTAGAACCGCGAGTACCACGTGACTCGCGCCGAGCTGCTCTGTCAGCCATATTGTCGGTAAAACACGCGAATTCAAAGGATTGCGTTGTTCTGCTCTTAGGAGCTAAATAGTGCTGTGATCGCTGCTACCCAACCTCGGTGTCGCACCACTTCTGCAAAAAGTCACTGTAAAATTGCCAGTAAACTTGCAAAAATGACACCTATACAATTATCTTGCAGAATATTACCTTATTTAGTAATAACTGTGTCAATGTGCATTTAAAAAAAAAGAAACATAAACCTTTTTTGCCTGACTTACAAAATATCAACTTTCAGGTTTGGCAACAAAATATTGTTACCGAATGTTTAAAAAAGATCGGCAAAAATTCGGCTTTGTTTGGCCTAAGATTCGGCACCGAATTTTCGATTCGGCAAAAAGTTTGGCCCCTCACTAGTATCTAGCCTCGCCGTTTCATGATAACCTGCAATTCACAAAATACATAGAGTCACCCATAACAAACCATCTTGAAACAATGTGCTTCCTCTTGGAGGTCATGGGAAACTCAAACAGCTATGAATGGGCAATAAGCAAATTAGCAGTGTACCAAATGGTTCAGGTGCACTCTGGGAGCAGGAGACTGTCAGCGGGTAGTTTCGGTTTCACTGGGTTGTGCATCTGTTGTGCTATTGTCTCCGCACCTCCATTGCTCATGTTGTTATGGATGCTCCACACTTGCGCATGATGCAGTAACTACCCTTTTCTTCTCATTGCTACATATCGGTAGCAGCGAATAACGAAATTATGATTTTTTCTGACGCGGGGGAACAAGCAAAAACGCCATAACGGTGAAGTCAAGTGAAAGCAGATTGACGAATTCCGAACGCCATGCCAGCTTACTGCGTGCATTTGTTTGCAACCTTAAGAACAGCCATAGACTAGTACTCAATTTCTATAACACCCTTGTTTCCGCGGCCAATTTTCACACAGCACAGTAGCAAAGGGCGTAAGTTTGCGCTTGAACGTTCTCGTACAGCGAGCTTCGTCATGTATTGTGTTAGCCCAATTGCAAATAGCAATTGGCGAAGCAAGGGTGTTATAAAATGAGTGCTAGACTCAGTGGATGTTCTGGAGGATGCAAACAAACGCACGCAGCAAGCTGGCACGGCATTCGACGTACGTTGCTCTACGTTCACTTCAGTTGCCCGTTAGAACGTTCTCGCTCAGAACCCGTGCCAGCGAAATCAATTGTTTCATTATTCGTTGTGTCAGATTTGCAGCGACGAGAAGAAAAGGGCACTTATAGTGCATCGTTCACAAGTGTGGAGCAATCCACGACGACGTGAGGAATGGCAATGTGGAGACGATAGCAGAGGACAGATTCACAACCCGGCGAAACCGAAACTACTTATTGACAGGCTCCTTCTCCCAGAGTGCACCTGAACCGCTAGGAGCGCTGTTATTTAACTTATTGCCCAGTGGCTCCAATAGCTCGTAGCGTCTGCTGCAGTCAGTTGTAAGGTGAAACGGAGTATGGAAATATTTGCACAGAAGCGCCGCGAAGATGGCAGCCAACAAAACCCCGAGTGTTCTTAGAGAAGTTATGCAAATCGATTACAACTTTGAAGTGGGCAATAGTAAGTTGTCACTTGGCTCTAACGGCTAACAATACATTTGTGTGAAGACCGACCATTGGACGATGCATTGTTTACGTTTGTGGTGAGGAAAAACATGGTTCTATACCCAGTATAACAAAAGCACTTTTATTCAGTCGCAGCGATCAGGGCACAGGAACCCGGAAAATGTGTCGCTGGCGATCAGTCCCTAATTGTTTTCACCATGCAGGAGGGCAGTGATCGCCTGTTGCTTTGCCCCAGTCGCAGTCGCAACCATAGCATCCACTGCCTATAGGCAGGGTACCATAAGCACCTGAAACAATATCCATTGATTGAATGTAAGAAAAAAACACCAGTTTAATTAACCACAGTAACTGAAGCAATGACCACACTGATCAGATGTAAGAAGCAATACTCTATACTCTAAGTGTACACGTCTTGTGTTTGATTCCCTAGGAAACCAATAATATATTATGCTGCTTTTATGTTCCCTTTCGCGGTGCATGTGATGCATCTGCCAACGAACAGCCAGGCGGCACAACAGACTATAAACACTGCGGACAAGTGAGCTTGTACTGTATGCCAAGCACAGCACAGATGTCGAGACAACCTTGCTCCGGAAGTATGATCCACCATGAGCTCTGAAAGAAAGCCGAATCTGGTAAGGACGGCGAGAAGGCTATCCCAGATTTTTTGCGAAAGAAGCTTCTGTAAAGGAAACAATTCAACCAATTTTGTGAAGTGATCAGTCACGGCAGGAAGATGCCGATTACTGTACGGATTATGAGGAAACGATCATCCCATTACGGGTCGGAGCCAAGAATCTGCCAAGGAGAGTGGCTTACGATTGGTTGCATAAATCCTGGTAGGTGACCTTCGCGTGGCTTTGACTTCTGACATCCTGGACAAGTGTGGGCATACTTCAGTATATCCTGCCTGATTCCTGATCAAGTCTCGACATGGCGTAACTTATTGCAAGCCATACTGCTGCTGCTGTGACCTGATGAGGCTGAATCATGGAAGTGACTGATGAACGGCGTTCGAAGTTTCACAATCCTGAAAGGCGAGCCATGGGCAGCATCGTCTGCTTGAAAAATGTAGCCGAGAAGAAGTCCATTCTCTCTCGGCAAGTATGAGTCGTACCTACCGTTGCTCTCGGTGCGGCCTACCCTTTGTTCTGCAAGCTTCTCGCACACCCGTAGATGGAATTTCCCCTCCCACTGTGCCTTGCGAAGTTCTCTGATCACCAACGTCCCCCATTCTGACTGATGTGTCGGCCACAATGCCAGTTATTCCCACCAATGCATGTTCGTCCTGAGTGGGAAGGACCTGGAAAGGAGCACACGAGAGCAAATCTGCCGCAACAAAACTCCGTTCTTGTATGTGGTGGCTTAGTGGTATGCCTGTAATGTTGGAGCTCATTGTGCGAGACGTCAGACTGGATTCCGCAAATTATTGGGCCAGGAAAACACTTGATTAGTCTGAATCTGAAAGTATGTGCCATTGAAATACATGTTAAACTTTTTAGGGCAAAAATTATGGCGAGACACTCCTTTTCCATTGCGTAATAGTAGTGTTTGGCCGCTGTTGGCATGCAGCTGGTGAAGGCAACTTGCCGAAGAACACCGCTGTGTTCCTGTAGCAGGACTGCACCAAGGCCAGAGTTGCTGGCATCAGTCTGAGCAACAAACAGGTTAAAGAGACCCGGAAACTAACGAAGCGAAGTTGTGATTGCCTTCGAGAGCCGAGGGAAAGCGTCTGGTTGCTTTCGTCTCCAATGCCAATTTTCTCCATTGCACAAAAGCAAATGCAAAGGGTTAGCTATCTTGGTGCAGTGTGGGACGAGTTGGCAATAACATCCAATCAATTCTAGAAAGCATTGCAAGCTCTTGACGTCTTGCGGCTGCGGGCAATCGGTTATCGCACACATCTTGTCCCGATTGGGGTGAAAAACTCGGGTTAACAACAGCAAAGGCAAGAAGGATCATTTTATTTTGAGGGTGAACTGTCAAGTTGGCAGATTGCATTTGCACGAGGACAATCCTAAGATGGTTGAGGTATTTCTTGAAAGTTTGGGGAAAATGACGTGATTCATGTACGCCATCACAAACTTGCTCTTTGTATCATCGACACCAATGTCCATTCGATGTTGAAAGGTATCGGGCAAATTTGAAAGGCTCCAACACTCCCTTGTGATAGGTAAAAGCGGTTGTAGAAACCTCCCCTGGGTCTATCTCGGCTATGTTAGACTGCAGTCAAGCGTTGTGAACACTTTCGTGTTGTCGATCGCGTACGTGATTGAGTCTATCAAGGGAAACTGGTATGAATCTCTCACCGTTGCAGCGTTGAGGCTGCGACGGGAGAAGCCCAACGACTCTGGGAGTTGCAAACAGCTCCGGCGTCGATCCACTCCTGTAGTGCTACCTTCAGGAGAGCTCTTACATGGACGATGAGGGGCTGGCTTTGGGTTGCACCGCAGTTCGTCGAGCGTCGCCAGTCTCGATTCGATGCAGCAGCACATCAGTCATTCCCAGAACTTCCGTGTAGTACATTGGTGGAAATGGCTGCAACATGCTCTCTAGGTGTTGCTTTTGTTTCCTGGACGCTGGACGCATCTGCAGGGCGTCTCAGACACCGGCAGGAAAGGCTGCAGCAAGCCTTGTTGTACAGAGAGTCGGGAGAGTTGCACCGGTAATGCAATCCTCTCGCCTGGTGAAGGGGGTCACATCCAGCTGAAAGTCCATCCAGCCAAAAGCTGCCAACAACAAAGTCGAGCAAAAGATTTTCACCTGCAATAAATTCTCCGCCAAATGGTAATTGGCGCGTTCAATCCTGGCAGATAAAGAAAATGCTAGCGTGCTTCTTCGTAGAATAGAATGCCGAGCCTTGCAGCGCACTGCAGAAGTGTATTTTAGGAATAAAGCGGTTCTTTTTTTTTTTGTTTTGCACAGCTCAAAAAAGTCTCCAATAGGCGTCATGAGAGGCTCGATGCGTTGATCTGTAGGTCGTAAGCGCCTCAGACGAGAGAAGTGCAGGCGACTCGCTTATCCCGAGGTTGGAACTCGCTGCCACCAGCTTGGGCCGGCCGCAGCGAGATCTCCAAGTTCAGCGTCGCGGGCCCAGTTGGTTTTCCTGGTTCCTCTGGCCCCGGCACCAACAGTGCAGGCATTGGCTGTGAGAATTGCCACGCTGTCCTTAGTTGTAGCAGGAACTGGGCTGCTAACGGTCTTCTGCCGCTCTATTTCCCATGTTACCCAAGTCTCTCTAACACTGGCCGCTGCCTCTCAACCCCACTGGTTCATTCCCTCACTGCCAGCCACCTCTCGGCCCAAGCTGGGGCATTTGTTGACCGTTCAATGACCTCCAAGACGGTTAGGCAGCCGGCCTTCACCGTGGGGGGACTCCAGCCGGCCGCTTGAGAAGGTCTGCAGCACCTGCGGCAAAATTTCGCTCTGGTGCGGGCCCCGGGGGGAGGGGGGGGGGCATTCCCAGCTGCCTGGGGCTTCCCTGAATTAGGAATTTAGACTCTTGACGACCTAGCTTGTTGTAAAAACATTGGACCTCCCGACGACAGTCGAGGGGGTTCAGGGCGAGGGGCAAGTAGGCGAGATTGGCACAGACCCTTTCAGGAAGGTGTCGAGTCGGAGTTGCTCGTTCTTGGTCGACGCATGGGGGGGTACCCACGCACAGGACGGCTCGGAGGCTTCTGCAGCTGGGGGCGGGATGGCCTGTAGTCCACTCAAGCCGCGATGGTTTCCTACACGAGGTCTTCAATGGTGTCGTAGTTGGACCCATGAAGACACATGTTGTAACGGGTGACTAACGAACAATGCGAGAAACCCTCTGCGACTCGAGAGCAGCTTGCACTGCTGGATTGAGTAGTTCCTGCATGACTCGAATATACTTCACAAGGCCTTCTTCTGGGTTCTGTGTGTGACACTCGATTTCCCGCTGGACTCGGGGCTCGTACCCCGGTGCCAGGAACTCCTCTCGGAAGCTGCGGCGGAACGCCTCAAGAGATGGAAATAGAATGACTAATACCCGTGCCACACGGGCAACTCGAATGACATTTACAACGAATGACACTCGTGTGATTTACGAATCGGCTCGCGATATGTCGCGGGGGGAACGCCCCACGCTCGGAGTGTCGCGCACCGATTGGCCGACCGTTCAAATGTCATTCGTTGTAAATGGCATTCGAGTTGCCCGTGTGGCACGGGTATAAGGCTATACGCACAACATCATGCACCTTGACCAGAGGTGGCTATATGTAAAACGCGGAGAGGTCACGCTGGACAAACCATGTATCACTGGGAGCTTGTTAACCCCCCCCCCCCCCTCCCCCCCGCCTGCGTTCACAGCGCTTCGCTGCGACAGTATGCGGCTGCTAATTACAAGACTACTATATTTACCCGAGTAATGGCCGCACTGTTTATGAAGAAAACCTGAGAGTTCGCTCTTCTACGGAGCACGCAGATTGCCAATCACCGCGGTCGACAGAATGATTCCAGCTGTTTACAAGACAGAGATAATGTTTTCGAGCGAAGATACCATCTGTAAAGACTGCACTTGTATGGAGAATCGCGTTCTCGATCTGGTTATTCGCTATGTTATTTATGCGCAACGCAATGATTGGCTGTATACGTGTTCTGTGGGAAAGTAGACGGGAGGACGTTGCTCATAAATAGTGCGGCTATTACTCGAGTAAATACAGTATTAGCCATTTGCCCCCCCCCCCCCCGCCCCTCTGCGGCATTCAGTCGGCAACCAAAGCTCCGCTGTTCCTCATGCACCTCCGGAAAGAGAGGACCATACCATTTAGTTGAGCGAAGTTTCGTCAAAAACATTCATTCTTTTCACTGTTAATCATAGAAAAGAAATGTAAATATTGCCAAATGCCTCAACAAAACAATATTTGAGAAACAAAAAAAAAAGGTAAACCCAGAAGGGGGGTCGAACCCTGGCTGCTGCGTAGCAGGCAGACGCGTTACCACTATGCTACTTTACAGCTTCGGAAATCTTGTTTTGACAGTTAATTTTACACGAGAACCAAAACGTTTCGCGTCGTGCGTATAGCCCTTTCCGGTCGAGGTGCAGTCAATTAGAATCTGCAACACCCACCATCGTCTCGCACTCACCAGCAAGGCAGGGGGAAGATCCGCTTCAGCACGTAGGCATCCGAGGCGCTACGCGTCCGAGGCGCTGGACGCTCTTGCGTAGACGCCCAGCACCGCGACGAAGTCGGCGACGGACTTGCGGTAGTCGAGCCCCTCGGGGCTCGTGCTGTCGCTGGCCACCTGTTTCGCCCGTGACGGCTGCTGAAAATAACGCACGGCAAACAAACAAACAAAAAAAAAAACAGACACGTGAAGAGAACATTAAAAAAAAAAAAATTGATCGCTAAGCGCGGACGTGCGGCAAGAAAAACGGGCGCCGATGATTGGAACGGTGTCGACGCTGATCGCAAGTTTCATGATCGGTAAGTCGTACTCACTTGTTTCTCGTCGCCCCGCATTTTCTTCTGCCCATAGTGGCGTCTATTGTGTAAAACGAGTCGTAGTACACCCGGGCTGAGGCACAGCGAGTCGAAATCCAAGTGGCTCGTCACGCAGCGCGCCGGCCCTGCTGCTTGCGTAAGGCGGCAGGGTACACCGGGCGTCATACAACCCGACGACGATCTCCATCGGTATGCAGCAACCGCATTGGCACCTTAAAACAGAAAACTGGTATCAACTATAATGTGAGTTTTACAAAAAAGAGCGTATCACCTATCAGACTGTGTTGGGAGCCGCTGGGTTCCATCGCCGAGTGCGTTATTCTCTTTTGTATCCGGAGTCCGGTGTCGATACCGAAGGCGCTTCACTGGCTTCGCAGCGCCGTGGAATGCCGTCGTCTACGTTTGCGGCGCGTTTGAGGCGTCGGCGTCGCGCGTAGATGCGGCGTCGTACGGGATGAACCTGATATCTGCCGTCCGCCGAAGAATTTCCATACGACGACACCACATTCGATGAACGTTTTAAAATGAGTCCGTCCAATACGCGCACATTCGAAAAAATCAGTCCGCCGAATACGCGCACATTTCAAAATCAGTCCGCCGAATACGCGCGCATTTCAAAATCAGTCCGCCGGGACTCGTGATTGGCTGGCGCACGCCCTTCCCCGCTGCCTTCCCGTCCGACAGCGCCCCTGACGGCGTGCGGCTAGGCGCAGAACACCGATCTTTGATTGGATTTTTAATAGGGAAATCGGCCGCCCTTGAATATAATTTTAGGATTTTTAGGATGCTTAGAGCCCGTAGATTGCGTTATGACAATAAATAGACGATCTCAGAGTCCACTTGAGTGCCCCTTTAAAGGTAATAAATAAATAAATAAAGTGCATGCATTTTATTTTTACTTACATGAGCGTCTGTGCTCTTGAACATTAGGGTGTTTTCGTAAACCGCCTTTCTCCCTCCGCTAAGCTATGCGGAACTCAGATGCGGCTATTGCGCCTGCGCGCCGCAAGCCTTGACTGAAGAAACCCGGATCTTGTAACTGGTTGCAGAGAGCGTTACGAGACGGCGGAAACGGTCTACAAAATCTCCCTGTTCCCCACACAGAGATATTAGGATCTTCGAAATTAATTTGGAGAGATAAAAAAAAAGGGGTTGCGCTGTCTTCACCATGAATTCATCAGGCTCGGCAGACATTAGATGAAAGGATAATCGTCAGGGTAAGTGGACTTAATAGTTAAAACATGTTAGGTAACTTTTCTAGCAATGGGGTTTAGGGGTCAGGTTCCAATTGCAGTCTTGACGGCATTTACGATTGGAGGCCAGACCATTTTAAAAATTGCGCAAAGGCAATGAAATGGTCTTTGTAAACTTTGATAATACGCTTAAACGCATTTTTCGTCCAATTTGAAAATGGCGCGCGACACAGAGCGCCGTAAGCCCTGCCCAAAATTATGCTTGGAGAGTTAAGGCCCGTTCACACTTTTGCGACCGCTTGCGACCTCTTAAACCTGGGCTCCTTAAAACTTCTTAAACCAGAGAACACACTGGCGCCATCTATTGGGAAGCAGTGTAAACTCGGCGGTACGGCATATTTTTTTTACTTTCTCGCGCAATATCCTTTCTTTTTTGGCTCGAAAAACTTTTGTCAATGTTATAAACGAGCCTTTCTATAGGTATTACGCACGTTTGACCTCGGAAATCCCGCAAAACCTTCGCTTTTGTGAAATGCAGTTCTAGGGTCACCGCATAGATGGCGCCACAATGTAAGTGTGTCCCCCCATTCTAGAAACATTTAAGAAGTTGTAAGAGATCTCGTCTCTCTCAGTCGTACTCGGTCGCAAGAGTGTGAACGGGCCTTTACGTGGTCGATTCAGTCACGTCGTTACTTATGTCATCGGCGCACCTGCCAAGGACACGCTGCCGAGACAGTGACGACGTGATGATGGGAGCGACTGCGTCACTGTTAAAGGGTCGTTGTGAGCAGGGCTTGTGGCACTCTTTTTGAGCGGAAGTTTTAAATTCGGGTTGAAAACGCTAATATTAAACGTATAATATTTTAGAAACTCTTACCTTTTCGAAAATTATTTAAATTGGATCTACCTGCAATAGTAATTGCTGTGAGCACTGCAATGAAAACATGTTCCCGAAACCCAATAATAAAAAAGTTATTCAGCAAATCTCAGCAAACTAGCCAAGTAAAAATAACAATGATCCCCTTACCTCATGTCTGCCAAGCCCTATAAATACATTGTTGAGACGACATTCGTCTAACTAGAGCCCTTTCTTAAATATGTTGGAATTAAAAGCAACCTCCTTTGAAGCGTTAGCTAAACTCTGTCAGAACTTTGATCAATTCACTAAAAAATTCAAAATTTAAAAGAAAACAAAACAAAAAAAAACACATATATATTTTGTTGACAAGACTCGTAACTCACGTACGAAACATATTTACGTTTTTTCTCACAGTTTTATTGATCACTGAGGTGCTTTCTCGTTTGCAATCTGTAGATAAAAAGAAACACCGAGACTGAGGAAAACAGAAAAAAGATGAAGGTTCTTGAAGGATGTGTTGTCACCAGCTCGCGCGTCGTTTGAGTATTTTATCGGCCGTCTTTCTACTTCTTCTCGCGCCCCATTCGACGTTCCCGCGCATATTCCACGTTGTGCTCGTCAGCCGCTCGGGCTCCGGCGGCGCCACTCTCGCACGCCACGCCAGAGCAGCGGGCGGGAGCGCTCAACGAACGTGGGTTGCAGCCGAGGAGTTCGCGCCACGCGCATTCCGCCGCGCGCCTCGGAAGCATCGGGTTCGGAGCATCCTCGCTTGCTTGCTATTGTGCGCCGCGTGTCCTCCTCGGCAGCCCGCATACCGGCGTCGACGAAGTGCGCGCCCGTCGTGGTGCCCCCGTGTTCCTCTTCGTTCAGCCATGTGGCCAAGACCGTTCTGACTCAGGGTGATAGTTGTGCGGATACAGTGTGCTGGTGAGTGATTCGTTACTATATTCTTCTTGTGTAGTTAATGTCAGCACGGGTTGATATTCCTACGGATTCTTGGCGGTATGCGGCGTTATGGAGTCTGTGATATTATGCTTATGTGATGTGTACCAATAATAACACCAATATTTTTGCTTTTATAAATATTATTTTGAAAGAATGCTTTCGGTAACTCAAGCAAAGAGTAAAATCGAATTGGTGGGCGTTAGGACAGAATCTTTGCCTAAGGTGGTGGGATGGCGATTTAGACTATTATGACTAAAGGACACGCGATGCTTGTTTCGGAGGAGTTCTTTGAATTTGAAACAGACCTGTAATCGGAGATGGGCAAAATACATGCAAATATGTATCGAAATACAAATACAAAATTCTTCGACAAAATGTATTTAATTACAAATCTAATTACATTTCCAAAAGAGCATTTAAGTAGAAGATACAAATACAACCGAATGTATTTGGTCTCCCTCCAAATACTTTTCCAAATACATTCCTCAAAATTTGCGTCAGCGACTTCAGGGAACCTGCAACGGGTTTCTGGGTATCTCATTTTAATTTTGCATCGCACACTAGGGAGTTAGTGCGCGAGGCTCTAGTAACGAAGTAGAAATATAATCACAAAAAATGTAATCAGCCTGGACGCTATAGGTGAAAAAAGTGCAGAGATTCAAGCAGTTTTTTTTGTTTTTTTTGTGGATTACATTTTGGTATAGACCAACAAAAACCAAGACGCGCAGCTCTAGCTAGAGAATTTTTTATTGTTGCAACTCGCACCAGTTACGAAAATCTGGACAACCCGCGCATTAAGAATGTTCCAGGCAAAACTATGGATGGAAATCAGGCTGGAAGGCATCACAAGTTGTCGCAGGCACTTATTTAGCCGGTCTGCCTGTGAACGTCGATTTCGTCACTATCCTTGCCCTGGACTAGCACCGTAATCACAAAGTCACTAAACACTTGTGCTTGATTGAGAGACACTGCATTCGGTGCAGAACATAGGTTTCTTCCTGCTCTGGACAGTGCCTTTAATATAAAGCCGGAAGAGAAAAATAAAAAAAAAACCATGGACCGAAATAAAAATGGAGACTATATCTTACAACCGCATGCATAAAAACAAGAATTGTCGTGACAATAAATTTGAATGATGTATTTTCGCCCCAAAAATTGTATTTAATTACAATGGTACTCGAAATACCCACGTTATAGTATTTAAATACACACGTCAAATACATTACCCAATTTGTAATTAAATACAAATGCAAAATATACAAAGTATTTTAAATACGTATTTCAAATACTTGTATTCGAAATGCTGCTCATCCCTGCTTGTAATCATTACACGTGATCAAATTACTTATAATTGATTACCTCTTCGAGTAATTTTGTAATAATTTTAATAATTTATTAGGAAGGACTCGTGACAGTGATCTCATTACGAGGTACTAATATTAAAATACTAGTAGCGCGAAATTCTAAACGGAAGGGACAATGTTACGCTTACAAGCGTTACGTTTTTCCCATTCGTTTCTAATGGCGTTTTCTGTTCGCACGTGATTCTTGGAAAGGAATCGTCGAACCGAATCTCCGACACAAGGACGGTTTACCGAAATCTGTGGGTTAAGGATATAAGTAGCTTATAATTCGGTGATTCTAATCCTATGAATGTGAGTGGTAAGACTCGCTTTCAAACCGACAGGAAACACTCCAAGGATCAAAAGTATCCAGGCGAGTTTGTTAGGAAATATAATGTAAACCCTTGGACAAGGAAATGTAAAATATTGATTGCTATTTTATCTTTCATTGTCCCAGGTTTTACAATATAAAGAACAAAATGTTTTGAAAAAAAAATGGGAGAAGTTTGCGATTTTTTTCCGCTGGACACCTCCACGAACTTCACCGGCTGCTACGGGTGACATTTAATATTAATATAATGTATAGGGCTTGTAAAATTGTATTTCGGGTACTCTTTATCGGATGAGAGTGCCTCCTTTGTCATGCATTTGTTATATTCGGTGGACTTCAAATGATAAAATAACCGTCCCAGTTAATTAGTTAATTAACTGAAATATTCTAATTAACATTCCAAGTGTTCATCTTAAGAGCGATATGGGGAAAATAGTATTGAGGGCGGTTATAATTCGAGGGTAAGACAATTTAAACCGTTTATGAATTACCACCGGTGTTCAAGATGTTCACCAAACAGGTTTCGCGTTTTTTTTTGTTTGTCCAATGATATTGAAACTGGACACAGAAAGAGCGCCGGAACTGCCTTACATAAAGGTGCGTGGAAAGTGACTAACTCGTTTCGGACGTTACGTAATTTGGGAGTTTTCATGTATAATTATGATAGCTCAATAATGGTACCTGAGAATGAGACGATGGTTGTACGAGGGCGTCAGCGGAGTGTCGGGTATTGTTTTCAAGGATCTACTAAAACTCTAAACTTGAGGATTTTAAGAGGGGAAAGTCAGTAAGCAAGTCACAAAAGGATATTTAAAAAAAAAAAAAGAATCGGCGCTTGGTACTAAAATTGAAACGTTTTCTATTTCTCAACATGTCCTCCCCCAATATTGACACATTGATCGCATGTCTCTACCAGTGCCCCAAAAAACCTGCAGCCTAAAACCCTTTGGGCTGCTGCCTCAGTCGCGTGCGCACCCGCCGTACTGTTGCTTAGGTCGCAGTCTCAACGCGTAGGCCGGTTCGTTCCCCTCGTCAACAAGGCTTGAGCTTCCTTGAGAGAACTTCTCTACCCAGTTGTGCACCGCTTTACGCGACAAACAATTGTCAACGTAAACAGAAAACACTTCCTCCTGAACATCTTTTGCATAAAGCTGTTTCGCGCGAAAAAAAAAAAAAAGAAAAAAAAAAAAAAACTTTACAATGGAATTCTTTATTCTTCTAGCGTATACACTTTTTGAGCACGGTCGCCAATTCGAAACTGAGCTGCGCAGGCGAGGGGACTGCTACTTAGTGACTGCGCAGTGCATGCCCTTAACCTGGATTGTGTTGCCACCTATTGAAATGTTTGGAAACTATAGTCACTGCTTCTATCAGATATTTATTTCAGTTTGTGGCTTACCGACTTTCCTTCGGAGTGGATCGTCCTGATGCCTCCGATAAGAATTCCGGATAACGGTACGATGCACGCGCAAAATGCCACAGCTCGAGTATCGTGCATCGTTAGTGGAGTCACCGTCACGGTCTACTAAACCTCCTTATAGAGTTTTAGGAGATCGTACCGACGTCTTCGATAACGACACCCAATACTCCGTTGATGTCTTTTGCGCATGCTTCGTATCGTTATCGGGGTATTGGCGGTATCGCGACGATCTACTAAAACGCTCTTATATCTCGGCCGCGCGACATCGGCACGTCCACCAAGGAAACGGTGCCGGGTAGTGACGTGGAGCGGGAAAAAAGTCTACATTGCAAAAGCGTACATCATTCTGAAAGCAAGTTCCTGGACCCCTTCTCTGTCCAGCTTGAGAATCATGATACAACATCAAATAGTGGTCGTTGGATATCTGGAAGACCCTAGGTATTTTTAAATTTATTTCCATTACATTAGCCTATAATCGTTACTGATGGCAAGACTGCAATTTTAAAGCGGCACATAAATTAAATAT
This sequence comes from Ixodes scapularis, assembly GCF_016920785.2. Classification (NCBI taxonomy): domain Eukaryota; kingdom Metazoa; phylum Arthropoda; class Arachnida; order Ixodida; family Ixodidae; genus Ixodes; species Ixodes scapularis. Next base: position 186,106,802 of record NW_024609857.1, read on the forward strand.
TTAGAAAGCTCCCTAACGAATCTTCCGTGACAGACATTTTCTCATTAAATGTCCCCCGAGCTTGAGAAACAAACTGCGAAAACGGCATCCGTGTAACTCTCACTGCATCTATAAGGATGTTCGAATTAAGATCGAACACCGGGTATGTTTCAGATGCAATTTTAGTGAGCAGAAAACAGTTCAGGCTCGCTACTGTTCCCTTGAAGTTTAAATGAATGAAACAATTATCTCAGTATTTTGAGTAAAAAATAACTGTTTATACTGTTTGGTGTATTTACTTTCGAATCGTGTAACGAGAAACGTTTTGCATACACACTTGCACGGCATTAATCCTTGAGTCTAGGTTTTTGTGTTCTTCTTTGATGATACACTATGAGACACCGGAAAGACGTAGTTTTAATTATTTCTTTATTTAACGATACCGTTGCTCTTCACTGAAACCCATAGCGTGAGTGGTATACAATTGAAAAACGTGAAGAAAAAATGAACGTACGAAAACCCGTTTAAGAAATACGAAGTTAAGTGAAGTATTATAATGTTCAAGTGAAGAGAGAGATTTTTGTTTCTTTCTTATCGCTTGCAATTGAATTTCAGTCTTGTACTGCCGGTAGAAACAAAAATTAACGTATACATACATTTGTTTAAATCTGTACTGCTTAATTGAAGTGGTGTGAGGTTTCGAGGGGGAACCCGACTACACGGAGGATAAAATTGTTACGAATGTCTTGATGTTAATATTAATTTTACCGCGATAATGAAATGAAATATTAAAAAAAAAAAACTGCGCAACGCTTTAACAGACGTTTTCTTTGCACACCAATACTGCTCGCACAATCTTGCTAAGCGCATCTGTAGAGATATTTTGCACACGCGCCAGTTCAGAGCCCCCATTGCGAACCTTCTCGTTTCGTCTTACCGAGATACCAAGACACTAGAGCGGGCTTTGACGAGCCTCCACAAGGGCCAATTCTAGGGAGAAGAACATTGTCGAATCTAAAATGGCATTGACCCGTGTGCTTTGGTAATGGTGGAGCGAAGTGATGAAAATACCCGGTATATGGGATCCTCACACTGCTGTCCAGATGATCAAACTTGAAAAAGTACAAAACCGGGCTGCCCGTTTTGTTTTAAACAATTACGACAGGCGACTTAGTATGACTCGTGCGAAACAGAACCTAGGATGGAAGGAGTTAAGCTTTAGAAGGAAGAACCTTCGACTGAAATTTTTTAATAACATATTTCACTGTAGGACTGGGATAGATAGAAATGCCTACCTTCACCAGCCAGATTACATATCGCAACGAAAGGATCATCTGTATAAGGTCAAGGAATTCCGCTGTAAAAGTGACGTCTATATGAACTCTTTTTTTCCTAAAACAATACGGGATTGGAACGGTTTGCCAGCCTCGGTGGTCAACATTGTTCCTAACGATATGTTTTATTCAACACTAACCTCGTAGTGTCTAGTTAGTAGTTGAGTAACGTTCGTAGTGTTTAGTAGACCGCATTTTTATTTTTTATGTAGCCTGCACTTTGTTGTGATACTGAAAGATTTATGGCTTGTGAATATTGCTCTTTTAACTTTTGTATAACTATTCGTGTTCTTCATTTCCAACTTCTCCCCCCCCCCCCCTTTACTGTAATGCCCCATGGCGCTGTAGGTATCTGAATAAATAAATAAATAAATAAATAAACAAAAACTGAAGGTCGGTTACGGCGGCGCCCATGCACAGCAGCTGCAAACCGTGTATATCTGTCCATCTGTTACTTCTGCCAGTCTACGTCTTTCGACACTGAAATACAAACCGTCGGGATATTTTCTAGCGTTTGCTAAGCCCTTTCTTTTTCTCGATAGATCAAGAAATATTTCTCAATCTTCTTTTTTCTTTTCTTTTTTTTTTTTGTTACTGCGCGACAAGAGAATATTTTTCTATTGCGATGAAAAACGCACAATCTTCATTTAGGTGCGTATATCACCCAGAAGTTGGCAAGACATTTCCGTTAGCGGTCGCCCTCTCGTTGCAGCCGCCAGATGTCTGTTGGTTTGTTTTTAGTTGTTGCGTGACGCAGTTTCTACTGTAAGGGGGAATGTATAAGATGCGTTTCTAAATGTTAGAGAGCATTCTCAACGATCCAGGAGAAATTTGGCGTTTGTTTCCTCACGCCACTAGGTTTGAGTGCACTGACATCTCTCGATATGCCGAAGGATGGCGTTTGTTTTTGTTTGTTTTTTGTGTGGGGTACGTAATAGTGACGAGGATTAGATTTCTTTCCAGCGGTTTTTAATTATAGTTTGTAAATGTTTCCGCAGGGAACTGTCGCAGGCCGTCGTATTTTGCTTTCTTCTTTATTCATTTTTTTCTATCTCCACTTTTCTTTTGATTGCTTACGGCCCCCAATGATAAAATGAATAAAATAATAAGTATATGGTTAAATAAATAAATACGGATGTGAGCTGAGGAAATGAAAAGCATCACTTTGGCCCCGTGAGTGACCACCCTGATTAGGGGCTTAATTCGCATTCATTCCTTGATAAATTCATATCTATATTCGGACATATTTGAAATATATTGGTTCGATGGGATTCCGCTGAACATATTAAAAATGAGCGTATATTTATTGACACTGGGCTCGCGTTGTTTCGGAGTAACACAGTCGTTAACCTAACCGCGCTTCATTAATATTGTCTAATTATATATATATATATATATATATATATATATATATATATATATATATATATCTTTTTTTTTTTTTGGCGTAATACATCATTCGGACAGCACTTATATTTCTCGGTCAGGTCATAGTATGGTGCCTAGAACGTGTCTCCGACTGCTGCGTTTATCGAGCCCGGAAAATCGGTTCCTTTAATTTGCGCCTGGCGACCTTACGAAAGTGTCATACTTTTGCCGGTCGCGATCCTGGCGGCGTCCCAACAGCGGTGGTGAACGCGGCAGACGCCTGCTCTGCTTGAGGTCGCTCTCCAGGGTGACAGTCCACGGAAGCTTCGGCAGTCAGATGTTGAGATGCTGCGACGACAGCGACACTCGCGTTCGCTCGTGCCTTTCGCCAGCATTTTTAGAACCAGCCCCTAGGATCGCGACATCCTACAGCATGACACTCCGGCTTTTGTAACGTCATTTGTTGCCACATGGAGGCCACTTTTGATGTACGGGATGCAAAGGACGCTAAACGTACCAGTGGGAGACGCCCTTCAGGCACCATAGTCATGTTTAGGTGTTAAAAGCGCTGAAAACGACGGACGAGTAGGAGAGACACACACCACAGAGCTAAACATGTTCAACCGACTAGCCCAAATCCAAACCCTTCACCATAGTCATACGGACGCTTCACTAAAATGTAAATTAAAGTCTTATTACTAAAGCATACAATTCGATAGATTCTCAATGTAACGAGTGGAAAGCGCAATAGTTCGATAGTTGTGAGAAGATAAATTATGCGGGACAAGTTTGGGTATAACAATTTTTTTTTAAAGATATGTGTAGCATGACAGGTCTAGCCTCGGAATTTCGTGTCCTCGGCATGTAACCTCGATGACAGCGGAGAGTGTGGTTTCGCTCGAACGTGACGCTGGGTACCTGGGCTCAGCGCTGCGTTTTCCGCCGAGAACGTCTGCACGTTCGTGCTGTGCGCGGCTAGCGAGGCTGCGCGCTATAGCGGCCGGCAGGTTCATCGTCCGCCCAGTTCCTTTGTCTCTATACGGTATGAAAGCTGGTCTGCTCTTCGCTCACCTCCTGCGTTTGTTGATCCTCCACATGCATCCAGTTGCGTTTGTTTTAGCCCCTGCGTCCACCAATGACGGAGCGGTGCGCTTGGCTCCTTCGTCATCGCACCTTCTTTTTGTGTTGCGCGTTTACTTGGTGTGCTCCTCCTTGCGTGTCGATGCTCCAGAGAAGCTTTTTAGGAACGCTTTGCTCGCCGTATAGTCGCTGGCCGTCTAAATGGCGATTCTCACAGCTGCGTCAAGTCCGGCCGAGTGCGAGCGTTGCTACGGCAACAGCTGCGTAGTACCCCGATTTGTTGGAGACGACGCTGTTGTTGCCATAGAAACCCCCGCCCTCGGTCGTACGCAACGCGACTGTGTAGATCGCCCTTATGAAACGCTGGGCGTGGCAGATGCCGAGCATCATTTTATCGCTCCTCAACCATTCAGGTTGGTGGAATTAGTTTATGCCATGGTATAACCTGTTTTATAGGCCTGACACCTCGCGCGTCGCAACTGCCAGATAGCGTCCTCCCCTCGACTCGGTTACCAGTGGATCCACCCGATGGCTTCTCGATTTGCGGCTTTGCGTCGAACGGCGGACTATCGCGGGCCCGGCCTTCCCACGCTTCTCCCCTACACACCCACTTTCGAGGTAGACAATAACAAAGAAGATGGCGGCTTCCGGTTGCCAATATCACTTCCGGCTGCCGGGTGCTTTGTGTGTCGTCTGTGTTTTCCTAAGAGGCTCGCGCGATTACGAGCGCGTGTTATCCGACTTTGCCTCCGAATAATCAAGTTCAATACATAATAAGAAATCGAAAAAAATCAAGGTGTCTGAGAGGTTTTGAACTCGCCGACCTATTCGACCCTACAAATGCAGAAACAATAATGAAGAGCGGCATTTCTACCCGTAAGTGATGTGTCACGGGACGGCGTGGCTTGACTCAGTTTTACGACTCACTACAACCGCTAGTAAAAACCGATTCACACATTTGTGCTTGACTACGGTACGGCAAGTTACGACCGCGAGGTATCCGGACATGTCTGTTTCGTAAGTCCCATGCCAAGCTACCACGCTCATACTATGCACGGAGGTTCCTGTGGCTCGGGGTCAGTTCACACGACGTGGTCGGGCGCAACGAATATATATGAAAGGGACTCTATCCGTGCTTCGAACGATGCATGGCGGCACAGCGATCGAATCAGTCATTAACTTGACAGAAGATATATAAGGCACGGTAACCGGACAAAAGCTCACCGGACAAAAGCTCACCGGACGGAAGCTCACCGAACAAAAGCTCACCCGTTTTTTGACAGACCCGGACAAAAGCTCACCCGTTTTTTGACAGACCCGGGCAAAAGCTCACCTCGATTTCTTTTTTTTTTTTCCTACCCGGGCGAAACACGGGCTGAAATAAAGTGCGGACGCAATGGACATTGAACCATTTTTAGGAGAACTTGTACCTCATCCACCATTGAGTTGCGAATTTTTTTTTTTTAAATACTTTGAAAGAACGGGAGTTCGGCCTTTTGGAAAAGTACAAGACAGATGACCAATTTAGAAAATTGTGCGACATATTAGATAGGCCCGGGTTCCTTCCACCACAGCTTGTTCCACAAGAACTAACCACCAGGGAAAAGTTTACCGGTGACATCGGCTACCTGCTGGACTACTTTGATTGCACGTATGTCAACGGCCGCTTCCGTTATGCTTCTGTTCCATCTGCGGCGGCACCCAGAGCGAATTCTTCCCTTCGCCCGACTCTGCGCCGACGGCGACCGGAGTTTCCCCCGGTACGGCGGAATATGTACGACACCACTCGTCAAAATAAAGACCGGATGAACACCTGCGAAAGGTAGAGTACCGGGTTCCAGAAGCTCGTCGGCCACGCCCATCCAAGCGTCTTGACGCTGATTGAAAGCCTACAGCAAAATCAGGCGCTCGTTGCCACGGCATTGACAAGAGCCCGGAGAGGTGAGCCCACTGTAAAGCGGGTGCGAAACATTACTCTGCACCTGCAGAATCGTCTTAGAAATATTTGCGAGGGCTTGCATGTACATCGAGATCTACCAAGGCTGCTGGAGCTAGTGGGGCACTGCATTCGCTTCTAACCAATCGATAAATAAACTTGTTTCTATTAAAATCAACAAACCATGCGCGTGCCAGATTTAATTTATCGTTGCCTTTTTGTGTCGCACGCATGCACCCAAGTTGTCCGCACTCATGTTAAGACAGACATGAAATTTTCTCGTGGTGAGCTTTTGTCCGGGTCTGCGAAAATATAGGTGAGCTTTGGTCCGGGTCTGTGAAAGAATGGGTGAGCTTTTGTCCGGTGAGCTTTTGTCCGGTGAGCTTCTGTCCGGTGAGCTTTTGTCCGGTGAGCTTTTGTCCGGGATTCATAAGGCACGGATACGGTAGTTCGTACTAGAATTTCGAAAGGATACAATCAAACATGCCAAACGCGTCTGCGTTGTTTAGGTATGCTAGTCAAAAAACACACCTAGCGATGAGATCTGCTAAAGACGCATAACTACACTTCCAAAAATTTCCGGGCACTGTGCCCAGTGCCCGCCATCTTTCTTTTAAATAATTGTCAACGGCCTGTCATTACGAAGCACGCATATTTCCGCATTAATATATACTGTAAACGGCTTAATTATCGCGAGGACCTATCTTTGGCGAATTACGCTAATCGCCAACAAATCGCGAAAATTGCTACCGCGAATAATTCCGATAAAATGTAAACACATTGCAATCTTTATTGAGATGTCAGTGCGTCGCGAAAATTAGAACCCGCGAAATATTCCACGGCTTGAGCTTTGGCGTCCTAAATCGCGACATTTTGTGCCCGCGAAAGTCGGTCGTTTACAGTATAGAATTTAATGAGCAAAGAGACTACAAAGCTGGTTCTGTTGATAACCTCATAATAAAAAATTTAATCTGCAAATAGATATATCTTCACTTGGCAGACTCGGCGTCTAATTTCCCCGATGGAAGGCTCCTCCACTTGATGTTCAGGGACGTTTCATCGACACGGCTGCGTTTCGTCAAGAAAAGATAATCGCATCGCAATCCCCAATTTCGCCGCGCTATAAAGATAGATGTGACGGCATCGATGTTTATGGCATTGAGAAGAAAAACAAAATTGCTCGAGAGAGGTGGTTCACAGCTTCTTGCAATCGCGCAGTGCGGCTAAAGCAAAATACCGGTTGTTGCGACAAACTAAATCTTCGGGCAGAAACACCAAAATCGATTTGATACAAAAAAAAAAAAAAAATATCCCCCAAACGACAGTAAGTTAATTCTGAAACCGAAAACTAAATAAAAGAAAACAAAACGTTTTAGCAACGAAGTGCCCAGATAAGGGAAATCCGGAAGTCGTCAAAAAACGTGCGTATACAAGAAATGCTTGTTTTTTGAAAGCAGTTTTCGGGATGTGCCACTTCATGTTGAGATTGGCACTTGCGCTACACATTTTGCTTTGACAATGCATCGTCAGTGTCTTCCTTTGTCTCACCTGCACTCGTCGAAAGCGTTCGAACGCGGAATTCCGGCGTTTGGCTTTGGCACTTGAACGCGTGAGACGAGTGAGACAAAGGCAGCTATAGCTTTACTTCCACCTAGTGACTTCGTTCACCCTTAAGCTGAGACTAGAAGGTCCGCCTTTAGCGCGAGTTCGTTGGCTTCCGCGGTGCTCTGGTTGCGCGAGACTGCGCGCTTACCCTTGTGCTAGCAAGGGCAGAAAGCCCACGCTGATGGGGAGCATCTAGCCTCAGCTTAAGGGTGAACAAAGTATGGGTCTATACACGTTTGCAAGTCCGGTCTCAGGGCGCCGCCATCTTCCTCAGTGGGGTGCGCTCTCGGGAGCGGCCATAATCCGATTACGACGCCTTAGCAAGGCTTCGTAATCGGATTATGACTGGTCCGAGCGCACCCCAGACAGACAAGATGGCAGCGCCCTGATGCCGGACTTGCAAACGTGTATACCACCAATTACACTAACCAGAGCTCGCCGTTCTGACTTCTCCGCGCTCTCTTGTCTCCTGCGCTCATTTATTTTCTGTCCTCATAATAACGATAAATGGAGACGATGAAACGACAGCGCAGCAAGAGCGATAAGTGAATTTAAATGAGGAACAAGACACCGCAAGAGAAGCCTAAATTTAAACAATGTATTCCCAAAACAGTTCATATGTGCCCGTCAGCATGGTGTCTACTGTTTTCATAAAAGGGGAAGCGAAGAGTGTCCCTATATATGCTATAGATCTACACTCTAAAACAAATTCCTTGGTTCTTTCACGCACCCAGAACCCTTTCACCTTGTGAAGAACGGTTTTGCCTCAACCACTATAGCCCCCTGGCGCACTAGAAGGGCAACTGGCGATGGAGGACTCCTTCGCATAATAGAAGAAACTCAAAATAATCTCTTATAGGTTTCTTTCACAAATAACCCTTGTAAGGGGTGCTTAAAAGATTTTCTTAGGGTGAAAATGTTGACAAGCCGAATACAAGCCGCATTTTAGTACTCTTGGGTTTTTTCAAAGAAAATCCGTTTAATCTGCACTATTTTAATTTGTGTAGCTAAATTATCCGGCCTGGGAGACATAACATATAGGGCTCTAATCGTCACAATGAGTGAGATAACTAACTAAAATGTGTTAATTAATTATTGATTTACTATATATAACTAAATGATTTCTTTTCGAAACTTACTGAGTTTCATAGAAAACTACTAGATCAGTCACGTGTAGAAATATTTTGTGCGCATGATTCGGCTTTCGGGGTCCCGCAATGCATCCAACATCAAAGCGCCCGCGTACATTTTCCGTTGATTATCATAAGCGGTTTTGCACTTCATATATTTCTAAAACGATTGCGATAAGTGTTTAATTGAAACCATGTGTTTGATTTTACTTATACAAGTGACAACTAAAAAAAATGTTACCCAAATTATCTTGATGATTAGCCCCTGTATTATATCCCCCTCGCCGCATAAAGCTGCTGCACGACCTCATCGGTCTGGCTTTCACAGATTATATGTTATCTGCAAAGCAAAAAAAAAAAAAAAAAAAAAAACATTTAGTAAAATTCTTGTCGGGTGCTCGCATATTTGCTTAGGTTGCTGGTTTTATGTTAACGATCGCAGCTCTGCATGATGTACGAAAACCACCGTAATGGCGATTTAGAAACGCTTTATGTAGATGGCTAGTTAACTAGGGTGCAGCCGTAATTTCTCGCCTTTTACCTTACAACGGTAAATGTTCATCACCTCGCAGCGTTAAAAAAAAAGCGGATTCTAGCATTTCGCTACCTCAGCTTCAATTTAAATGACAAGGAAATTAATTTTTCTCCCGTTAGTGCAATGGAGGAATAGTAAACTTCGAGGCATAAAAGCGTTGAATCATTTTGGCCAAATATACTGGGTGTATCAAGGGGAGGCCAGGCTCTTTAAATTGACCGCAAAATTCGGTTTCTTAACCTATCGCGCCACGATTTTGCGCAGCGTTGCCCACATATGGTGTTTTGTTTTTGTTTTTTTTTTTTGTGTAAAATTTGCGAAGAGCGAATTTACTTGAGGAAAAAGTAAAGAAAGAAAAAGGCTTAGCTCCTCTGGTAACGCAGCGACGGCACCGGTCTTCAAACAACACGGCGCCGTTTTGCACGGGAGACAAGAGATGGCGCAACGAACGCCGCCAACGAACGAGGCATACGCCGCCGAGAGCCAGCGTCTTTAGCAGACAATTTTTTTCGACTCAAAAGCGGCGCGCGTTCCGCAGGCGGCGACAGTCGCAGAAAAAAACAAAACAGGCGCGGTAATAACAAGGAACTGCAGTTCTTTGTCTGCTAAAGACGCCGGCTCTCGGCGTCGTATGCTCGTTTGCGGCGGCAATTGGCGTCGTGACCGCTTGCGCCATCTCTGGTCCAACGTGCGAAACGGCGCCGTGTTGTTTGAAGACCGGCGGCATCCGTTCGTTTCCATAGGAGCTAAGCTTTTTACCTTCTTTACTTTTTCCTCAGGTGCACAAAATGCACCATCTGTGGGCAACGCTGTACAAAATCGCTGCGCGATAGGTTAAGAAGCCGAATTTCGCGATCGATTTAAAGAGCCTGGCCTCCCCTTGATACACCCTGTACTTACTTATCTAGGCCACGTATCGTCAAGTATAAACATTAACTACGAAAAGCAAACGCAAAAAGATAGCGAGGTTATTGTGAAACAAGATTTTAAGGGTTGATTGTAACGTTTGTTACTCTGACGATATAAATTTGATGTAATATATAAATGCCGATGCAGGTTGTATGGTATGCAGAAAAGAGCGGGCTGTTACTATTTCTTAAAAATATATACTAAAGCAGGCGAATGCACTTTTTTGCTTTGTCTTCTCTAAGAATCCGTTCGCGCATATTTGCCGCAAGCGCAGGAACGCAGGAAGGAAACAAACGTCAAAATGAAACACACATTCGTATGCTTTAGAATATGGTTTTATTTAAATATTTTTCCCAAATGTGGAATAATGCTGCATTTTTATTCGCACATTTCGTCAAAATCATTATTCGTCGCGATTACCCTGTTCGTTGCCCAGCCGGTGCTGCATCTTTCTCTTTACTTTTCAACTTGCGACCCCCTACCCGCGAGCGGCCTGGCAAGCCAGTGTTCTGACAGCAAACGAGCCGGTATAGGACATACGATATACAAGAACGCCGTTCGCGTCCTATTTTTAAGGTTTAGAACCCTCCAAGCCGAGAATAAATCGACACTGAACGTTTTGATGAACGACGTTCACCTGCTAAATGTAATGTCTGTACGTTTGAAATTCAAGGTTTGCGAAGCGTGCCGAGTGTGTTGTTTTTTAGAACTGCACCGTGTACCTTTTCGAGGAGTGTCAAACGCATCCTCGTTCATACGCGAGTCGTGTCCGATTAGACAAAGTCTAGTTGCACGCCTCTCCGTAAAAGTTAAAAGTGGCCGGATAGTGGTTGATCTTAACGATATTCTCAGGGGCTAGTTCGAAGGCGAATAATGTATCCATGAAAGTATTACCATCTTCTCTGAAGCAGTCCTTTTTAATCTAGGTTGTGGACTTTGGCCTCCGTACCAACACTCACTGGCGTACTCTCCCCGTTACCTCATTAGTGAAGAACGTGAAGTATTTTCATACAGGTTTATTCGCTCAAATTTCATCGGTATAAAATATAATTATATATATATTAAACGATTTTTTCTTTCTTATTTCTGTATTGCTGGCGTCAATTTCCCACGTAAGTGGCGTGGGAAATTTTATTTTAAAATACATTTAAAACGCGCTTATGAAAACCCCTGGAAACTATGAGCACGGGTTCATTTACACTAAAAACTAAACAAGTAAAACAACGCAATCACTTCTCTTCATCTACAAGATTCTTTTTTTTTGTCTCTAATACACGCAGTTGATTGGCCCCATGTTGTGAGACTGGTGTGCCTAGATGTTCAGACTGTCTTCACCTGCTCGATTGCGCTCACGTGGCTTTGCCGCGTTCGCAGTCCGAGCTACGAGGAGAAAAGGGAAGTGTCGATCAACTGCTTGCATCACCGCTTTGCTCCATACCTTCGCTCGTTGACGTCCTCCCCAGACTCCAACGCACGCATGCGCGCATGAACCAAATCTGCCCAGGAGGTATTTGCCATTTAAGAGCAAAAGTTCAGAGTGGTTTTTTTGAGTTGCTCCCTCTCTCAAATCGTGGCACTCTACTTTTGTCTTTCGCCCCTCTGCCCTCTCTAGACTTTTCTGAGCAAAACTGTATAAAAAGAAGCTTATCTCAACCGAACAATTGCCTACATAGTTATAGAGTTTTTCTTTTTTTTTTCTTATTTTAATTTGAGCAGATTTTGTTGAAAGAAAAAGGGGTTGAGAGTTGGACGGAGTTTCGTTGTCATCAGTCTCGGTGGACTTATTCGTGGATAATTGCTGTGTAAATATAGCTAATGATCTGAAATTCGTTAATTCAGTATTCAATTCATCGTTTTAGCGGTCATGTTCCAATTCCAGTATAGACGGTCAACTGAGGCCAGGTCAGCTGAAATAAGTTGCGCAAATTTGATAGCTCTTCAGATTTTAATTATTCAAATTTCACATTTTAGCACGATTCGAAAATTGCGCGCAACAAGGAGCGCCGCAGTCCCTGCCCACAATAAGGCTGTAAGAGTGACGTAGTATTTTCAGTCACGTTGTGCCTCTTGTCGTCGGCCCACCAGCCGAAGCCACGGTGCCGAGAAAGCGACGACGTGATTGCATTGACAAGGTCGTTCTTCCAAGCGTCATTGTGGGAAAAGCTTGAGGCGCTTTTTTTGCGAATGAATTGGAAATCGGGGCAAAACGTGTAAAAACTAGGATATTAATATTTAATAAACTTATCTTTTCCGAAATTATTTTCATTTATTTTACCTTTAATAAAAATTGCCGTCAATATTTCAATTGCAACGTGACCCATAAAACAAATAATAATAAAACGTTAATTAACATGTTTTACGTAATTTGCTAACTTTCCATGGCGACTCTTCAGGCCTCCAATGTCTGCGGGGCACGATATCATGGTAAAGATGACACTCACCTAACTCTCGCCCATTGTTTAAACAAAATGTCTTCGAATTAATGTCAAACGCAATAGTTGTAAATACCTCGGAGGATAAGACGGCAACGTGTTTTAATTAATTCTAGACTCCACCTATTTTTCATTTTGCTTTTGGTTCAACGGACTCTCCTCGCAAAACCTTGATTTTTTGTTTACTATAGCTTTATGGTATTCGTCATTTACTGATATTTGAATGGTGCTGGACTCATAGCAGGCTTCTAAATTAAAATATTACTATTTTCGCTGGTGCATCTTATTTCCCCGGCAATGGCGTACGGAGTACTGAGGGTCTCTACGGTAATTTGTTTTTTCGGGCACCGGGTGATTCTAATGATGATGCTGGTGGCGGTAGGTTTTGTGTAGAAACCCGCGTGTTCATTTATTTTCTTGCATTTATTGGGCAAGACTTGCAAGCAAACCGTTAGAAGTAACGGAAGTACTTGTAGTAATTCCTTTTCTTGTAAGTAGGTAATAAATCTCTTACTTTTTAAAAACGTAATTTGTAATGTAATTTCATTACTCTTCAGTAACGAATTACTAAAATTACTCGTTACAATTTTTTCCTTCCCGTCAAAGTGATAGATAGAGTGGAAGAAGGGCGATGAAATGGCCTTCGCGCTTTAGCATGCTTCCCTTGAGGGCGAGTGAACGAAAAAGTATTCACGGAAACCACGACAGCCCAGCCAGAGCACGCTTCTGGATTCGTATCTACAGTCAGTCAGGCTGGGAGGATTCAAGTGTCCATATGAAGGTGACAGCCTTCCACTTCTTGGATAACGAACAGCCTGTTTCGAGCGCACAAAAGAGCAGAAAACTAATGGCATATAAATCCGTCGCGTGGGGTTTCGTGATGAGTTGAACCGTGGACAATGTAACCGTGGTGCCCATGTCCGCTCCCTCTGCACCCTCCTCCCCCCCCCCCCCCCCCCCCTTTCTGCACCTGCTCCCAACTGCTCGTAGAGAAGAAGGCAGTAGTGCTCTTCTCGTGACGTCGAAAAGGAAGGCCATCAGGGGCGCGCGTCGTAGCGAAGGCAACGCGCGTGGATCGTCCGTCGTAAGGTGCTTTTAGTCACATACGGGTGTCATATTAGCTAAAATATAAGCTACACATAGTAACGAGTCTAGAAAAACTTTTATTACACGGGCAAAGTATTACACCGCTGAATAATGGGTACAAAATGGCACGAGGTATGTGTATGAGACGTCTATAGAAACATATGACTGTTTTAAGTTGAAAGCATTGAGTCACGCAATTGCTGTAGGGATGGATATTTTATAGAGAAAAACTTCAACAAAATAGCGAAACACGCAGTGATTGGACACAGCAGAACAGATCACTGTAAAAAATCAGGCAGACGTAGTCAACGCGGACACGGCTAGAAAAGTTTCACTTACAAGAACATACCACGGCCACATGGCAAAATTAATGTAATTTCGATCGAATGACAGTATGGGGTTGTCAAATTCGCTTTCGACGCTCGTATAATCACTATAGACCGCGAGCTGATTAAATCCCACATCATTTGTTGAAAGTATATTAACTTTACCGTGTGGCAGGGGTACTAAACTTACTATTTACAGTCACCTAGTTTACTTCTCCCTATGGGCTCGAGCTGCCTTGCAGCAAAATATAACTTATTTTGTATACAATAATACGATTACCTTAATACAGTAAAGATTCTAATATAAACGCGTTAGAGGCAATAAAATAACATTAGTATAAATATACACATAAGCACAAAGAACGCACTTTCAATAATCACACAAATTTGTTATTAACCTTCCAGTGAAAACTAAAATGTTACCACGCATATTTACAAATATCGACGGAACAGCACACGGATAACGACGAAGAATTAAATTCCAATCTATCACGAAATTAAAGTAACCGACAGAAGCACTCTATTCGTGTCCTATATGACACAGCCCATAAATAAGTTGTTGCTCACGTCTCGATCGTACTTATGCGTCCCGCATTATCCGCCACGAAAAACATTTGAACAGGATTTCAAGAAGTCTCTCCCTTTGACGAAGAAGAGGTTTATCGATAATCGACCAGTGTCATCCTTGCTTAGTTGCCATACTTGTCACTCACACCGTAGCATGACGTGTTCCGCGAATTCACGTAAATGCCGTAGTATCAAGAGAACACAAAAGAACCACACACAAGAGCAACGGCAGCATTGTGAGACAATAGGCTCAATATCGTCGACCCATGCATCTCCCGCTCCCGTGCGCTCCCTGCGGCGATGACTGGATTGTTTTAGGTTCCCTTCTCTTCTGAAATGCCTCAGCGTTCCTTTTCAAACAGTCTGCAGCTCACACACAGCGTAAATATGCCAAAAACTGGGCCCATATGAGGGAAGAAAATCTTGCAGCAGAACAGGTTCATTCGAAAAGTGTGGGGAGCTGCGGGACTGCACGTAGTCCCGAGGTTACGGAGATAATCATAAATATATATTTGAAACTTTGAACCTTCGTAACGCGCTGTATATTACGTTTATATATATACGCACACACACACATATATATATATATAATAAATTGTACATGAGTGCGCTTTTAAAACGTACATTAATCTCAGATAAGCGCGCACGAATACCGCCGCGCCGCTTAACAAGGAACTTTTTTTTTCACGTGGATACCAAATGTTTTCTCACGTAGTTGCGCCATGGCCTTCTTTCTCCAACATTGTGACGTAACCACTCGGAACGCTACGGCCTTCTTCTCTAGAAGATGTTGCTTGCCCCTCCCCCCCCCCCCCCGCCCCCCCCCCCCCCCCCCCAAAAAAAAGTAAGCGTTAATTTCTTTTTTTTCTGTTGTTTCTTTTTTGTTACTCGAAATTGCGCTGTGAAAGCTAAATGCTTCCTGGACCAACCAGCTATGTGGCTTCTGTCACTTGACTTCGCACTAGCGGATACGTAAGGCAAAAAGAAACGAGGTGTGCGATGGCAGCAGTTCATTGGAAGTTCATTGTAACAGAAAACATGTAGAATCAATCCTGCTGTCAGTTTAAATAGTAACGTTCGACAGCAGGAATCTTGCCGGAGAGCACGACCAAAACGGGTTGAGACATCCACACTGAACCCATATTCCTAGAAACGAGAATGCTGAGATTCTCGTCTGCAGATTGTGCCTGTGGGAACTTAATACAGAATTGTAGGAAAAGGGAATACAGCCAGAGTTTTCTGAGAATAAAAAGTTACTGATTTGAACACTGGAGTTGAGACAGCGTAATGCGGCTCCAAGCGCGTGAGAGACATGGAAGCCTGCTCTTCACTGATAATTGTGTTTTTTGTTTTTGTTTGTAATTTCTCAACGGTAAAATCCATTCAGGTGAAACATTCTGCATTAACATTTGGTGTGGAGATTTGGTTCTGATAAGTTCGGTGATCAAGAAAGAAGATCAAGTGGGTAACGTTCAGATAAAAACCTTCATTAAGCAGGTGTCTTCATTAACATACATAGAAACGTTTATTTGATAACGAACTAGTGCCTGAATTCTCCTGGCCCGCAAAAGCACGTGTGTGCTTGTGGGCTTGTGGACAACGTACCCAAACAGAAGGACCGCATCTAGGTGTTGCAGCCATTTGGTCTTAGTGGGCAAACCAGCCCCTATTTAGTCAACATACAGCAAACATTAAAATAATCACATCTTTGACGGAATCGTGTTTTGAAGTTGGCCGATGCCATAATTTGAATGGTGCGCGTGCCTTCTTCGCCCAAGTGCATTCGTCGCATGTTCATGAGATTTCGTTCAGTCCCGGTTGGACAGCGCAATAGTCGTTTATCTCGAACACCTGTTCTAGTCCTTTAAAACTTTATAGATTCATCCTCCTAAAATTATTAACTTAAAATAATGGGTATGTACTGACTTTGTGTTTAGTTTTTGGTATGGCCCAAAGTATACCCCCTAAAACACGCAGTAGATATTACGTCTTGTGCGTGTTTCTTTGGAGTAACGCAAAAGTAATCGTGCAATATAACGAAATAATTAATCAATTAACTTTTACGGGGAGTAATTTGTACCAGTAATTTATTACTTTTCTTGCCACGTAATTGTAATGGTAATTCTTTATTCTTTGTTCGGAGATTACCCCGCAGTTCCCGAGGGCGTTACTGTAACGGGTTACAGTGCTGAAAAAAAAACTACTTTTTGCACTGCACAATTGCAATTACGACAGCCCATTCCACTGTTGTATCGTTTTAACAAAAAACGAGCTGGTATACATGTAAGTCCTGGCATGGTACTCTCTAATTTCGAAAGCATGTTCATTCCGTTAGGAATATTATGATCATTATTATCAAGTTTCACTGTTGATTCCAGTTTTATGCTTAAATACCACACATATAAACTTTAAACGCAATTTTTTTTACGGCGGGCTTAGAGTGACTATTAATTCAGTTCAGTCATTATTTGAATTCAGCTGTCTCTACGCCCGTACCGTCCCAGAACGAACTTAGGTTAGCAGCTCTGTATTGTATTGATTCAAGTTTGTCTATTAAGTTTTTTTTTTTTGCTTGTTTTGTTCGGGGCCTTCGACGGCACCGGCATATTACAAAGTCGGCCTACCTAACAGTTGTTAAATACGTGGTTTCCTTTAAATTGCGTAGTGAACATTTTAGGATTCTTTGAATCAAGTTCAGTGCCCTGCCAACCTTTACAATCACGTCATTATTATAATTCCACGAACAGTCAGCTGATAGCGTGACATTTAAGTATTTATCCTTACAATCCTCGTTTACTATAGCGTTATTTATATAATACTGGGTTTCAATTTTTTTTCTTTTGTGATTAGAACATAAATGTACAAACCTTTTGGATTTTAAAGTCATTTTCTATGTAGAGCACCACGTGGTAATGCAATCTAAATATATTTCTAACTGATTGTCATCATTTTTGTTACTACTTTTTCTCTACACCATGCAATCATCGGCAAACAACCAAACACAAGATAAAATGCCAACGGAATATCATTGAAATATATTAAGAACGAAAGCAGGTCCTATGACAGAACCCTGTGGGACTCCTGATGTAACGTCAGCTTATGCCGAACTTTTACCTTTCAGTAATACAAACTGACAACGCTCTAGCAAATAATT
This sequence comes from Ixodes scapularis, assembly GCF_016920785.2. Lineage (NCBI taxonomy): Eukaryota > Metazoa > Arthropoda > Arachnida > Ixodida > Ixodidae > Ixodes > Ixodes scapularis. The sequence goes on from NW_024609857.1 coordinate 186,124,243, forward strand.
TTCGATTAAATTTAGTACCGCGAAGTCTATATTTAACGTCTTAAGTTTATTGAACAGAAGTGAATGCTAAGCGGTATTAAAAGCCATGCGAAAACCTAGCAATATACAATCTGTTTGGCTTCCCTCGTCAACATCAGGTGACAAGTGATGATAAAATTCGAGAAGTTGCGTGGCGCAAGATAGGCCCTTACAGAAACTGTGCTGTTCTTTAGAGAATATATTGTTTTTCTGTTATATGATTTATTATATCGGGTGTATAGGCAACCTACAATGTTGTTTGGTTTAGAGCTATCTAGCGACAGAAGAAAGAAACATTAGATATGCTTAGGAGTTGCGGCTGCATTGTTCGAACGTGAGCTACAGCTCTAGTGGCGCGGCTTATATACCTAGTGTCTGAAGCAACAAATACTGGGTAGACCAGGAAGCTCTGATCCTTTAACAGGCCAGGACGGCGGAAGCTACGGCCCAGCCGGGCCAGTCGGAACGTGACTATGTTTAGCGGGGGTCTGCTTTTACTGCGAAGAAGTATCAGACCGTTCGCTGCGTTATACTCCAATATGTGAGCGTTGTGCTCGCACACGTGTCGCATATCAAAGCTGTCGGCAGAAAATGCGGGGCTTATCGTTCACCCTTTGGCAAGTTACAACGAGAAAGGGTGTAACCGTTGGCTCTCACTCAGCTGGCGCCGCCTCACTATTGCCGGCTGGCTTAATATTTTCCATGATCTTGCATGCGATGGAGGTTAATGAAATAAGCCTGTGGTTTTCGACATCTTTCTTAGAACCACTTTTGTGAATGGGAACTATGAAGGGACTTCCGGTCGTTTTGCGAGAGACCCACAGAGAGTAACTTCGCATAAACTAAATAAAGATAGAGCGAAATCGGATGAGCACAGCCCACTGAATGCCCACGAGGAGATGTGCCATCTGGGCACTTTGCCTTAGTTTCGTCGATACTCCTTAGTAGCACTTCGATACCAGTTAACTTATTTTTTGGAGAAACGGGCGCAAGCCTATACTGAATGCACACGAAGGGAAGCTATCGAACAGGATAAGCTCCTGCGAAACCACCTCCTAATCCTTACCTACATCGTATACCTTGTAGCAAAAAAAAAAAAAAAATTTGACATATTAAGACAGCGCCGGTGCTAATAAATTTGAACCGCACAGAAGGGAAGACAAACTGGGAGTGCTAACAGTTTGATGCGTCGCGAAGACGCTTAGATAAAGTGATAAACCTAGTATCAATAAAAAATGCTGTTTAAGCGTGTGGCGTTTTTTCTTTTTGTTGCCCCTTTCGATTGTTTACAGAACAACTGTGAAACTGATTAATACATCTGGCACTGCATAACATTTATTACATCTGACACTACATACAAATTCCGACGTATATTTTTTTTTTTTTTGCTTTCACTGAAGCGAATTACAAGGACGTAAATTTACAGTCCAGTCAATTTATTTTTTTTTTCTTGACAAAGCGAGATAACCCAATGGGTCTTTGCTTAAGGAAGCTCTCAAATACTAAAGTATACATTCCATCTTGCTCAAGGACATCTCACAGCCAGGGATGAATTTTGATATGGTTGACAGTATCTGAATGCCAATGCGGAGATTGGGGAAGACGCTCAAATCTTTATTTACTAGACTATGAAGCGGAGTTATTCAGGTCTTTTTACTTCCAGGCCAGTTCGCTTTGAGAGAAACAATCTGCAGTCTGAAATATTTTTATACAGATTATGTTCGCCGACGTATCAGCTTTAGAGTTCTCCTAAACTGCAGCACGTTGTCTTGTTATCTCTGTCGGTGCTGTATCGCGGCCGTCAAATTCAGGAGGAACCCAGACGTGGCTCCAGTGTCGTGGATAGGTAAGCGATCCTCTCGTCGATTTCCAGATGAAGACGGTTGAGTCTACCTTTTATGGCCCTTTCCATTTGGCGCTTGGTCGCTAAGCCGCCTCCTCTCTATATTGATTTCAGGCATTTCTGTTTTTGTTCCAGACAGTTTTCAACCTAAATGTCCCACTCTTCGCAGATATGATGCTTTTCATGAAGTGACTCGCGTGTAAACTTTTCTTTTTTATCAGAAATATAGTCTTGGAGCGCTTTCATGTCTAATGCAGCATGGTCAAAATTTGTTTTTGAATTCTGCAGCCTTTTCGAACGAGATTTTTGCGAATATACACTGTTCAAAACGCCGAGCAAAATCAAAAGCTCTAAACTCAACATCCGTCTTTTCAGCAGTCATGCGTCTCTGTCATTTTCTTTCTAGCTCGTTTTATTTTTATTATTTGTTATAACCTGTTGAACTTGAAGTACCTCCTCACGAAAACAGAAAGAAACCCAGCCGCGCCCACTCCTTTATGGAGGCGGGCTGCGATTGCGATTGGTTTTCGCTTTTTGCAGCAACACCAGTAATGATATGGTTCTTAGCCTTTTATGACTATGCCTTTCTGCCGTTTTTGCGCGACAGTTTGTATGAAGCTTCTAACAGCAACGCATGGGCGCCGTCACCGCCGTCCCTTGTACTGCTTCGTGCTTCTTTTGCAGCCATTTGATCGAAGTGGCGGCACCGTCTGGACTTGAATTGGTACGGAAACCGAATTTAGAAAGCTCATCGCTTCGCTTTAACATAAAGCGGGTTAAAGTAAAACCTCACCAGTACCAAGGGTGTGTAGCAAAACGCAAGAAGACATATTTTAAACTGAATCAAACGATTACCAAAATTACCAGGTAGATACATGAAGCTTAGATGATATGTCGTGACGAAATCACGCCGCTAAGAGCAGCGCTACAACGGGAAGTACGCTCAGACATCGTGATCACTTGGGCCTCAACGCAGTACCGAGGCTCCTTAATGAAGAAAATCACGGCAGAGTAGGCCGCCATTGGTCTTAATATCGGGTGGTCTTTCCGGCAATCCTTGTATGGGGTGGTTTGTGGGATTTTGCGCGTGCAATGTTATGTAGACGCTACGAAATTTCAATTTTGTAGCGTTGACGGCCGTCTTGACGACCTACCAGCCGTCTCGGTCGACTCCTACGAACTCGATCGCTATGAAGTATACGGAACTAAACACTAAATCTGCTTACGCATAACATGCTGCAACAGGGTGAATTTGTTGTGCCGCATGATTCGTGCGGAACCTGTTTTGTATGTAACACCTTTAATCGGTAACAGGGAGTTTTCGTAGATGGTTTTCGCAGTCCCGCAACGCTCTCAGCAACCAGCTACGATAGCCGCAACTGTGAAGGCCATCGGACCGCAGGCGCAGTAGAGGCTTCTTCGTTGCGAAGGGCTTAGCTGAGGGGGAACCGCGGTCTACGAAAACTCCCTAATATGGTGCATGCAGAACCTTGAAGGCCCAGCCGCATGCAGCGCACTGCTCGGCACTGTGGCGGGCGCTTTGGTTTCGCACGTGCACTGCGCTTGTTCAGAGAGGTGGGGAACAAGTGATATATGAAGCAAGTCCTGTGCTCTCCTCTGAACGAACGGTGAGTAAATGTACACATGTGAGCGATATGAAGGTGAACTGCCCTCTTCTTGTTTTTGACGGTCCTGCAAGTTTTGGAACAAGTTCTGTTCCAGAAGAGGGCTAGAACGCAAAGTTTAGACCCCCAAGCCACGTACCATTTGCGACGTTGAGAGTTAATATAGCTTTAGGGAGCCGTAAAACAGGCAATAAACCAGGTGAGGTATTCACGTTCATATTGCAGGCGGGTGTACATGCCGAAGCACACGCTAAGAAGACAAAAATACAAGTTAGTATTTCCTCCTTCGCAAGGCTTCTCTCTTTCTTAAGGCTGCGGTCCCACGGCGGCCATGACATATGACGCTTTCAGCACGTTTTCGAAATGCGATCGTGGCGTGTTCAAGCTTGCTAAAATTATGTGTTATATATCATCTTGTAGTCTACAACATTATCTTTTATCTGATGTAGGATTTGTTTTCCTAGTGCAAAAAGCTAATTCAGAGGGCACCCGCGAACTTTGACCTTTTCGGCAAAATATGGTTTCGTAGTACAGTGGTACAGGGTGCACTATTGGAGCAATTTCTTTCTAATTTTAGAATGTTATAGAAGAAGAGTGCGTTCATTGTCAACGGAGGCCCTTTTTTCGTTTTTTATTTTATTTTGACAGATATTTACTTTAGAAAAATTGACTTTGCGGAAGCACTTCAGTCGCGAAGTTTTGGGCGCCTACTCGGTCATTTTATTTGAAACTTTTTACATCAGTTTGTAATTATGGTCGAAAGAGTTACGCTAAATTTCGTTGTAATATGGCTTAAACTTTTTGGGAATGCTCACGTGAAAAGTGACAAAAACCGTTAATTTTGGCAAACTTCATTTGGTAGTACAGTGGTACAGCGCTTAGGGATTGGCACACATGAATAAAATTGTAGGCCCGCAAAGAAAAACATATTCTGCTTTGCAAAGCGAGGCCCTTTTTCTAAATTTCACTTTTGATTTTCCATAAAAAAAGTTTGAATATAGGTGAAATCACGTATTTGTTGATAGTCAAAAACGAGTATTTTGACCCCTTTTGGCAGACATTTAGGCCGATATTTTTAGTATTAAATGGAGATTACTGTTCCAGGTCCTGATTATTAGCCCACATTTTCACTAATCGAGCCTATTTATTAAAAAGAATCATAAAACACACAGAAAACACAAATTGGATGTCTGGTTGCGCCCTCTATGTGGCGGTGGCTGAAATGTGACTACGCGAGGTTCAGGAAACTGCCGAGGATGGCGCTGATTCCAGCTGTGGTTGCCAGCTTCGGAAACTGGTTGTGCGTTTGGCTTCTTCCGTTTCTTGCAAAATAACGTGCTGGAAAACTTGGTCGAAACTCGTGAGGTCCTTTATAACACGGTACTTTCTGCTAATATAGCTTTTAGGAAGAATTTCAGTCGCTTTCATATTGTTAAACGATTTTTTTTTTATGCGAGGCCACACCGGTTCAGTTTGCTGAATAAATTGTTCACGGAATCGATATCGAAGTTTCAAATTACCGAAATGCCAAAATCGCCAGTTCTGCGTAGATACGCAGCGTGACGCACGTGCTTCTGGTGCGTGTGCACGTACGTGTTTGCTGCGTAGTTCTTCGGTTGCTGCGAGTTTTCGCGTATTTATTGTGCACTGCTTACCTCCGTCTGCGCACGCATCTCATCCTTGTAACTACCCCTGCTCTGTTTGCCTAGAGTGAAGTTTGTGTCTGTCTTTTCGTTCGCTGACTAAGCTCGTGTCGGTGTCCTTCCTACTGGCTGCTGTTCGTGTTTGCGTACCGTGTGTGTCGCTTTGATTACTAGGTCCCCTGCTTATGGGGTGGAGCAAGCGGTGGGCGTCGCGCCAGGGGTGGGTCGTGATTGGGGAAACAGCTTAGCAGCCGACGCCGACTTCGGCGCGTTTCTTCTGCGCACGCGCGTACTGTCATTGATATCGCTACTTCGCGCCGTGACCATGCGCTGATCTACAGGCCGGTCGGCGCTCGCGTGATATTGTTGAAAATTCTCGAGCGTGTATTTGCGTTTCGAAAGCCATAATAGAATTAAAGTGGACATTTGGCCGGCAGCCGGCATACCGTGGCTCTGAAAACAGATTGCTAGGAGTGCCCTCTCATTCGCTGGTTCCACGCTGGGTGCGCGCAGTCCGTGCTTCTGGCCTCCCCGGCCGCCCAAATGCGTTTTTCTGATGCTTGTTTTGTTTTCAGTAAACAGACAATAGATTCCTGCTGATATTCTCCTTTATAATCTTCACTCTTGACAACTCTTTAGTGTTTGAAGGAACTCCGTCAAATTTGACGAGTAAGTACAACTGGAACCTCATAGTTGCAAGAATACTTTTCCTGGATTGTCTGCATTAGAGTGCCTCCATGTGCGCTTCGCGCACATGAAGGCTCCCTAGTCTGCACCTTTCTGATAATATGATCGGTCTCCATAAATTGCACTTCCCCGCTTCGGGAGCACGGCCAGCGGTGGTTCTCTGTCGGTGATCGAACCTCACACACGTGAAGCGTTGTCGAAGCTGTGATATACCGGGCGTTTTATTATTCTCTTTTGTTTTGTTTTGGTTTTTTTTGCTGAAAGAAATTATACTTTTGGTATTCCCGGGGATAACATTATCGGCTGCGGCGGACGTAAAGGAACGAGCGTAAATTGACAGTTAGTGGCCTAATAAACTAATATTTGCCATTTGCGAACGCTGGAGAGGGGGCGACCTCCACTCCCCCGTTCGCTCCGCTGAAGTGGAACAGGGTGGGAGGAGCTCCCACTTCGTTCTTGACCTGTCACCGACTACAGTTGCGAATTCCACTTGTCATTTTGGAGCGATGACGAGATAGAGCTGAGTCATGTATTGCGTTCTCTGAGATGAAGAACGCAATGCGCGCGGAGTTGCTCCACGTATGCACCAGTCACCAGTAAAAACGACCTGTCCTCCGAGGAGGTCGAGCGAGACGCCGGCTGACATGGGGGTCGGTCACCTCACCGTCACCACCGTCTACCGTGCCTTCAAAAACACGGGGCGCAATATGTTTCTGCAGTATAACAAAAAATTGAACAAACAAGGTGCAAACTTTCATTTTTTTCCTAAGTGTGGTTTGCAGGGCTGAACCGAATACAAAAACGATACGCCATGCTGGGATGACGTCGACTACAATGGTACACGATCATAACAAGAGCACAAATCCTGCCACGTTATTTTGCTACAGTGATAAGAGCATATATATCTTTGTCCGCGATGCGGCAACAGAGACATTATTTCCAAATTAGAGTTTGAAGTTAGCCTTCGATGCTAGCACTGACCAACTCACTTCACTCACAGGGTGAAAACGTGAAACTTTGTATCATTCGGACAGAGATCGAAAAATAACACGCACCGCTTCAACTTGGACACCCCAAAATAATTAACTGTAGTGGATCGCACGCAAAAGCTTCGCGTACGCAATAAAATTGCCGGTCAGAAGTACGGTTCCGCAAACAAAATCAACATGAGTCATCAAATTATGAAGAAAAACCAGGTGTGAGCGTGCCAAAAATATTCGACAATTATTGTTGTCAATATTTGTTTTTCTATCCACGTGCTTATGTCGCAGTGGAAAGCCGTGAAACTCCCTATAAAATTATTTTGGGCAGTGTTTCCGACGGTGCTCGCTCGATCGTAAAATGTCGCTTTGTTGCTACTTTGGCGAATCAAACAAGGAAGCCACGTTCACCTACAATGCCCTGTCCACAAGAAAGGAAATCGAAATTTTCGCTTCGTTTTCTTTTCTTTTTTTTATATTCTTCTCTTCTGCATGATATAGGGTATGAATTATTATCCTTCCCTGTACTCTCGCTGCGACGAACAGTCCGATAGACGAGTCACCCTATGACAAAGATGGGGGTCCCGAAAATCTCCTAAAATCGTGTTTGTTCTCAGAGACACATCCGTGTGTAAGAAAAACCGCGGCCCTCTCCACGAAGTACGGACATATTTGATAAATAGCGTTGACTTGAGGTTGAACTTTTCATTTGCTTTGTAAACACAAGCGTGACGTCACGTGCGCATCCCACGCGACCCGACTGAAGTCTGAACTGGTGTACTATGTGTGGACAATAGGGCATTATTTTGACTTCCCGGCCGCGACGACCTTGGCGAGGGAGGACAGATGGGGGTCCCGAAAATCCTAGAATCGTGGTTTGTTCCAAGGGACACACACATCCGTGTGTAACAAAAAACGCGGCCCTCTCCACGAAGCTTACACAGGCATTGTTGTGTAACTACTGAAGATGCCTCCCGCAAGGGAGGCGAAACTGGTCAGAACTTCAGCTTGGGCGAGTTGGTTATTCATGATTCATGGAGGCGTTTATTCATGGAGGCGTTTATTCATGGAGGCGTTTATTCATGGAGGCGAAACGTCTAGTGAAATTGTTTTTTCCTGTTCTGTGAAGTCGGTGCTTTTATTTTAATTATGTTACCAGTCGGCCTGTGTGACCAGTGCTCATTTGAAGAATCGCCTTTGTCTTTTTTGAACCCTAACAAAAACACCCTCATAACATTTTTTTTTTACTGTTCGGCTACGTTGGCATAGCCTATAATCGACATAATTTTTGCGAAAGCTTTTTATTTTATAATTATCTGTAACCATTTCTATTTGAAGAAGTGACAAGTATAATAATTATATTATGATTTCATATCAAAATTCGACGAACCGGGAGATGCGAAATTCGGTGAAACAGCTTTTCAAAAAAATATCCGGTGCCCGAAACTTGCTTATATTAAAATGTCTAACATGTCTATGTGTTCTAATACAGAAGATGAGTGCAATGTGGAAACTGAATGGCCTCACAAACAATTGTCAACGAGTTGGAATTTTTGATGAATTACCCTTTGTCGAGTCATCCTACTACCGATTGGCCTCTTCAATCAATTGCCCGTCGACAAATATTGTTGTTGGTTTATTTGGCATCTGCTGTAAGGGGAGAGTGTGGGGCTCGTCAAGCCGACATCTGCCAGCATTTTCATCACGCCTCCAGCGCCTGTACCGACTGACGCCGACGAGTTGGCCTAGAAATAAATACCCACGGACTATACTATAGCCGCTAAATATCTCTACGCGAACATGATTTGTTTTCAAAGGGGCACCCGCCTGTCGGTGCTTCTTTGAATTATACATACGTCACGGTCAAAACGTTCCGCAGCTAATGAGTGAAGGCCGACCAACCTATTTTGTCCAAATGTCCGTGTATGGGAGATGAGAATGCCACTGCGTCAAAGGCAAGACGTGTGCGAGCGTCGCTAAAAATAGAGACCACTATCGATGTTTTAGTATACATGGTTTCATTCTTAGTCAGAGCGCAAACAGAGGTTAGATGTCACGAAAACACATACACAAAGACAAAAAGCACTTTATCACGGCGCATTGTATGAGTTGTTATATTAGTGGGTGGAATCACCCAAACAAAGATAGTGAACGCCGTGGCGTTTAGGTGTTGAGCTGTTGGTGATGCTTGATCGGCGCAATGTGTCAGTCGAGCTCCAACTGAGGGTGATATGAGGCGGGGCAGCTCTGTGGTTTTACTTGTTGTGTTGCATAGTTAGTTTCGGCCGTCAGCAAATAGTGAAAAATATCTATCTACCTATCTCTCTCTCTCTCTCTCTATATATATATATATATACAAAGGCAAAAATGCGTACTGTCAGAGTTACTAATTCGAAGTTTACTACGACGTTTCGAGCGGGGACCACTCTTCATCACCTAATGAAGAACGGTCCCCGCTCGAAACGTCGGAATAAACTTCGAATTAATAACTCCGACAGTACGCATTTTTGACTTTTTCTATATATATAATATATACATTTTACGAATACAATGTCTGGACATTTACACTTACCAAGTAACCATTTTCAGCTGTGATTTGAGACTGTGTTGCGCTTATCCCGCTCTTATTTATTTATTTTTTGTGTCTCTTGTTTCTGGCCGTTTTAGTATAGGCTTCCACTAGCTCGCTTTCGCGTGAACTCTAATTTCAAGTGAAACAAGTTTGTAAATTAGGGCGACACTATATAGGTTTGAAATCCTATACCAATTTTATTGCCATTTGGTGAGCCACGTACGAATTTTGAAATATATCTTTTCATCCAAATAATCGATTAGTAAATCGAATAGCGATTCGGACGAATTTACTACGGCGGGAAGAACGAATTTGCAAATCTCATGGCAATTAGAAAATTTCAGCCATCCTTGGTTTCCGATTGGTCGCGCTCAGTAGCGGCTCCCTCCGCACAGAGTAGCCTCGAGTCAGAATTCGCGGAGTCTCTACTGACCGGCCAAAAAAGTGCGGCGCTTCAACTGCTCCCGCCCAGACGACTTGATGTATTTGTATACGCCCATGACATCGGCCGCGATCGGCGATTGAGGTTCCGTTAGCCGACGCAAGCGTCAGCGGACGTCTCATATTTCCATACTCTCATATAACTACAGAAACAAAAACAACAACAAAAAAATCATCCAGTTCATGCTCACTATGTTCACCACTGACAAGATAGTCGGTAGTTTACGAGTTTCCGTGCAAAGCCGATCAAAACGAGGCACCAGATCAACTTTTACGGCTGCCATCAGGAAAGATCTGGCTTGTCGCGTTCCCTCAACGTCACTCCGAATATTGTTTGTGCCCCACGCACCATCCTCTTGTAGCAATATTTTTATTGTCCCCATGTGATTTCTTTTTTATGTTCTTACTGGTGTTTGATCATAATTCGGTCATTGAAATAGTTTTTGCTGCCGACCCTACCATTATTTTGACCCTCTGGCAGCAAAGGAATATTATGCCGGCATTACACACGAAATAAGAATGTAGACACTCCGTCCCATATCTCAAATTACATCACAACGTGTTTACACAACTGTAGTGCAGAGGAACGATGAGCAGGGTCTGAGAAAATATTAGTTTCAGTATTTTCAAAAGAGCGACGAAACAAAATAAAGAAAGGACCGCCAATCGGCAGCGCGTGCAAGCAGAGGCAGTAGTGACAGGAAGCGCGAGGTGTGTCTTTCGTACGGCCGGCATCAACTCACGCACTGTCCGAAGATGTACTCTGTTTTACTCGTAGGATTGCAACGCTGCGGAATGTAGGCGTGTGATTTCAGAAAGCGCGTCCTACCATTTCTACGCGCGAGTGCTCCTGCAACCCAAGCATTGTATACAGTTACGTCCTCGCGCCCGTGCCTTGGCCAGCCCCGTACACAACTTATGCAGTATCGAAAAGGCATAGTTCAAAATTGACGGTCCCACTTTTCCATACCGCTTCAAAACCCCATCTCGCTCAAATCACTTGGCAGCCGGACAATTTTGGCAGGGGGCCTCAAGTTGGGGATTATCCGGTACATTGTCCTCCCAACAATGAACGTGGGCGCGACGCGCCAGAGGGTGAACACGTGAAAGGAGGGGCGTAAGAGTGGAGAAGGAAACTCAAGGTCGCAAGCGACGGGAAAAAGGGTTTCGAAATTGGCGCGCAGGTTTTGCAGCATTTGCTCATACGGACAGCCAACGCCGCCCTGGTGGTTCAACTAATGTTTTGTTCAAGATGGCCGCCGTGGTACCGCAGCCTTAAATGCAAACCTAACAAATCATCTTCATGCACACAGCAATCCATTGCTATGTCTAATTACGACTACGCAAAATCGACGTCACTCAGCGGCTAGAGTATCAAAGATGGGATTGCAGGTTTGCTGGCCAGCCTCAGCGAATAAGATATTCACAGCTCTTAGCGTTGTAAAGACGAAGCCTTCAAAACACGTGATTCAAATCGCCAATACGTCAGTCTTATAATATAAACAAACCGTACTTGTTCTTAACAACGTGGTAGTATGGCCAAGGCCAGGCATTACAATTGATAATTTGGGTGTTGTTACATGAGTTCCTCTCGAACTACTTTTCTTTGCAATAAACTAGAAAAAACACAGACGTTTACAAATATCTGTAATGCCAAATTAGAGCGCAGCTCTTGAAGAGGAGGAGGGGAGGGTACGTTCCTCCTTCACCCGTACTCCCCCCTCCTCCCATTTAGTGGTAAATTTTCGCTAAATTTCACGCTAAATTTAGCGAATATTCCGAGCTAAATTTAGCGGGGAAACTTAACCTACTAAATTTAGTGGGGAACTAAACACGATAAATTTAGCGGGAAAAGTTTTCAGCTAAAATTATCGGAAAAAGTTGCAATTAAATTTAGCGGAACAATTTTTTCCATAAATATAGCGGCGAAACTTAACCCGCTATATTTAGGAGGACAATTTTCCCGCTAATGTTTACGAGAAACTTTCCCAATAAATTTAGCGTAAAAATTTCCCCGCTAAATTTAGTTTGAAAAATTTTCCGCTATATTTAGAGGAAAAACGTTTCCCTAAATGTAGCGGAAATTTTTTCCCGTTTAACTCAGCGTTTAGTTCTCTAAATTAAAAAAAATATATATATTTCCCAAAATGCAACCCCCGCGGTGACGCCTACGGCGACGCCGCTCAACTTGGAAACGGGCGCCTAGGAGCTGCGCTCTAAAAAAAAAAAAGTTTGAGGTGTTTTAAGTATGGTAACTTGCACGCAAGAAGTCGGCGTAGGGGTATCTCCGACTGCTAGCGCGTTGATTCACGGGCGCTGCATCCCTTCGAATCAGCAGGCTCTACTTGAATCGGCACAAGACGCATCTAAAGTTGTTTCAACTTTGCGCGAGCTCACCACGACCGCTTAGAATAAGTAATTAAACTAAGAGCTGCGGCGGTTCTGGCGGCGAAGGGAGCGGTGCGCGTAGTAGCGCCGCGAAAAAGTCAATAGTGAGTTTTAGTATTAGTAGGAACCGCAAGCACTGTGTGTTTGTGTTAGCGGCCGGTGTTCTACCCTGCTTGGGAGAAGAGCCCAAATTGCGTCTCACATTGGCGCTTGGCGACGACACGAATTCGCAGCATCCGCGTCGTCGCCATGGTTCAATTTAATTAGCGCTAGTCCCATCCAATTATTGTGATAATGTTGAGCAGGAGCGCATCGCTCATGGAGCCGGCGCGTCGGCTCCTGGGGAAGCAACTCCCTGCTTCGTTGTTCCTGTTCCGTAAACTCGACGGGAGGTACGGAAATGTAAAATCGCGCGATGGTTGCGCCCCGTCGTACGCGAAGGTTTTTGGCGGACCATTTTACGGCCGACTACTCTTATGAGCGAGATCGTCGCGGACGATGTCGAGACGTGAGAATCACGACGTCGTCGCTGGTCGCCAGCGGGTCAAAGTCAAAGTGGCCAGCTCCCAACATCTCTTGATACTATCCTCTCTCATCGCTGCTGCGATGAGCAAGACTCACGTCTGAACTGGGAGACTCCTTCGAAGCGAGCGATGCCGTGGACGTGATCGTCTCGGAACTGTATGTGCTCGAAACGCGAAGGGAAAAGGAGGAAGCTGAAGCAGGAGGCGGCAACAGCGCCGAGTCTGCGATGCGTGCTTCGGGGGGACGCCGCGTCGCTAGGGACGGTGGGCGAAGCACGGGACCGACCGATCAAACGTGGCCACCTCCCCGAATGGGGTTGATCCGAAGATCCTGCCAATAAGTCGATTTATATGCGAAACTATCGCGCCACTGACAACACAAACTTGGCTAAAGTATAGTAACATTCAATGGGGTCCTCCTAGTTCAGTTACCTCATATATTACATTAGGTGTGTCCTAACTGCGTTTATAAACACCCGTAATCACAAGATCGATTCTATGATGCGCTTGTAACAACTTTTTTTATGCAGACATTAGCGGATAATAATATGCTTACGACGTCACAACCCTTCAACCAGCTTCTGGAACCTGAATGTCAAGCCTTTCTATATAAATTATTTTCAGAACCAGGGAATGTCTTAACTGCCACGGATTCCCTAATGTACAAGTCATCACGTCTTGAATCCGAGGAGTGTTTAAGGAATATATAATTATTTAATTATTTATTAATGATACCTCACAGGATCATTAATAACATTCTGTAAGGGGGACATTTTAACAGATAAAAAAAAGAGCGCCATAAATACCAAAACACAGAACCACTGTACAGGTATCACTCGGCTGAATTAAATAATGCGTATGTTGAACCAATAAGATGTTGAAACCTTTTGCTCTTTGCGGTGCGGTGAAATGATCTCTTGGGTGGTTTAAGCAAAAAAAGTATTTCTATAGCAATCGCTGCAGTAGAACTTCTGTATTACGCGCATGAAAGAGAAGGTACGACGTGCTTCAATCAGCCAGAGGTAATGAGCACTGACATTTGAGGAGAGAAACACGTGTGTTAAAGGAATAGGATGATGTTAATGAGCGTGCTGCGCGATTTTAAATTGATTCGTTGTGAGTGGTTAGATATTTTTAATGAGGGCTCCAGAAAGCTGATGCAAATAATAGTGTGGTTCCGACGTTTCGTAAACCTGTTTTCGTAGATGATAATGGGGTGTTTTAAGCTTACCTTTCATATAGCCGAGCTATCTGGATCCGTCAGATGTTACTGTGTTAAGAGGCGACTCACAAAATGTTAGATTTGAAATCGACCCCAAAATAGTTGTAAGATTATCATGTACTTTGAGGTGACGTGCTAAAAACTCTGAAAACTACTTATGAATGAAATTCATCAATTGATATTTTTATTTATTTAGTAGGACTTACGAATCATCAAACCAGTTATTAATCAGTCCAAATCATGCTAAGTACTAAGTGGTCACCAGGTTCTTAATTTTTTCTTTCAATATAGCACAGTCGTCAACAAAGAAATGTACATTTGAGGACAATGAATCGGGGAGATGGTTAATTTGAATGAGAAATACCAAGGGGCCAGAACGCTTCTTTGCGGAACTCCCGAAGATATATTAGTAACGCCAAACTGAAAATCAATACGAACAGTGTACTGACATAGAAGTGACAGAAAGTTGCGGATCCATGACAGGGTTAGTGAATAGAGGTGAGTGAAGAAAGCTTGGTGAAAGAATGTGAATAGAGGTGAGTGAAGAAAGTTTCGTGAAAGAATGTGAATAGAGGTGAGTGAAGAAAGCTTGGTGAAAGAATGTGAATAGAGGTGAGTGAAGAAAGCTTGGTGAAAGAAAGCGAGCTTGCAAACGTCTTCGTTCGCAAGCTCGATTACGAGCTCAGCGCAGTCGCTGAGCACTGCAAAGTCAAAGACCACCGGATTGAGTTAGACAACGCCAGCATTATCGACGCAGAGACAAACAACCGACATAGGCTTTTCATCGAGTCCTGGAATATTCAAACGACGCTAGGCAACATAAATAGGTGCCTTGGTGCTTTACCAACAGTGTATGTGAACGGGCTTCGCCATATCTATGAAAGAAGAAGATCGAGAAATGCGCTACATCCATGAGAGAAGAAAAAAAAAGACCGAAAAACGCCACTCCTCAACGGCCACAGTCGTCCCTGACGAAAAACCAAGTCGGTTCGAAACGTAGGGCTCATACATGTTCAGGAATGGGTTTTTGCCATATTTTAATTACTGCATGAAGCGATCGTCGCTTTTGCAAGAGTCCCGGATGCGCGAGCTACGCGATCGCCCTCCGTGTCGTCTTTTTCCCAGATTTTGAAAACATGCTTTTAAGCCTTTTTCGCGTTATAAAACAATGGGATTATACTGTATCCAATAGCTACACCAAATTTTAAATGGTCAAGCAACCTTCCAGGTTGTTCTATTTTAGTGTAGAATGTATATTTAGCAACTGCAAAGCGAGAAACATGATCCGCCCGAAGTTTGGCGCCTGCAAGGTCTCTTTCCCGCACTAAGATCGGATCCAGCTCGGTGAACGTGACCACTTCTCCGCCGATACGGAGTGGGGCGAGAAGAAAAAAAAACGCGATACTTTGGCTCTGCAAGCGGAGCTTACACAGCTACTCTAACCTTATTCACATTTGCGCCCAAGCTGTCGAATGTTGCGTCTACCTTCTTCCTCAGCCTCAAAAATGGCAACCGATGTTTGAGGTGACCTGCAGAGCGCTGCTATGGGAAAGCGATACGGCACTACTGCTGTGTCTCGCTGCGCAATCAACAAAGAAATAAGAGGCCAACTAAAGTAAATATCCGGACTACGTTCGTTTTTTGTTTCAATCCGAAGCTTTAACAGTGAAGCTTGTAATGAATGTAGCGTTCTCCTGGGACCATCCGAGTGGCAAAGTGACGGGGCCCACGCCGCCTGCTTCTACTGCGGGTGCTTGTTGAACGCTCTTGATATATGAAGCTCCCCATTACTGTATTATTGGCTGGTTAAGGCTGCAACCCAAATTTGTGCAGGCTGCGTCCACATGAACAAAAACGAGAGCAACAATAAAGACACCGAGACGACTGTTGGCCATGCTTCTTTCACGAGACTATTTCTTGCCTTGCTTGCCACGTTGTGTACGGCAAACACTTTTCCCAGTGAATACATTCTTGATGCCTTTGAGGTCATTGTGATCGGAGCCAACACAACTTTCTGAAGCAGGCTCGCTAATATAATTAATTTTGAAGTACCTAACGACTCCACCCCATCTCAGAAAAACAACAACGTGTAAACGAGCGCGGAGAGCGCCATCGAGGCAGAGCAGGAGGGTGGAGGTGCCTCACAGGCAGAGGTCGGCATATTAGGTCGCCCTCACTCACCATCACCCTCACAGCCACACTTACCTAAACCCCTCACTCGCCCTCACCCTCACAGCTGCACTCACCTTCAGCCCCTCACTCACCCTCATCCTCAGTCACACTCACCGTCAGCCCTTCACTCACCCTCACTGAACCTCACGCACTCAAGGCCCTCACGCCCCTCACCGCCCTCACGGCCCTCATGCGCTCATACCCCTCACACCCCTCACGCACTCATGGCCCTCACGCCACTCACCACCCTCACACCCCTCACTCACTCACGCCCCTCACGCCCCTCACACACTCACCGCCCTCACGGCCTTCACGTAATCATAGCCCTCACGCCCTTCACGCACTCACTGCCCTCACGGCCGTCACGCACTCATACCACTCACGCCCCTCACGCACTCATGACCCTCATGCCAATTAGGCCCGCTTCACATGGGGCAATTTCGCCCAGAAACTTGACGTCGCAACATCAACAACACGGGCCGCCCGCATTCACACAGAATTTGCCGTCATCATCATAAAATTTTATTTTTCTTTAACTATTTAGACACACAATTACGCGCTATAAACTTGTTTTTTAGGCATTTAAATCTCGTTGAGAATACTAATGCGTCTTTCTGAAACAGTTTATTTCCAAAAGCGATAAATTTCAAACCAGAACCAAGTCCTTTGTTGTTGTCACCGGCGGCATGAGGTGTCACGTGAAAATATCGCTTCCCTGATTGGATGCAGCCGCTTCAAACGTCTTCGAATAGCTCCGAGTTGACCGCTTGTTTCGAGCCGGACCCGATCTCAGCAATCCGTGTCGATCTAGGGCACGGTGATAAAGCCAGGGAACAACTTACCAGCAACACCAAAATCTCTGAGGAAGTTGCTTCGCATGAAGGGGACCTCATGCACTCACCGCCCTCATGCCCCTCACTCACTCACGGCCTTCATGCCACTCACACACTCACTGTCCTCACACCCCTCACGCACTCATGACCCTCACACCCCTCACACACTCACCGCCCTCACGGCCCTCATACCCGTGACGCACTCATGGCACTCACCGCCCTCACGCCACTCACCGCCCTCACGCACTCACGGCCCTCACACCACTCACGCCCCTCACGCACTCACCGCCCTCATGGCCCTCACGCACTTACGGTCCTCACAGCCGTCACGGCCCTCACTCACCCTCACGCTCATGAATTTTCCTGATCCAGAAACTCACTCACCCTCACCTCACCTGTGAAGATGAGGTGAGTGAGGGTGAGTGAGGGCCCTCATGAGTGAGGTTTGCCGAGGTATGCTCACAAGTGGCGGAGGAGGTTCGGTAGTTCGAGCGGCCGCCGAGAGATGGCGCTAATAATGGATAAAATCTATTATGGAAAAGAGAGCTCGACGCAATTTGTTGGGCAAGTACCCAAGCAGAGCAGCGCGCAGTGTTTATGCGGTAACGCAACTTCAAAAAGAATTCACGGGCAGTGCCCTTTGCTCTCTTGCTTTTAACAAAAGTCTGGGCTCCCTTTTCCCAGCGAAAAGGTTAACGTTTATGTAGCGGAATTCCGCTTTGCTTGGGGCCTATCAAGGATAGAACACGGCGTATAAAGACGCTCTGCAGCATCTGTACATGTGCACCGCTATGAGTCCATGACCGACCTTCTGTTTTTGTTTCTTCTTATTTTGATAAATTCGCTCCATCGTCGCCCCTTCAGGACACGTCATAGTCATTCTAGGTTCGAGTGTGTCCATCTCCCCTGCATTGCCCTTTCTGGAGGCTCGTCACAAAGCCCACTTCAGTCGCTTGGCATATCGGTAAGACAATATAAGGTCAGCAATGACGGCTGTAATCTGGAGCGTGTGCAAAGCGTCCATACAGACTCCTGACCTTTACTCCGGAAACGTAAATAATGACATTTCCGCTACTTACCGCTGTAAGTTGCTGGCCTTAATAAGAAATTGATTACATACTTTTTACCTATTTTTTTTTACTCCTGCATTACTCTAAGGAAGAGGCGAAAGTCATAGCATGTACGGTGCGTGTTTCAGTGGCCATATTGTTTGCACATCACAAATACAATGTATAGAAAAAATCACTCGGTACGATCTTACCTACATTTTAATTTATTAATTTCAGGAGGTCAGATTTATAATATCTTGAACAACTTAAACGGAGGTATGAGATAAAAGATTCGTGTGCTGATTAACCGAGAAATAAACTAAAATTAATCACACGAGTCAGCAATGAGGAGCAAAGGTTTTCCCGCTATGTTTAGCGGTTTTTCGTGTCGTCCAGCCTGAGAAATTGGGGAGCTTTCGCAGATCGTTTTCGCCCTTCGGCAATGTTCTCCGCAACCCCCTACGACACCCTAAACTCAAGAGTCAAGGCTATCGGCGCGCAGGCGCTGTAGTGGCTTCGTTGTTGAGGAGGGCTTAGCGGAGTGAAAGCGTGGTCTACGAAAAATTGCTATTGTCACTTTGAGGGCGGCGAGATTTTTAGCGTCGTTCAAGTCATGTTAGCATATTTCCAGTGATATACAATTAGCCCGAGTTTACATTTATCATTCAAAAATAACTTCATTATTCTAATAAATTGAAATCTCGAGGTCGTTATTTTTATTTATTCTAGGGAAAGTTTTCTGTGCGAGTATTTCTTGCGAATCGATTGAGGTATTACAGGGCCAAACCTTGAAGCATGTTTTCAACTGATTTGCGCGGAAACGTAGGAATTCGTCTTCTAAGGTAACATGGACTAAGTAAAATATGAATAATGTTAAAAAAGAATCATGCGGGTTCTAGAATTAAATATTTCTAGACCGGATTACTAAACGTCTTTTCGGTGACGTTAAATTGGTAGTGTAACTACTCGATTTTTTTTTTCTAATCGTGCGAATTCGTTTATCGAAGCTTTGAACTGCCACAAAATATTTCGCTGAAGATCGGCACGTTAGAGGTGTATGGTCAAACGTACGGCAAAACAAGAAACCTGGCAATGCCTGTTAAAGGAGCTGTGCAACGATTTTAACGTTGAAGGAATTGGCATCTTCTACTTTGGACATTGTTCACCTTGTCACTAAGGGCAGAAGACACACCTCCTTCCTTCGAAATGTTGCAATTCCGCCTCGTAATCGCGAGGCAAAAATCGGAATATTCCCCGACCTGCAGCCGCGAGCGGCAGCCATGAGAAACACGCGGCGTGACGTCATTGGGGGGGGTCATGTTGAAAGATAGCAAGTTGTGCGAATACCTTCTCGATAAAAGGTATTTTTTGTATAAATCTTGTTGTTCCAACATAAATATAAATGCGTCAAAAACCTGGTATCACCGACAAAAACTTTTATTATACGGAGTTTTATGGGTGCCATCTGCCCTAGGTTCATAAAACCGTCAGTTCTATCTGCTAACGTAAACAGCCGCCAGAAGCCGAAGGGGAAGGGGGACAGAGCCGGACGGGTATGGCCGGACTGGCCGGACCCGGATGAGACTTTCCTTCTTTCACCATATTCTTCGCGCTGCGCCCGCACGTGGTCACGCGGTCGCGACTGGGTGAGTTCTCGCTGCTCACTGATGGCTCTAGAGAGAGAGCTTCTCCGGAACCCCGTGCAAACCCCATTGACGTCACAGCGCACTTGAATCGGAAGCGGGTGAAGGCGTTTAGAGGCGCCGAAAACCTCAATCTTTGTCCATTTTTAAGATAAAAACTAGGACATGCAGGCAAAAGCGGTTTTTGTTCTTTGCTTCAGATAGGTCGAGACACAAACTCCCAAATTATTTAAGCAAAGCACTGAAACTTTTGCACAGCTCCATTAACACTAATATAATGGAGGGGGCGTGGTTCCGCCCATGGAAGTGATCCGAGTCAAATAACATATTTCAATTTTAAGGGCTCCTTTTAATTACACTGGTTCAGACTACTAAGGAGTATATTGTGGTAAAAAGTAAGTCTTGCCCTGCACGCGAAAGTTAGCGGTCTTCGGGTTTGTTTTCAGACTCCCATTATGAGTATGATTTTGTAGTTGATTATCATGGCTACATATACGAATTGGCATGTAGCCACGCAGGTCATTCGAAATAATTAGAGTTATCGGCGAAGAGCCAAACACGATAGCCTAGAAGATACTGTTTTGCGCAGTTTCTACATGTGTGGTTTTACCTACTAAAACTGACTGCTAATGAAATAAACTGCACTGCTTGATGAGGGTTGCTATCCGACAAAGTGACCCACTTGAACTTGTTCTTTTCGCACTAAAATCAGAAGAACTAAAAGTCTAGACAAAATATTATTGCGCAAAGTATCAGATAGAGTTATTGTATTGAACCATGGTTGAACGCGCTAAAAAGACGTACACAAGAAAGAAGGCAACCACGGGCGCTACTCTGAACTGTATTGGGAAAGGAAGATGGAAGTATATATATATATATATATATATATATATAGACAGATATAGGTATATATAGAGAGATATAGATATATATATATACAGACATATATATATATAGAGAGAGAGATATAGATCGATATAGATATGGATATATAGATATATATAGATATAGAGTAATGAAGCCGCACTTCGAAACGTTGTTGAAGTTTTAAAGCATTTAGTGACTCGACGTTTCGGCCTGAGACAGCCTTCCTCAAGACTGGTTGCCAGAGTCGGTTACAGAGTTGTTTTCGGTTTCCACACCCGGGCCACGTCACCTGTCAGATCACGTGTAAAAATGCCCAAGTAAAGGAGCCCAAGTAAAAAAACGCTGCTGTACTCCCCCCCACTCCACGCACGACCGCAGCAGACGCCGCCAGCCATCGGAGCCAACCAAAAGCCACGTCAGATTTCGTGACCCCAGGAACGTCAAGTGCGGAGGGCTCAGTAACGTTCACAGAGTTGGATCGGCCCAGATGGCCAGCAACGCACGCCGCGGAAGGACGCAAAGCCAAACAAAGCACAGTCAAAACAAAGAAAAGAAAAAGGAGGAATGTAATAAGCGCACACAGTAAATAACGCCAAAACGCATAGAAAAAACCCCTGCATAAAGAAAGAAAAGATGAAATAAGCACACAGAGTAAATCAACGCCAACGCGCATAGACAAATCTCCTGCATAAAAAAAAAAAAGACTGAAAAAAGCGCACGCAGTAAATCAAGCAAACGCTCGGCCAAAGCGCATAAACAAATCTCCTGCAAAAAAAAATCGTAAATATAACAGTGTTAACCACAGTCCCAGAACATTCAACAAGGAGCAACGGGTGGAAGATGCCTGTTGAAGGTCATGACCCGTTGACTCATCGAGAGGTTATACAGAAAGGTACACGGAAAAATTAAAGGGTTGAACGAATGGAGTTGAATTAGCCACAGTCACTCCGCTACAGGGGGATCAAGGTAGATTGCATGCATAGATGACATTATACCTGGTTCTTAATTAATACCGGCCGGGATTGAATGAAATTTGTAAATAAGATACGATTCTCTCTGCTCGCGATCACGTTTGCTTTTAAAATTGGATTGTAAAAATGTAACGTCCAATTTGTCAAACGTGTGTTTGGGTAAACCCATATGTTTTGAAAGGGGAAGTTTGGGAAATGAATTTGCATGCGGCCCTGTGATTGTTGAACCTCAATCGGAAAGGTGTGCTGGTTTGGCCCACGCACTGCTTACCGCAGGTGCCACATGTGAGGAGGTATATCACATTACTTTTGCCGCAGTTTAAGTTTCCGTGGATTATGTAGGTGAAATTAGAATTCGTATTCTCTACCGTGGTTTTAGGTGTCACGTGTTTACAGACCTCGCAATCTGTTCTTCCACAAGGGCGACTGCCAGTGCTTTCAGTGTAGGTTGTCTTAGACCTAACTATGGCGTCCCTAAGATTGCGTGAGCGTCTGTAGACTACTCGAGGAACGGAAGGGATAATCCTTGCGAGGCGTTCACTTTGTTGTAAAATGTTAAAATGTTTTCTTAATATGGGTGCGGACATTCGGAGTCTTATTGTTGAAAGTTAGTACGAAATTCGCCCGGCGCTCCTCTGTTTGAGGGCTCCGGTCACTCAACAAGAGGCCACGATCAAGGACCTGTGCCTTATTGATCGCATCGTCTATGATCTTTTCCGGGTACTTTTGTTACTTCAGGACTTTTCGTAATTGATCGGTTTTTGTTTTAAAATCGTCGTTGTTTGAACATATACGTTTAAACCTATGAGCCTGACTATAAGGTATGCTATTTTTGCAGTGCCGTGGGTGGCAGCTTGCGTAGTGCAAGTATTTCTGACGATCCGTAGGTTTCCGGTACAGTTGAGTGGCCAATTTAGAGTCATTAATTAGCACTCTTGTGTCTAGAAAGGTAATATCAGATTTTGAGTAACTATGTGTAAAAGGTATGGAGGGGTGCACAAAATTAAGAGCTCTAATGAACTCGAGAAGCTCTTCTTCCGAATGCGACCAGATAAGAAATATATCGTCAATGTACCTTTTCCAGAAAAGTGGTTTGAGTGAACGCGATGCCAAAAAGTTGGATTCTAAATTTCCCATAAATATATTACCGTAGTTAGGTGCCATCTTCGTTCCCATTGCAGTGCCGCTGGTTTGAAGGAAGAAACTGCCTTTGAATTCAAAGCTATTTAACTCAAGCACCAGACGCGACAGAGTAGCCACGACATGCTTATCTGGTAAATCGTCACTCCTGTGAGTGTCGTACGCATTCACAAGGGCCTCTATGCCATCATTGTGGGGGATGTTTGTATATAAAGACGACACGTCCATCGTAACAAGAAAAGCATATAAAGATGCGTCAAAAACCTGGTATCATCGACAAAACTTTTATTATACGGAGTTTTATTGGCGCCATCTCTCCTAGGTCCACAAAACCGTCAGTTCTATCTTCTACCGCGAACAGCTGTCAGAAGCCGAAGGGGGAGGGGGACAGAGCCTGACGGGTATGGCCGGCCAGCCATGACACTTATCGTCACCCAGGCCACACATGCGCGAGATACAAGAGCATAAACCCGTTTACATAAATTCATCGAAAAAACAAATCTCGGCATTATACAATCCTATTGACGTGCCGCTGACGCACTGGGCTCCCCTCTTCTTGATAAAATAAGCCTCTTGCAGTTCGCGTGCCCTTTGAACTCTGCTTCTACCGAGAATCTTGGTATCGCCGAAGCGTGGCTCGCATTTGCAGGCCCTACAGTGCGCGGGCAAATGTGCCCCGTCATATGTCTTCAAATTTTGTGCGTGCTCTACTAAACGGTCATTCGTGCATGTTCCCGTTTGTCCAACGTAAGATTTTCCACATGTTAGGGGGATTTCATACACAACCCCTGTGACGCATTCGATGTACGGCATGGCGCTTTTAGCCATGGTTCAATACAGCCAACACCAACTAGCCCAACAAGTTCTTTTACAGATAAAGTTATTGTGTCGTTTAGAAATTGCAAACAAGGAACCCTGTCAGTGATCAGCAAACTTTCATGTCCCTGATGTTTACAGGTGATCTAAGCTTTCTAAAGATGTAAGCCACTGCTTATTCTCGGAAAACTCATGAGTATTTTCTTTCACTAAAATCTCGGTCTATGTCCCCACGTGCACAATCCGCTGACGAGGACTCGATCGCTCTTGTTTCTAAGAATATAGGCTGCAGCCCTGCAGTTTTAAAATCCCAAGCAAGCTCGACCTTTCAGCCTCTGCGGAGCGCAAGTTCGTCTGCTTCTTTTGCAGGGGTTGTGGTGACGTCAGAACGCCGAGCCCTGAATGTCTCTGATCAAAGGATAGTGGGTCGGCCCCAAGGCAGCTTGCTTTGAGGTCTACCCACTATCCTACAATCAGAGCCAATCAGAGCTCGGCGTCCTTTTGACGTCAACGCAACACCTGCGCAAGAAGCAGACGACTTGCTCTCCACATTGCTTGCTGTCGAAAGTTGACGATACTGGAGATTCTCCGCCGATCTTCGTTTAAGCTAGAAGCTGGGTTGATGCTACATTTTATTTTCCCCAATCAACTGCTCATGTTGTACCCCGACGTTTCCGGCTACAGGGACCTTCTAGTGACAAGTCACATGCAACATTCCCGTCGCTGGTCGGTCGAGCCAGTATATACCTTTTATAGCACATTCATGGATGAGCAAGGGCAAATTCCATTGGTATCCTTGCTGTGTTTGCGGTGTGCGCGGGCGTAGGCAGTACCACAAACAGACAAGAAACGCACTTGTCAGGGTGCTCAAGGTTTCGAGGAAAGCAAAAACCTTGTTATAGTTAGGACAATGAAGAAATAGCGGAAGCGATACGTTTATGGGACTTTATTTTTCGGCTCTTTTGTTCACTCGAAGCTCTTTTTTCATCCTCCAATAATAACTCGACCCCTGTTGCGTTCTCATGGCGAGTCGAAACCTTACGCCCTGGCTGAGAGCAGAAAGAAGCCAGAAACCGGGCACTACGGGCTGGCGAGCTCCTTTCCATCAAATCCTTTCCCTTCCCCTCAATAGCGCTCTCTTTGCTAGCGGACTCCGTCTTTTGACACCGATTTAAGAACGCGAACCCTGCTGCACTTTCATTCTTCCACTATATCTCACCTATTGATGGGACTGAAGAGATCTACCTAGTAATGGTCACTGATTCGTTACGAAAAAGTAATTAAATTACATTACAAATTACATTTTCAGAACAATAAGTTCATTCCTAAATTGAAAAATGCAATGAATTACAAGCCATTCCGTAACTTGTAAGGGATTACAGATCATAACGCAAAGTCGGGCGAAGGAAGATGAAAGCCCGTGAAGACATGCCTCAAATTTACGCGAGCAAAACTGTGCCTTTCTCAATCTGAAATCACACATTTTAGGAAATCATAATTTTGGAATGTTTTGGGCTATGCGTGAATGCGGAGTTGAGAAAACTCCTGTTTCAGGCTTCACATTTTGTCCCCACTTAAAGAGACCATAAAATGAACTTTTTACTTTTGCCAGATAACTTTTACATTAAACCTTCAACGTTCACTGAGTGCCGAACAGGCATCCGTTTTCGTCTCGGTCCATTAACTTCTACACACAAAAAATAATGAAATATCGACTTTTTCTTTCTCTCCAACTGACCGCAAAAAAAGTTGCGGCGTAATTTTGATGGTCGTGACGTACGCTGGGACAGGAACCGGAAGTTCTCTCGGCGGTAGGAGAATGGGAGCGTTAGCGGAGGCGAGTTGGGGATGCGGCAGTAGGTTTTAGTGCACTGATGGCACCGACGTATTTTCTGAATCGGCGCCTCTCCTCGCCGCGATAGTCATGGACACATCGCAGCTGAGCAAAATTCAGTGAGATATGTTGCCCTACAGTGACAGCATGGGACTAGTCTCATACGCCGGTATGCCTGTTGGGAAGTGCGGCGAGTCTTCCGGTGAAGACTCCAGAAGTCAACCCAACTGTCATTGTTGGTAAAAGGCGACCCGTGTCAGTCGTTTGCAAAGCGACGTAGATGGAAACAAATCGCCGCGGCGTTTTTCGCGGCCTCGGAAATGCAGGAACGAGCCAACGTTAAAAAAAAAAAAAAAGTTTGAACTACGACAGTGTCAGCAAGAGCCACGTAAATGCCTGTTCACAATCTGAGCGGGCGCGCGTTTGATGGTAGTGCTGTATTCGCGCTGTTGTTGAGCGCTTCGGGACCGATCTTTTACAATTTTAACTCGATACTGACGTGGCACTCTGCAAAGAAGCGTTCGCCCGGCATTGTACGTAGCTCCCATGAACGTTCATAGCTCCACAGTGACGTGCGGTCGTGTCAGAATAAAAATGGCACACTAATAACAAATTGTACATACCGTGTTACGAAGGTAATCCATACGGCGTTTATTCGAGCTCTATATCACACAAAACAAGAAGATAGAATCGACGAGAGTTCCTTTTCGATGACAGTGTTCTTCAACACTGCCTCGGAAAACAAGGAGATGACAAGGGGAAGACATTGACCTCACCTGTTAATCTAAAATTGAGGTCAGCGATCAAACTATAATACGAAAAGGGTCCACAAGGGTTGCGCGGGAATATTCCACTCAGCACGCCAGCCGGTCGTGGGCAGACTGTCTTGGCCAAGTACCGTCGAAGCAACGCTGCGCCGAGTCGGAGTGCCTGCTAGGCCTATATTCTGCACAGCTCACTTGGTCGGAGTCGGTGAATTCGTGACCGCCGTAGCTTTTCCCGGGTGTTTGTGGATCCAGCGTTCTTGTTCGTCGTGGTCTGTTTTTTTTTTTTCAAGCAGCAAGATAAAAGTACTTTTTTCTTGCTGCTTGAAGTCGGGACGCGCGAGAAGAACACGTAAAAAAATTAACGTGCGTTCGTCGCCGCGACGAAGTGACGCAGTCGTCCATGCTGATTTGATCGAAAAAAGTGCCTAAGACAGCAGACAGCTTCCGAGCTGGCTCTCCGCTCCGTGTACCACACGATAGATGGCGCTTTGCTCTCAGCATTATCAAATTTGGCAATTTTCGCCACACATCTCCAATAAAATGTGGATCTGAATATTATTTAACAAAACTTTTAGGAACCATTTGCCGGCTATTCATTGTTTATGATCGCGGTGCTTGTGAGGTAGGCGCTTACCCAATAGGCAATGTGGATTCGGCTGACGTGCTGCAGTTCCGAGGGTGCATAGCAGTGAAAAGGCAGAGAACTTTCGAAGGAAAGAAGGCGCAAAAGAGTCCAGTTTTCTTTTAAAAGTTCTATAGTAAATAATTTTTTTTGGATCCCTACTTTTGTATTTTTGTCTTTCTTTTCACACTTTGTACGAAGTCTGGTGGATTAAATTCGATTTCAGAATCGTTTCATGGTCCCTGTAAATGGCCACTGAAAACCCTAGCGAGGATAGTTTTCCTATTATTGTAAGCGACTAATTATGATTTCTACACTGTTAGCAAAAATAACACGCCCAGACGCGTAAACCGTTGTCCCATAGCGGACACGTCGAAACGTGTTCGTTTTACACGCAGCCATCTGTGTTTCTCGCCTACACATGAGGTGCCGTGTAAACTTAGCACGATACACCGTGTTTTTTTTCCGCTAAACACGGTTGTGCGTGTTGGCTGAGCGTGCTCATAAAACACGGCGGTCAGCAGCCGAGAACAGGCGAGAGACGAGCCCACCGAGCAGCGCGCCTTACAGCTGAATTGAGAGCACACAGGACAGCGTTTGTTCTCGTTCGATGTCTTTTATCTACACTAAACAGTCTCCAAGCAGCGGACACAGCTACGTGCAAAGGTACGTACGTGTGTCGTTGGCAATCGGCGGCGTCGATAGCTACGCTCGAGCCGCTAGACAGAAAAACGAATGAAGAACTTACATGGAAAAATAACTCGAGCAAACTATTTGGGATCGGGCGGTAAGTTGCGCCACCTAGCGAGCTTTCTAGCAGTCTATAAACAAAAAACGAGTTTGTTATTACGCTACGACAGATCACAAGTAGACAGCAACCCTGGATACATCGCAGACAACACGAATACCACGCATTACACAGCACCGACACATACACAAACACAACAAAGACACTGCGCCCGACACTTCCTACTCAACAACTTTTCTCCCCGCGACGTATATAAGCTTGACATGTGCGGGTGAGCTCTTTAGTCGCTGACGCGTTACAGATTTATAGAAGAAGGCGCAAAACGCGGCGCAATGGACAGCCGTATGTAAGAACTGTTTCCATTTGAAAGGTATGGAGGCAAAATCTATAATGTCAGTCCGTTGCGAAAAATAACGATGTACTAACAATAAATCTTAAACCGGTCATGAAGTTCAAATTTTTGTTATTTTCATGCTAGAGCAGTTTTATGAGCAGTCCGACTAGCTTTGACCAGATTTAAAGAAAAATATATTGGGATTTTATCGTTACGTAATTAATAATAAATAGAAATGATCCTTGCGCAAGGCATTTTTTATATATTCTTGTGAAGGACATCCGCTCAACACTTCACTCCCGCTAGTTGCAGTACGGGAGCAGACGCCTTCACTTTTGGGTCGTTTTGATGAAGTTTGTTGTTGTATGTCGTGTATGTGTTGAGTGGAGCGGTGGAACTCGGGAGTTCGTGACCGGTGTTATTTGTGACCACTAATGTGGCGCTAATGCGTTTTTTTTTTTAATCTTGTTATTACTTTGAATTTCGAAGATTCACGAGCCCGTGGCACTGCATTATGCGGAATCGCGAAATCCTTCTCTGTTGACGTCGTTTTCCTGGTACCACTCGTGAATACTGCAAGCGTTTAAACAGTGTGCACCGTCTCGCCTACATCCCCGGTGACGTACTCGACCTGTTGAAACTTATTGCTTCGTAATTTTGGACTACGCAAGGCAGTTATCTCGCTGCTCTGGTTTCGGTTATAATAGCAAGGCAAAACGTTCATAGTTCCCGCCCTCAGTACACATTGGACATCTTCCACACTTTCACACCGGATAACTGGATGAACGAGGATTTACATTTACCTAAGAGGTCACTCTCGCCGCTTCCTCACCGTTGACCAGCAGGATCAGCTGGCGACAAGCCGCGGATGAAAGGCTTGAGCATCAACAGCCCAAGTGCACTAGGTACCGATGCGGGCGATGCGGGTTTCTGTCAACCGATAAACCAGCACAAACCGTGACCGTTGCAGCTCTTCGTCATGACACGGTGTTGCAGAGAGCAGGGTAAAATACAATTACACGGACCATCGAAGCAAACGCAGTCATCGTAAATTTTGGCTTGTGATTGCGCTTTTGTAGATCATCTTATTTGTTTTGCTGGAGAGAAGCAAATGACGTGCCTAACAAAATCATTTGCATATTCCGCATATCTCGCAAAAGAATTTACCCAGTCACCTTGTGAAAAGCGCAAAACACGGAGTCGGCACCGTCCTGACTTCCCCTGTCTTTTACCTGCTTTGGAGCAGTTTGTACCTGCTAGTAGTAATACCTACTGAAACTGAAACTAGGGGCAGTGCCAGGAAGAAAAGGGACAAAGTTGAGAAAGCTTGCTCGCTCTCCCCAACTTCTCAACTCTCAAGTGAGTGTGTAATAAATGCACCAACACCTCTTTCCAAAATAAAGAAAAAGCACTATGTTCACTACGTAAAAAATGGTCGCAGTTCATGCATCTCTGGGCAGATCTAGGACAACAATCGGAGTTCATTGTTCAATTTAAACGATGTAAATTTGTTGAAAACGCCCGCAGCTTTTTACTCATGGTATGCGTCGGGATACTTCCACATTTTGAAACGGAACGAAAGATGATTTTCTTTTAAAAACGCTCGCAGCGTCCTCCCGGACCAGCTGGACCGGATCAGCTGACGACGACGGGACTGAACCCGTATACGGGTTCAGTCCCTCAACCACACAACAACCAATTCGCGCCCCGTGTTAGTGTGCCTTTCTACCTCCAAGCACCGCACCACACACCTCGAACACTTCAGCTCTTCGCCGTATCGCCGCGTCGCACCAAACAGAACGAGATCGCCGAAGTCAACGTAGTGCTGTCGTGAACCTTGGCTTGCGGTTGCGCACTCGTGGACCCTGTGACTCCAACAAAACTTTGGTTGGGGCTAGTTGGTTCATATCGAATAAAACGTTAAAAGACACGGACAGGCGCCAACTTCCAACTGATTTATTAAAACACGAATCATCGTCTAACTCGATCCCAATCGCCTAAACAGATGCAACTGATAAAAATTCCTATCTCTCATTACACACATCCTTCAAGAAACACAATTTCTTTGGTTAACAGATAAAGAGATGGCACGCTTGCGCATCTGTCAGCCGCTTTGTGTATACAAAAAGCCTCGATTAGTTCTCTTTCCATTTTTTCATTCCCTTTCTTGATAAACCTTGTGCGCTCAAACAAAGGTTCGCACCCACATCGTTTACTGTGCTCCGCAAGATGCCCACCCGAATTATTGCGTACGGCAAGCTTATGTTCGCGCGCTGGTCAATTTGATTTGATCAGCTGACCGGCAGTCAGGTGATCAAAGCTGACTGCCGTTTAGCTTTGATCAGCAGGTTGCACGCTTAACGAGGGCCGGTTACCCGAAGAGCTTAGTGACAAGTGTGTGTGAAAGGCTCTTACAGAAAATTGAACGAGAGGGTGTTGACAAATGTCGTGAAAAGACAGACAAGATGCCAGTGCAGGTGATACCATATTTGCACAAAGTGTCCCACAATTTAAAAAAGATGGCTGTTAGACAAAGGGTTAACGTCGTCTTCTCAGCCCCGTGCAAACTTTCAAAGATATGCCCCGCAATGACTAAACGAAAGTCTGTAGTGTGCTCAAAGAAACATGTAACAAGATACACCGAATGCTTGACTAAGGAGGTGTATGGAATTCCTTTCAGTTGCGGCCAAGTTTACATCGGTCAGAGCGGCCGATGTTTTAATGAAAGAGCGCGCGAACATAAGCTTGCCGTACGCAATAATTCGGGTGGGCATCTTGAGGAGCACTGCAAACGATGTGGGTGCGAACCTTTGTTTGAGCGCACAAGGTTTATCAAGAAAGTGGATGAAAAAAAAGAATATTAAACTAATCGAGGCTTTCTGTATACACAAAGCGGCTGACAGATGCGCAAGCATGCCATCTCTTTATCTGTTAACCAAAGAAATTGTGTTTCTTGAAGGATGTGTGTAATGAGAGATAGGAATTTTTATCAGTTGCATGTGTTTAGGCGATTGGGATCGAGTTTGACGATGATTCGTGTTTTAATAAATCAGTTGGGAGTTGGCGCCTGTCCGTGTCGTACGTGTCTCTTTTTTCGTCCTGTTTGTTCGCGCCTGTCCGTGTCGTACGTGTCTCTTTTTTCGTCCTGTTTGTTCGCGCCTTTTAACCTTTTAACCTGTGACTCCCTTCGCTTTCCAAGCACACACGACGATTACGAATGATACTGTCAGTTGTCCGGGAACATCACAGGGACACTTCTCCGGTCACGTCTTCGCTACATGTGCTCGCAAACCGAGCAGCTTTCCCCCCTGCCGTACAACCAAAACAATACCGGCGCCATGTTAAACGTGTGTTGTTGCCAGATTTTCTCCGACCACATACAAACGACGAAATCAAACCGGCTCTAGCTTCTAGCGTTAAACGGCGTTGCGCCGTGACCAGATTCCCTCTGTCAGCTCTAAGTTAAAGATGACCTACAGATGCCGCAACACTGGCCACCACGGAGCGCCGTAATTTCTGAGGAGGGTGCATGGGAAGCGGCGGCACCTTCGCTTGCAGTTGAAGGGTTGAAGCCAAAACGAAACCAACTGCAATGTCACGTGTTCATATCGAGGGCACGCTTTTTATATCCATCGTAACTGTTTAGAACGAGTAATTTGACCCCTAACTTTATTTGTAGTGTATAAGAAACAATTATTAAGACCCCTAAAATAAATACAAACAAAGGCGACATAAGGGAAGCCGCATTACCATTGCCATCGACCACAATCAACGGCGGCAAGCACGGTAAGCGTGGGGTTCGCCCCGTCCCGCGACATGGCGCAATTGCTTTTGGTGCATATCTGTCTCCGAGGCATGTTTCTTTCCGCGGAATTC
Organism: Ixodes scapularis; assembly: GCF_016920785.2. Lineage (NCBI taxonomy): Eukaryota > Metazoa > Arthropoda > Arachnida > Ixodida > Ixodidae > Ixodes > Ixodes scapularis. The sequence continues at coordinate 186,155,858 of NW_024609857.1, forward strand.
GTCTCCACGGTCTTTTCCAGGTGTGTCCCCAAGCATTCCGGTGCTTCGGTAGCCGGCAATGCTGCGGTCGCCGCCGGGGGTGATGCGTGTTTTCGAGGGCGGCTACACGGTCATGCGTGTATACCCGAAGCAAAACACTTTTTTTACAACCTCGCATGATTTTTGAAGGAATTATCCGTTACTCAACGTGTAAATTTATGGCAATTTCTGGAAATAGCGTGTTTTTCACCCCCAATATTCACCAAGTACACGGGACTTGCTAACAGTGTAGGGATTGCCTTAAAAATATCAAGCTTGATATCTGCGTATTTGCAGAGAAACAAATAGATTAGAAAGCTTTATTTGAAACGCCCGTTGCAATCTATGACGTATTTAGCGAAATGGTGCTGCTCTCCTTGCCTTTTTCGATGTCTTCACAAACAGGAAGTATGGTTTAAATTTCTCCCCTTCTCTGTCATCGTTCATGGCCACGCGCACGTGCCACTCGTCCAACTGTGAGAGTATTTCGCGAGACCTTTCTTCGGGTGCAGACGACGAGTCACTTTTCACTACCCTTCTTTTTTCAGCACTGTTAGTCGCTGTAAAATGATTTAAACATAAACGAAAAAAAATGCGAGGAAAAAAACGATGTGCGGCTGACCTTGGTGAGCGACGTAGAGGGCGATGTCGCGAAGGTTCTGCGGGATGCTCTGCTCCAGTACTAGCGAATTAAAAAAAGTGCCGGGGAATGCAAGTTTTCCAAAAGATGAAGCAGAAAATAATGCGCGCGTTTGGCTGTAATTCCCGAAGACCAGCTGCAGGAGCCAATCTCATACCCCCTGATCTCGCCACTTTGTTCTCAAGGACTTTGAGAAAAACCTCAATCTATCCAGATCGTTGGTAGTTGGATTACGACATTAACTGAATTGTGCTACCGTTTCCACGAACTTTTCGGTCTGTAACTTCATATTCATTTTGAGAATGTGAAAAAAAAAAAAAAAGCTTCAGGTCTTATTTTTATTTTTCGAAGTGATCAGGCCCTTACAGTCGTCGTTAAGAACGTCTTTTAGAAGTCGCAAAAATAAATATTCCAGACATGCGACTTTCGACACTTTTAACGGTTTCATAAATGCCTTCGTCAGTATCGGTCCCCCCAAAAATTTACAACAGAAGCGAGGAGAAGCTTAAATTGGAGGAGGAGGAGACATTCTTTGAAGGGCTCCTTGGCGCGCCAATAATTCTTTTTCCGCGACTATTTGTTTTTTTGTGTGTGCGTTACGCCACGCGCTTTTAAAGCGTGGCGTAAAAATTCCAACTTTAGAATGTCAGTGGCCCTTTGAAACGAGAGCTTGCTCAATGGAAGTACGTGCCTTAATACTAATATTAAAACCGTCAATCTAGAACAAAATATGTAAAAATGTACACAATGGCCCACAAAACTATGCATTCAACATGCCAAGTTGGATCAGCTGTTCGCTGAAAGTAAATAAGTTGTTCACTTATTTAACAAATTTTCCACTGCAGGTAGCCTCCAGCAATCATTAGCTTCATTTTTAGACATTCAAAGCTTCTCACGCAAGCAAGATGGAAAGGTTCTGGAATAGAGCGTCGGAAATGTTGACACTCATTAGGCCGTAGAATAGTTGGGAAGCACAAAGTGTCCGAAGCCTCCTTCCTCCGAGAGAAATCGTTCGAATGCTCGTTCCATGTCCCAGCAGCTGTAAAAACAATGTGGTCATAATATTTAAAATTTTAAACTTATTTATATTGTCAGGACACAAAACAAATATCTATGTATAAAGAACTAGTGACGAAGAATGCCGTTGTTCCACCCGGGACTAAAAAGAAATTAAACTTCAAATTAAAATATATGAAGCCGAATTGTGTATTTTTATTATCCTCCGTATTTCTGACGGCCGCCCGAGACCATTTTGAAGGTTAAACCCTACTGTTACCCTTTAAATCGAAGTGTATACCATTAACTTCATTAAAAATGTAGTCGTTCGGGGCTTTACTTCATGGGAAATATTAGAAGACATTTGGTTTTTACTGCGAGAACAAGCCTTCCTCTGGTACGGTCAACCCGTAAACTAACAGCTATGGGCAGTAAAAGTTCAATGGTAAATTCGCTCAGCAAACAAAACTGAGCATGAGAAGTACAAAATCACCTGTCCTTTGCTGAAAAAAAAAAAAGTTTAAGTTTTGGCATTTGCGCTGTTCGTGCACCATTTGGACATGGCCTTGTCGAATGCATCCCTCGACAGTCCCTGAAAGTTTCCACCAAAAATATGCATCGAGTTCAAGAGGCGCGCTGAACGCCGAAGACCGGAACCATCCTCGCACAATACTCGGGTAAGCAAAATTACGCGCAACGATCAGCCGCACAGCTACACAACCGTTACGAAGTTACAAATTTGGGAGAGGGGAGCAGTGGCGCCAAGGGGGGGGGGGGGGGGGGGGTGCTGAGGCCTGGGGCGCCGGTGAGTCGAGCGAGTTGACTGCTCATGCAACCTCCGCCCGGTCGGTTTATGGTTTTGGTTTCATAGTGAAGGAGAAACAAAGAGAAATAGATATATACACTAAATTGCATTGTATTTCATGACGCGGCGACGACGTTTTGTTCAAAGTGTTGTTAGAAAACAAAGTTCTATAATTGTACTTTTGTATTATTGAGAGCCCCCCACCACCGAAGCACTGCTGGCAGCGGCGACGCTATTCACAGTGTCACCGATGGTGGCGACGCTAATGCCAACGCCGCAAAACTCGGACTGCGACCGGGGGTTGGCTGCGTCCTCCTGGACCAGCTGGACCGGATCAGCTGACGAGGACGGGACTGAACCCGCTGAACCTCAACCCTACAACAACCAATTTGTGCTCCGTGTTAGTGTGGGGTTCTACTTCCGAACCCCGCACCACACACCGTGAATGTTTCAGTTCTTTGTCGCGTCGCCGTGTTGCACCAAGCAGAGCGTCATCGTCGAAGTCAACGAAGTGCTGTCGTGAACGTTGGATTGTCATTGCGCACTCGTGGATCCTGTGACTCCCTTCGCTTTGAAAGCACACACGACAATTACGAATGATACTTTCCGCCTTCCGGGTACATCATAAGGGCACTTCGGTCACGCCTTTGCTACATGCGCTCTCAAACCGCGGAGCTTCTCGCGTCCCGTCAAACCAAAACAATACCGGCGACCGCAATGCTATGCCAGGATATACGTAGCTGCGCTTATGCACACAAAATAAAGCGCGAAACACATGTACGACGAAACCGTCCGTTCCGACGTGCGGACTGCCGGAATGACCTTGGAGGGAAAGCGTATTCGTAGCATCGGAGAGCGTTGAAAACCCTCGCCTCCGACCGTCGTATTGCGTGGTCGGACGTCGGGTCGGACGGTTTCGTCGTACATGTGTTTCGCGCTTAAGAGGCGCTATCAAGCGGCTCCGGGGCAGCGTTAGACTTGGCTACTGTGCAACGGAGGCGGACAGCTGGGCACGCGGCGGCGTCAGTGCGTCTGCCGCGGCTATGACATCACTCCTCTGGAATGTGCAGACCGGCAAGGCGCGCGCGGTGACGGCGGTGGCTCCGGCGCGCCAGCTGTGCGCCGTGTGACGTCACTGCTCCTCGCGCATGCGCAGACCGGCGAGGCGCGCGCGGCGGTGGCGGCGTCATCGGCGCACCAGCTGTATGTCGTGTAACGTCCCTGCGCCTCGCGTTTGCGCAGCACGGAGCTCATTAGGCGAGCCACGCAAAACTGCTCAATCTCGGTCAGTGTAGCTCACGCTACAAAAATAACGAAAGCAAACCGGCTCTAGCTTCCAGCGTACATCGGCGGCACCTTCCTCCCCGTTCCCTTCCCCCTGATTCGCGGCATTCGACAAGACGCACCGGAAGTCGAGCCGCTGCGTACGTCGTTAACTCCACAGCCAAGTCAATCCAAGAGCAAATCCAAGAGTGAGGGGCGGGGCGTACTTCTCCTCCACGAGGGTCGAAACAGCGGGAGTTTCAAATGTGGAGAGGTTCTGGCTCCGACTAAATGGACCTTTTCCGAGAAGCGTTCTGCGCACGCGCGAGCGCCCGATGCCAAGCGGTGGAAGTCGGCACGAAAAATCGAGGAAATTCGGAATGAGGCTGTAGATCGACGAGTAGAGCACGTAATTGCAGCATATATATAATTGTGTTACACAAAAAAAGAAAGCGGGCGGAAAAATATCACGACGTTTGGGTGGACGCCACGCATTCCCCTCTTTAAAGTCGCGTTCTGCACGCGACGCAGCTCAGACAGCGAAGAAACTGGTAGCGTAGCTCCCATTATCGATGGGTAGTGCAGGTAGGTCACTTCCTCGATTTTTAGCTCGTGCAGCCACCGCCTGGTGCCGTCGGTATTTGGAAAAGGTCCATTGCGTCCTGTGGCGTAAATGTTGCTATTTTTTTTTTTTTTCGGAAGATTTGTTTTGTGACATGCTTGTCCCAATTAGACTGTTTCGAAAAACACTTTTTTTCTTTGCAGTTACCCTTTAAGACGATAATAGTCGTTGACCGAGAAGAAGAGTGTGTATTTTTGCAGAATTCATTCTGCGTGGCATTGTATTATTTAAGACCGTGTTTTTACTATTCAGTTTTATTTGTTTCATCGTGTTGTATACCACTACCCTCTTCAATAGTGAACGGCGCTAATGCATGTATAAATAAATAAAATAAATAAATTAACGAAGTCAGTGCTGCTTTTCTTTATGTGAACGCCAAATGTTTTGAGGTTGAGTTTCATCCTGTCGAACAATTTAAGATCAGTATTTTTAGAACCAGTTTCTTGATGAGCATCGTTGATGTAGGTTTACACAGCTTTTCCAAAGCGAACGACGCTTGTCATGAATGATCTTCACTTCCACGTTCGTAAAGAGACACTGAAATAAAAAAAAAATAAAAACTCCTAACGGCACAAATGGGCGAAATATTTTTTTTCCAGTGAAACATTCTTTTTTACGTGCAAGTTAGATGTAAGTTGTATGGGCAGCTTTGCTGTAGGTCTCACCAGGTTCTAAACAAAACTAGCCACAATTTCTCGGCTCTCATTGGTTGGAGAGGTGAATAACTTGGGAAATCTTCGTTGTAAAATTGTTTTTCCACGCAGTGAGATTATTGTCATTATATTTAATTGTGAGAAAAAAAACTTAGATATATTCAGTATTGCTCTAGGAAGTGCCAAGAAATTATCTTTTCGGTTTTGTTTTCAAAAGATAATAAACATTGCTGCCGGCGTAAGCAACGAGCTTTTTACACAATGTGTTGCTCGTTAGGTTGCTGTTTTCAGTAGTGTGAGTGGTATTGCGTTCTCCAAAGTTTTGCGGGAAAATACCTTCAACCGCCGTAGTTTGCACCAAACAACTTTCTCAAGTGCATGCCTTCGGAAGCACTGTGAGGATGCTTGTTTTTATAACGTGACTGGCCTAAGCCTTGCGTCAACTATTTTGTTCACTCAGGCTTGATCTGTGTGTTTTCGCGTGTTGATGCTGAATCAATTTGTCGGATCTCGTAAAAGCGACTCCGCTACTATGAGAATTTTAAAGGTGTTGTGACTGCTACAATGGTTTCAGTACTACAAGGTAACCTATACCGGTAGTAAGTTGCGAGCATTTCGCTGGAAGAAATCGGGTGCTCACCTCGCATGAGGTTTGTCAAGGTAGGTTTCCCACATTTCGCTTCGGAAGGCACTTGGTTCTCACATTTTAAGCAGTGAACCTGGCGTGTCAAGTCAAATATGTTTAGGTCGCGTTTTGATCGTTCGTCATGACGCTCACCCACCGTTCTCGCAGAGGCTATGCAATAATACAATAAAAAAAAGTTGAAAGGGACGGCCAATATATATATATGTTTTATGTTCTTTCTGTCGTTTTTTAGCACACATCGACAGACGCTGACAGAGGCTTCTATTAGACAATGCCTCGCCCTTGAAGGAACGCTCAAACTCCGTTTCCTTGTCACGTCTGGCGTGCGTCTGTTGGTCGTCGCAAACGGATTTAAGCTTATTTTACATGCAGCGACTGTGCGAAGAAAAGAAAAGAATCGGTGCAACAGCCGACGCAGTGGGTGCAATCGCAATGTTTGTTTTCACATGCTCCAGAAATCGTGCGATTTCTATAGGCGCGGCCGGCTCTTCTACCCAAGGTTAGTTGCAGCGGACACGTACGCGGCGCCTTCGACTTTTCCTATAATGCAACACAGACGTCTCAATAAACACACATGTTTTACGAATACAATATGTAACTAGAAAGTTCTCATAATTAAGCATAAAACCAAAAGCTTCTTCTTGTCTAAATTTATTTTCGAATACGCAGCTACCGCGGATAAAAGCTGGCTAATGAACGGCTGGTTGACGAGAAAACGATGTCATCGACTCTGCGACAAAGCACCAACTTGGTGGAAACCAGTCGCAGACCCGCCTCGACAGTGGGACTGCGATTTTAATCGCAAATTTACTGCAAATCGCGCCGATTTCGGACGAGATTCGCAGCATGTCAAGCAGCCTTTAGACGGGATTGAAATAGCAGACGAGAGCAGGCGACGGCGGGGGCGGACGCGCCGCTTTCGTAGCCGCGTCTTACGTGCGTTCTATGTGTGGCATAGTAGAATGTGTTCTAACAGCAGACAACGCCATACTCTGCCGAAAGTCTGCCCTCATGACTAAAGACGGTGGAGAACACACCGGACGTCACGAAAAGGAGACATCACGTTTGAGAGCATGATTGGAGGAGTAGCCAAGCCGATACAGTAGCAGTGGGCGGGGCCACCATTATGTGAGCGGGACTAAGCGAGTGATTAATTCCACCAAAATTGTGGCTAATGTCCTAAATTTTGTGTAAAATTTTTTTTTCGGATAAACTTAAGGAAAAAAATACGTTTCCCAATCATTTCCTTTAAACAATTAGTTTTTTTTCTTTGTTTTAGTCTCCTTTTAAGTTCGGTCTCTACATCCAGTTGGAGCGTATGCTCTGCGCACCGAACCCCACAGAGGGCAACTCTTGGTGGAATGGTTCCTGAGGCGGCTTCAAGCAGATTTACAAGCAAGATATCCGATTCACCATCGTGGCAAAACGGTCTAGCACCATCATCATTTTATAGGATGGGCCTCATGAGACCTCGTTTCCTTGTGTCGACCATCAAAGAAATAGATTTCACTAAGCTGGCAGTGTTGTTAGTTGTGACACACTTAAATGTTATCTTGCATTACCTCGTAACTCCTAGAACTTCTACAACGGTCGATATTTTAGTTAGATAGGCTTGTGGTGCTCCTAGACCTCTGCACATCCATAGTTCGACTGCAAAAGTCCCCACAACGAGGACCTGTTAATGCGTAAAAGTTTATGATCGATTGAGCAAGTCTTGCTGGCGGAGTTTCCTTCCAACAATGAAAGGCGTATTTCCACCTCGCCCTTTATCGTATTCTGTATCATCAGAGCTTTTCGATCACCTGTTCATGGATATTAGGGGGGTTGACGGACATTTCATTCCTGAATCCCTTGAACAGAGGATCCATAATCTTTCGGAAACCAAAGTCGGACATCAGTGCAGGAGCTGTTCCGTATACTTTGACCGTACCGAGACGTGCCTCAATGATAGCATCTTTGGTGATGGTCACTTGGATATTCCGTTCCGGTTCTGGTTACTGAACAATTGTTGAACCTAAACGCTTTATGTCTGGTACACGGTTACTGTTTCAGTACCTGCAGGAAATAAGGACTTCTGGCAAACCGTTACTGTGTTCCGCGTACTGCGCTACTGAAGCCCTTGAAGCATGCTTTTAAGCGCCCGTCCATAGTGATACAGGGATCGCGGTGCGCGCGCTTCAAAACATGCTTCAAAGGCTCCAGCGGTGCGGTACGTCGAACACAGCAACGGTTTTCTTAAAGTCCCAATTATCAAAAAGAGGCTCAAACCTTATTGCCCATACAATAGGGAAAACAAAAAGCGTTAAATAAAATTTCGCGCGTACAAAAAATATCTTAAGCAAGTGCCCAACTTGATTTAGGTCAAACTTTTATTACACACTTTAAGTCGCGCTTCATCATTGCATACATGGTGTGCGACACCGTAAAAACCTTTTTCGTTGGTTTTTATCCCCAGCCATCTAATAGGCGTATAATGTATGGGCGACGAAGAAATAATGAAACATTTCAACCTTTAAGTAGTAAAACGATAGAGTGGTTGCAGAACAAGACGTTGCAGAACAAGAACTAAACGTCTTCGGTTCGCGTGGCCACTTCAAAACGATGTTTTCGGTCATACTGGGAGTGACGAAATTAAACATGGCGGTGCACTTGTGAAAAAATATTTTGACGAAACGTTTCGCTCAGTTGCTATCAAGAAGACTTGTACACGTTACTAAAAAATAAGCAATTACATTTATAATTTACCATGACTTAATTGTAACAAATTAAAGTTGCAAGTATACTTTTATAGAAGTAAATGACCGATACCTGAAGAAGTAATTCGTTATTTTCGCGGCATTATTTTGAAAATACTTTCCTGGGTTAAGACACAACACGGAAGTGTTATGGAAGCGTTTATCGTTGCCGCCACTCTCACCTTTGTGTCCTTGACCAAAACCTGGCTCTCAAACGTCTCATCAGACATTTTGCCCCGTTTGAATGTAAAGATGTCGTCCGACGCGCTGAACAAATTTTCAATAGACCTTTTTTCTTTTAATAGGAGCTGCCACCTGCACGCGCGACTTGGTTCGAGATTGAATGGCCAGAAAATATCACCCTCGCAAGGCCTCGCCTCTCCTACACGTTCGGCACCCAAAATGTCGGCTAGATCATGTTGGCCAATTGAGAGGCTATGACCTGGTTACTTCTTCCCAAAATCTCGGCTTTGTCCCCGTGCGGATAATATGGTATCTGAAGTTAAAACAAAGAATTCATCTCTATCGCTCTTGGATGGAAGGAAGCAAAGAAAGGTTAAATGGACAACACGAAATGGGGTGTACAGATTCACTACACTAGCTTGTGCGCACTTTGATTTTTTTTTTATTCGCTAGAAGAAAAAAGTTTGATGTCGAAAGTTTGCCTAGCATTGTTTGCACAGCGAGTCCGGTCCTTTGTGTCAGTGTGCTCCCCATCCGTTGGGGACGAGCAAGCTGACGATTTGTGATTTGCGAACAACCAAGTCACGAATAAACGGATTGGAGTCGAAGTTTTAGGTGACGTTAAGAAAGCCTTTAGCATCTGAAGAAAGACAGGCATTTAGTTTTGTACGTGCCGCTGACAAAAAGGATTCCGGTAAAGCTTAAACAAAAAAAAAGAAAAATATTTTTAACGATTTTTTATTGTCAATATTCGAAATTCCCGCTTCTTTCCTCGCCGAATTAAAACGAGAAGGTAACTGAATTACAATTATTTACTTACGTAAAAAAGTAAGAAATACATTTTACAATTGTCTTACCTTCTAAAATATGCAAGTATTTGTTTACAGATTTACTGATAAATGCATATTATTACAATAATTTTCATGACTTCTAACGGATTACATGCAAGTTTGGTTTCAATCAAGCCGGCTCAAGTCCACGGCTGCTATTAATTCCCTTGATCTGCCATACCCCTTTTCCTCTCAAAACTCCGCACAGCTTTGCAAAAGCCACGCCTCAAGAGTGTGGCTCTTACCAGTGATTTAATTCCTTGCGCGAGTGATTGAACAATAGATTCCCTTGACCTTTCACTCATTTTGTTGGTGCTCACTAAGCTGCCTAATATTTGTGAGAGACCATATATAACAAATTCCACGGTGCACGAATGTGGGTACGGGCTCAAGATCTATAATTCAGACAATTTGTTTTTAATACGGGAGCGCACATTCAAACGAAACGATTGATTGATTTTGGGGGTTTAATGGCGCAAGAGCTACGAGGCCATCTGCGCCAAACGATAGTAACAATCAGCATGCTTTGGTGAGAGTTTTACCAAAGTGCAACCTAGGATTTGGTAAAGCTATATTTGGTATAAAATGCCATGCTAGTAAGAAAGTCTACTACCCTGCTAAAAGGGACCATGGGATTCTCCCCCAGCAGGAGGGCCGGATGAAACGGGATTTGTTGTTGAAACAACTCAGGAAAATAAACACGACGTTTGGGCTCCAGAGCGGGACAGGACCACAAGATATGTAAGATTTTAAGAGTATCACCACACTGATCACAAATAGGAGGATCTTCCCCCCAAAGTAGGTACTTATGAGTGATAAAAGAATGCCCAATTCTCAGACGGCACAGCAAGGTTTCATAAAGACTACTCTTGCATGAAGAGCTTTCCCAGGCTCCAAGAGCAGGCTTTGTAACGTGGAGCTTGTTTTCACACTCCCTGTCCCATTCCAACTGCCAACAACGAAAAAGTGATGACTTTACTAAAGGCTTTATATCCTGATATGGTAAACAGAAAGACGATTGAACAAGGTTTCCCACAGACCCTGCAAGCCTGTCGGCCTTCTCGTTGCCCTCTATGCCAACGTGACTAGGAACCCAACAAAATATTATGCTTTGACCGTCATGTAGAGCAGCGTTGAGTTTACTCTGAATTTGTTGTACAAGCATGTTTTTAGTGTCTTTAACAGAGCAAACTGCAACAATCACACTCTGATAATCAACGAACAGAACAGTCCTGGTTATTTTCTTATGTAGAATGTGGTCTATTGCCATTGATACTGCATAGAGTTCTGCAGTAAAAATGCTGGAAAATGAATTAAGTCGCTTAACTTTAGAGAAGTGTTGTGAATACACAGCGCAGCCAACAAAGGAAGAAGTCTTGGCGCCATCTGTGTAAACATGAAGATAACCACCATACTTGATTTGTACTTCACAAAACTCTTGCAGTATTACAGCATGGGAAATGCCATGTTTGTTAAATTTTGTGAGCGACCAGTCACAGGCAACTGGCAGTGTCTTCCAGGGTGGAATACAGTCGTCGACATTTTGAATGAGGCCGACCTGGTCCAATGAAAGATGCAATGAAGTGCAAAGTTCTTCAATGCGGGAGCTTAATGGTGCCACAATGCTTGGCTTGTTGTTAAAGAGACGGGAAAACCTCGACCTTGTAAGGGAAGAATAAGTGGGGTGTTGAGGGTCAGCCAGAATCTTAAAAGCATACGTTAGGCTAAGATAGGTACGTCGTTTGTTCAGTGATAGCTCATTAGCTTCTGCATATAAACTGGAGACAGGGGATGTTCGGAAAGCACCAGTTGCTAGTCTTAACCCCAGGTGGTGAACTGGGTCCAACATTCTGAGGGCAGATGGCCGGGCCGATCCATACACTGCCGCACCATAGTCAAGCCGAGATCTTACAAGAGCATTGTACAACCGTAGAATATATTTTCTGTCAGAACCCAATGACTTATGAGATAGAACTTTCAAAAGATTCATAGACTGAAGACATTTAGTTTTTAAAGCTTTCAGGTGTGAAATAAAATTAAGCTTTTTATCAAATATCACACCAAGAAATCTGTGCTCTTTCCTGACAGGTACAGGGTTTCCATTTAGTTCCAGTGATGGGTCCAATGACAGCCCACGACGCAAAGAAAAGGGCACAGAGACTGTTTTGGATGCAGAGAACCGAAACCCGTTCTCGTCAGCCCACTTGGAAAGTTTGTTTATGGCTATCTGCAACTGGCGCTCACAGCTGGAAAGGTTACAAGAGGAAGACGAGATCTGTATATCATCAGCGTAAAGAGAATATGAAACAGAAGGAGGTAGCAGTCGTGCAATTGAATTCATTTTTAGCACAAATAAAGTTACGCTCAAGACTCCTTCTTGAGGGACTCCATTTTCTTGCACGTAGGAATCAGATAGGTTGGAGCCAAGACGAACTTGAAAGGTCCTGTTTGTTAGATATTCTCTTATGCATTGCAGCATACGGCCACGGATATTACATGCATACAGATCTTGAAGAATCCCATGTCTTTACGCTGTATCATATGCCTTCTCCAAATCGAAAAAAACTGCGACACTGTGCTGCCGGTTTACAAATGCCTCACGTATAACAGTTTCCAAGCGTACCAAGTGATCGAGAGTACAACGACCTCGGCGGAATCCACACTGGTTGTTATCAAAGGCCCTCTGTTGTTCCAATACATAAACCAGTCGCCTGTTTATCAGCCTTTCAAATGTTTTTCCGAGGCAGCTCGTTAGTGCGATTGGGCGGTAACTTGATGGCTGTGAAGGATCTTTATTAGGTTTTAGAAAGGGAATAATATATGCATGCCTCCAAATCTGAGGAAAACAAGCCTTTTCCCATAAGGAATTAAAAAAAAGAAGAAGGTTTTCAAGGGATTCCGTGGACAGGTTACGAAGCATTTCATAGTGAAGCCCATCCGGCCCAGGAGCAGATAGCTTTTTTACATTAAGGGCCATCTCAAGTTCATATCGCGTAAATGGCTGATTATAAGAGGCTGCCTTTCCTCCAGTTACGACTAGCTTTTGTTGCTCCGCACGGGCTTTAAACTGTGCGAAGTTAGCACTGTAGTTGGCTGAGCTGGATGAATTATAAAAATGCTCTCCGAGGACGTTAACTATGTCTTTTAATGACGAACAAGGAGCATTAAACGTTGGGATGGCAAAGCATCTATATTCCCCATTTACTTTCCTATATCTGTCCCAGGCCTCTTTGGCAGGGACAAAACTAGTTAGAGAAGACAGGTACTTCATCCAAGACTTCCGTTTTGCCCGCTTCCTAGTCCAACGAGCCTTGGCTTTTCGGCGTTTAAACTCCACAAGGTTGTGCGAAGTGGGATATCTACGAAATCTTTCCCAGGCCTTGTCTTGATCTGCCAGGGTTGTGGCACACTCCTTGTTCCACCAAGGTTTACATTTTTTTGGCACATTACCAGAAGTTTGTGGAATAGAGCGCTGAGCAGCCCTTAGTATCTGCTCAGTAACATGAAGTGTAGCGTTCTCGGGTGACAAAGAAGAAAGAATCGAAGGATCTAAAGTGGAGTGAAGATTAAAAAGTGTCCAGTCAGCCTTGTCTAATTTCCACCTAGGGGGACGCTTTAAAAGATTAGGCAATGGAACAGTACTTTCTAAAACAATAGGATAGTGATCACTTCCAAAAGGGTTATGGAGAACCTTCCATGAAAAGCAAGGACGTAATGAAGGTGAAGCGATAGAAAGATCAATAGATGTGAATGAGTTGTGTGCTGCACTAAAAAAAGTTGGTTCTTTCCCGTTAAGAAGACACAGCCCAGAAGACAATAAAAGACGTTCAATAACTCCACCCCGGGAGTCTTGACGGGTACTGCCCCACATTGGATGATGAGCGTTAAAATCACCCAAAATTAAAAACGGTTGAGGAAGCTGTCCTACAAGTCCCTGTAGCTCTTGAAGATTGAAAGGAATATTTGGTGGTAAGTATAAAGAAACAAGCGTTACAAGGCGGTCCACAAGGAGACGCACTGCAACAGCCTCCAGAGGTGTGCGGAGTGGAACTTGAGAGCAAGCGACTCCACTCTGCACAACTACTGCAACGCCACCAGAAGGACTGGAAGCGGGACGGTCTTTCCTAAAAACCTGATGACGTCTTAAAATGTTAAAAGAATTAGAGTGAAGATGGGTTTCTTGCAAGGCAAGAGCGATGGGTCGAAGGTCATCCATAAAATGATTGACATCATCAATATTTCTTAAAATACCGCGACAGTTTTATTGCATAAAATGTAACTTTGTCATCTATTAAAAAAATTGTGTAAATATATAAAACCTAGCAAAATAAATATAACTATGGAGAGCCGACTCGACCTAGGTGGAAGATGTGATCACAATGCAACAGCTATCGGGGTTATCACTTGGGCGCTACTACAGGTTGCTTCTTTTTAGATTTACGAGAAGCTGTCTCCCATTCCATACCATCCTGGTCGGACCCAGGAGTAGACTGACTGTCAGCATCAGTTGGTATCTCCATGTCCTGGGAAGTGTCTGGTGGATGCAGCATGAAAGAGCTAGTCCGGCCTGGCACGCGTGGGGGAAAACCCCGGCCACGACCGGATGGAGGAGTGGCGGACGAACTGGGCGAAGGGTCACCCAAGCTTGTCTTCACACCTCCTTTCACAGGAGCTGCATGGGTACCATGCTGCTCCTTCGGTAGGGAGACGCTCTCCAGCGAGCAGGAGCGAGAAGCTCGCTCCTCCCTAGGAGGGGACCTAGGAGAGGGGACAGGCGCGGCAGCTGCCGGCCTGTCCTCGGATGGAGGGGCAGCACGCGTGCTACCACTAGGGACTGGGGGAAGCTCCAGCTGCCCCTGTCGGGGAGCTGGGGCCCTGAGGTCGGCCGCCAAGATCTCGGGAGAGACCTGGGTGGCCCTTGACTGCGAGCGCGGTGCAGGGCCCCTGCGCACCGCCTCAGCATAACTACCCTTTGACAAAAAGGAAAAACGCTTTTTTGCTTCCACATATGTAATATTTTCTTTGACTTTCAGGGCAAGAATATCTTTTTCTTGCTGAAAGAAAGGACAGCTGCGGTAGTAAGCGGGGTGTGGTCCACCGCAGTTAGCGCAATGGGCCACGGCCTCGCAAATGTCGGAGACGTGGCCTTGACTTCCACACTTTGCACATGTCTCCCTTCCGCGACAGCTGCGTGACCCGTGGCCAAAACGCTGACAACGGAAGCACCGCTGTGGGTTGGGGACATAAGGGCGGATCCGGCAATTAAGGTACCCTGCTTTGATTGTCTCTGGTAGAGGGTGCCTCTCGAAAGTCAAAATAACATGCTTAGAGGGGATTTCTTCACCATTCTTTTTAAACATTATTCGTTTGACGGCGACGACACCAGAGCCTTCGAGGCCCTCAAGAAGTTCGTCCTCACTGGTAGGAAGGAAGTCATCCTCAGAGAGGACACCACGAATGGTGTTAAGTGTACGGTGAGGGCTCACCGACACTTTCAAGTCAACAATGTTGGTCATCTTAGAGAGTGCTTCACTTTGTTTTTTTGTTTCTACCTCCACAAGGAGGTCTCCACAGTGGAGCTTCTTAGCCTTACAGGAGAACCCTACAAGGTGCTCAAGAACTTTAGCTACAACAAAGGGTGAGAGCTTTGCAACTGGTTTCTGTTCATCCAGCGAATGAACGACAAAAAACTTTGTAAAGGTTTCTTCCTTAAATTCTTTTTCAATGGTTTTGTGTTCAAGGCAGCGCCTTTTAAAGGCTTGCCCTGAACGGGGTTTGGAGGGGTGGGGCGCCATAGGAGAGCAAAGAGTGTTCGGAATCCGCGGTGCACCGCCCACCGCCGAGCCCAACAAGGGGTTAGGTAACGCACCATAACAAGAAGGGCTTGGCTGGAGACGTTACGCTAACAGTGCTGCCGGGAAACTATACCCAAGTGTGGGTCAAGACAGAGGTCCATTGCCACCCAAGGTTAGCCCTTGCCGCCAACGAGGGTTGAAAAAGGAGTGAGATAAGTGAGAGAGAAGTAAAGGAAGCAGGAAAGGTAAAGGTGAAAGATCGGAGGGGATAGTAGGAGAAATGGCGACTAGACTGAATCATCCTGGCCGGGCCTTACCAGGACTCCCGTCTATGAGAAGCGGGGGCCGAAGTGGTGTATTGCCTCACCCGGGGGGCCCCGATGGGTCCAAACCTGCCCCGGGCTCGGCTCAACCACCAGAATTCCCTTTTCCCCAGACACGGGAAAGCCACGCACAGCCATACGTGGGCGGGCGAACCCGCATGGCTCGGGGTCCGTGGAGACGCCACTCTCCAAACACCTGC
Organism: Ixodes scapularis; assembly: GCF_016920785.2. NCBI lineage: Eukaryota > Metazoa > Arthropoda > Arachnida > Ixodida > Ixodidae > Ixodes > Ixodes scapularis. Next base: position 186,171,567 of record NW_024609857.1, read on the forward strand.
TTTCTCAGGTGCCCCCTGCGGGGAAACGAAACGATGGTAACAGCTATGATCAACCTGTGGAATGCTTGATAGTACATTGCAGGCGTTTGTGAGGTACCCTCCGTGAAGCAAATACTTTAAGTGAGAATCTTCTATAGACCAATAGGCTGTCTACAAACAACTACGCCTTCGCCAACGTCTGGTACTGGCACTGCACTTGCGCCGAAGCCGGATTCTCTTGAAGTAAAGCGTCTGGACATATGCCGCCGCGCCAGCTCAGAGCTTCTACTTCATCTAACTACACTTCCAAATTTAAACACACTGTGGTTTGTGTGTTTCTGTTTAGTACTGGTGACGGGCTGATAATTTTCTTGCTGATAACCGGTAAGGATTCTTAGCTGGCTTGCGAATTATCGACCGATTGCGTTTACATGTTGGCTAAAAAAAAACTTACGAAAGGCTGATGAGTATGCGACTAATACACGTTTCAGAGTTTGAACGAGTTTTAGAAACCAATCAGTGTGGGCTTAGAATGAGTCACGCAGCTTTGAATTACCTTGTTTGCCTGGAAACCTTCATACCTGAAGTTTTGTCTACATTGACAGCACTACGTCTTGACATTCTTGGACCTATAGGGAAAGTTATGACACCACTTGGAGGTATGGGGTTCTTAAGGACGTGCACACATATAGTAGCTGGGGCCGAACGTTTCCCTGCGTACAATATCTTCTTAATGAACGAACTTTTCAGAGTGGGTTTAACTACACGCGCACCGATGTTTTTTCATAAGTAAATACGTCCCCCAAGGGGTTGTACTGAGTGCTACTTAGTTTGCAGTTTTATTAAATAGCCTTGCTGCAGTAATACCATTATCTGCTTGCTATTTTTTATATGTAGGCCACATGAAGATTTCGTTTTAGTCTTACAATCCCTCCAGTTGCGATCGCAGGCTGCAGGTGTCGATAAATAAAACGAGTAAACGGGCCTATAACAATAATATTCAGTTTCTCATAAAAAAAGAACAAACAAAGAGCAGCGTGCGTGCCCTTTTTATTGCGGCGTGGTCTGTCATTTCAGTCCTGTTTACATCTCCTTAGTACAACTCTACCTGCAAAGCAAGGAAAAAAATTTATAGCGGTACATTTTGACAAGCGGCTTAATTTTTAGCTCACGCTAATGAACTGAAAGAGAAATGCTTGCAATCATTCAATCCTCAAAGAACTTTCTCATGTGTTTTGGGGATCTGACTGGCACTGTCTCATATCTGATTGTACACCGCCCTGTTTTGTTCCCGTCTAGACTATGCTGCAATTATGTATAATTTAAAAACGCCAGATCCTGTCCATCATCTCCATCTTCCACTTGCAGGAACATTTCGGTATTCGCCTGTCAGCTTGATCGCAGATACTCATAAAATCTCTTAAGGAAAAGGAGACAATAAGTTAGCCTGTTTTATGGATACGAAGTTTAACCTACGCTGCACACCTCGTCTTTAGTTGTGGACAGACCTATTCTTTGTTACGACTTTTTGAAAAGTAACCAAGTATTATGCGACCTTCAAACTTTCATTTTAAAGGTATCGCTACTTCCGTGTAGCTTACAGTCGCTGAGAATAATTGATTACAAGGGTCAAGATCATTTCTACGTGGACTGTAGTAATATGTTTATGTGACTGGTCACTGGCAAAATCTAATAGCAGATTAGTCGAACGTCGCGTTATTCAGCAGGAATTTTTAGCATTGCTAGATAAATATCAATAATACCTAAAATGTTATAATGATGGCCCCAAAACCTTGCCCGACGTAGGTTCTGCAGTTTTTTGAGACATTGCGAGAAAGCGAGATGTATTGACAGAATCGAAAATATTTTTACTGCTGAGCTTAATCATATAATGATGGCCCTCGAACATATCTTAGATAATTATGTCATAAAACTACTTTGTTTGTTTACTTCCAAAGTGCCCTTCCCTCGATTTGTTCTTTTTACGGATTCAAATAATCGGCTTACACAACACGCGTGTGCGCAGGTGCACCCCTCTCTCCTACTTGGCCTCGATATCAAGCTTTTCTGTGTATCAAGCTATTTAGGTATCGGTAATAAGGAGGAAAATAAGCTAACCGCTTATATCAAGAATAACCTTGAAAGATCCCTGCGATTGCGAAACGAAGATTTTAAAACAGTTTTCAAAATATCAATCTATAAGGCTTGGCACTCACAATGGGATTGGAAAATTTACAATAAACTAGATGCTATAAAACCTTGTTTAGGTGTGTGTGTGTGTGTGTGAGTTTTCATCACAGGAACTGTTAACATAAAATTTTGATGTCCCGATAGAGGATTGGCCATTTGCGCTTAACACAACTGTGTTTGCCTTTGGAGTGAAGATGCACCCCTAGCGTAAGCGTTGCTGCAAAGTAGTGAGTATTTTACACATATTGTGGCACTGGAGGCACCTAGATCAATAACGATGAGAATGTTTTCAAGATCTAATTAGATATCATCTTCCGTTCCACTCTGCCTTCCTTCTTGGTAATCAACTCCCAGTCCTTTTTGGCGTGTTTTATGATTTTCTAAAATAACTGACTATTGCGCCGGTTGTACAGTTTATCACCAGATACGCCCCTCTCATTGTACATATTTTAAAAAGTGGCAGAATATGGTCATGCTGCTTTTGCATCACAAAATGCATAGACTTCATCTTGTACCTTCATAATGTAAATTCCAAGTTATACATGGCCTACGTTCATAATATTATTAGTTCACTAGCTATTATAACTCTGCTTACTCCTTTATCCTTGTTTCAGCATTAGTGTATGCAGTAGGCGCATTTTGACTCTAGTCGCAATGAATCATACACTGAATTACACACGCTACTGCCTTATTTGTATTTAAAGAAAAAAACAACATATATATATGGCTTCCCCTAGGAGATGTTTGACTGAAACATTTCTCGATTCCACCGCTCTGTCATTTTAAGTATAAGTCATCACGTGGAACACAAATCCATCATCATCGCGTTCTCAGACCAATCCAAGTATATTGCGTACATGTAGTCCTTGCATTTCTTGGGATGTCAGGGCGGTTGACTTTTTACAGTGGTTGTTTCCATACCTAAAATCAGTTGTTGCTAAGAGAAAATGTGTAACAAATACGCTACACCTACAGCCGCGCAGCTGAAGGTCCCTCAATTTTTTGTTTTGTCCAGCAGTTTTATGAGAAAATAACTTACGTTCACGGAGCGAGGTGTGACCTATTTGACATTTTTATGGCTGAATTTGGTGGCGATAATTTCCCAGTCTTAAACAAATGCGTGTGGATAAAGAGTAATCTATATTTTCTAGCATATTAATAATACCCGCGGAGTGGAAACATCTAAAACATATTTTTGCGGAAAGATTCTACTTTCTTATATGGGCACTGCAGCGAAATCTTAGGGAATATTTTATTGTCTAATTTTCGACCATGTTCTGGCGGCACAGAAAACACACTGACTTTAAAACAAAAATATATCATTTAAAAGTAATAAAACGCATGCCTGTGCGTCAAACTACCAAAGAAATACCGGCATGATCGAAGCACACAATATCTGACAGCCTATTGCAAAGGGGCCCCGCATACTCATAGATGGTGTTGATGATAATAACCTCTTGGTTTCGTGAATCATTGTGACAAGTCCTAAGAAATTGGATCCGGTGGGGGAATATCTAACTTATTGAGGCAGCAAAGGTTTATCATGTCAATGAATGAAAACTCGCAAAAACATATACATTCATTCGTAATTTGTTTTAAAAAGTGCGACAGACTATTATAAAACAGTCGATCCATGTCAAACGTCCCAGATGCAACGCTCAGCCACCTCCGATTTACAAAAAAAAAAAAAAATTCGTGACCTTTTGTTGCAATAGACGTAGCCATGCCCTAAAATATTTTTGAAGGAAAGGATTTTTGACAACGAGACCACGATTTAAACTTTTGAAACAGCTTGAAACTAGACATCACTCAAGAATTGATGAAAAATTTGTTTTTCTTATGAAACACCCTGCAATATTTTTCTTAAATTTGTTCGTCTTTCGACTTACAATGTGGTTAGACTTGTGCAGTTTTGATTATTTAAATATTAAACTAAAAGCAGAATTGTTTTTTTTTTAATTTCACAGTTTAGATTTTTTTAAATATATATCTAGTTCCTACTGAGACTTAATATAACTTTCCACCGGCTACTTGTAGATAAATAATCCATAAAATGTTTTTTTTTAAACTGCCCAATAAGGCGTCTTGCTGTAAAAAAAACAAACAAATCGTGAATTTATAAAAAAAAAGTGCGTCTTGACGCATGATCAACCGTTTATTTCACACAGTGCTGGTCCAAGTAAAAATACAAAATATGGTGAATTCAGAAGACCAATCGATTGCTTTTTTTTTTTTTAAGCTTAATCAAAACTATTTTTGTCGAAAGGGAAAAAAACATTCTTGAAGCATAAATCTCGCACCACAACTTTGCTTCGCTTCTGCGCCCCACAGCACGCCACCTGCGACAATATATGGCACGATTAGGTCCAAAGAAAGGACGGAGTTTGCTGCCGCTTCCCCTTGTCCGTCTTCCCGGCTTCAAGGGAAGACACGGCGGGTATCGCGTAACAATCGGAGGTGCCGCCAATGCGTAGCCATAGCAGGCCCCTTGTGCCCCTCGAACCCGAGCGCGGCCCCTCACACTCCGAAACGCGATGCCTAAACGACGGGTGGCATCAGGGGACTTGGACTTCTCCCTGTCATGCAAAGGGTCCCACAGTCAGCTCTGATTCCTAAAATAAAATTAATGGCTCTTAACCCGTAACGTTTGGGGTGCCTCTCTAAAATATTTTTGACGAAAAACGAATTTCATGAATTAAATGTTGACAGTTTGAACTCGTAAAAAGGTAGTAAAACTAGGAGTCATTTAATAATTGATGAGTTGTCGCAAAATTCGACTATTTTTTTTTCTCTTGCGGGTTTTAATAATAATAATAATAATAATTTTTATTTGCACGAGAAAGTTTGCCCAGTCAGCGGCGTGCAAGGCTAGACAGAAAGGTTTGTACCCTTACGCATGTGCGCCTGCTAGCCCGCCGCTGAGTAGGAGTAAACATAAACAGTAGTCGTAAATACAAGATAACATATATACATGTATAAAAACAACGAATAATCATAACCCAGTGGGGAAGATATGAAACCTCGCTGTGCCCCACCGCACCCCCACGGAGACCACGGCGGAGGCCCCAGCCACAAGCCCAAACACGCGAGCGCACCGCTGTGTGCGGTGCACCCCGCGCAGCCGAGCCCGCAACCGCGGCCCCCGCCACGCCCCGCCCCAGGGTGACACGGAGCACGCGCGAAGACCCTTGGGCGAACCACTTACGGGCCATCAACTTGTGAACAGATGCTGGCCGTATCGTTTGCATAGCTCATGGGATTCCTCCCTGCCCCGCGGAAGAGGCGTGCGCTCCCTCAGCGGAACAGAGAGAAGCTCAATTACGCCTGCAGGGATCGCGGACAGACCACACTGTTAGCAAGTGCCGTGTATTTGGTGAATATTTGGGGTGAAAAACACGCTATTTACACGAATTGCCATAAATTTACACGATGAGTAACGGATAATACGTTCAGATATCATGCGAGGTTGTAAAAAACGAGTTTTGGTTCGGTCATACACGCATAACCGTGTAGCCGACCTCGATAACACGCATCGCCTCCGGCGACGACCGCGGCATTGCCGGCTATCGAAGCACCGGAATGCTTGGGGACACACTTAGAAAGGACCGTCGAGACAAATGCCGCGGAAAGAAACATGTCTCGGAAACAGATAAGCACCAAAAGCAATTACGCCATGTCGCGGGACGTTGGCGAAACCCGCGCTTACCGTGGCTCGCCGCCATTTTCTGGTCGATGGCAATGCGGCTTCCCTCATGTCGCCCATGTTTGCATTTAGTTTAAGGCTCTTGATAATAGTTTCTTACACACCACAAATAAAGTCATGGGTCCAATTATTCGTTCAAAACAGTTAAAATGGATATAAAAAGGGTGTCTTCGATGTGAACACGTGACATTGCAGTTGGTTTCTTTTTTGCTTCAACCTTCAACTGCTTCTACTGCAAGCGATCTGGCCGATCTGGCCATGGCGCAAGCGCAACGTCGATGTACGGTGGAAGCAAGAGCCGGTTGGTTTTCGTTCTTTTTGTTTGACCGGAGAAATTTCTGGCAGCCGCTATTGTTTCGGTTTGACGGGACGCGAGAAGCTTCGCATAGAGCTTCGCAGTTTGCGAGCACATAGTGAAGACGTGACCGGAGAAGTGCCCCTGTGATGTTCCCGGAAGACGGAAAGTACCATTCGTCGTGAGTGCTTTGAAAGCGAGGGGAGTCACAGGGTCCACGAGTGCGCAACCACAAGCCAAGGTTCACGACAGCGCTGCGTTCTTCGGCGATCTCGTTCTGTTTGGGGCAACACGGCGATGCGAGAAAGGGCCGAAACGTTCGTGGTGTGTGGTGCGGTGCTTGTAGGTAGAAACCCGCACTAACGCGGAGCTCATATTGGTTGTTGTGGGGTTGCGTTTGACGGGTTTAGCCCCGTCGTCGTCAGCTGATCCGGTCCAGCTGGTCGGGGAGGACGCAGCGAGCGTTCTTAAAAGTAAATCTTCCTTCGTTCCGTTTCAAAATGTGGAAGATTCCCGACGCATACCGTGAGTAAAATGCTGCGGACGTTTTCAACAAAATTATGTCGTTTTAATTGAACAAGGGACTTCGGATAGTTTCCCTAAATCTGCCGTTTCTATGCTTCGTGTCGTTAGACTGCATTTGCACAGTGACGTGTTCGCACAGCGACGCACACCACTCGAGTAGATGATTCGGTCCCGCAAACGACCGGTTATACAGAATTTCAGGGAAACTTAAGTCACCACCGATGTTTTCCTGTAAATCTCGTGTGACTCGTGTGAGTTTGTTGCGCTCATCATGCGGTGTGAATAAACTAGGGCAAGATTTTCTACCTGCCCACAGATGCATGAACTGAGACCAATTTTTTACGTAGAGAACATAGTGGTTTTTCTTTACATTGTGAAGAGGCCCGAATTTGTCTCTTTTCCCTCTGGCACTGCCCCAAGTTTCAAGTTGCAGTTTCAGTAGACATACCTACTAACAGGTACAAACTGCTCTAAAGCAGGTAAAAGACTGGGAAGTCAGGACGGTGCGGACACCGTGTTTTGCGCTTCTCGCAAGGTGACTGATGCTTTTGCGAGGTAGGCGGAATATGCAAACGATTTTGTTATGCCCTTCGTTTGCGTCTCCAGAAAAAAAGAATAAGATTATTTACAAATTTAGGCGCAATCACAAGCCAAGATTTACGATAACATTGCGTTCGCTTCGGTGGTCCGTGTAGTGGTATTACACGCTGCTTTCTGCAACACCGCGTCATGACGAACAGCTGGAACGGTCACGGTCTGTGCTGGGCTAGCGGTTGACAGAAACCCGCATCGCCCGCATCGGCACCGAGTGCACTTGGGCTGTTGATGCTCGAGCCTTTCATACGCGGCTTGTCGCCAGCTGATCCTGCTGCTCGACGGTGAGGAAGCGGCGAGTGTGACCTCTGAAGTAAATGTAAATCCTCGTTCATCCAGTTATCCAGTGTCAAAGTGTGGAAGATGTCCAACGTGTACTGAGGGCGGGAACTACGAGCGTTTTGCCTTGCTTTTATAACCGAAACCAGAGCAGCGAGATAATTGCCTTGCGTACTCCAAAATGACGCAAGCAATAAGTTTCAACAGGTCGATTACGTCACCGGGGATGTAGGCGAGACTGTGCACTGTTTAAACACTTGTAGTATCCACGAGTGCTACCAGAAAAACGACGTCAACAGAGAAGGAGCTCGCGATTTTAGCATAATGCAGTGCCACGGGCTCGTGAATTTTCAATGTGGCTATATAGAAATATTAAAAAAAAACAAAAAAACAAAACAAAACGCATCAGCGCCACATTAATGATCACGAATAGCACCGGTCACAAACTCCCAAGCCTCACCGCTTCGCTCGACACCAACACGACATACGACAACTATTTGCATCAAAACGCCCCAAAAGTGAAGGCGTCTGCTCCCGTACGCGTACTACAACTAGCGGAAGTGAAGTGTTGGGCGGATGTCCTTCACAATAATATATATAAAAAATGCCTTGCTCAAGTATAATTTCCATTGATTATTGAATACGTACTGATAAAATCCCAATCATTTGTTTTTCTATGTGATTCAAGCGAGTCGGACTGCTCATAACACTGGTCGAGCATGAAAATAACAAAAATTTGAACTTTTTCATGGCTGGTTTAAGATTTATTGTTAGTACATTGTTGTTTTTCGCAAAGGACTAAGTTTACAGATTTTGCCTCCATACTTTTTAAATGCAAACAGTTCTTACATAAGGCTGTCCATTGTGCCGTGTTTTGTGTCTTCTTCTATAAATCGGTAACGATCAGCGACCAAAGAGCTCACCCGTACATGTCAAGCATATATACGCCGCGGGGAGAGTCCGTTGTTAGTAGGAAGTGGCGGGCGTAGTGTCGGTGTTGTGTTTGTGTATGTGTCGCTGCTGTGTCCTACGTGGTGCTCGTGTTGTCTGTGATGTATGAGAGTAGCAGTCTACTCGTGATAGTTCGCAGCGTATTAACCAACTCCTGCTTTTTTTTTCATTGGTTGCTAGAAATCGCACTAGGTGGCGCAAGTTACCGCCCGATTACAAGAGTTTGCTTGAGCTATTTATCCATGTAAGTTCAATATTCGTGTTTTTTTTGTTTTTGTTTTTGTCTAGCGGTTTTGTCGTAGCTGCCGACGCCACCGACCGCCGACGATGCACGTAGGTACCTTTGCACGTAGCTACGTCCGCCTCTCGGAGACTGTTTACTGTGCATAAAAGACATCGAACGAGAACGAACGCGTCCTGTATGCTTTCAGTTCGGCTGAAAGGCGCGGCTGGCTGGGCTCGTCCCTCGCCTGTTCTCGGCTGCTGGCCGCCATGTTTCATAAGGAACACGTTGAACCGTGCTTCTCGGAAGGCAAACACGGTGTAGCGTGTTAACTTTACACAGCACCTCATGTGTAGACGAAAAACACAGATGGCTCCGTGTAAAACGAACACGTTTCGACGTGTCCACTATGGGACAACGGTTTACACGTCTGGGCGTGTTATTTTTGCTAACAGTGCATGTCTTACAGTCCTGGCATGCAGTGGCTCAGGCTGGCCAGTACGTCTATTCACACGCACTGCCGTTGATAGGTACGACCCGGTCAGTGAGCCGTCCAGCGTGCGGCAAACCAGGCGCACGCTAGCCATTCGCCGACGTTGCTCAAGTGGCCGCCACCCCGCAAGTTTAAGCCTGGTTGAATAATCTGCGTCCGTGGAGCCCGAAGCGCGTGCGCAAAGAATCCGGGAACCGCGTCTCTGCACGCTCTCAATGCGGTCCACGAGATGCCGCTGAGACGGGGACCACACTGAGCCACAATACTCCAATGACGGCAGCACGATCGATGTATACAAGGTGCGGAAGGCCGAGGGTCCACATGGCCTGGACACCCGAGACACAAACCCCATGGATCGTCGAGCCTTGGCCACGACACTGGCTATGTGGACAGAAAAATCCAGTGTCCTCGTAAATGTGACCCCTAAGATGGTGAGAGAGTCGCATGTGGCTAGTGGCACACCGAGCAGATGGTAACAGGGTTTTTCCACCTTACGGCCGCTGCTAAAGCGCATCACGGCACTTTTCGCGGGGCTAAGCCGCAGGCAATTGCCAGTCGCCCAGCCCTTTATGTTGTTGATGTAGTCTTGAAGGAGGAGGCAGGTGTCGGGGGAAGTAAGTGGGGCCAATATCGACGTGTCGTCCGCGCACTGGACGAGGGGGAACCTGTCGTCCCGGGGCATGTCATTGACGTAGATTAAAAATAATGTAGGACCCAGGACCGACCCTTGTGGCACACTGGAGGGAACGTTCATCGCAGCCGAGCGCGCACCTCGGTAAACGACTTGTTGGCTTCTTCCGCTCAGAAAGTTCGACAGCCACTTCAACAGGAAACCTTGGATGCCGGCGCCCGACACCTTGCGCAGCAGGAGACCGATGTCGAGGGTGTCGAACGCGTTGCTGAGATCTAGCTGAACGAGATCTGTCTCTGTGCGATTGTCGATGCAGTTGCTTACGAAATGGCTCAGGGTCGCCAGGGCCGTCTCACAGCTACGGTTGTGTCTGAAACCATGCTGTGACTGCGATAGGTAGCCAGTGCCCTCGAGGAAGTCGAGAAGTTGGCCGTTCACCACGCGTTCGAATGTGCGGCAGATGATCGATGTTATTGAAACCGGCCGATAATGCGTGACGTCGTCTGTAGGCTTTCCTTTTCCCTTGCGGATAGGGGTAACCAAGGCGTGTTGCCAGGAAGCAGGAACAGCTCCCACGTCGAAAAGTCTCTGAAGCACACGGGCGAGCGAGGGCAAAGTGTGCTGCGTGATCATCTTGAAAAAGGCAGGTGCCGCACCGTCTGGGCCAGGACATTGCGAATGCTTGATCTTGGACACCGCAATGCTCAGTGCTTCGGTTGAGAAAGTGATCTCCTCCAGGCTCGATGCGTCGGTGCCAGATGATGGTGCGAAAGCAGCGGAATGCGCAGACAGCCGCTGTCCGTCGGTGTTGTAGACAGACGAGAAGTGGTCTGCGAAGAGTGCAGCAATCTCACCGGGGGCATCGATCATTCTTCCGTTGGCGCTGAAGCTGGGACGTTGGCAAGGCCTTCTGAGGCGACTTACGTACGACCAGAAGACCTTAGGGTCGTTCTTTGCTTTTTGTGCTATCGTGGAGGTGTAGCGCTGGTGTGCGACATGTATGGCAGCCTTTAGAGCGCGCTGGTGGTCTTTTGCAGCGCGTAAAGCCACGGGACAGTTGGAGCGGGAGGCCTTCCTGGAGAGTCCCCTCTTTATTCTCGCTGCCTTCATTATGTCGGGGGTGATCCATGGGCAATAATTGCGTCCCGAGGAGCGGGTGCGGAAGGGCACGCACTCCTTCTGAATTGCTCCCGCCAGGTCGCACCACAGATCGAAATTACCAAGGGGGTCATCGCCAGTCGTCGTCATGCACCAAGGTGCGAGGTGTGCCAGGCGTGCTAGGTGGCCGGGGTCGGTCTGGTCAAACTTCCATAGTGTGCGTGCATGGTGCCCCCTACGTGGCAGCACAGCGGCGTACGTCACCTCGATCGCCAGGTGATCGCTACCGGGCAGTCCCTCAGAAGTCTCACAGGAAACTATTCGGGTCGGGTCTACCACGAAGAGAAGGTCTAGAAAGCTGGAAGTTCCGTCGCGAGTTGAGTACGTCGATCCAGTGCACGCCTGCGTGAGGCCAGCTGATGACGCAACGTCGAGTAAGAAGTCATCCGAACGATCGCGGGGAACAGGCTCCTCGTGTGTGAACCAGTCAATGTGCGAGTTGAAGTCGCCGAATACCAGTATGTTCTCATAGTTCCTGAGAGAAGCGGCCCGTAACGATACCTCCAGGAGCCTGTATGACTCCTCCCGTATCGACGGCGGGCAGTAGACACAGCCCACTAGGACTGTGCGGTGAGGCAGGCAGAGCTCCACGAAGAGTGCTTCGAGATCGTGGTGTTCAAGGTCCGTGCGACAAAAAACGCGTGCCGACGCCGGGAAAGCCAATAGGACACCTCCCCCCCCTGCCACACCTGTCTTTCCGGAACACGGTGTAAGCATTCGTGTCGAAAAGTTCGCTGTCCGCTACACCTACGTCGAGCCAAGTCTCCGTGAGCAACACAACAGAACCTGGGGGCAACGAAGACACGTGTGCCTGGAGGTCTACCACCTTGTTTCGAATGCTTCGGCAGTTGCCGTACCAGAACGTTGTCACTTTCCTCCCTCCGCCGGATGATCTCCCGGTTGCAACAGGCGTAGGTACCGTAGGAGGCTGTATCGTGGAGGCCACGGGAAGGTCAAACAAGTCGTCCGCGAAAGGGGGCAGGGAGCAACCCAGGCAGTACCACAAATCGTTGCTGGAGCTCAACTTCCTGTACTCCGGCAGAGAGACATACACGCATGCACGGTGGGACCAGCGGTCACATGCATCACAGCACAGCGCGGCCTGGCAATCCAGAACACGTTTGGTACAACGGGTGCAGGTGGGGTGCTAAGGTCCTGGGTTTGAAGCGACGTCGCTGGAGAGAAGAACCGTCGCGTCGACCAGCCACTCGGTACTGAGGCAGAACAACAAGCAGGCAGCAGAGTGTCTCCATCGCGGGGTCGTAAGTCCTTTAAGCCTAACGGCAGCACCGGGCCCGTTCAAGCATCTCGCGTAGGACGCGTCGGACGCGGTGGCGGCACACAAACCGAGACCGCGAAGGCCCACGCTGTTCGGAGGAGCGATACAGGTGGAGGCACGGTAGGTGACGAGCGACAGCAGCAAGGAAACGGCAAAAATGCTGTGAGACGAGCGGCAACCTGTACGTACGGCCATTTGTCAGCTCGAGGAAGCGCATCCTGTTGTCGGTCGCCTCGCGGGTTGAGGGGAGAGCTGGGGACATCGGCTGGTGCTGTTTCGCGGTCCCCGCTAATCAGGAACCGCTGGAGAGGTCCGCTGGAGAGGAGGGGACCTCTCCCGCTCAACCCGCGAGGTGTGTTTTGTCCCCGACTCCGCCGGCTTTTTTTTCCCGAGCAAAGTCAAGTGTATGCAGGGACTTAACCGGGGGGGGGGGGGGGGGGGGAGCTACGCGACCCAAAAGTTGGGAGCGACAGCGGGTGTGGCGAAAGGCGGAAAGAGCTCGGAGCGGCTCTGCAGGCCCCCAAGTGTGTGTGCTCGTGGATGAGTGTTGTGCCGAGGAGCATCGCACGGAGCATCCAAGAACACACAGACTTCCCCGTTTCGACCAGCGTCGCAACGGGCCCGCGTCACACACACCACTCTCCGGAGCCAGGTTCGCCTCAGTCACCCCGGTAGAACTGTATACCCTGGCAGAACGGCACGCGAGAGAAAGGCAGGAGTTGGTTTATGTTTGTTATTTTTATGAGGGTTCGTGTGTGACGTTTTGCGTTGTAGTTTTGAGCGTCTTTCAAATTCAATATATTGTGACGGTTGTAAGAAGAGGAAGAAGACGTCACGTCGGGGACAAGCGGGGAACAGATTGGGGCAAAGGACACGCTTAAATAAAAGCGTTACACTGGTGTCAGTAGTGGGATCTTCAGTGAAGACGCCTTCTGCCGACACGCATGGACCTTCCTCGACAGCCTGAGGATGAGATCCCGCGAACCGGAGAAGCCATCGCGCCCCGGCCGGTTCCCGACTCCATTGACCCTAACATTCGAACTGAGACTTCTTCGGCCATTGAAGCCCTGCTGGATGCCCACCACCAACGGACTGCCCAGGAGCTCAGGCACAGAGACGCGGCCCCTTTGGAGGTTCTGTCGAATTTATTCGAACGAATATCGGTCGCACTTCTTGATGGCCTGCGAGCGCTCGTCCAGCCAGGAGTTTCGCAGGCAAGTCCAAGTTATCTGCCGCCAACATCAGTGACGACAAACGTCGCGTCGACCATACCTTTATCTACTCCACGCCTTAAGCTGCGGCCATTGCAGTTTGACGGCACAGGCACATGGTCTGCCTACGTAACACAGTTCGAGATTCTTGCTAAAGCCAATCACTGGACCGAAGAGCAGCAGGCACAAGTACTTGCAGTCAACCTCAGCGGTCCAGCGTTGCAAGTGCTCCACCACATGCCGCCTGAATCCCGTGGTTCGTACACCTTGCTGGTCCAGGCGTTAGAAGAACGTTTCGGCGATGGGCCTCAACGTCACCTTCGCCATGCTGAGCTACGTCATCGACGACAAGCATCGGGTGAGACGTTCTCCCAGCTCGCTGACGACATCGAGCGTCTTGCGCGCTTGTCGTTTCTCGGGTCTTCCGAAGACACCGTAGATGCTGTCAGCACTGCGGCGTTCATTGATGCTATTGCATCTGAAGATATCCAAGAAGCTGTGCGTCTTTACCACCCCCGCACGTTTCGGGCCGCTCACACGTATGCATTAGAAGTGGAGGCCGCTCGCAAGGCCTCACGGTGGACAACCATGCATCAGTCGGCAACCACCCTTCCGACAATGACTTGCTCGAGTTCCCAAGAAGAAGGCCACAGCAGAACAGAAAGTGGAGATGCTCAACCAACAGTTGCTTTTTGCAACGAAACTACACCTGCTACCTCGCTAGGCTCGTGTTCAGTTGAACTCGGCGCTCACCTTATTCCGCTATACGAGACTACTGCTTCTCGACTTCAACAAGATGACGCTGTCCTTCTAAAAAGCTTTCTATCTCGTTTTTCGACGGTATTCAGCAGTAGCAACACCGATTTGGGAAAAACAAATCTGACCGCACACCGCATCATAACCGGTGATGCTGCGCCCATTCGACATCCACCTCGCAGGGTGCCGCTGGCTAAGCGCGCGCACGTAAATGACCTTGTTCAAGAAATGCTCACACAAGGTGTCATTGAGCCAGCCTATGGACCCTGGTCTTCGGCGATCACCCTGGTAAAAAAAAAAAGATGGATCGACTCGATTTTGCGTGGATTATAGAAAGCTGAATGACGTTACAAAGAAGGACGCCTTTCCACTACCACGGACAGATGACATCTTAGACGCACTCGCGGGTTTCACTTGGTTCTCGACTCTCGACCTGAAGAGCGGCTACTGGCAGGTTCCAGTACATTCAACTGACCGCGAAAAACAGCCTTCAGCACAGGCTGTGCACTCTACCAATTTACAGTCATGCCATTCGGGTTGTGTAATGCGCCCGCAACGTTCCAACGTCTGATGGAGAAGGTTCTTCAGGGACTGACCTGGTCTGCGTGCCTTGTTTATTTAGACGATATCGTGGTCCTTGGGAAAACGTTCGCCGAACACTTGGCAAATCGCGACTTCAGGACGCAAACCTGAAACTAACTCCTAAAAAATGCACCCTATTTGCTAGGGAAACTCGGTACCTAGGCCACGTTATCTCAGCCAATGGAGTTTCTCCTGACCCAACGAAGTTGAGTGCCATAACCGATTGGCCGACCCCGACATCAGGTGTGGACGTTCTGAGTTTCCTTGGCTTAGCGACTTACTACCGGCGATTTGTTCCTGGTTTCTCGCGAGTCGCTAAACCGCTTTATGCTCTAACTGAGAAGTCCAAGGTGTTCAACTGGTCCACCGAATGTCAAGACTCCTTCGAGGCACTCAAGCAGGCATTAACATCGCCCCCTGCACTGGCTCACCCAAGAGATGACGCCTCATTTATTCTTGATACAGATGCAAGCAACACTGCAGCCGGTGGCATTCTATCCCAACAGCAAGAGGGCCACGAGCGAATCATCGGGTATTATAGCAAAGCATTCACAAAACCGGAGCGTAACTATTGCACCACAAGACGCGAACTTCTTGCGATAGTCAAGGCGCTCTCTCACTTCAATCACTACTTGTGCGGCAGGAAATTCATTATTCGTACAGACCATGCGGCTTTGACATGGTTGCTTGGTTTCAAGGCGCCAGAAGGACAAGTGGCCCGCTGGCTAGAACAACTCCAGCAGTACAACTTTGAGATTAAACATCGAGCCGGATCACATCACAGCAACGCTGACGCCCTCTCCAGACGACCATGCAGTGAGGGCTCCTGTCGACAGTGCTTGAGCATGATCCGCCGTAATTCGACCCGGACAGACATGTTCTGCCAGGTAGCCATCTCTAACAACATGTGGTCACCTGAAGAGATCCAAGAGGCCCAGTTGCGCGACCCTGCTGTCGGCCTATGTGTCCAATGGAAGCGAAGCGGTCGCCGACCGCCACGTACCGAGATATCTCATCTTTCTCCAGACGTCTTAAGCTACTGGGCCCAGTGGGACACGCTGGAATTGCGCAACGGACTTCTTTATCGTCGCTGGGAGTCACCTACTGGTGACCGAGTCGTGTGGCAGCTAGTGGCACCACCCGAGTTCCGCGCCCAGATTTTCAGACAGCTTCACAGCAGTCCTGAAGGAGGCCATTTTGGCTTCAATCGCACCCTTCGGAGGATACGCGAGCGCTTCTACTGGTTGCAGTGCCATAATGACGTTAGATTATGGTGCCGGCAATGCGACATGTGCGCCTCGCGTAAGGGTCCACACAAGAAAGCGCACGCGCCTTTGCAAGAGTGCATCAGTGGAGCACCATTTGAACGTATCGCCATCGATGTTCTAGGTCCATTACCACGATCAAAAACTGGAAACAGGTATCTTCTCGTCATTGTGGACTACTTTTCGAAATGGCCAGAAGCCATCGCCATTCCTGATCAGACTGCCCCTGTTGTGGCGGATGCTCTGGTGACTCACTGGATATCCCGATACGGCGCACCCTTGGCACTGCATTCCGACCAAGGGCGGAACTTTGAGTCCCAAGTATTTAAAGAGGTTTGTCAACAATTTAACATAAACAAGACAAGAACGACGCCACTGCATCCTCAGTCCAATGGACTCGTGGAGCGCTTTAATCGCACCATACTGCAGCATTTGGCTATGTTTGTTAATAGCCACCATGACGATTGGGACGACTGTGTTCCTTTGTTTCTCTACTCCTACCGAACAGCGGTCCATGAAGTCACCGGGTATACACCTGCTATGATTCTCTTTGGGCGGGAAATTCGTATGCCCTGCGATCTCGCCTTCTCAAGACCGCCAGACCGCCCCTCTCAACCAGAGCCGTACATTAATGACCTGATGACACGTCTTGAACAGACCCACGACTTCGTCAAAAGCCGCTTGTCTATCGGCTTTCAACGCATGAAGGCACGCTATGACGAGCACAGCACGCAAGAGGTTTTTTAACCGGGTGACAGAGTATGGCTGTATAACCCGCTACGAAAACGAGGACTTTCACCGAAACTTCAAAGAAACTGGCAAGGGCCGTACACTGTTGTCGCGCGTCTTAACGACGTGGTGTACCGTGTGAGACACAAGACCCGTTCTCGCATGTTTGTGGTGCACAGAAACCGCCTCGCTCGCTACGAGGGCAGCTCTACCTAAAATGAGAATGAAAAGTAGTTATTTTCTTTTTGGAGGGGGAATAGTGTGACGGTTGTAAGAAGAGGAAGAAGACGTCACGTCGGGGACAAGCGGGGAACAGATTGGGGCAAAGGACACGCTTAAATAAAAGCGTTACAATATCTTTGTTTTTTTACACAATGTTTTTGTTTTGTTTCTTGCCCATCAGAGTGAGTCCGCCTCCCAGGGCGTGAACCTATCGTCCGGTCAGCGGTCATAACAACATTGTAAATTTTGTTTGCATGGATATCATTCGGACCTTTTATTTTTCCGAACCTGTGACAGATGTAATATTTGTTAACGAAACACTGGAATATTTTGCCTAAAGACCAGATGGTGTTGGGATTGCTATGAATAAGGATCATGGAATTCGTTATGGTGGAACCATTTTGAGAAAAAAAAAAGAAGAAATATTTGAGCATTTTAACACTTTTTAGTTTTGTTACAAACTATCTCTTTGCTGCAAGCGAATGTAAAAAATCTTTTTGATAGTCCTGTAGGTATACTGTACACAGAAAAAGGTTTCAGGCCGCACAGCTAATATCTCGGAGAAAAAAGAAAAACATGAGCTAAACTTGTGCAAAATTGTGGTTTGCCATTTAAAGAGCTGTTAATTCTGCCTTGAGGTAACCCAAAGAAAAATACGAAACATGGTGACGTTCACAGAAAAGAGTATTCCCTTTTGTGCTTGAAACTTTACTAAAAATAATTTTGTTCTAAAAAGTAAAAAAAAAAACATTTTGGAGTTGAGCTTTTGCACCGCAACCTGACGTCATTTCTTGCGCCTCTTCTGTGCACAGCACGCCACCGTCGAGCCTGGCAAAGCGTGCGACGGTGTTACGGTGTGCGCAGGCAGGTAGACAGCTCGACTTTGAGTTGTCGGGTACATCTTTGTGGGAAGAGACTTTTTCCACTCTTGTTGCTTTATGGCTTTTCCTATTTCGACCTTTTTGAGGAGCGGTGTGCTCCTGTGGTCTCCCACTGTCTTGATATCGGCAGACGCTTAGCGCTGCCGGGTCAGAGCATCCTCTACTAAGCTAACTGTTTCTTGCCTACACATCGCAGTCATTCTCTCTATTCAACGTCAGGACAGGTGTAAACAGCAACACAAAAGCCCAGTGAGCGGGCAATCTCCAACGACGAGGCGATGTGGCGTGCACGAATGCGCGCCGTTGGAGGCTCACGCCGGGTTTGGGTTTAATTCGGCTTTGAAACGGCAAATTCTTGCGTCGCTGAATAGTTCGCTTTTCACCGAAGTGTGCGTGACGGCTAGATTTTGATGCGATATTATCGTGTTTCTCTTTTAGGAGATGTCCACGTCAGCTGATGCCGCCCGTCGATTAGGCATCGCGCTTCGGAGTGTGAGGGGCCGCCCTCGGATACAAAGGGCGGAACGGGCCTGTTAGGGCTACGCACTGGCGGCACCTCCGATTATCAACACGATGCCCGCCGTTTCTTTCCTTGCAGCTGAAAAGACGGACAAGGGAAAGCGGGAGTAAACGTCGTTCTTTCTTTGGACTTAATCGTGTCAGCTATCGTCGCGGGTGACGTGCTGTGCGGCGAAGAGGCGTTACTGCGCTGGGTTTTGGTGCGAGAGTTCAACTTTAAACATTGTTTTTTTCGCTTTAAACGAACATTACTTTGAATAAACTTTCAGAATTGAAAGACAATCGATTGACTTTTCAATCGCACCATATTTTGTATTTTTACTCGGGACACCTCAGTCTGAAAGAAACGGCTGTTTTTGCGTCAAGACACTTTCTTTGCAACTTCAAGATTTTGTTTACTTCAAGATGTTTAATTGAATGGGTTTATATATTTTTATAAAATATATTCCTACAGGGTAGCCAATAAAACTTCTATTAAGTCTCAGGAGTAATTAGATAGTTTTCATAAAATAACGAAACTGTTAAACTTTTCAAAATATTTGTGTATTGAAAAAAATTTAAATAAACAAAACTGCACAAGCCCAACCGCATTGTAACTTGAAAGCCGCGCACATTTAAGAAAAAAAAATGTTGTGGGGTATTTTATTGAGAACGCTTATTTTTCATCCATTATTGAGTGATGCTTAGTTTCACGCTCTTTTTATAAGTTAAAACCGCGCTCAAGTCAACAAAACAATTATTTCGCAAAAGAAAAAAAATATTTCAGGGCAGGGCTACGTACATTGCGGCAAAAAGCCACGAATGTATTTTAGAAATCGGAGGTAGTTGAGTAAACGTATGGGACGTTTGACATGGAATGACCCAAAAGCATTTGTATTACATGCTCAAAATTGAACCTGTTGTTCCGTACACGTTGAGGCCGCGAGCGAGCGCAGATTTTGTTGTACGCTGTGAATTGATCGCCATTTAACGGCACTCTTGCTTAGCGTTCAAGTGCCGTCCAACGGGACTTTAAGGCACGACCACAGTGGCGTCGCGGAGGCCTGCGGCGCGACGGTCAGCGCTGCCGGTTGCCAACCGAAACCAGTTTTCGGCTTCAACGACGCGACGTACAGCGCCGCAGAGCCAACCGCTCCTTGCGCGGTTTAGTGCTCGCCGGCGCTCGCCGCAGAAGAGAGGAGCCAATGGGAGTTGGCGTAGATAGTGACGTCGCGATGCCATGGCAACGCTCAAGCCGGTCCTCCGCGCGTCTTTCATGTTCCGAAGGACGTGTTTCGTGTCGTCTGCTATCCCTATTTCCCCCGGATGCCTCCCCCAATGAAGTGGTTCCGAAACTGTGCGACTGTTTCCCTTTTTGTATGACAAGACGCAGCCAGACTACCTAGATAATGACGCTAAGAACAACCACTGGGAAATTATAGGAGAGCAATACAGAATTACAAGTGAGTTTCTCCGTTGCACTTGTTGCATGTGGGCTGTGTTGTGACGGATGTCGTGTTGATTTGGTGACACTTTCGAAAGTAGCCTTCGCCTCTGGCACACCGCCGGGGCAGTAAAGCACTGACCTGTCCTTCGGTGTTTCGGTAGAACCAACTCGGCCGGACCCAAAACCTGCGCCTCCTTCCCTTCAGAGCGCGGCGACGTCGCAAGATCAACGAGCGGGCTAGGATAATCACATTGACGCTGATCGCCAGGTCATCATAAACTCCTACCATGCAGGGGCGGATCAAGAACTCCGTTCAAAAGGAAGCGGGAATATTTTTTTTTTTTAGGGGAGGGGGGAGTTTAAAGTAAGATAAACAGGACTCCGGTTGCAGCTTTTGTTTTAGACGCCGGAGAACCACACTGCGCCGACGGTCCCTAGATGTGCGCCGCTGCGCTAACTTATTGGCTCTAAGCCGTACTTTTAAACCAACGCCGCGGACATCAGTCTCGGTTGAAGCGACGGAGTGGTTCTCCAAGTTCAGAGTACAAGTGTGCCAGCTAGAGTGCGACCTACCCTATTTGTAACCCTCGTCCTTGAGTACCGAGCCTTCTACCACCTGGCAGTCCAGTAGTCCTTTTTATTTCGGGGGAGGGGGGGGGTGTCGACCTTATTTGGGGGGGGGGGGGGCGGCCACCCCTGTAGCCCCCCCCCCCCGCCTGGCTCCGCCCCTGCTACCATGTAGGCAGCGACTGCGGTTTCGACGCTGATATATGCGAAAGATGAGAGCCGAAAGAAACGGAAGAATCTAACGAAGAGCAGAGGACAAAAGAGCAAAAAATCCGACGGGAGGCGCGCGCGCGATCGCGAGATCCAGTGTTGTCACGTGACGCCCGCAAAACGGAGGCCAATGTGAACTCCTCGACTTGGGACGCCGGCCGGCGGTACCGCCCGGCGGTGCCGTTTACGCTAATGCGGTCAGGCATTTACTCTCGTATCCAAGTGCCGTGCGACGGCGTTCCTACCGCGTCAACAATAAGTTTTAGGAAGAAACAGCATGATTTTGGCATACTGCGGCCCATACTTTCTCTATACTTCTTGCGATATCTTCACCCTTTAGGATTGCACTCGTTCAGAAATATCTGATAAATCTTTCTGAATCAAAAGTCATACCTGAAACCCCCTGGACCACACGCCTAATTTATTTCAATAGTGTGTCCATGTAACACAGTAAAATATATACCTTCGGTTGCGTAATGGTTAGCATTGCAAGAAGCGAAAGTATGCTGGTAAATTATACATCGTTTCACCATACACGTCTCCGAATGATTTGTTTAGCGTTCTATTTCGCCCGGGCATCAAAAGTGCTGCCACACCGCAAACAATTAACGTCACAAACATCGGCATGTCATGGTCCCGAATGTCACGATCTTGGCGGTTGGACGTAGAAGTCCTGAAAAAATAGCATAAGGAAACGCGAGTGTTTCCGTCGTCATATGCATTTGGCTATACTTGTTTTCTTGTTTGCGTTTATATGCTATCTGAAATGTTACTAACAAGTGCTCCAATGCATAGGCTTTGGCTGTTTTTGGGCACTCAAAACAAACAAACAAACGAACAAACAAACAGCTTATGTGGACTGTCAAGCTAGACAGCGACCTGCAGAAATGGCGTCTGGCAGATACACCACTGCTGCTTCGACACCACCAGGATTGGGGCAGGCGAGAGTATTAAACTTTTATAACGTCATCGGACGAAAAGCGACTGATGCCTTGTTTGGACGCCGTAAACACACCAGTTGGGGCCATGTTGCCGTCAACGTACACACAAGCAAGTTCAGCGTTAGGACCCAGGTGTCACCAAAACATGTCGCGTAGTAGCCAGAAAATGCAACTTCGCCGATCCCCAGCCACTTATTACGTTGTCTCCCACGTAATAATGAGGAACGATTGAAGCTTTACACAAAAGGCGTTTTTCTTCGGTAAGCTATTTAGGATACACGAGGAATTCAATTGAGGCTATGGCGTTATTTTTTTTTTATTTTCTCCTAAGTAGCCATTAGATGTGTCGATCAATTTTTATTTCAACGAGATCCGTGCTCTTTCCACGTGTGCGCGCAAAACTACTTGAGGCGTCCCACGGTGGGGTAAGCTGGGGTTGATAAGAGATAAAGCAGTTTAAAAAGTCTAGTCAGTTGGGAAGTGATGGACGCGAAGGGTGAGGGTCTCGAACGTGATTGCAGCACGACGCTCCGCTCACTGTCGGTCAATCTTAACGCAATTTCTCTTTCGCCGTTTAGACAAAAGAAAAATGTATAATCATCTCTAGCAGTTTATTAAGATGCTCGGGAGGACAGTCGTTTGTCGAAGGTCGCTATCACTCTTCTCGCGGGGAAAAAAAAAGGTTGAGCAGAAGATTCCTCTTTCCTGTTTCGCCCACGTGATGCAAACAGGTTTTCCACGTTCATGCCTCACTTTGTGGGTTTGTCGTATATCGCATAATTGCATCCTTGGCTGCGCTATCTCGTTTTGTAAACGCAACACGAGTAAAGTCCTGAGAGGACGCGTTGAGGCTCCTTTCATCGTTAGAACAAACACTGGCGTAACGTCCCATAGGCAAGTCTAACTTGTGAACCAACAATTACGTGTGCCACTAACAAAAGACGAGAGATGCCGTTGGCCTTCGTCCCTGCTTCCTAGTTATTAATTTATTTATTTTGCATTTAGAAAATTATCATAATAGTCAAAGCCCTTTTAAAAAAAATATAGGCAGCGCCACCTGTACCTTCCAAGTCCTATAATTAGGGCTCCGTGTTTTCGGAGTTTATTTTTCGTGAAATTCGGAAGGTGTTTTTCGGAGTTTATTTTTTAGCAAATATTTCGTGTTTATCGGAGTTTATTTTTCGTAAATCCCCAATTCTACGAAATGCGGAGGTTAATTTCGCAGTGTCTCCCATTAAAAATAATATTAACCGGACGCAAACGTATGCCAGATAAAAAATAAAACGCGCTTGTATCAATTAAGATTTCTTCAGTTGAATTTGGCGTTGGTGTCATTGGCAGTGCTAATTTGTCCTACGACAAAAGTCGCACACAAGTCTGGCTTCGATAAACGTCGATACCTTAAAATCAATAAACTGCCGGAGGTAGCCGCAAGGAAGCTCGTGTCATCCCATCCAATCTATCCCTCTTCCCTATTTTATACAATCTCTACGGTCCATAGCTTTCCCTGTTACCCCCAGAAACATACCCTCTCCTTTCTCTAAATCCAAAATCCCATGGCCCAATCTGGAAACCAAAAGAATGGCTTTTGTCGTGACGCGAATGGTAAGATGACCTGTTTCCCTGAACCAACCTTGACGAGACAAGCCGTAAGACCCCCTTTTGACAACGGTCCGAGGCTTGAAAGATAATTATGGTGTCATTTTCTCAGAACCATTAATCGTGCGGTGCTCAAATTTAAAAAAAAGAACTTTTTTTTTTTGTTTTTAACACAACAACAAAAAAGGTTTCTTTTCTTTTTTTTTTCAATTTGAGCAGCGCAGGATTAATGGTAGCATGGGCACATAACAATTCGGAGTTTATCGGATAAATCCGAATTCACAAAAATTTAACCGGCGTGTGTTTTTCGGAGTTTTTCGGATTTATCCGAAAACACGGAGCCCTACCTATAATACACAGAATGCATTATAGAGAATTGGTTAGTGAATCGGAGTGACACGTGACGTATATTGTCACGCTATATTTAGCGGGGAAACCGAATGGTTTTATATGGCGCTCGACGTAAAGTCACGTGACGTCGAATGCCGCCGCTAAATTTAGTGAGGAAGCTAGATCGGTGTCTGCGTCACAAGAGGTAAATTGGGCCGCTAAATTTGGCGGATAATTGAATTGGTGTATAGATCGCGTGAAGTCAATTTTCCGCTAAATTTAGCTAGGAAACTCAATCGATATTTTGGCCAAAAGACGTAATATTTCCCGCCACATTTAGTGGAGAAACTGAACTGACGTAATGGTCACGTGTCGTGAATTTCCCCAAGGTGTAAAGGCCACGTGCCGTCACGTGAAAACACGTGACGACGCGTTCCCCCACTAAATGTAGAGGAAAATGCACGGTCGGACAGACAGAGGTTTGGGATTGGTGAGTAGCGTTAAAAAGCATTTCATGCTTTAATAATAGAGGTGATGTTAACGACCGAAGTGACAATACGGTGACGGTTATTGAAGGTTTGGTGTATAATGTAATACCCTCATTGCATACGTTTTAGAATTTGGAATACCACCCTTTTGACTATGGTCAAGGGGGGAGAGACGCTAGATGGCGGATTTATTAATATGTGGCGCATCACAGCGTTCTGGTGAAAGCGTTAACTAAAATGAAACATGATGAATTTTACAGCGATGCAGTACAAATAGCCGATCTCAATAATTTTTTCGAGGTAGTAACCCGGGCAGTACGGTGATAGTTCCATGGAATGATGCGGGGTGGCCGATTTTGAATGGATTCATAGGAAGTGACTAGTGACACGAAATATTGGACTCGCTTGGCAGCAGCATATGCCATTTCACAAAAACTGTAAGAAATGTATATAGTACAGCAGCCCTCGAACGCGCATCTTGCGTCATGTAACGCCGGGTCTCTAGCCACTACGTCGTTGCGTTGTTGCGTTTATGGTCACTGTCGGGATGAAAGCAGCAGGGAGGTTTTTCGGTAGTCCCTCCTCTAGAATGAGCTTCGCACGAATAACCAATTCTTTCAAAATGGCAGCGCGCGCCCAACAATAATCTAGTTTGCTACGGCGAGCTTTTCACGGTAGCTTCTGAGTGTTGACAGGCACTCAGAATCGGATTGGTGTTGCCATCGAAGTGATCAAGGTGTGCAGTAGCGCAAGTGATGAAGCTTAGCGCTGTCACCTAGGCGTTTTGTCCGACACCGTGAACTTAATTACAATTAACTGCTGTTTTTTTTTTTTTTTTTTTGCTAAACCTTGTTTTAAGTTAGTTCGCAATATGGCGGCGGTATCAACTCTGTTTATTTTATTTTTCGGGGGGGGGGGGGGGGGAGGGGGTATTTTTATGGGATCAAGTGAAAATGATGTTGGTCATCGTCATCAAAGGGAAACATACCTTCGAGAGTGGCCGTTGCACGGCACTGGTCGTGTCCTGCAATCAATCGGAGGTTGATTGTGAGTCAAAATATCTGCAGGTGATCATAATTAATTGTCATTACTTTTCTGGTGCGCGAAAGACGCCTTTCGTTGGTTTTAAAGGCATCCTCTCTTTTTTATTCTTTAGTCGACACTTGCGTGCGCATGGTTCTGCACTTTCTCAACGTTCTGAACAAAATAATTAAACCTTGATCATAATTTTACAGTGGCCATGAAAACCGTGAGAAATATAAGGTAGTTTTAGTACGCGTCCGGCGATCCTAATATTGTCTTGAAAGGACGCTCCATTCAAGTGCTTGAGGTAAACAAGACTGAAAATTATTGGCCATACTCGTATTGAGTTTTGAGTACTTTGATTTGCTGGGTCGCATTCTAAGATTATATGTTTATGTTGTTTATATATCCTCTGAGAGCATTTGCTCTGCTCTCAGAGGATATATTTTTCAAACAAGACGCTTTCACAGCACAAGTGTTTCTTCATCGGCTTCCTCACAATGCCATTGCGGGTTCCAAGATTTTCGGACTGAACAAACGTTTTTGATGGTTGAAAGCACACTGGGCTAGAAGTACAAACAACGAAGATCAGTTTGAAAGTAAGCCGTCTTTACTATAGGCTCTTTAGGACCGTCTATTTGCTAATAAAGCAAGAACACATTAATGCTTGCTGAAATCCCGAAACATAGTGGACACTCCGGAAAAAAAAATGCAGAAAGAAACTAAAGAGAATTTTAGAGGTACATTTTAAAATAAACATTGTTTGAGGCTTACTATTGGTTCGGAGGATGGATTAATGTTGAACAGTATCCCAGGAGATGGTGGAAAATATCTTCACTGAAATTGGGAGCGGACACTGGTGCCCCTGGAACACTAACCGCGGCTCTTGTATAAATGGGAATTAATAATTTCAACATCACGATGACTAATAAAGCTTAAATAAAATCTCCTCAGATCAATACACGATACTTTTCAGCAATGTAGTTAACTCATTAATAGATAAAAATATTACCCTAAATGCATTCGGAGGTGCAGCCCATGTAACGATCTCCTATACCCAGTCAAGCTTCTTGCAACAAAGCTTTGTTTGGAAGACGGCCTAAAAAGAAATTTAATTTGAATATTTTGCTTTCGTTTTGAGCACGTATTAAACTCTGATAAGCGACAGACTACTATATTTAAATTCTCTGTCGTATACCGAGTACGGGAATAGAAGTTCAGATTTGGGACCCGCAAGTGGACACCGGCTAACTATCTACAAATATGCCGCATTTGCTGCGCGTGCCCTGCGTCAGCGACCCTCGCGAATATCTCCAACCCCCGTTGCCAGTCAGAGATGGCGACATATTTATACGACACCTCCCCCTTTTAAGTATCATTGTCCATAAAGGTTCGGTACTTTTCATATTCTGACACTCTGTGTTATGATAGCTGAAGGGTCATTGTCCTGTTGACTGGCAGCTGGGTTGTCCGTATACGAGACAGCGGCCTGAAGATGGTCTTGTGTGCGTCGCACTGTTTCTTGCTTCGTCTCCACCTGGTTATACATAGGTGACATGGCTTGGTCTTGTACCATTTCATGTGGGGCATCACTCATGTGGATCCAAACTGCCGAGTGTGTGTGTGTGGGGGGGGGGGAGGGGGGGGAGCGGCCGCTGCTTATGCTCCCTTGTGTGATGGCGTCTGCTGTAGTTAGACGCCTCTGTCATCTTGCGTGCCTGGCACTTTTGTCGTTACTTTCTGAGTGCCTCCAGCGAGGTCTCAGGTTATTTGGCGAACATGGAATGGTTCATCGTAGATTCATCCCCATCAAGATATTTCCAGCGGAGAGACCTTCTTGCCCAGCAGAGGTCCTGTGTGCCAGAAGAGCTTGAGATGCGTTTGAGGACTTCGTCGTCGGTTTTCTCACCATTAGCGCTCATCTTTCGGCTTTCCCATTTCTCTGAGTGAAATATTAGCTCGAAGTCCCCAGTTGGGCTCCTCACTCGTTCGCGAATCACTGGAACTCCCTCGATCCAAACTGCGAACCGTTGTCCAGGCGAATGGCTTCAGGCCAGCCATGTCTAGCGAAAACCTCGGCAAAGATGTTTACTAGGTCTTCTATTGTCGTTTGGGGAAGTTGTTCCAACTCCAAGAACTTCGAGTAGTAGCCGACGATGAATACACTTCTTTCCTTTCCACTGAAAACTATCAGTTCCGATCTCTGGCCAAGGGCGATTGGGTAGTGCATTTTCAAGAATGCTTTCCATAGATGGTCGTCGGTGTTGCTGACACACTGGACACAAACTGACATAGTGGCGTATTACCAGGTTAATCCCGAGT
The DNA here is from genome assembly GCF_016920785.2 of Ixodes scapularis. Taxonomy (NCBI): domain Eukaryota; kingdom Metazoa; phylum Arthropoda; class Arachnida; order Ixodida; family Ixodidae; genus Ixodes; species Ixodes scapularis. Next base: position 186,198,938 of record NW_024609857.1, read on the forward strand.
CACCATACGGTATCTTTCGTTCTTGGACGATAACTGACGGCATATTGATGACCACTGTGCATGCGTTTCAAAACCTCTGCTCTCAGACTTGGTACAATAGCTAGCCGGTCATTTTGCATGAGTAGACCCTGCACCACAAAAAAAAAAAAAAAAAACTGCTGCAAGACTGGTGTGTTTATTGAAGTTTGGTGCTGTCTGTCTCCGGACGGTGTTGAGTAGAGTATTCTGTTACGTTTGCTATGGTTGAGTCTTTAAAGAATTCAGATTTCAGTTTCGTCAAAAATAAAGAAGATGCCGGAAGAAAATCCTCAGTAAGCACCTCGTATTCCTGAACGAATGCCTTGATAGTGTCCGCAGCCTTCGACATGTCTACAGAGTGGATTGTTGTTAGCGGCTTCTCAGACAAAACGTCCACGGCGTGCTTCCTTTGGCCGGTAGGTGTGAGATGGTAAACTCGTACTCAGAGATACGCATTGTCAGCCGCTGTATTCTCGATGCCATTTCGTCGAGGTGTTTTGTCAACAGAATGGCATAAGGGGCTTGTGGTCCGTCTTGACGTGGAAAGCACGACCTCCCAGGTCGGTTCGGAAATATTCACAGGCCCAAACGATGGCCGAGGCCTCCTTCTCTACTTGGGCATATCTTTGCTCTGACGTCGTCATAGCTCATGACGCGTATGCGAATGGGCATCTGCTTCCGTCCTCTTCTTCTTGGCGCAGGACAGCACTCAGTCCATACGAAGATCCGTCTAACGATAACGTAAGCTGTGCTCCTGGTTTATAATTTGCGAGGACTGCCCTATTGAAAAATCCGGAAAAAACTTCCAGTGATATCAGGTGAGCTTCCAGGGACATCCAGTGAAAACTGGGCAAGTTTCACCCGTTTTCATCCGAAACCAGCGTAGTTTAACACTCTTTGCTTGAATATTTGCCGGCAAAACAGATTTCGCTGGAACTTCACCAGCAGCGGGTTCCCAAAGTTTGCTGGAATGTCACCGGCAGCCACTTTCGTTTACCAGACAACCCGGTTTTGCTGGAAATGTTACCGGAAGCGAGTGACTCGTTTCCCCGTTTACCGAACTTCACTGGAAGCCGACGCAAGGAGATGGGGAAACCGAGACGAGCTGAGGACCGGTTGTGTAACGAACGCAGTAACTAGAACGCACCAAGGACGAGTCCCCACGCACCCTCTCTCCCTCTCGCATTGGGTTCGTGGGGAAAATGTGAGCAGGTGTTTTTGCTATCTAAAAAAAAAAACTTTTTTTTGTTTTTGTTTTTTTGTGCGTGAACGAGCAGCGGCCCCAAACGGATGCCCAGTGTAGGCTGCCCGTTCCACGTGTGTGACCTGTATTTTCCAGAGAAGCTGTGTGTGCGAATAAAAAGGAAATACCTTTCAGTGACCTGTTTCTTACGCCTGTTTGTAAGCCCGGCTTCAGAACCATCTAGTGAGCGTAAAAGAAGCCGGACACGCCATGACTGTGCCCGCGATATCTCAATGGCGGCATATGTTCGTTCCGCGCGTCCGTGGTTTTCGCTAAGCGTGCTACTTATGGCCAATTCGTCTGGGTCCGCACCGCACCCGTCCAGTGCACTAACTCTTTCACTTTAATAAACGAAAGACTGGCGAGAAGAGAAGGAAGCTCCCCTCTCCCCTCTAGCCTTCCGTGTACCACGAACCGCACTGCACTGGTGCGGTGCGGGCCCAGACGAATTGGCCATTACAGTTCGTATGTGTCCGCGTGGTGCACCCGCGGCAACAGCATCAGTGACGAGACCGTGCCTGTGCCTATGATTTATTCTCAGCGGCGGCGGATGTCGGTGCTTCTTCGTGGTTTCCGCTAAAGGTGCTACTGACAGTGTGTGTGTGTTTGTCCATGTGGTGCACCTGATTAGTTTTATTAGTTGAACTACCGTACATGTAGGAATTTACCCAGCGGCATTGTGAGTACCTTTAAAGATATTTTTTTACGACAAAGAAGTTGGCTTGTTCCTATTTGGTTTGATTGCTTTTGTCTATAGCAGTGCAAATTGTTTCACTGGTATTAACCTGTGAAATAAAGACAGAACTTTCAGGTGTGCATGGACTAACCGCGTTTTAGTTATTACCGAACCGTCCAGCATCTGGTAAACATACACCACCGACACTTCACAAGCTTCTTCCCAAATGCCTTTCACTGACGTCCGAAAAAAAAAACACGGCACGTTCCGCTGAATTGCGGCAAATCCGCTGATTTTTGGTACATTCCGGCTTTACTGGAAGTAAAAACAGTCCCATAATCAGGTACAATAGATGTTTTACTGGAAATGAAATTTTGGTAAAAAATTTGGCGACATTCTGGTAAAAGATCCGGTGACATTCCAGTAAATTTCGGGTTTGGCGAAAACGAAGGGTCCGATAATCCAGTAAAATAATTTTTATTGGAAATGAAATTCCGGTAAAAAATTCTCTTCAAAAGGTGGGCTCTCGCAGAGTAGGTGTTTAACTTTGCAGAATGTTTTTTTTCTTAATTTTTTCAATGCTCACTCCCGAGCCAGGTTACCTCCTCATGCAGCAGGCCTTGAAACGGTTTAGTTTTTTTCTCCGCGATGTCATGTTTATACTTTTCAAGGTGAATCACCATCCCCAGAAATGATCGTAGCTCTTCGAGGCTTTCTGGGGCTGGCATCGTGAAGATCGTTTGCGTATTCTGGGGCTCTGCCCAATGCCTCTCCGGTCCTGGATATGTCCCTGAAGCTTACCGCTCTTCCTGGCAAGCTCCCGCTTTGGGCGTTCAGATACTATCTTGCAGCGTGAAAGCGGCGGAGTACCACCTTGCTATTATGATCGTGCTCCGCTTTCTGGCGACCGAAAGCCAAAATGTTATCCTTGTGACATACGTGACCAGGCACGCCTGCAGCATCCGCAGATCCGTACAAATAACTATGGCGCTGTCGTGATCCGATTGGGAGTCCCTTGGGCGGAAAACGTCCCACTGGTGTGATGAATGCCAATAGTTCTTTCGATTCCTGAGCTACTGGAGCTTTCCAGTAGCCGGCATTGGCGTCTAGTTGGCCAAACACCGTTCCTCCTGAGAGCCTTGCCAGATATTCTTCCACTGTTCGCATGATGATGCGCTCTCGCACTAGCTATCGATATGGCTGGGTGTAAAACAAGCATGTACAAAGGGAACTATCTTGCTTTTTGGCGATCACCATAAGTGCGCACCACGCTGCGGCGTTGTCAACTCTATCGATGGAGTTCAAGTCCTGCATACGTTGTAGTTCTTGCTCCACGTCGCGTAGAAGCGCGAGGAGTACCCGTCGCATGTATATTGGGAAACGGCTTCCTTTGGGTAGAGTGACTTTTTATTCTGGACGTTTATGTTCTCCAGTCATTGAAGAAGCATTGCATACTTTGTGCGCATTTGATCGTACATTGTTTTTCGGTCCGCGTTCACTTCGCTTAAGCTTGGCAGCACGTGCAGGACTAGGATTGCCTGTCGTCCCAGCAAAGGGTGCACTAGCTGATTCGATATATATATGATATTTCTCATTGTGCGCCCTCTCCACGTTACCGTCGCGCAAACTTCCCGAGCGTGCTCAATAAAGAGTAGCGCCCTCCGAGTAGATAAGTTCTTGTTGCTCTAGTACTCCTAAGTTTGTCGCGTCGCACACGCTTGGAGGGATCGCCGTGACGTCCGCTACCGTATTCACCTTGGACGCTACTTCCCGGTTGTTCATTTTCGCAGTGATGTACCAGGCGTCTGCGTTACTGACGTGCATCCGTCCGCCCAAAAACAGTTCGTTTAGTCCTGGCTTGTGGCCTTGTGATTTGTGTTATTTTTTTTATTCCAACTTTTTTTAAAACAGACGCTCTCGAAGTGGCCTGGCTTACTGCAGGCGTTTCTCTTATTTTGTCTTGCAGCGCATTGCTGATTAGCATGCCTCTGTGAACTACCGCACCATCGGCATGTCCACGTCAAACTATAAGAATGTCCTTTGTTTTGCGACGTACTCTGTCGTTGAGAGTCTTTGTTCCTGCTTTCTCTATCGATTGTCTTCTGAATTCTTCGAGGACATTTTGTCCGGATTTTGCGCCACGAAGCTGTAACTGCTGGTTCTGTCCGCCTCTTACAGTCGGGATGCTGGAGCACCCTTCTGCAGCGTGGCCTTCATATCTAAGAGACCTTCAACGTTGCGATTTCGGATAGGCAAGTCCTGAAGATGACCGCTGTCGCACGTATCCGCAATGTGTCTAAGGGCAGGACATCTACTGGCTCGTTAAGTTCTCGGTTTCTCAAGTTGAGTTCGGCTCGCTCGAAGGTGATGTTCACCGACGGAATGAAGTGCCCGTCGAACTTTGATTTGACTACACCGTGAGTGTAAAGCTTATATTTTGTGAGACTGAGCGAAGCGAGCACATCATCAGCCTCTCTTTTGATCGCGTAGAGGAAAATGGTCATCTGGATCGATGCATCCTGGATATGAAGTTCTGAAATGATTCGATAGCGTTCCCATCTTGTGATCCCCTTCTTCCGGTTGTCGGGATTCCTAAACTGCAACATTTTTGGTAACCTGGCGACGAAGTGAATGAAAATGATGGCCGTCTGGTTACTTGGCAGTTTGAAAGGCCCGAACCGTCGCCGTTGCTAGCCATGATGTAAGAATGGTGTTGGTTGGTTCATTCTTTAGTTTTTTGGTGGAACTGAATGTATCTTGTAACCCCTCAGGTTCTCGAAGACGGTAGAGGATCGTTCCCGACCACCCCTGTCATCACGTCGTGTACCGAGTACGAGCACAGGAGGCCGGAGTCGGAAGCCGCTGGTGAACACTCGTCATTCCTTTTTGAAACTACCGCATCTGCTGCGCGTGTCCTTCCCAGAGCTTTGCTGATCTCTGTGCGAGCCCAGGGGTATTCAGACGAGGGAGAAATCCCGGGGATTTCTTCCCGCATGCGCGCATCACGAGACGAAAACGCGAGGCTTTTGCACATCGCAAAGCCTGACGTTTTCACGGCGGGATGCACGTGGCGTGGAGAAATCACCGAGATTTCTCCCTCGTGTGAATACCCCTGTAGCGGCTGCCAGAGCTGGCATCACATAATTTATATGACATTCCCCCAAAAAAGTCTTCATAAATCCGCAGTCCCTTCTCCAAAAAAAAAAAAGATATATGTTACTCATCCCTGTTGGATAACGCCGCGTCTTGTAAATCGGGGTATGTATATGTATAAGGCTCGCTGGGCAGACATGGCCTACAAGCGGTAGTGTGACCATCAGTTATTATCTGTGAGTCGGTCTTGCGTGTCGTCTATGTGCGTATAAACGTATTTGTCAGTATGCAGAGAATATTTGTTACAACTATCTCTCTGTTTTATACAGATCTATATGCTCAACAGGCAGATGTTGAAACTTTGTGCTTCCATGCGACGCTGAAGTGACGGCTGCATTTCAGGAAGCATAAAGGAAAACACGGTCTTGTGTGTAAGCTAGAGGACCAACAAGAGCGACAAGTATGTTAGTAGGCCTTTGCAGCGCTTAGTGTTTTTTCGGTCGTTGATGAGTACCTTTGGGTGACAGCCGTCGAGGACTGGGCGTTCTTGGAATGATGGCGGTTTCTGGGTGGACTGGGACTGTTGCTCCTTGCCTAAAGCACAGAGTAACAAAATCGGAAGCTTAGACTCCTGTGACAAGAATATAAAAATATTTTAGCTTGACTTCAATTAATTAGATTCGATAAGAGTAAATAAATGTATATTTAACTTACAACTAACTGTGGTGCATGACCAACAAAGTTCAACTGTTTTGAAAGCACATCTTGACGTACATATTTATAGCATGCACGAGATACGACAACAGCCATGTGGCTATTAAAAATAAAAACGACCCCGCAGCGCACGACGCAATTAACACGGTGCTTCGCTGGAAAATAACCACGAAGACTCCAAGCCACTAACCCCTTCTAACCCAAATCACTTTATTTGTTATTGCTTTAAGACTTGACGTCGCAACCTATCCTGAAAAATCATGGTCCTCGTTTGACTCTAAGTCGTACAGGTGCCGTTGCATTTTCGGCAGATTAGTTGAGATTAACTCTTAGCTCAGGACCAAAAAGGATTGGCATCCTGTATAAGAATTCGAGGTTCCACCTTTGTCGCCAACGTTGTTTACATACCAGGTAAAATCTACTGATCTAGGCTTGCACCAGAAAGATGAGAAGCTTTCGTTGCAGCATATCCGTGTCTCCTTAGTCACCATAGGTTGGAGCACGAAAAAAAAAAGAAAATAATTGCTTTACGCAAAGCGAAACTGTTAATATGTCTTCATTTTATTTTAAGTTCGACCTCAGCCGTCACTATAATTCAATGGAGGAAATCACACAGCTGCAAAAGTGTGTCGTCCCGGGCACAGTATTTCTATCACCGTGGTCCCGGGACTCATCGTCTTTTTGCGCTTCCTATCACCGAATGAACCAATAATGCGCTCTGAACGCCCCGTGATTCTTCACCACTCTTTTTTGTGCATGATTGGTGGGACCCGACGCGGCCGGTCACGTTTCGCAAAGACACCGATGAGCAACGTCAGAGCTGCCGTCAAGAAATAGGGCCGGCCCTGCTCTGCATGGTACCCGGTGGCGATGACCCCAAACCCCCGGGACTACCATGAGGCTCACAGGTCCTGACCAGGAAGCGATCGGAGTTCACGTACACGGACGACGTTGTCGCTCGATGGCACCGCTGTGAGGGCCCAACGACCCAAGATACCGACCCCCATGGCTAGCTACGGCCCTACGGAGAACACCCCACCAGTTCGGTACTTTGCATGTAGGCATGAAGAGACACCAACGCTCCGCCACTTCGTTCGGGGGTGCTCAGGGCTTGAAGGGATCCGCCGCCAACACCGTCCCGACTAGATACAAACCTATGATCGGGATGGGTCTGGTCGCGCCGGCGGCAGAAAGAGACGCTTCGGGCACGCTAAGGAGCTTCTTACGTGAGACAGCCATAGTGGGTGATTATTAGTCATCAATTTTCCCTAACGTAACTTCCCCTGCCCCCTGCGGCCTCGAGCCAACCTTCCAGTAAATATATTTGTTTTTATTAGAAGGAGAGCACGTGCCCAATCGCTGCAGTTACGGGACTATTGGAATAGCCAAACCTTAACAATATGTAGAGCTCAGCACGTTTCCTTTGATTTGCCCGCTTCATTACGTGGCTATGATAAACATTGGCGGCATACATTCGGCTCCAGATTACGTGGCCACTTTTTTTCGCTGCGAGTTGAGGAATTGGACCGATGCTAGTTTTGCTAGAATAGTTTCTGCGACTGCCATGCGTAGAGAAAAAAAAATAAAATAACGCGTGTTTCATAGGTCATGAACGTCAAGGAATAAATCTAAGAGGTATTTATTGAAAGTACAGAAATTGTTGCATCGCTCCGTTAAGAAAACAAGCATGCTTCCTTTTCATGATATTTAGGCAACTTGTGCCGAGCCCCTAAATTAAAAAGCGCCACGCACGTTGCGTTAGTGAAAGAAGGGAGAGTGTCCTAAACCTTAACGTCTTACACATCTGTAAGACGTTAAGGTTCAGGACACTCTCCCTTCCGTCACTAACGCAACATGCGTGGAGCCAGAACTCACTTTTTCACGCAGTACGTTCTGGAACGTTCCAAGCCAGAACACACGATCACAACCATGTGTTCGGAATAGCGAAGCGTAATAATAGAAAGCACTGGACCAAGTGGAAATCAAACGACGTTTCTGCACGTAAAAGTGCCGCATACATTTCCAACTCCGCCACGCACGTGGTAGCAATATTTCCAGCCTGTTCAGCCCTACCCCGGAAGCGCCATCGCTCCCGAGGAGGGAACACCAGGGCATTGCAGACGACAGTTACGTTGGCCAATGTACGACATGAGCTACGGTTCAAAGAAGCGGTCCTCATAAACTCTTTATTGTAAATCAGGATGTCATGTTGCGAACGTATACGTCGTCTCATCTTGCTCTTACACCACTAATACGCGAAACACGGGGTGACATCGGAGACAATTTCAGTCTCCTTTCACAGCGCACAAAACTGCCGTAGCGATGTTGGTGACACTTGGAAAAAAAAACTACGTTGAATGTTCATTGACCGTAACAGAGACTAGACCGACCGTAGCACAGAAGACGCGCATGTACCAGGCCAGAGAACCAGACTGTGTCGGACGCAAGGTTGGCCTGACGGTCATAATACACTGTTGAACCTCGTTGGGGGTTGCAAGGTTGGCCATCTTAGCACAGTGTATTTTGCCCTGTTGGCCGCGCTTCGTAACTTCGCCGTATCTAACGGGTTCGTTTGCTCATTTGACCCGTCAATGAAACCAAGGAGCCCCGTGTGTTTAGAATAGAATATTGTATTAAAGACAACGTTCGCAGCTGCTGAAGGTCAATTATCTCGACAGCCTTTATTAAACAATGCCAGTGACGTGCCCGAAAAAGACGAAACCACAAAATGATAAAGAGGGAGAGAGGAGCGGGGACTGCGGCGGCGGAGGCGGCGGCGGAGAGGTGGTGGCAGGGACTGTTGGCCTTCGTTCCTTGATGTTTTATTTCTGTACGGTTGTGGTCTGCGTTTTCGTACGTAAAGCAGTTTTGAACGAAAAAAGTGAGAACGTTAAAATAGGCTTTTTCTTTTTTTTATGCCTAGCAACAGCGTTGCAAGAAATGACCGAGCTGGTCTAATTTCATTGAAGACTTCTCGTATATCGCATACGTTGCGGATTTCTGGCCTTGTGGTCGCCAGCTCAATTTGTGCCCAACGTGACGGCAAACGCTTCCGCTTGTAGTGATGTTCTCTAGCGTACGGTCCACGGCAAAGTCTTTTCTTTCGCCCTAAATATGAGAAAACTTGTTTTGCAACGGTATGTAGAGGAATCGGCATCGGAAATCATTTTGCTTTTTAAGGCCGTCACAAGGAACATGATGATTTCCTCAAATCAATTTCAGAAGACACAATAAGCGAAAGTTGCTTCCAGGTAAGTACAAAGGCAAATAAAAAAAAAAAAGTCTCGAAGAATTTTTCCGCGTATATGTTTGCCAGCCGTTCGTGACAACAGCTTAATATGGGCAATCTTAGTGAGGCAGGGAGCAACGTTGGGCAATAGCACGTGACACAAATGTGCGGTACATGTGTTAAAATATCTCTTTTTTGATAGAGCAATGAATAAAACCCCTTAAGACACCGATGACGTAAATAGGCCGTTTTATAATAGCCTAACCGTGGGGTAGCGTGAGCTCCACAAAGCCCCTGGCGCGCGTCGAAAATTAAGCTTCAAAGGCGCAGCTCGAGCTTCCGGTCTTGATGCTGCACCGTACGGTAGCCTGCGGTCACGCTATCTTAAACCTTTCTATTAGTAACCATAGCGCAGTCAGATCACGTGTTGCAATACACTAAAACCGCGACGGTGAGCAGCGAGCTGTGAGCCTGCGACGCGAAGACATGAACACTGTGAACGCTGCTCTTCTTGAGCTTGACGACCACCGTGCGCGGCTCACTTTTTAGAGCAATAATGGCCAGGCAAAGCGCAAACATCACGATAGCTTCATCACCCTCAAAATATTTTAACACAAAGATTGACATGTTCCTGTGCCCAAAACTTGTTCGCCCCAAGCAAAGCTTCGGAAGTTCAGGTTTCTGCTACTTTTAATTATCAACATGCACATTTTACTAACGCAAATCAACACCTCCGTCCCCAGTAATATGTTCCTGCCCTGACCGCTTCGGATATCTAGATAAATAAGTTATTTTAGCGCACCGACAAGCGTCAGCGAGCAGGGATACGGGAAACGCTGGAGAATTTATTCCGTCTCTTCCACCGTCTTGGAACTACCGCCTACAGGGTCTGTAGGGCGATGGAGTATCGAATAGTAGTAGTTTAGGTGCAATTATCGCTTCTGGGGAGGGGGAGTGGGGCGCTCATCGGTGATTAGATCGCTTTCACCGCGAGTCTATCTAATGAGCCTTTAATTGCGATCCGATTATGGTTGCCTGTACGGGGACGAGGGGAGGGGGTTGGAGGGTGAGACGGGATGCTTAAAGCGCCGGCGAGGTTGCCCCTTAACGACTGAAGAAGCTCAGTGCCGGAGTACTATCTCGGGGTCAGAAAAGCTATGATAGCCAAGCAGTGATTTCTTCCGAGACCTCCGCGATTTAGGCTATTTATAGCACACTACTCGTAAAACCATTTATTACTCATCTTGATATGAGAAGCGCGAGTGACTTTGAAAGACAGTAGTAGAACGAAAGAAGCCAAAACAAAAAGGGAGCCCTATGGACCACGAGCCATTCATTAGATTTACTGGAGCCACAGTAGCATCGATTTGTTTCTCTGGAAGAGGGTGTAACACGAGGACGTTTATAACGCTAAAGGGAGTATCCCCAAACAACTCGTTCTCATTTTAACCCTTACTGTTAGAACCGATTAGCTAAATATCCTTCGCGTTAAAAACCGTTCTGGTTTCGAATCCTTCTCGATTGAAATATTTTAGTTTCAACTACTTCTGACAAAGCCATTTTCTAGTTCATACCGATGGGAGCCTTGTTCAATGAAACTATGACGCTCGCCAGTCAATGAGAGACTATCCATCAGATCGTTGCTACGGGCGACAGGCTTGGCTCCTTTGGGACAGGCGCATTTAGGTGCCGTCTGGCGGGCTCCACAGCCTAATAACGCCGGTTGGCTCCATGGGACAGGTAACACTTTGAAATCAAAAAACGAAAGCACAGATAACCCCCACAGGTCCCCCAAACATTCCAAAAAATCTCGGCCACGCCGACCGGACGGGGACATACGCACACACCAAGCACGCACACGCACACGCACACACACACACACACACACGCACACGCACACGCACACGCACGCGCACACGCACACGCACACGCACACGCACACGCACGCACGCACGCACAGACCAAACACCATGAAAATTTGGAAGCGTTTTACCTGGTTTGTTCAAGGGCAGGCAAGTTACTAAGTTACAAAGACACGAAACCTTGCTATACTTCGTTTCACTTTTAAGTTTGAAAATGGCAGAAGCTACACGATCACGCTCCGTTCTTCCAGCGTACCTGCCTAGCACGCGCGCTCGTGCTGAGCAAGCGCACTGTGCAGGGCCACATGCTTGCGCCGGTAGCTTCGGCCTCGCTTGCGCTCAATAAAGTCACTGGATCCTGGGAAAGTAGCGCCATTGCCTTCCCTACCTGCTAGCCGGACACAAACAGATACTAACATACAAACGACCCAAACCTCGCAAGGCGATTGGCTAATCGGAATACGTTGCCATGGAAATCGCCATCTTGGTCCATTTAAATCTTCGAAGCTTCCAGGGGGTCGTTCTAAACCAATCGCGCCAAGATCACCATGGAGCATTATCGTACTGGAAGCGTTCCTCTTCAATATAAGAGTCTTTGGCACTTCGTATGCGATCACCTTATTAGTCAGGCCCATCTCCATGGATCTCTTACAATTATATTGTTCTTCTTGCGCATTTCAAGGCAGTAAACTTCTTTAGTGCCTCCAAGCACCGACACAGCATCTGGTGGTGGTACAAACGTGTACGCCTGTTTCGCCGGTGTGTGGTTAGCAAAATCTCGGTATACAAAAACGACTCAATAAAGCTACCCGTCACCAGCGAATCTAGATAGGCTCACCAAGAACGGAGGGTTCAAGGAGAAATTGCTCATTTCATGGACCAAGATGGCGACCACACGCGGAGCTTGGCGTTACTTTCCCAAAATCCAGTGACTTTAGCGCTCAAATAGAAGCGGAGTATAGCTATACCTAAAGACTCCCTTAAAGGACCCATAAAACAGTTTTTCTACTTCAGCTAAATACCACTTAGAATCACTCCCTAACGTTAATGTGTTCTCTCCAGTAAAGTTCAGTTGCAAGTTACGCCTCGTCCTCTGTGCTTCTTTCTTTGTCCGTGTTTTTAGGCGTATTTCCACCATGCATACGTACCGACTTGTCCAACTCGCAGTTTTAAATCCAAATAAACTTTCCTTTTTTTTCTAAACAATGGGAGTCAAAAAAAAAATAATTCGACAAATATGAGCATTGTTTACCCCCTCAACTCGGAGCCAGAACAAGAGTCGACGTGGCCTGGCGCGTATCCTACGCCGTAAACTTTGCGGCCACGTCGACTCTTGTTCTGGAGCTCAGCGCGCGTTTTCTACTTTGCCAACCCCAGCGCGCGGCTATGATAACGGCGTTAATCATAGCCGCGCGCTGGGGTCGGCAAAGTAGAAAACGCGCGCTGAGCTCCAGCCATTGTTAGAGTTCTTCTATTTTCATCACCGCGACAGTTGGCCATTAGCTACTACCCGAGTGTCCTCTGAGGCATTGACTGTTACGAGCAGAAGTCTATTGCTCACGCAGTTATCGTGCCTAATCCATGAACCGCGCTCGAATGTCGTCAGGCGGGTGATTTCGATCCCACATTTACTTCATCAAGCTTTGCGAAGGCAAGGATCAAAGGAATAGCCCTCTTTAATCCTAGCAATTTTACCACGACAAAAAAGCTTCTCAGTTACTGGCGATCGGTGCTAGTATACTTGGACCAGACTAGGACCAGAACGCCTCTGCAAAGTCATGAACATTCCGGTGCAATCTAGCCATCTTGTTAGGTGCTGAAAAATCAACCGGTACCTTGTAGCGTTGAGCTACTTCCATTAGATAGTGGGTGACTGTGCATGCGCAGGATAAATTCCGGCCTCAGACGCACGTGAGCGCCGTTCGTTTTTTTCCCCCACTGTTGTTTATTTTGTTGATTAGGCCAGTTTCGACTATTTTTCAGCAGAAAACTGCGATCTTCAGCATTAAGGGTGTGACATTTCGCTGAAACGTGCTACACAGTTCTGGTAGAAAATGTCTAGATGCGGCCGAAAGGGATGAAAGCTGCGATTAGAAAGAACCCCGGCACACCATTTAATAATCAGGTATACCAAGGACAGCTCTATTTTCGCCTATGGACTTCTTTAGTTCCTCCAGGCCGAGAATTATTCAAACAAATGTTGAGACAGAGACAGTTATAACGTATAGCGTCTCATTATATTTGACTGACAAGAAGTACATAAATTGAGTTGACGTAAGGGCTGCAAAGCTGATGTGCTGCACTTAGTTCATCGTTATGCTGACACAGCGATGGAAGCTGCTTGCATGTCCGACTAGTGAGCCGTGATTCTTGCACCGCGTGGTCATGTTAACTGTACACTCTAAGAAAAAATGGAGGAAAAAAGTAGCAACGGCGCGTCTTCCTCCCTTCTACTGACGCGCCCCCCAACCGGACACGAGAAAAGGGGAGGAACGAAACGTTTTTCTCCTTCTCCAGGCAGACGGGAGAAAGCTTTCGCCCACCCGACTCATCTCCTTTCGGTTTCCTTTTTCGAGCAGGTCGGGCACGTTCTTTAATAAATAGCTGTTGAGTTCATTGAGCTTCAGCGGCAGTAAAGGCCGCCTGTAATTCCGTTTTCTAGTCTAAACGTGCAGAACATTTCGGTTGCATTGACGCTTTTATCACTAATTTTATCAAACGAGCAAACGAAGCCGCTAGAAACAGCGAAGTTGCGGAGCAGTGCCAGCAGTGCCACGTACACTGGGGGATGGCCGCCTCCGGATTGCGGGACTCGCGCGCGCGGCGAACCGACGGAACTACAGTCCCACAGTCGCTACAGTAGCGAAACCACGCGGAACTGTGTCGACGTTTTCGACGTTATGGAAACCGCAGGAACTGCGTCCAAGACAGCCAGGTTTTGCTGCCGGCTGCCTGGGGGCCTTCCGCGCTGAGTTCGGTTCTGTTTTCCGGTGCCGAGTGCAACCGGCGTTCAACGTGGTTCTGTATTTGTGCGTGTCAGCAACATAGCTGCAACATTGTGATGGCAGTGTTGTGGGTTGTGAACAGAAGACTGGAATTATCGCCGATGTGACCGTGTGTTCGCGTATCAGTGGTGTAACAACAAGATGAGATCGTAAACTGTCGGGCATTGATGCCGTTGGTCGGGCCGTGATGAGGGGGCGGGGTGTCGCAGGTTGACATTCCGCTTTACATTAAAAAGTTTAATACCACTTGAGGGATTATGTGAAATCGATCAACGTGCGGATAGTCATGTTGGAACGCTGGTCTGAACAGTAGAAGCTCCTATCGCTATCGTACAATGGCCAATATGACTGTCGGAATTGTCTCGTCCCCGAGAGCGATTGCGCTCTGGTGCAAGGACTGAACAGTACGAAATCGGGACGGAAAGTACGTATATTTACAGTATGGAATTTCGGCATTAAAAAACAATAGAAGGTAAAATCGAAAAAAAAAGCTGCCTTTTATTTTGCTGTTTAAATATACTACGGTTCCTGGAGAAACTGCCTTCCAAGTGGCGCGCTGGGATGAGCGCTAGACGTTTTTTGGGCTCGCCACGGCGTAGCTCCGTACACTGAACACCTGCCGCAAGTCGCGGCTTTGACTGCATTGAAGTTGATCGAAAAGCGATTTCTCAGCATGTGAAGCATCACTTCCAGCTGAGTGAATATCCGCTCTACAGAGATTAATTCAAGACGGCAATTGCAGCTTTGCGCGAACAGCACAAATAGAAAAACCAATAGAAATACAGGCTACGACGTGCCGTGTGGGGAAACAAACTCATGGCTTCGAACCGCATTAGGGCGGCTCGATTTATAGGCTTTCAAATAATTACGGCTTGATCGAGCGTTTACTTTTAATAAGAGATTCATCCCTTGAGCCATTTAAAATACTTTCAGAGGTATGACATAGCTGGGAAAAAATCAACATGCTGGGAATATTTTTTATTGCTTAGGGGGTCACCGAAAAGTTCCGTACGTTCAAAACGACCAGTATAAAAGACGGAAACGCAGAGCACGGGTGTAGTGTTCGGGTTAGTGTGGTGTTCCGTTGTATTGATATTTGTGTGTGTGCCGTGTAAGTGCTCAATGTATGTTCACCTAATGTTTGTAATAAGTGTAATGTGTGTGTATAGTGAGGATCCCCAAGCGCGGAAGAGCGGCTCTGATGCGCAGTAGTGGCCTGAAGAAAATACATTATTTTTTGTAGAACATGAATTGGGCGGTACCAAGCGCCACCTAGCCTAGCTGATTGCAATTACTCTGCTTGACCCCACCATCTGGTGGCTAGCGATTTAACCTTTCACGCTACGCGATAAACAACGGCTTCTAGTTTGTTCTTTCGAGAGCGGCTTTTGGTTTTGCGGATTGAGTTTGCCCTTCTCTGTGATGTGCGGTTGACGAAGGAATTGTGACTCGAGGAACACCAAGGGTAAGACTCAAAGTGCGCGAAGTAACTGGGTATCGGTTGTCTCCGTTTAACATCGCAGTGCTGTCGACGAGAAGACTGAGTAACTGCTTTCGAAACGCAAGTTTCTGTACCTGTGGGGGGAATCTGGCTTCGGAAATAAACATAGTTTGCGGAAAGCTCGTGTGACGCTTTTATTTGCTGCTGCTCTCGTCCCGTACAAGAGACGTAGCGTCCTGGTTAAGCCTTATTGGGCTCGATTTGTTTGATTCGGGGCCGCCATATTGAGATGCAAGCGACAGAGGAACGTTGCTCCCCTGCTTCAGGGACGAACGTTTCTCCCTTTCTAAAGGAACATAGGTTACAAGACCGTTCCTCCCCTAAGGGAGGACTATCCATACCCTTTTTTCTAAGAGTGTGTACATTGATACCAAGAACAGTGTCAGGGGATTAAAGGAGAGCGAGTTAATGAACCCTTTAGCGAGTAGCATCCGCAGTACTGCTAGAAGAGCGGTGAACGGAGTGATGGAGTTAAAAATGGATTGCACTGACGCCGCATAGGTGCCACCAAATGACACTGCTGCCGAACACATTTCTTTTGTTGCGTACATTTCCCACGACCTAACTTTTTTCTACAAAAGCAAGTTGGAATGACAACCTGCATATTGCAATAAAATCGAGTGTAATCCATGCATATTGAAATAAGTTGCGGCTTAAGCCACCATTTGTCAGCAGTTATGAACGCTGCTGACTAATGGTGCAGCGGCCGTTGTGATCTTGTTCGAAAGAAATGAAGATATATTTCGTCACTGTAGCCATTGTAGTGTTGTAAACTACGTTCCATTATCTATATACGAAATCTCCCCTAATCCGAAGCTCAAACGTCCGAATTGATTCTCGCGTAAAGAAGACCGTGGCGCGACAGTGTAATTCATCATATTCACTTGCATAGCATTTTTTTGGTTCTTGTACCGCGGTGTGCCACAGGTATAGCTATATAGACAAGTCAGGCGAAAAGTATCTTCTCGACAAATACACATCAGCTTTGTGCGCTTCTATTGTTTAGAGAACCTCTCTGGATTTGTTCACAGAGAATAGCAGACACTTTAAAACTAAAGCTTTGCTAAGAATGTTCCTTCTGCATGATAGCTTTTATTTCTAGCCTGGCGTTTCTTATCGTCTAAAAAGGTATCAATTATTAAAAAAAAATGATGAATAATTGGATGAAGCCGAAGTATACAACCGAACTGGTTAAGAAGCACCCATCAAGACCCCGAAACAAGTATAAATATAAAACGCCTATTTTATTTTTCTGTACCTCAGGGTGGACAACCCACCTCTCTGAACTTCAGAAGCACCAATATCGGCCGCATCACTTGCAACTGCAAAAATATCAAAGCTCAGAACTGAGAGCAAAGTGTCTATGTTGTTATTATTTATTACTTCCAGCTACAGGACTAGAGTGGTGAAGCGCGAAATCTTTGTCATGTATTGCACCTTATTATTCTCGGCAATTCTTATCAATAATCAACATGTAAGACAAGGACAACGCAACCACATTTTTCAACCAGAAGCAAATATATATGAATTTCAAATTAAGCGAGGCTTTTGGAGTTTCTCTTTGTCCGTTATTGGTTGAAAGATGTGGTTGTGTTATCCTTGTCGTACAGCTTGATTCTTTCTTCAAACCTGGCCCCGGCCAACATCCTCTTCGTCATTCCATTCTCATCTTAAATTAGTCGAAAATAATTTTACTATATAAGTTAGATAATAAAAACCCTTAGTGTTAGAACCACTGCGTCTTTGTAATGGCGTGTTTTGCTCTTTACTACGAGTAAAGTGTGACTTAAGCAGTCGCCGCGGCTGCTTCAGCAAAGCAGAGGTGTGTGGGCCTCCGCGTTTTCTTTCCTCGTTTACATCGCCTTATTCTGACGATTTTTTTTTTTGCATCAACCATATCACATTTATTAAGAGGTTTAGATGGAGCTGCTGGTACATCATGCCAAATAAGCATTTTTTTATTGTTGAGTTCTATATGTGTGCTCAGGTTCAAGCTATTTATTGCTTGCATGTGAAATTATGCTCAGTCTCTGATATATGTTTTTTTTCAACACGTTTTAATCTTCCTACTTTCAAGAAGCGACTTGTAATTGCATTTTTAGGAATATTTTTGTTTGTCTTCGAAATGTTATGTCTTCGTTTCTTTCACAGCTGAAATTGCATTCACTTCAATCATTACAAACAATAAATGACCTTATTTTGGGATCTATAGTTGGCGGACTATACATGTTTAAAAGATGGAATTCTACGTGGCGAGCACTATCTAAAGGCGCGGGCTATAAAAGGATTATTTTGTTTTCTAATAATTTGTTGTGACATGAAGCGAAGGATTTTCTAAATGATACAGCGTGTCAGTAAAGACTCGTGTATTATGCAAGCATTCTACGAGCTAATATGGCAGACATTTGTCAAAGTGTGATGTGGATGATAATTGTGTTACGTGCGGACTAAGCACTGGGAACGGAATAGTACAGGTTGTTTTTTTAAGTTTTACTCATTTGTTTAAAAACAGCCGTGGAAGCTAAATTTATGCGGTTTGTACAGGTGATTTATACGGCCAAGGGAGACATAAGTATGGGGCTAATCGCAACCATCAGTTTGCTAATTAAGTATAATTGGTTAATTAACTTTTAATTAGTGAAAAAAGAAATTCGGTTCAATGAGAAAGTAAAAGTTTATAATTAAAAAAAATTTATGATTTCAGTAATGAAAAATGCACTAAAAAGTTTACTTAATAACCCGACTGATTGTTACGATTAGCCTTCTATACTATGTCCCTCTGACTGTCTAACTCACCCGCAGAAACCGTCAAAATGTAACTTTTACGGCTCTTTTAAAAACAACTCTTAATCTTAAGGAAAAGAAAAAAAACTATGCAGCCGGTGCGGAATATAAAGAAAAACTTCTTTATTAACCGGGATTTGCCCTTGCGGCCTGTGGTGCACAGGCAAATATTTGTTCCTTGTACGGTCCACAGTCCGGAACATATGGTAGTGGAGTGGAGGCGGGGGGAGGGGAGGGGGAGGAGGTTATGTCATGTAGGTGAGAGAATATCTTCTTTTATTGCGGACGGCACAAATATTTATTCGAGAATGGAAAGCAGCAAAGCAAGATAGCAGCAAAAGAGTGAAGAAGGAGAAAAAGAACAAATACAAAGGGACCGTTTACGCGAGAGAGTGAGGGAATCGAGTATCAAATACGTGCGTACGCTTAGGCTCGCGAACACAAACGCGAAAACACACAGATTCACGTGCTCGTCTCGGTTGTGTACTGTCGGTGAGATGATGAACGCGGCGAAATAAAGAAAAAGGAATCTGCGTTTTCGAGAGGGCGTATAACACTTCCTCCGTCATAATAAAGAAAGCCCGGGTCTCCGCATCAAAGCTCCTTTTTGCACTAAATGTCGCCTCTTCCCTCTCCTTGCCCGTCTTTTTGAAGGAGCCATAGAAACAATAGAAGGCTGCGGTTAATCAAGGGTCGTACGCGCTAGAGGCGCTGCAGACGGTGATGTTTGTTAGAAGTGGAGCATTTCTCAGATGAGTGCTTACGTGCGGCACAAAGTGGTCGTTGCCGTAATCCTGGTAGCAAGGGACGAAGTGGTTGGAAACTCATTATATTGAAATGCCTGACTTGCCCATATCAAGGGCGCATTCAGTACTGAATTAAGCTTCGTCACCAAGTGACCAATTCACACCGTGAGCGCTGGAAAAAACGGCGTATGTTAGAACAAGACTCATTTATTAAAGATGCCGAACCGGAAAGCAGAAATGCTCAGATGCACATGCAAAAAAGTTAAACTTGGTTATGAAAAAAAAATAATGTGTGAAATACAAAGAATATTCTAACGCAAAAGCCATAAATAAAACGTACCTCAGGATTTTGTTCCCTCATTTCCCTTTATTTAAGCGCGTTTTTTTTTTTTTTACAGGGAATTTGTGCCAACCCGGCTATCTTTCTACCCTTTTGCAGGGAAGGGATATTCTTCATACGAGATCCCGAATGCACTCTTTTTTATATATTTATTCCATCTTTACAACCGACTATATATATAAAAAAAGCTTTCGCTCTCGCCAAACTCCTGTAAAGAGATAGTCCGCCACCGTTGAGTTATTGAATGAAATGGGGCTTGAAATGAAATAGGGTCTTTAAATTTCACAGAAGCGTTTGCCCAGTATAGTTAGCAACAAAAAAAAATTTCGCTAGTACGCGACGTTACATGGTTTGCTGATGTTAAGTTTCTTTCAAAAATCAACCACCCTCCCTTTTTTTTCCTCTTCACTTTCCAACCAAATAACTGATTGTTTTGTTAGAATACACTCACTCACCCTACTACACTGCACTGTAGGTGCTCCTGTCTGTGCGTTTGTTTTGTCACCGGTCCAACAACATAAAAAAAATCTTTTTCGGAAATAATGTCTAAAAAGACTAATATGCACGCAGTCGAAAAGTATATAATGGCTTAGATACCATGCTAAAAAAGACGCGCAGCTTTTCTTAGTCCTCACGTCTAAAACCTGGTTCAAGAAATCACTGTCATCGTACATTCCATTTATACGGATTGGTAGCTACATTTGCGCGCCATGTATCACCATATCTATCCACATTTTGCCTATTATTTACACACCGTTTCCCCCTTAGGTCCGGCCGCTGCCGACATAACAATCTGATTGAGCCAATCGAGCAGCTCCAAAAAACTGCATCGTCACAGCGCTCATCATCTTTCTTCAAGTTCTGTCACACTGACTTGACCAATCACGCACAGTGAATGCGCCCCGATTCTTCGCTCTTTTTTATGCGTGATTTTTGCAGCCGTTAATAGCTCACGCATAAAGACGATGATCGCCTGGTCGACGCACTTTTAGCGCCGCTTCCTTGGCTTCATTGGATATCGTACCGTCGAATGCGGTCGGATCTTAAAGTGAAACGGAGAATAGCTATGCATTTAGAAACTTGGTCCTTAGGCGAGATGGAACTCGTATGTCTTCCGGCTTATACGCTACAAGAAATCAAATACGCGCAATCAGAACAAGTTATCGAATAAGGTAGATGCCTGCCTATTCTAAGTTCTTAATATACGCGAAAAATAGCTAACGTCGAAAGCTTATTTTCACTCGTAACAACCGAGGAATCCAACAGAAAAACGCCACAAAAGTAGAAGCTGCTGTGGCAGCCGTTTAATTACCCGAGATCTCAATATTCGTGGCGTGCAGCCTGAGCATTTATCGGACATGAGCTTAGCGTCAGCGTATGACTCGAGATCTGTCACCTATATTTCGTTTCTGCGAGTTTTTGCATTGAAATATCATCCAATCACGAGCAACGCCCTGCAAGCAACGACCAAAAATATGGTGACCGTCAATTTTTCTTGATCGTATTTTGAGAGAGGTATATTGAACTATTCCGTTTGTAAACCTCAGTGAAGATAGACTATCTTTGTGGAAAACCAACCATAAAAAAAATCAATTTCTCAGTTTTAGTTAAAATTATTACGTGCAGTCTTACTCTGAGAAACTTGGATTGAGCGCGTTGGTAATAGATTCCGAAATACGGAAGTGTTAGACAACGAGAACGGACAGGACAAACATATTTACACTTACAACACGCGCGGAAACGCAATGTCGGTGGCAGAATTCAAGTCGCATAAAGACCTCAATGTCGCAATAAAGATCTCAATGTGTTGAAAGTCGAAAGATCTTTGTCCTGTCCGTCCTCTTTGTCTAACTCTTACGTATTTTTGAGTCTGAGGAACCTAGCCAGAAAGTGGCGAGCGCGAGCGAGCGCTCCCAGCGATTTAAATATTGCTCCATAACCCGCGCCTCCTGGCATTTAAAATTGCTGGAGGTGCGCGTGTTTATATTTATTTATTTATATATTTATTAATTTCTCTAAGGCCCTATCATAGGAAAGTAAACAATGACGTATATAGAAGCCCATAACAAAAAAAAAAAAGCTTTGGCATAATAAAAAGAAAGCAAGAAAGTACTTGCTTTCAGCTGGAACCTTTTGAATTTTTTGTGGCATATTGCCGCCCGCAGAGCCGAGAAAGCAACGCTTGGTCACGATCCTCTAGAAGATCCCCGTTCATGCTCGCACCAGACGTTACTTTCCCTCTACTTCGTTATTCTCGAAAGTGCCAGTTCATCCTCGCCCCGAGCGCGCGACGCTCGAGCCTTCTTTGCCGAACTTTTTAGGTAGTGACGCACGGTAGATAAGCAGCTACCCGCGACCTTGTCGAGTCAGTCTCGCTCGCACTTTTTGTTTCGCCGCCGAGTCTCCGCCTGCTTTTCTGCTGCCTCGACGCTCTTTTTTTACTTATTTTTGGTTGGCACTCGTTTGCCCATTAAACCTTTATTTTCAGTTCACTGTTCGCCTTCTCGTCACCTTAATTCGTGACATTTCTGGTGGAGGTGCGTGGTATGGGTGTGGACGCCCATTCGCCGCCGCGGCCTCAGCGAGAAGCTGGTAAAACGCTACTTCGGACCCTACAAGGTCATCCGCCGTCTTGGGGACTAGAACTACGAGGTCCTCCCCGACGGAACTCGACCATCAGGACGCCGCCAGCCACGACCCGAAGTCGTCCACGTAGTTCGACTCAAGCCGTTCTACGCGCGTTAGGATTGTGACACTGCATGTTTATTTCGTTTCACCGTAAATGTTTTAGCCATTTCCGTTTTCTTTTAGCTTTGCATCGGTGCGATGCATTTTTAAAAGGGGGAATAAGGCCGTCCGCAGAGCCGAGAAAGCAACGCTTGGTCACGATTTTCTAGAAGATTCCCGTTCATGCTCGCACCAGACGTAACTTTCCCTCTGCTTTGTTATTCTCAAATCTGCCAGTTCATCCTCGCCCCGAGCGCGCGACGCTCAAGCCTTCTTTGCCGAACTACCCGCGACCTTGTCGAGTCAGTCTCGTTCGCGCTTTCTGTTTCGCCGCCGAGTCGCCGCCTGCTTTTCCGCTGCCTCGACGCTCTTTCGTTACTTATTTTTGGTTGGCACAAGTTTGCCCATTAAACCTTTATTTTCAGTTCAATGTTCGCCTTCTCGTCACCTTAATTTGTGACAATGGGCGTCCACACCCATATCCCTGTCTCCGGGCTGGAACTCCACGTCGCGGCGACGAAGGTTGTATAGGGCAGCGTCCACACGTTGCTGGTCTTTTATTCGAAGACGGGCTAGCTGGGGTACTTGTGCTCGTTGGGTAACCAGCTGGGCGTCGTCGGTGCTGTCGTCTGCCGGGTCGTGGGGCTGCATGGCATCGAGCATCGTCGTCACATTCCTGCCGTGCACCAGCTGAAAATGCGTAATCCCAGTGGTTTCTTGAACCGCCGTGTTGAACGCAAACGTGACGTAGGGCAACACGTCATCCCACGTCTTGTGTTCCACGTGCCGAGGTCCAGCGGTGGTCGGTGTGGCTCAAGCGGAGCATCTTTTGTACTTGTTTATGGATGGCCTCTCGTTCCTTTGGGGAGACCCGGTACGGCGGCCGATGCACAGGAAGCGTATCCTCGCGGGTAATGATGCGGTGTTTAGCAAATGTTGTCTGGCGCACCCTCGACGTTGTCGGAAAGCAGTCGCTGAATTCGTCAAGGAGGGCTCAGAGCTGTCGTCGTTCCTTGGCACTGATCTTGGGGTTAACGTCGAGCTGTGGCGGCGCTGTACTGTACGGCTGACATGGCGAGGGCTCGTCGGAGATCACGGCGATTTCGGCGTCGGCCCGGAGTTCCTCGACGTGTGCTATAGCGGCACCTTTCGTGAGGTGCTGCGCCTCCGGTCGAAAGTTCGTCACGAGGTCTACAGAACGTCCATCCTGCAGCTCTACTACGCCCCTTGCGACGCCTATTCCTCTTCCGAGGAGCAGTTGGACATTGCCTTCCAGAAGGACTTTCCCGCTGGCAGCTGCATCGGTCACGACGGGCACAAGAACACTAGACCGTGGCAGCAGGTTCACGTGGTCCGTAATGACTCGGACGGCGGCTGGCGACGTTTTGGATCCCTCCGAAGGTAGCACGGGCTTTCGCAGCGTCAATCTGTTTGCTCCAAGGTCGATCACCGCACCGTACTCTCAGAGGAAGTCCATACCAAGGATGACGTCTCTCGAACAGTCTTTGAGGACGACGAATATCACGGGGTAGGTCTCTCCGTGGATGTCCACGCGCGCAGTACACCTTCCCACTGGTGTGATGAGATGTCCGCCGGCTGTTCGTATTTTCAGGCAATCCCACGGCGTCATCACTTTCCGTAGGCGGCGAGAGAGCTTCCCACTTAAAACGGAATAGTCTGCTCCGGTGTCGACGAGTGCCTTCGCGTCGTGGGCGTCGATGGTGACGTCGAGGTTATTCGACACCGTCGAAGAACCGTCGTTCCTATCCGTCTCGTCGCTAGTGCAGGAGCCCTCCGAGGTTTGTGGAAGATATTAGCGTCGTTCGTCATCGGCAATACCACCTCCCGGTATCGCCGCCCTCAGTTTTCCCGGCGAGGCAGGGGGGACAGGCTTTCTCGGCGGGACCTACGATAAGGCGATGCAGGGCGTTGTGGTGACGGCGATTCGAGACCGCGGCGGGGAGACGGCCCCGGGGCTGGCGAACGGCGGAGGTATTCGTTGATGTCCCGAGGTCGCTCGCCGTAGCGTGGTCGCTGGTCGTCGGGGTGGAAACCGCGTAGCCCCAGCTGTCGGTACGGACAACGGCGGTAGACATGGTCGGCTTCCGCGCAATGGGAACAAAGCGGGAGTCGGTCGGCCGTTCGCCACACATCGGTTTTCCTGGGTGCTGGTTTTTCCGGGCGCACGTACTGCCGTTCTTCGCGACGTTGGAACTACTGTGGCGCTGGAGGTTCAAGTCGTGGTGGCACCATAGCTTGGCGGGGAGCTTGCGGCGGTCGTCTGGCCATGGCGGCGTGGGTCAGCCTCGGTACCTCGTCGCGCACGATCTCGAGGACTGACAGCGACGCCGGACGCTCAGAAGCGGGGAGCAGCTTTCGGAGCTCCACTCGGACGACGTCCCGGACAACGTCGCGGATGTCCCGGGTACGGGCGCCGATGTCGTGATTAAGCTGCGTGGAGGCAACGACGCCGGGATGTCGTTGGTAGTAGGAGGCGCTTGCTTGGAGGGCGCGCTCCATGTTCGTTGCCTCCGTGACAAACGCTTCGACGGTGGTCGGAGGGTTGCGGACGAGGCCTTCAAAGATGTCGTCCCTCACCCCGCGCATGAGGACACTCAGCTTCTTGTCGCCGGCGGCTTGTGGGTCGACACGCGCACTCAGAAGCAGGACGTCTTGAACGAAGCTGATGACGCTTTCGTTGGGGCCTTGCGTCCTCGTCCGAAGCAGGTCCTCGGCTCTCTCCCTTCGGTGCTGACTGGCGAACGTCTCTCGGAGCTCTCCTTTCAGCTGGTCCCATGATGTTATCGAGGTTTCAACCAGTGAACTAAAAATGAAGGTTTAATGGGCGAACTTGTGCCAACCAAATATGTAACGAAAGAGCGTCGAGGCAGGAGAAAAGCAGGCGGCGACTCGGCGGCAAAACAGAAAGCGCGAGCGAGACTGACTCGACAAGGTCGCGGGTAGCTGCTTATCTACCATGCGGCACTATCTCGAAAGTTCGGCAAAAAAGGCTCGAGCGTCGGGCGCTCGGGGCGAGGATGAACTGGCACTTTCGAGAATAACATAGCAGAGGGAAAGTTGCGTCTGGTGCGAGCATGAACGGGAATCTTCTAGAAGACCGTGACCAAGCGTTGCTTTCTCGGCTCTGCGGGCTGCAATATGTAAATGTTTGTGAACCTTTGTGGCAAATAATAAAAAATAATGATTTTTTTTCTTTTCCCTTATAGCAATTTTACAATCTTTTTTTAATTAGATGTGCTTTTACGAATCAGAAGATTGTCTTATTTCGATAAAACGCTTACACATTATAGTAAAATAGCTTGTCAACCGCTCTAGCCTAAAAGTTCTAAGAGATCACTAAAATATAAAGTTTAGAAAATAGAAATAAAAACGTTCACCTCTTATGACCAAAGGCAAATGAGAACAATATTTTTTCTTGAATGCTGCATGTTCACACTTATACTTCTTATGTTCGGTTTAAAGTCAGAAACATATGCAAGATGTGTGCCAAATTAAACGGGGAATAATTTGTTACTGAAAAAGTGCATGGTAAACTGGAACTCAGCCTAAGCTTTGGCACTCAACTATATAATATAAAAAATATTTAGAAAAATATTAAAAAAGTGAATCCGAATAGTGCCCCAATTTAATACATAAAATTTAGCAATGAAATAAACAGTTGTTTTTAGACACATGATAAAAACCAAGATGGCCCCTTTGCACTACAATCTCCCCTTAAGAAATACTTGGCTCTACGTAAAGCTGCACATCCGGAACCATTCCGGCGCACCCTCACTGGTATTGAGCAATAGCTTCCAAGTCAGTACAAAGTGTACCCTTGCCCCAGAATGATTGTCACTGTCCTCAACTTTCGCTAGCTCGTCGCCATGATATTGATAGATATATCCTGATTCCATTGCGTTCTCTTCAGGAAAGTTAAACGTACTAAAAATATTTTATAGCGATGATTTCGGCTACACGTGCAGAACATTTTGTTCAAAATAAATTAAACGCATAATTTAAAACATATCTTAGCTAACTACACTGTCTTTGAGAGCTCTCCCTAATAGAAAAATATTAAATCATATTAGACTATCTAATACTTTAGAAGTATTGACCGACACGCTGTTTACAAACAAGGCCTCGGTTTCTGCGCGTGCGGAGAAACCGAATTCACGTGAAGTGAATCATCTGCGTATGCGCAGTGCCGTCAACAGCGCCACCGCAGCTTCATGACGTCACGGCCGCTTTTTGGACTTTAGCGCTCTCGCTGTTCAATAACAGTGTAGTTAAAATTATGCAAATTTTCTTAAAGAACGGTTCTGGTTTTGATGTGCGGCTGTAGTGACCCTCATTTTATACTTGCAAACATCATTGACGGTACTTGAGACCAGAGTGTCGAAAAGGAACCGAACCATGCCAAAAACCGGAACCGAACCGTTTTTTGTTTAGTCTAGACGGAACCGGACCTAAATAGTCGGCGCCATATTAAAACTAAACCGAAACTGGATCGTTAAAAAAAAAAAATTAACGGTAACCGCTCCGAAACGGTTTACCCTATTTTTTGTCTGTTCTTTCTACGGACTGAATTTTCAGATTACAATAAAATTGACAGCGGTATTTCTATATCTATCGTAAATTTGTCGCATACAGAAGCGCAATGAATTGCCACGGTGAGAATTCATAGCGGGCTTGTATTAGCACTCCGATTGATTAAATGACGTCACGTGATATGATGCGATCTGGAGACTTTATGTTACAGCGTCCGATCGTCGTATAGTGTTACGCCATGACACCAATTCACACCACGACAATAAATTCAACATTACTAGATCTAATCGCGGTGTAGACACTGTGACGTCACTTGACACCACAACATCGCGCCGTATCACAATGTGGAAAAAGCGCAAAAACATGGACGGGGCAGAAGAAACACGCTAACAGGAGGAAAGCTGACCCGAAACTGAAGTCAGCGTTTGTCAGCGCCCGTCCTGTTTACATGCATCTTCTGCTCCACACTTTTTTTTTTTTTTGCGTTCTAGGTACATTGTAATAAACGAATATCAACTAGCCCAACACTGGAAGTTTTGTCCCACCGTTTGTCGAGATACCACGACGTAGTCGATTGTCTTGCGCCCGAGCACTTGATCCGGGCTCATGACGATCATAACATTGCCAAACATTCGAGTAGTGGGTCGTGTTCAATCAAAGATGGGAACAGACGAACTCCAATAACGATTTCTGAAGCTCAGCCCGTACCCTTTACCTTGCCATTCAGAGCGCGTGGCTATGATGCACATTGGCGGTATATAATCAGCACCAGATCACGTGGCCACTTGTTCTACATCCGAGTTAAGTGGAAAGGCTGCTTATCAATGCTTTCCCGCGACTGCCGACTTTGTTTTCTGCGACTTGTCACTTTCTACGACGTAACATTGCCACATCTCAAAATATCACGCTTTTCTGTCTACTGCCATTTCGTGGGGAGAATATCTAATGCGTAATCTGAAAGTTATTGAAGCTGCGGATTAGTTCTGAGCTGAATATGTACTTGAAGTTCAAAATCACCTGCACAGCCCATTTAACATGTACCATAGCCTCCTATATAAGAAGATATGCTTCCACATAGCACCGAGTCGCAAAAGTATGCCTTTTTAAGTGTTTTTTTACGTTTGAATTGAGACAGAATGCTGTCACTTAGTATAGAAATATTGAAATGACTAAATGTGAACTATTAGCTGGACTTCAATTGTGTACACGGCGCTTGGGTTGGAGCATGAAAAGAAAGATCCAGATGGCATCAGGGGACAGCCGAAGTTTCGTTAAGATACTTCAAACTCCGAGTATCTAAATCAACTACACTCTAAGAAAAAATGGAGGAAAAAAGTAGCAACGGCGCGCCTTCCTCCCTTCTACCGACGCGCCCCCAAGCGGACACGAGAAAAGGGGAGGAACGAAATGTTTTTCTCCTTCTCCAGGCAGACGGGAGAAAGCTTTCGCCCTCCCGACTCATCTTCTTTCGGTTTCGTTTTTCGAGCACATCGCACACGTTGTTTAATAAATTGATGTTGAGTTGATTGAGCTTCAGCAGCAGCGAAGGCCGCCTGTAATTTCGTCTTCCAGTTTAAACGTCCAGAACATTTCGGTTGCATTGACATTTTTATCACTAATTTTATCAAACGAGCAAACGAAGCCGCTAGAAACAGCGAAGTTCCGGAGCAGCGCCAGCAGCGCCACGTACACTGGGGTATGGCCGTCTCCGGATTGCGTGACTCGCGCGGCACGGAACTACAGTCCTACAGTCACTGCAGGCTGCAGCACTACAGACTACAGTAGCGAAAGCACGCGGAACTGTGTCGACGTTTTCGACGTTATGGAAACCGCAGGAACTGCGTCCAAGACAGGCAGGTTTTGCTGCCGGCTGCCTGGGTGCCTTCCCCCCTAAGTTCGGTTCTGTTTTCCGATGCCGAGTGCAACCGGCGTTCAACGTGGTTTTGTGTTTGTGCGTGTCAGCAACATAGCTGCAACATCGTGATGACAGTGTTGGGTTGTGAACAGAAGACTGGAATCATCGCCTATGTGACCATGTGTTCGCGTATCAGTGGTGTAACAAGAAGATGAGATCGTAAACTGTTGGGCATTGATGCTGCTGGTCGGGCTGTGATCGGAGGGTGCGGGGTGTCGCAGGTTGACATTCCGCTTTACATTAAAAAGTTTAATACCACTTGAGGGATTACGTGCAATCGATCAACGTGCGGATAGTCATGTTGGAACGCTGGTCTGAACAGTAGAAGCTCCTATCGTACAGTGGCCAATGTGACTGTCGGAATGGTCTCGTCCCCGACAGCGATTGCGCTCTGGGGCAAGGACTGAACAGTACGAAATCGTGACGTAAAGTACGTATATTTACAGTATGGAATTTCGGCATTAAAAACAACAGTAGGTAAAATCGAAAAAAAAAAAGCTACCCTTTATTTTGCTGTTTAATTATACTACGGTTGCTGGAGAAACTGCCCTCCGTGGCGCGCTGGGATGAGCGCTAGAAGTTTTCGGGCTCGCCACGGCGTAGTTCCGTACACTTAAACCTGCCGCAAGTCGCGGCTTTGACTACATTCAAGTTGATCGAAAAGCAATTTCTCAGTCCGTGAAGCATCACTTCCAGCTGACTGAATATCCGCTCTACAGAGATTAATTCAAACGGCAATTGCAGCTTTGCGCGAACAGCACAAATAGAAAAACAAATAGAAATACAAGCTACGACGTGCCGTGTGGGGAAACAAACTCATGGCTTCGAACCGCATTGGAGCGGCTTGATTTATTGGCTTTCAAATAATTACGGCATGATTGAGCGTTTACTTTTTAATAAGAGATTCAACCCCTGAGCCATTCAAAATACTTTCAGAGTATGACATTGCAGGGAAAAAATCAACATGCTGGGAATATTTTTTATTGCTTAGGGAGTCACCGAAAAGTTCCGCACGTTCAAAACGACCAGTATAAAAGACGGAAACGCAGAGCACGGGTGTAGTGTTCGGGTTAGTGTGGTGTTCCGTTGTATTGATATTTGTGTGTGCAGTGCATGTGCTTAATGTATGTTCACCTGATGCTTGTAATAAGTGTATGGCTGTCATGTGTGTATAGTAGAGGGTCCTCAAGCGCAGTAGTGGCCTAAGAGAAGCAAATAATTTTTTGTAGAACATGAATTGGGCGGTACCTAGCGCCACCTAGCCTAGCTACTTGCAATTACTCTGCTTGACCCCGCCATCTGGTGGCTAGCGATTTAACCTTCTTTCACGCTACGCGATAAACAGCGGCTTCGAGTTCGTTCTTCCGAGAGCGGCTTTTGGTTTCGCGGAGTGAGTTTGACCTTCTCCGTGATGTGCGATTGACGAAGGAATTGTGACTCGAGGAACACTAAAGGTAAGACGCAAAGTGCGCGAAGTAACTGGGTATCGGTTGTCTCCGTTTAACATCGCAGTGCTGTCGACGAGAAGACTGAGTAACTGCTTTGGAAACGCAGGTTTCTGTACCTGTGGGGGGAATCTGGCTTCGGAAATAAACACAGTTTGCGGAAAGCTCGTGTTACGGTTTCATTTGCTGCTGCTCTCGTCCCGTACAAGAGACGTAGCGTCCTCGCTAAGCCTTAGTGGGCTCGATTTGCTCGATTCGGGGCCGCCATATTGAGATGCAAGCGACGGAGGAACTTTGCTCCCCTGCTTCAGGGACGAAGGTTTCTCCCTTTCTAAAGGAACATAGGTTACAAGACCGTTTCTCCCGTAAGGGAGGACTATACGTACCCTTTTTTCTAAGAGTGTAGCGAGACGCTGGAAGGTGCTCTAAGCCTAAAACGAGGTTCGTTCTAAAGTTCTTCCTCCCAGCTTCGACCACCTCCGTATTTTGCTTCAACTTATCAGTCTTCTGGTGCAAAGATGACAGTCAAAATTGTTTGGCCAATAAAGAAAGGAAGCAATCACGATACAGTTTCGCCAACATCGGAAACTCCTCTAAACACCAATGGGAGCGGCGGCGAACGGCAACAATGGTGCCTCTTGCGGGCTTGGAGTCTTTGCAAGCAGCCGACGCAATGAAGCATAGGCCCCGTGATACTTTTGAGGTTTGCGAGCCCCATTTTCCTATCCCAAGAGTTTATACCATTAATCACGTTAAATGTGTTTGCACAGTGGCACCCAGTTATCACAACCGAGAAATACTACATAAAGTTCATCAATTTTCTAAGCAGGCTCGACGCCGCTCAGAGTGTTACGTACAACTGCAGTTCGCGCCTGACAACCAGAAAAAGGGATTAATTCATTAGGACTATGTTCTCAAACCTTACTTTTGATGTGAAAGGCACAACGCGATAATCTCGTCATGTTGCCTTGTCGGAATAGTTGATAAAACAGTAATGCCCGAACTTCAAAGTCAGTGCGCCAGTCGGCCCAGTGGATATCACTAGAGAGCCTAAAGCGGAGAGCAAGTCGTATGGTTCTTGCGCAGGGGTCGCGGTGACGTCAGGATGATGCCGAGCTCTGAGTGGCTTTCATTGAAAGGATAGTGGGTAGACCTCAATGCTAGATGCCTTGAGGTCCACCCACTGTTTTTTTGCAATGAGCCAATACGACGTCGGCTTTCTGATATCGTCGCAATCCCTGTTCGAGAAGGAGACGACCTTGCAGTCCGCATAACCAGCGGAATCCAAGCAATAGCAGACCTCAGCAAAAACACACACGCACATAACCGCGACACAACAGAAGTAACAAAATGAATGACCACACAAATATTTTGCAAACATCGCAGCAGTACAAATAAAGCGCAACTGAAAGCATAAGAAGCGTTATGGGGGCTCCATCCCAAGCCAAAACAAAACGTGATCATGACAAAAACAAAAAAAAAAGTTTCCAGATGGCACAAATCATTTAGGCGTTTAAAAACAAAAAATCGAGATTACGGGCGCTAAGGGCGTAACATAGCAGACGACATGCGTTTGTAAACAACAAAGTGGTTGAGAGAGAGTTGATAACATACAAAACAATATTTTATGCGTAGAATAAAAAATAAAGAAAAAAAAGGGGAACCAATTTAGCTTAAGGTCATGAGGAAGAACTTTGAAGTCACAGTTAATGGTCAGCGGATTGCTTGTGTTTTTTCTCTGAGTTTCTGTCGCTAACGTTCTAGCTGACCTTTTCTTTGCATCAGTTTATTAACTAGCTCAACTTGGAGCCCGTTGTTTAATAAAGTTTGTTCTTAGGGTGTCACACACTCGCGTCTTTCCTCAGAACGCCGCACAAAGCAAATATAATTTATTTATCTCGAATACATGGCTTGCCCTGAATTAACATCAACTACCTTTGCGGTTGCCTTGCTGCTGAGCGCGTACCTTCTGCGGCATACATTTCCCACCAACAAATTGGTTCTTATTCTCAAGGAAATGTGGCAAAGACCAATAGCATGTTGCGATAACATCACGTTCAAATCATTTGTAAGAAAAAGCTTTATTTTCCAGGTGAAATTTAGTGTTCGCAATATATCTGCCAAGAAGACGGCATTAACCGACCATGTTATGTAGTTTCCCAGTATGGAGCAGTCTGGCGGTTAGGATGACTGAGGAAATGCTATAGTGCACTACTGGTGGAGCACAGAGCAGTAAATTGACGGCCCAGAAACACGTGCGCGTAAAACCGAAAAAATTGAGCCTCCCGACGACACCATTTCAAATAGTTTCTAGCTTATGCTGATGCCCAAGTGTGGTCTATAACGTTAATATGATTGTATCTCCACATACATTTACAGCAAGTCATTGTGTATTGCATTTTGAAATACATTATGCGTATTTTTCTTCTGATGAATCATGCGAACACATGATCCACCTGTGGCCCGGTGTTCTAAAATGTCGAATATGAAACAAAGGAACAGGTTTCCGCAGACCGACCAAACAGCTGCCATATTTTTAAGTAGCGTCCTCCCGTGTTCATCTCACGTGGTGATGTGAGCATCGTACAGTATAATTTTGCTAGCAGTAAACTTCTATTGAAATACTGGCTGAACATGTCACAGGTTAAAATTTATAACAAAAAAGGTTTTGGAATGAAAGTTATACGTCGTAAATGAATGCATTCCTCATAAGTGCAAATTTTCTGTAAATGTTTTTCGGTGTTTCTATCCCGGATAAAACCGTGCACCATTGATATGCAGAGCCTTAAATACTACTTTTTCTGTTTTATTTGGAAGTTGATCTAAACGAGCATATTTTCCTGCAACATAAAGAACATTTCAGTCATAGATGCCTGCCACTGCTTCATATATGTGATGCACAACAATTTTACGTGTCTATGGGCTGGAGGAAAACAAGGTACACGGGTTTGCGTGGTGGAACTATGACGATCTCGAGGTCACACACTCTGACCGAAAGAAAGCCATTGAGCAGCTGCTAGACTCTAGCAACTGCTATGTCGGGTAGAGTATTAAATACGACGATTTTCTATACATAAGAAAATAGGATGTCAAGGGACACAGCTCTCAACATTGTAAAACCTGAGACGTAGAAGAAAAGGAGAGAAGGTTTGTTGATGATATTTTGATTTGCACTTTTGATGACTTTTCGGAAGTAAAAATTGTAAAGTGTATAAAAGACTCAATGCCTAAGTTGAAGTTTTCAATGGAAGGGCCAAGCAATGGATGCTTGCAGTTTCTGGATCTTGGATTATTTTAAAAGGGTGGCCTGTGCTGGGATTACGGGAAGACCCAGCCGAAACCGTTGTTGCCTTTTGCAAGCTGCCACGCAAAAACAGTAAAAAGAGGTGTCGTAATGTCGGTGTTGCACAACGCCTTGAGAAAGTCTTGTGCACATCTTTTACAATCAGCGCTGATGAGCCAGCAGTTAAGATTAAAGTTGGCAGGGTACCCATCAGAACTGGTTGCAAAAGTTTGTTTCAGGCTTACAGATCGGATCGATGGTAAGGAACAAAAGAAAAAAAAAAAGCTGGAGAATTTTGTAGTTGTACCTTTTTACCATGCGGTTTCTCATAATTTCAAAGCGGTGGCATATCGTTTCGGTGTTTCAGTAGTTTTTAAATCTGATTTTAAGCTAAGTAAGTTGACGCCTTTTACAAGGATATATTTTGGATGTGTAAAGAAACACAGGGCAGGGGAGGTGGACTGTGAGGCAGAAGTCGTGTACAGTATTTCGCTCGAGTGCGGTGGGGCGTATGTGGGCCAAACAAAGTGGCGTATTAATGATCGTATTGCTGAGTACAAGAGAGCAGTTACATCTAACTCGCTAAATTCGGAGATTGCAAAACACGTAGTGAATGCGACGATTGCAAGCTGCTGTGGAATAAGACAACGATGTTGGTGAGGGAGAGAGATGCACCTAAAAGAATCCTTATCGAAACTATTAAAATAAAGAGCACAGCCAACTGTATAAGTAACCTGTCAACATTTATAAACGAGGCAACAAAAAGATTTCTAAGCCTTTGAGTGTGTTATATTTGTGTGAGCCAGGGTTTCCTCGTTTTGTTTTTGTTTTTGGAAGTATCGTGTTTGTACGCATCTCTTTTAAGATTCCTCAAAAATGTTTTTGTTTTAATTTTTTTTTTTTAGGGAGAGATAGGGGATTAGGAGGAGGGAGGTAGGAACTGCCGCCGCTGGAGGTCACACGCTTTGTCGTGTTTCACCGACGTCCTCAAGGTTAAAATTATAGGCCTATTTTGGTTCAGAGATCTGTGGAGCGGTTGTTGCTTCCCGCCTAATGTCGGCGTCAAGTTTGAAGTTTGGTATAAATGATTCAGTCTGAGTCGGAGTTGGCTTATTGATCGTTGTTTACGAACTGCGGAGGCGGGAGTAGAAAGGGTGGGTGAGAGAGTGTTTGACAGTGTGACGTCATGCGCCGAGGGATGGTGGTTTGTTGCCCTTATAAGCCAGGCTGGGGAAATAAAGGTTCAGCTGAGTTTGAGACCTGTGTCTGTGTTGTCCCCTTTTTTTTTCTCCTTTTGTTTTACGTCTCGGGTTTTACAATGTTGAAAGTTCACCAGCTCGCTTGCATCTTCTCTGTAATTTCTACACAGCTCTACTTCATCAAGCTTGTCCAATTTAGCCCTCTAAGGAAAAAAAAGTTCATTTGGTTACACTTTGTTTCTTAGCAGCTCCGGCGTAAGTACAGAGGCACGATCATATAGAGTGTTGCACTTTCATGACTCCATTTTGCATGATAGTCGCTTATCAGGTGCCGAATGTAAACGATGTTCGGTATGAAAACGGGTGGTGTGATTTCCAATGAGTGATTGTATAAATATTCACTGAAAAGTCTTCTACCAAGAAAATTTAGAATGTATCAGTTTAGCGTATGCATATATTGTGAAACATATTTCGTGAAATATATTTTGCATCATATATGCCCACGAAGTGCCTGTAATAAAAACTTTGTGTTAAAAGCACAACCACGATTTAAATTTTATGACCGTTACAGATCACTGGTATTGTAGGTGACTAGGCTCACTTCGTAACACTCTTCTACACTGTACATGGCATAAAAAACTCGTAACACAGTGTACAGGGCATAACAAACTACGGTTTGACTGCGAAAGTTAAACCTATCGCCAAAAGAATTTAGAAACTTTAATACATTTTTAACGGTTTTTACTTTCGGGTGCTGTGACGGGCGTGAACCGGAAGCCGTGAGCTCGAACCCAAACCGAACCGATAAACATTTTGATTCCACATTCTGGTTTAGACGCCATGAGCAAGACAAAAACAGAGTTATAAAAGAAAGGCCTCGCGTATTGAACAAAGCTCATGCTTCTACTATGTGAGTTGTTCTTGGCATTTATGCCCCATCAATACTGAGTAGGCTTGTTCCAAAAAAGAGTTAAGTGTTTACATAAAAATAAAGTAACCATTTTCGAACTATAAAAAGAAACGCAATAGACAGGAAAGCTGTTGGCCTGGGTTATGTAGAACATTCTTTAAAAAAAAATCGCGCGGTGTTCGGGGTCTAAAACACGACTTGCTTTCCATTTTGTTTATTCGATATTCTCATTATTTGTGAAATGCTGAAAGAAACACAACTCTGATTTGGTGGTTTATGCATTTTCCTTCTAGGTTTCATTAGCACCCGAACCGTATGTTACCGAAGGGCTTGATTTCTAGCGCGTCGCCCGGCTGGAAATCGCAGTTTCAGTGCGCACGCGTCTCATACCCTATTTAAAAAGGCTCCTTCAGCTTTGGCGAGGCCAACGGTAGTCAGCGTTCGCTGTCTGAACTTCGATTACACTGCCTTGTTTTTTCCTTCTCAGTTGAAAACAAAACTAAAAAATGTAATCTGGTTTTCTGTGGTCAGTCTTAATATTGGTTGGATGCATCACATATTAGCTTTATACTTCTGAGATGGTGTTAACGCAGGGTGTTACACGAACCGCTCATTTTTTGAGTTATAAGTTACATGGGAACCAGATACTATGGTAGAGAAACTCCAGAAGTGAAAACAGAGCGGATAAGCACGGCAGTCCACCAATGTAAACCCATCTCTAGGTGATATGTTTAAGTGAAATAATAAATTTAAAGAAAAATTACAACGGAAAAATATAGGTCTTTGTTCAATATATTTTGAGGTAACAGAAGGTAAATCGGTTTGCATCAACAATTAGTTTCACCAAACTGTTGATTAAAATAAAAAAAAAATGTCCGTACGTGTCTGGAATATTCGTGCAGACTCCTCGTAATGTCGGACATTGTTAGTCATACAGAAGTTTGACGAACGACGATGTCTGAGAAAGCTTTCTACCTCGAAATAGAGACTGCGATGTGAGACTGACTTTGGAACGAGTATGAAAAGCGTGGTGTTCACTGCAGATTTGAAAATCCTTGTATAGCTAAAAACGTTTTTTTTTTTTATTTAGAACTTTTCTTCGCTTTTTCCAGTTAGCTTCAGATAGCATCACATATTTTACGGAGCGTGGCGGCGTTCCTAATATTTTTGTTTGTTTTCAATTCCACTCTTTTAACGCGGGGTTAGAGCCTACTAGACTCTGTTTATTTACCTGCGCAATCCTTCACTAGTGCCGAAAAATGTAGCTCGGTGCATGAAAGGGCAGCTAGCTGCGCCTCCGCTTTCTGTTTTAAGATGTACTGTGCACATAATTTTAACGCGGCCATGTACACCAAGTGTAGATTCGTGCAAAATATGTGGGCTAATCGACCAAGGCTACTGGTAGCGGACAAGGGCGTTTGGCGTTATCTAAAAACAGACAGAGATTAGGGTGGGTATAGTCGGGAAACATTTCCTTTTTTGTTTTAATAACTGAAGAGTTAAAAAAAAAATTAATTCACGTGGTATCTCATGTCATCGCAAAGACGACTTGAAGGCGAAATAATGATTTACGGATGTGGCGGTAACCCTCAGCCCGTGGCGGAGGGGTATCGCGTCGGGCTGCTGAGCGAAAGGTCGCTGGTTTGACTTCAGCCGAGGGACAAGAGCGGGAAGTTTGTTTCGGTAGAGTAAGCGCCTCCGCAGATTCTGGCACAAATAACGCCATCTCGTGGTCCAGGGGCGAACTGTCGATTCTGGTACCTTTTGGTGTACCCGGCTTTCGTACCTTTCGTGTCTCGACGAGCTTTTACTGAACGGCTTTGAGGGTCGTCTGAACGATGAGACTTATGAGGCTTTCAGCTTAATAAAACGAAGACATTGGGTGCCGATATAGCGGTGCCGGCTACTCTTCTGCACTTGAGAAGCATTGCGGCAGTATTCCGACATTCTCCTTCTTCGTCTTGCCGTCTCTCCGTAGTGCATTGTAGGTTTGGTCCTAGACTTTTGCATTAGACAGTTTTAGTATAGCGTTTAAAAGCCAACACAAATAATGTGCGTTTGCTTTAGCGTTGCGCGCTCCGCGCTGCGTGCGCGTGTCGTCGCCACGTGCCTTTCCAAGACGCGGTTTGTGCTTCCGGCCACGCCCAGTGTGGGACACGCAACGTTAACGCCAACCCACAGTGCTTTCGTTTGCTCATATACGTAGTATTAAAACTCACTATTAGCTTCCGAAATAATGCTTGCCACGTGTTTGTCTGCAGCCACATCAGTGGGTGCATTTTATCCTGGCTCTAGGCCTGTCGTCTTCCTGATTTCGAACGTTCAGCTCAAGCCCCGCGCCTTTGGCCGAAATGAATAAATAAAAACTTGCTTCTTTTAGGCTCATGCGCGTCTCGCGACTGTTCCATACGCCGGAGATCTGCGCGTCGCAATACACTGAGCGGTACGTGGCTCTTCTGCGCTTTTCCGAGTCCTTACAATATGACACTTGTGTTGGATCGGTTATGCGGCGAGGCCAGCGAAGCACATCTGCAACGCCGGCCTCTTGCACACCTGCGGCGGGTCATGTTGAGGCAGTACAATAGAAAATAGCAACATCTCGGAAGGGAGTGTAGACAAGATAAACGATCTAGCATCTAGGAAAACGGGTCTACATTTTATATTGTTGCGGCCTGCGTTACAGAAATGCCGCGCAATTTCGCATTTTTATAAGGCTATTGAATGATTTATACTTTCTGTATGTATTTATATATTTATGTTTTTCTTTGCTTGTCTGTTTGTTTGTTTGCTTATTATTGATTTCCCAAGATTGGGGGCGAATTCAAATAACACCTGATGCTAATATAACCTGAGACAATAGAGAAGCTTGTTGGCCACGCAGTTTTTATAAAAATCAAGATACGTTTGTACAATCGATGACTGTTTCAGGCAGGCTATTTCATTTTTGTATAAACTTCAGAAGGAGAAGACGAAAATTTAGCATATAACCATTCAAAATTATATATAAGCTTCGACATCTCTGCTGTGTTTTCTTTTAATATTACGGGGAATCGCAAATTACATGCCTGTTGCGTGTTAAACATTTTGGTATCAATTATAATTGAAAGAATACTTGTACCGCAGTTTAGTTGTAGGCGACTTTATGCTAAAAATGTGAGCTCTACGTCGTAATGCAGTGAATGCAGTCGTAGATCTGTAATCATTGGGAATCCTATTGAAAAACATTATATGAATTTATTTCTGGTACGTTTATTGGACACTTTTTTCATATCAGAACTTATTATTTCATATCAGTTTAATATGCCGCATATCAGTTACACGGAGCTAGTGGCGCTAGATACCGCCCAATTTATGTGCTACAAAAATAATTTTATTTGCTCATGACACCATGTAGATGGATTCCTCATACCAGAAGCATCAGCTGAACACATACATTGAGCGCATACACATACACGGCACAACAAACATGAATACAACAGCACACCCAATAACTACTTCTGAGCTCTGGGTTTCCGCCTTTCATACAGGCCGTTTTGTAAGTACAGAGTTTTTCGGTGACCACCTAAACAATAAATAATATTCTCAGTATGTTGAATTTTTTTTCAGTAATGTCATACATCTGAGTGTATTTCGAACAGCTCAGGGGATGAATCTCGTAATAAAAAGTAAACGCTCATGCCGTAATTATGTGAACGGCAATAAATCAAACCGCTCCACTGCGGTTCCGAAGCCACGTGTTTGTATGGGTGGTGCACGAAAGCCCACGATGTCAAAAGCCCCGTGTCATTAGCCCCGCGGCAAGCGCCCCGTTCTTTCTGCCCCGCTTGCAAAAGCCCCCGTTTCAGAAGCCCATGACTCAATTCCCCCGTGTTAACAGCCCCGTGTCCTCAACATCCCAGGTTGTTCCCGTGTTTTTTTTTCCTTGCCCTCGAAGTTTTTCAACTCTTTTTACCAGTCTTTCTAACGCAGTTCTATATTGGCCTATATAGCGTAAACGTAGCTGGATCCCTGGCCGGCCCCTTGATGCACTTTGCTTAATCCTATATCTAACAACGCTTCAAAATAGCTGTTAGCCTTTCATGAAACTTATTTATTCACAAAACATATTTACAACATTTGCATAGCAACAGAGTTGGTACGCTTAGATGCCGCAGTAGCGTTGGATCTTATGAAGAAGAAACTCGTTCAAGTTTAGAGCGCCGTCCCGCAAGTCATCCTCCAGCTCCTTGATGGCGTCGTCCTTCTCGTTCCACTTCTTTAGTCGCTTACGAGCTTGTCCGCCATTGGACAGCTGCAGCAGGTATACTCGACTCGTGGCATCATCCTTCTTTAGAAGATCCACGAAGGCGAACAGGTTTGTATGAGCTTTTCCAACCATGTTGTTTATTTTCCTGCAATTATTAAATGATTTCTTTGGTTATATTTATACAGGCAGCAATGGAATTGGTTTTAGAACAAATACTGGGGGCTCACCTGTGCCAGGCCTCCTTCAGGTTGTTTGTACGGGCGCCACGGTTCTGATGCTGGTTCCATTGCTGAATGTCGAAGTTTCCCATCATCCAAATGTCCCCAAAATAAAGAATCAAAAGTGGAATTCGTGCGTTCCTAGGCGCCGTAAGTTTCAGGTTGCCCCAAGCTACTCGCACGAAGTTCGGGGGACAAAAGCGAGACTGATCATCCTTCTCACGAAGCCGGCCACGGAGGTGTCCGAGCGATAGGGCTTCGATAGTCCAAGCTCCTGAACTTTCCGCCAGATTGCCTGGGAAAAGTGGAAGTGGCAGCCTCGGTGACGGGCGCCAGGAAAAACGAAGAGGATGGCCTGAATCAGCGCCTGTTCGAAGTCCGTTCGGACAAGGTAGAACGAAACGGAAAGGTTAAGGTCAGTTAGAGCTGTCCTAAAATGTTCGAAGGCCTGTACGTAAACGTCACGGGATTTGCCAGGTAGCCAAAAATAAGCGACATTGAAGCTACACCGCTCTTTTACGACGCTTATGGTCAACATCTGATAAAACAAAGGTGGACACGAGAAAAAGGTTCCATCGACAAGAACCTCGCTCGCCTCAGAAAACTTTGTGAGTGCGTCGCTTGTGCTAAAACAGATGATGCGACCAGCACTGGTTGGCACGTCAAAAAGAAGAAAATTTCTTCCGTCCAAGGTTTCAGTGTATGTTCCAGCTAAGTTTACGTCAGCTGTAGTCTTGGGCAGTGCAGGCTGGTTCTGTCTTTTAGCTCGGTAGTTCGTACTGCGCACACTCTCAAAGGTCGGAAGCTGAGCCAAGACGTCTTCCTCGACCTGATAAAAAAGAGAGAGAGAGAGAGAGAAAAGATAGGTTCAGAAATATTACACTTAACTATGAACACTGTTTCGCTGTATGATACTTAGATCGACATCACTTGCCTTTCCAACCAAGCTCCTCACATGCTGGGAATACATCTCTGGGGCAGCAGCGTGGGGTTCAACGATGGCCCTTTCCTTCAAGGTACACTTCAGACGTGCGCTGTTAACGCTCACGTCGTTCGGCGCATGTGTGTGCTCCCCTTCAAATTAAAAGAGGAATAAAATATCATCATGTGCACTGGTTACAACGTCATAATACGCAGCTATTATCAAAAAGCACGCGATGAAGTGAGCAAAAGCTTACCTGGATTCTGAAGCACGCGTCCGTCTTCGGTCAGCACTGTCAATCCGGAATGCATGGCACGATACCTCTCACAGCGCCAGACAACAGTCCCATTCTTGTTACGACGTTGAAAACAGTACTTGTACCCGTCTAAGTAGAGGGCATCCTTTCCCTTCTGCGTCTTAACCACTTCCATCTTGGCAAGTGAATCCACTGCTGGCCAATGTGGCCTTAAATACCATCAGCCTCGAAAGAACTGCAAACTCCTGCAATTGTCGACTTCGTCATTCCCCCAAGGGTTTTCCTGGTCTGTTACCCTAATCTTATTGTTCCTTTCTGTTCCTTTCCACTTCATGCACCCTCTGCTGTAGCCTCGGAAGAGTCGAGGCCAAGGATCGGAACAACGGCAGTCGTAGCACAGAGGGGAACGGGGACAGTGAAGACGAGGGTTTCCAAACCGAGGTAAAATGAAACGGGGTCACTGTGCACGGTGTGAAGACGCGCAACAATGACGGACGAAACAAAGTCATTGTTCCGATCTGATTCGGGCAGAAAGTTGTGCGAGGATAGTGAAGACGCGGCTTTTGGCACGTTTACGCTATGTAGGCAAATACGACTGTGCGCGGGATGAAGACACAGAACAATGACGGTCGAAGCGTGAAGGGAAATATGGGACGGGGCTTTTGGCACGTGGGGAATATGAAACGGGGCCACTGACCGCGGGGCTTTTGAGATTCGGGGCTAATGACACGGGGCTTTTGCGACAGGGGTTCTGCACGCGGGGCAATCATGCTACACCCGTTTGTATGCCCACGCGGCACATCGTATACTGAAAACAAATTGTAGCAATTTATTTCTGATATCTTTATTGGACACATTTATATCAGTTGGCCTATGTTGTATATCAGTTCTTATATGCCGCATATCAGTTTTGGGGTATTTCATATTATTCTTATATATCGCATATCCCTTTTTAAATATTTCATATCAGTTTCATATGTCGCATATCAGTTGTTGGCTATTTCATATCAGTTCTTATATACATTCATATATTTTTTCATTAGGGAATAGCGCGTAGTGCCTTCTTATTTTATTGGTTTAGGGTAGTACCACGTTTTTGTTACACCAGGTTCGGAAAAAGCAATGCTGTCAACCTTAGTGCCATGGCTACCTCTGCAGTGCCGTCGTCAATGTTTTTTTAAGGCGATAATAAAAATTCCAGCAAACAGAAATATGCCCCATGTTCATAAAATATTATCTTTCCAACGTGATCCTAGATTGCAAGGCAGGTGGCGAGAACACGATTGGCTTACACGTCAGCTATGGAAATTCAGAGTAGTCAGGAATACTCGAGCTTCACTGAAAGTATATTTCTAGCTCGCAGCATCCAAACGAAAATGGGCAGAGTAAAAACAAAAACCAACCTGTCCTTACCATTCTGCGAAACCCGGGCTGCACAAAATGTTT
Organism: Ixodes scapularis; assembly: GCF_016920785.2. Classification (NCBI taxonomy): domain Eukaryota; kingdom Metazoa; phylum Arthropoda; class Arachnida; order Ixodida; family Ixodidae; genus Ixodes; species Ixodes scapularis. The sequence continues at coordinate 186,241,267 of NW_024609857.1, forward strand.
TTGCGCGTTTATCCTTGCGTCATAGTTATGCATGGTTACGCGAGGGGCTGGTGGTTTTAGATGCGTTGCATGCACGACACGCACACTGCTCAACTGGTTTATCTAAACAGTCAAGAAATGTTTAGTCAAGAGCTAAGTGAGTGAAGGGCTTTATTGAATAAAAGGTTCCACTGGGTTCGGCATGTACTTAAATAGAAAATACATTTTAATCCGCGAAATACCGTGCCTTTGACGACGATAGGTTTTGCGTAGTTGGAACGTGTGGACGCTTACAGTTTCGAGTTTCTACGCATTGATATGAGATGCGGGACTGCTATGATGTATCCGTTGATGCTAGCAGATGGCGGGACATGATGAGAGCGCGCAGTAACCCCAACGTGAGAGTGCCTGGTTAAAAATGCACAAGACTCGGTAATTCGGGATGCCATGATTAAAAGGAACGAACAGAGGGACTGACGGCTACTACTGGGTCTTACCCGCGATATATCACATTTGTTGGCGGCAAAGTTGGTGAGCGGACAACACAACGGTGACTGAACGATGGCTGCCCAATAAAGGCTTGAAGAATTTGCGGAAAAGCGTGGACATTTTGGGCAGAATAACTCGGCTTCTACTGCGAAGCTAACGGAGTGGTGAAGCCTACAATAAAGAGGGCTTTACTTCTGACACTATGCGGAGCGAAGACCTATGAAGCAGTACGAGTGCTCGGGGTGTCAAAGACTCCCGGCGAGGTCAGTTTCGACGAGCTCACGGCGACATTGAAGAAGCACTACGACCCACCGCCTTCCGAGCTCTTCAGCACGGCACAATTTCGCCGGTGTAACCTATATCGAGCTGCGTCGCAGCTTTGAAGGAGCTTGCTGAATTCCGAAATTTCGGTGGTCTGACGGAACCACCAGCAGCGGTCACAGCTAGCATAAGCACGGCAGGTTCCGCTGGCCGCGAAGGACGATCTCCTTCACGACAGCGAGTGCTAAACCCACCGTTCCTGCCTCTTGAGGTAATGTTGAAAGGTCATTTTGTGTGCGGCCTGCAGGACAAACACTTACGACAACGATTGTTCTCAGAAGTCTACCTGGCTTTTCGGAAGGCGTATGACATGGCGCTAAGGACAAAGAGAGCTGCAGAACATCAAAATGCACGAAACCGGAAAAATGAGACAACCCTTACAAAAAGAAACATTAGGGAAGGGAAAACATCCGAATCAACTAGCTCTTACAGATGCCAGGAACAGTACGCAGCTGCTTCCTGCAGATTTCGCAGCGCGCAATGTAACTTCTGTCACAAGAGAGGTCACATTGGAAGTCTTGTGTTTGCGAAGATATGACTCAAGAAACATTCACACGCCATGTATATCATCGATATGAAAGATAATGCATCTGAGCACGATGAGAGATCCCCTGGAAGTTCGGTAGAGCTATATGAGCTAAATGCTGTGCGAGCATCAACCACGTTACCCAAGTTCATGATAAAGCTGAAGATTGAAAATGAAACCATGGATTTTAAGCAGTTTCGGGAGCGGGCTGCACCATCGTCAGCGAAGACACATATCGTCAGGTGTAGTCAAAATAGCTTCGGAGACTAGAAGAAGACGATGTTGCCCTACAGATCTGGTCAAGCGAAGAAGTGGGAGTTCTCGGCACAGCCAGTGTCCATGTACGACAGAAGTCCAAGTTCTACCTATTACCTCTGCTAGTAACGAAGGAAAAGGGCTGCAACTTTCTAGTAAACAACTGGTTCAGGGCACTAAGAACCCGAGTGAGCGGAATATATCACGTGGACGTCCATGACAACGTTGCAATATTTCTAAACGCACACGACAGAGATTTCGATTGCGAAATCACCGGACACAATGCCCACCTGTGCACATGGAGCTGAGAGAAGAAGCCAAGTCACATTTTCTCAAGGCACGAGCGGTGCTGTTCACGATGTAGGAAGCTGTGAAGATCGAACATCAGAGTCTCGAAACCCATGGCACCCTCATGCCAATTCAACACTCAGAGTGGATCACGCTGGTCGGGGTCATACGGAAGGAACATGACACTATCAGATTGTGCGGAGGTAACCGATGCTTAGGATTTCCGAAATGCTAGACAATCTTCAAGGCGGATCAGTGTTTTCAAGTCTATCTCACCGAGGCCTCTAAACACAATGCATGTGACGGCTGAGAGTGCAAAAGTCTTGACAATCAACACCACAAAGGGACTTTTCAGTGTGAATAAGGTGCCTTTTGGTTTTTCAGCAGCTCCAGCGATCTTTCAACGATTTATGCAGACAGGGCTGGCAGGAATTCCTGCATTCGGAGTCTACTTAGACGACGTAATTATCAGTGAGTCAACGCCATCGCAGCATCTGTAAAAGCACTACACTACCGTCGCGATCTTCCCAAGCATACCTTATTCTCAAGAGTGAAAAATATAGCTTCACATATGGTCGAGTACGCCACTTATGAGACATTGTAGATGCGTCATGCATTCATTATACTAACTAAAAGCTCAAAGCAATCAAGGATAAGCCTGAGCCAACCAACCGTACCAAATTACACTCGTTCCTCGGCTACTGACATTCTACGACCGATTTATAGCCAATCGTGCAACAATCTTCTCCAAAAAGTCGCACCCAAGAAATGGGACAAAAGACAGCGGGAAACTTCCTAAAAATTGAAACAAGCCATCACACAGGAAACGGTGTTTGCGCAGTATGACAAGAAGAAAGATTCCAAGTTATTATGCGACGCATCACCGTAGCGGCTTTTGCGAAGCCGCGTGGATACGGATACCCATTGTTTTTCCTCAGGAACCTTAGGAGACGCAAGAAATAACTACTCAGAATTTAATGGAGGACTGGACATTGTGTTTTTCGTGGAACGTTTCCACCAATATCTTGTCGGACGGCACGTGACCGTAACTTCAGGGCGTCAGCCTATGCTAGAGATGATGGATCGAAAAGCTCTATGCCAGCGGTCCTGTCTCCGCGCATGACGCGACGGTGTGTGATATTAGCTGCATACCACTACTAACTGGTCTATAGAGCAGGAAAACGTAACCGAAACGCAGATGCATTGAGCAGACCATCATTAAAATGAAAGTGAAGATAAACCGCGACGCCCAGGAGACGTTATTATGCTGGAAGCATTGACTATACCACACATGACAGCTAAAGTTCTTGTAGACCAGACTGCAGTGGCACATACCGTGCTAAAACAAAACCGTAAAGTATGACGCGACCACAACCGCAACGCTAAATCGCCCGGCATTGACTCGTGTTGAGTTTTCAGACTGACACGTTGGAAAACCAAACTGTGGTGGGAAGGGGCATGGAAAACAGGAACGGACAGTTTGCACCATCGTCTGCAAAGCGCAGACGAAAACATTATTGTTTTCTTCATTTTTAATTAGTGCTTTTGTGCCGAATAGTAAACTATAATTCGAGTCAGATTCATCAGTAGTTGCGAATGGTTTGCTTAGAAATTTCTTTTCATATAGCGTTATTCTTAAAAAATCACGGGTACAAGCGGAGCTCGTAAAGATGGTTCGCTGCTTTGTTTTTATAACAAAACAAAACAAACAATCTTGTTCATATGTTGGGTTAAGCGTCGTCTGCGGCTTTTATCAAATACGTGTATCGTAATATTTTTTTTTTTGTTCTTATTCTCTGACATGAAAACAGAGGCAACATAACATTAGGTTTCAGAACACAATGCACTTCCAACACTGAGGCGAGAATTACAGTTGTCCTGTGAGCGAGAGATTCTACAAACTGCAGGCGACTTAACAGCGGAAAGCGCATAGATTACGAGCTCTGATTGCAATAATATCTCAATGATCCCACAATGATTGTAAACACAGTTAAGCTTCTTTTAAATTTAAAATGGAACCTTCATTTTTTTTTTCTTTAGCCTGTGCGCTGGTACGGCGACTTTGATATTTGTTGTGCGTGCATGTTTGAATCCTGACAAAAGCTACATGACAGTACCGGAGCACCAACTTAGAAGGAACTCGGCCACCAGTTTCCTTCTTCGGCGAACAAAAATTCAATTCGTGCAGGACGCAGTTGCCTTTTTGTTTCACAGTGAAAAGCGATTAGATTTAAAACAACACCATAATAAGATCAAACTGGGATGTAGAATTCCGTAGAGACTTATCGTTAAAGACGTCGATCGTTATCGTCTTTTGTTGAGCTTTGCCCTTCCCTGTTATCTGCCCGTCGATCGTTCCTTTATTAACCGGAACAACAGGTTCGTGATTAGCATATTCTATTCAGAGATCAAGCTCTAAGGGGCGGCTAATCCATCGAAACAAACAATCTGTCGAGAGCCCCCCTCCCCCCTAGCTCTCTGCCAAAATCAATTAAACGTTTTTTTGTTTTTTTTTTATACGCAAATATTTATTGCGCCTTGTCGAGTGATCATTTTTCGTCTAAATGTCGCGTTAACTGTTCGAACTAGATGCCAAGGACTCAAAACTAATGGTTATCTTATTAAAAAGGTGGAAGTGATTTTCTAGAATTTTCAATTGGAAAATGGCAGCCGACGGCATTCTCGAATACATGTAGTTGAATGGCGCAGTTATCGAAAATGGGCCCCATTTTTCATTTAAATTTTAAAAAAATTCCTATTCACTTCTGAATAATATGATGATTAGTTCTAAAACTTTGGCACCTGGAACGAACCGCTAGTGCTACATTTCAGCGGAGGCTCAGTGCTCGGGGACGCGGTGTTTCTTTTAATCGCGAATCCGCTTCATTTTTGGTTTTGGAAAAACAATGGAGTCCTAGGAAGACCACACGTCAAATATTACTACGCAGTTCTGTCTAAATGTTGCTTAAACGGTCCGGCAAACTTTGCAACTCGCCAGGTTGTCGAAATCGGCTACCTCGAAAGGGCGAATTTAGTCGCAACCAACAGCGCAGTCGAGGCTACGGCGTGGGCGAAGCCAACATTGAGCGAAACGTCATCACCATTGCCCCCTTTTGCTTCTTTTTACTTTTCTGTGCGAGCTTAGCGGATGACGTCAGCAACGTTTCCTCTCGTGGCTCAGCGGTGTCCACGTGATTGGCGTAAAGCGCGATCCAAACCTACGCTCCTTTTTGCGCCTGTAGGTCGTGCGGCTGCGGATGTGACGTATTTTCGTGACGTCGCGCCGCTTCTTCGCTCCTTCCGGGCGCGCACAAGAAAGTTGGATAATTTCAACTTCTTCTCAACGCGCACAAAAACGCGCGGTGACGTAGTAGGGCGCTCCTGTGTCCCGGCCAATCGGTGAAGGGCAAGCTAGTTCCGGCTCCGCGTTTCTCGCCGTCTGGCTGCCCTCTCCTCCCTCTCTTTTATTCTCTTCCAACAGGACAACGCGATCTCTCTCTCTCTCTTTCTCTCGCCGTCTGGCCGGCCAGTCTGTCGCAGTTGCACTTTGCTTGTGCGCTCGTGCCTGCGTGCGCGCGTGCGCGCTCGCCCGAAGTTTTGCCCGTCCAAACCAAAGCGCACGGTTCTGACTCAGAAAGCGCGCCCGGAAACAGAAAAAACGCCACGAAATGCGTCACATCCGCAGCCGCACGACCTACAGGCGCAAAAAGAAGCGTTGGAACGCGCCTGCGCATGCAGCGCGCCTCTTGGGAGCCGTACGGCCGACCCGCTGTAGTCCAGCCGTTACCGCCGCCTCCCGCGTCACAAGCACCGTCGTCGTCTCACCGTTTGTGATTATTGTTTCTCGGAGTTTCTTCCACACTACGCACACTACGTGGGCGGACATATGCTGGAGTTGTGCAAACGCCGTCGAATGTCGTAGACGCCAAAACGAGGCGAAGAGTGCGGTGGAGACGACACTTGCGCCTGGCACACGCCCGCCCCAATCCCGGCCGGCGTTCCGTAGATCACGTGACATCTCGTACCACGTGATGGCCATGTTCTTGGCGGCCCGAGGCAATGTTGCCGGACGGAGCCGAAGTGTCAGTTTTGATTTCCTCTCGTGTTTAAAAGTAGATTTAAAAATATATATCCCATTTTTCGCGAAGCAAACGACGTAGTGTGTTTTACTAAGCTTTTTAATGCAAAATCACTCATTATCCCGACATTTTCAGTATTCAGCGGAGATTCCCTTTAAGCAATAAAAAAAAATATTTTTTTTTAGGGGGGACACGCTTTATGTGTGTAAAACGTCACCGCTAATACTTTTGCTACATCGCTTCCGCGCTCGCTGCTGTCTGCTTGATCTACTTAGTTTTTTTTGTACAAGATGCAGTGCTGAATGTTCGCTAGGTTCCGCGATGAGGTTGAGTCACTATCCTGTCAGAAATAAAGCCAGAGAACGTGAGTGAGCAGTACACATGGGTGTAAGAGTTAGGTAAATGCTTTGAACTTGCAACATATAGGTGTGAATATCGGATTCCCAGCGGAGCTTCAAAAGCAAGCAACGCATGAAAGTACAGATCGCGTTCGCGCGACCCATGCTTGTCGAAGGACCGACTCTAATCCGCTCAGAAGTTCGCAAGAGCTCGTTATTTTAACATTACCCAGTTCAAGGGGAACAAAAATTTACAGAAATTGCGAGATAGTGTCGGGACATCGCGTAAACCACAAAACATGTATATGTACTTTTTTCTATTTGCACAAATATTTGCTTTACAATCGAATTTATCATCCGCCGACAGCCTCTGGCAGCGGTCAGACGTACTTTTTGTCTTAAAGTTTCATAAACCAAAGCACGTGCATTTTTGGCATCAAACAATGCTATGACAGTTTTTTCTTTATTCATTGTAGTCTTCTCTGTGCAAATTTTTTGAATGGCCCTGACCTTATTTAAAATATTCAGTGATATTTTCTCGTTTTTTGTTCAAGATTTTTTTTTTTTTTTTTCAGCGCTGCGGGGTTATCTGTTTTCGTCAGGCAAAACTCATCAGTCTTCTGCACTTTGCTTGGGACCGTCGCATGCTGAGAGTGAAAAATAGATCGCACACACACACACACGCACGCACACACACAAACACACACACACACACACACACATACAACAAAAAAAGAAAAAAAAAAACACCTCAAGGTTCCGTTTTTAATGTGCGCGTTCATGATGTGCTTCCGTGCTTGGAAGCGATTATTTATCACCCTATTAGACTTCAACAGCAGTGCAATGCAGTGTTTTTATTTGCTTTATTCACGGTAGTGAAACGGAAACCTTACTGTACTTGCGTGTTTTTGCACATCCATAACGCTGGAAAACTTTCTGCGCTTAAAGACCGTCGCGCAGGCATAACTTTCCGAAAGGCAAAAAACCCTCTTTCTATCTACTTCTGTCCACTTCCCCTCGCGCTTTTCGGTCGTCATCATCCGAAAAGAGTGGCTCCGGAAGGCACTCCCTGCAGACAGAACGGGCACATAATTTACGAGGAAATATATCTTAAATCGCTAAAATTAATAACTTGCCTGCCAAAAAAAAAAAATAGATAGATATTTATATATATTTGTTTTTTGGAAAGAACGGTTGGACACGTGCAGCCAGGGTTTTTTTTTTTTTTTTTGTTTTTAAATTTGAATTCGGATGTGTGACTGCCACCATCTATCATTGTGTACAGACTTCGAGACAGCGAAGACGGTTGTCTTTGCTGTCTCGTCGAATCTGGCATCTCAGTGCATCGCTGCATCGGCGCATTGAATCCCGTATCTCGGTGGTAGACCAAGAACAAAGGCTTTCTTCTGGACCTTTATAGGTTTGCTTAAAAAAAAAAAAAAACTAAAACGCGAACGCTACACTTATGTGGTTTGTTCAGGTTAGTTGTGTCCAGATGTACATTTTGCAGGGAGCTAATCGGGCTAATCGTTACTATCAGTCGGCTGATTAGGCAAAATTTGTTAATCGAATACAAATATTGAAATTAACTAATGGGTTCAATGAAAAACCTTGCTTAGCGTCATCGAAAACCACTAAATAAGAAATTTTTTATAGAAACTTAGAGCGCGTGAGAAGCGCAGTAATGCGCTAAAGTTACCGCTCGTCCAGCAGGAGCAGGGCCACCGGTGCTATGAGGCGCCCGCGCGAGTTTTCCGTCTCTTATCATTGCCCCAGCCTTCTACCTGTTGGACGAGTGGTACCTTCACTGCACCACTAGGATTCTCACGCGCTGAAAGTATTTGTAAAAAATATTGATATGCAGTGCAATCCACTTATAACGATATTGATGATGTCCGAAAATCTGATCGTTATAACCGATTATCGTTGTATCTGGACTGCGCCTCTAAAGGTCCGAAATATTACCCTCCTTGCTCCCCGATGCCAAAGGGTACTCACCAGCATCGAGTCGATCAGGTTGTGAAAGATGAGCCGTGAAACATTATATTTTCTGCTTCTCGGAGACTTTAATAAGTACAGAATGAAATATGCTACGCATGCTTAAAAAAGCCAGAAATTTCCGTTTGCTTGCACGGAAGCCGCAGCTTGACGATCACGGTTTGCATCATATCGAGTTGTTGTGCGCACGCTAGCGACAGCCCTTTCGACTGAACAAAACCGATCAGCGAATGAATCGCGACCAGGGCACCTTGCGTTGACATGGGATGTGGATCGCAGTCGTCGTCACTGCCGCTGCTGTCGTCGCCAGCGCCATTCGTTGCAGCTTCCCGTCGCGACGACATTTCCTCGATGATAGCGATCCCTCTCGACGTCGAGAGAGATCACTTTACGCTTCGTTGAAGCCATCTTGCGCAACGCCCAAAGCAACAAAGAAAAAGCTTACAAGCCGCGGCGTACGCAAACGTCACGCACCTCGCTGGTTACAATGATTACGATGATAATGATAATGCTCCACTTGAGACCGCACGCCTTCTCGCGGAGTATACGATGCGCCCGTTCGCGATGATACCGTCCGATTTCGGCGACCGATGCCGATTTCGCCACCGTTTGCGCGGTGCATTTCTTCGCTTTTGTTTCTCTTCTCGTTTTCAGCCCAATTTTTGTAATAAATACGTTCTAGGCGGACTAGTTTCATCGCTGTATCCGGTATACCAAGGATAATCGCATCGGTATGTCTGTCTTTTTTTTTACATAGACGAAGTGCAAAAATTGATAGTTTCAAACAAACTGATCATTATAAGCAATATATCGTTATATGTGTTATCGTTTTAAGTGGACTGCACCGTACTTGTTCTGGAAGACGTTCGCAAAGTTTCTAATTAGAACCATTAGTCTATTTTCAATAAACAAAAAGTGAATTAGCAAATGTTACTTAAGTAGCCTAGCTACTGATCGTTACGATAAGACCCCTTTACTCTGTGCCCCAGGCCGTATAACTCACCTGCAGAGAACGCATAAGTGTACATTCACGACTTTTTTAAACAAACCTCGAAGCCATGAAAAAAAAAAACAAAAAAAACTTATATAATATTGTTTCCTTTCTCGCCGCAGCGTTATAGCAAATCGCGACATTGTGTAGAATGCATTGTGCCCGCAATTTCCTCACCCCTGGGGGAGAATTTGGAGCTGCAGTTGCGCTGCCTAGTTTCAATGATCGAAGTTGAATTCGTTCTACTACAGTTTTTAGAATAATGTTCCTCTTTTCTAAAAGGGGGTATAAGAAACCAAGGGGAAGCTTCTTCGTTTCTGCTTCACCATCAGCCATATAGTATACATGGTGACGAAAGTATTTTGTGAAGATTATGTTACACTACAGCATGGAAACTAATGCATTTAAGTCACTTTAATTGGCTGGAAGAAATCGATTTTGCAAAAAATTTCCATCCAATTTCTACATAGGCGCAAGCAGGTGGTGGAAGTTTACGGCGAGCAAAATCAAAGAAAAGACTTACCTCGTCCAAAACACAACGAAAAATTAAACTGAAATTTGTTTTTGCTCAATCTACGCCGCCACTTCGTAGCCGGCGTTTGCGTAATGAGAAGTGTTGCCGGCTGATAACGCGCCTAAGGAGCGCCGGCCGGTTCGGGTTATGATAGCAGATGATGATGTTGTAAACTTTTATTTGAATATGGAAATATCCGAAGATGGGTGGGGCCCCTAGTCCAGGGCTCCAGTGCTGGCCGCTGCTGCCTTGGCCCGCTCAACCAGACTACGCTGGTCGCCCGGGTGTGAGCTGAGCAGCGCAGCTTCCCAAGTTGGTAGCAGACAATCCCCCTAAAGAACCCGAATTGGCCGGCGCTCCCTCGAAGCGACCTACGCCATCTGTCGGCAGCACTTCTCACTACGCGTGCATTGTCTGCGAAGTGTCGTCGTAGATCGCCCAGAAGAGGTTTCTGCCTTTTCTTCTTATGAACGAGTTAAGTTCATACCTTTATTTTTTCACTGCAAACCTTCACCATCTGCTTGCACCTCCATTGTCAGTTGCAGCGCGGTACGCCGAGAGCCCGATTTTCGCGGGCGTCTAATGTACCTTAAAAGCGTTAGTTTACGTGCGGTCATTCGCGCCTAAAAACTACACCGAGAAGAAATTAAAATGTTTTTATAAAAAAAAAGTACAAGCGTTCAGTGATATGACTTATGCCCTATTCTCTCAAACAGGATTAAAAGAACACAACATAGAATACTATATCAGCTAGGCACATGCAACAGAGTATGTATTTCTTTACGCTAGCGAACGCATGTAATAGAATGGCAACTTCGTCCTGCGTTGTCTGCCTAACACGCCCAACATCTCGAGACGATGTTTCACTCGCGGATTTTCTAAGCATAAAATCGATGCTTTCGCCTCGGTGCCTACGTCTCAGCGTTGGCGAGCTTGAAGGAATATCGACGTTTTCATCAAGTGCAGTGCAAAACTCTAAAAATATGCCGCATTCGGAAATCGTGCGTCCTCCAGTAGCGTTTCCGATGCCATCATCTACGCGACATGCATCTTCAGCATGGTTTGAGTAAGAGTGTTGTTTCAGTGTTAAGCGAGTACTCGGGTACCAATCGCTTCGTCTAGAGTGCTGTGTCAATACTAGATATGCACAAGTTACAGAAGGAAAACAAAAATAAATACATTTAGTCGCTACAAGCTCAAAGCGAACTAAGTACGTTACTCGCAACTGAGGTTCAATCTGAAGGCGTTACCTCAGCTCAGGAGTAGCGGGTTACTTTCTGGCTAGCCTAAATTTGTCGTTTCTCTGACCTGGTATCAACCATTAAGTGGTTTTTTTTTTCGTTGACGATGCTTCTTTTTTTAAACTCATTTTTGGACATAATGATGGTGGTAATAAATATGACTGTTCTGTCACACTTTGTTCATATTCTTTTTTAATTGTCGCTATGGCATTTGTTTGCCATGAATGTCAAAGCGCGACCGGGGTGAAAATCACATAGCGTAAATTTGTTGTACACGCTCACCTCCAGTGTTAAGTAAAATCCGTTTCGCGCTACTCTACAAAAAGGTCGCGAAACTAGTTTACCCGTTCCTTCATTCAAAAGGAACTAAGTAGTCGTTTTGTTACCGAAAAAATAACTACACTATAAAAAACTATTAAAAAGCTAGTAACTGCTGCAGTTACTACCTTTTCCTACCTATTTACTACCTCAAACGAGCGATAGGGAGTAAAACGTTTGTAAATGCAGCAGTTACCACCATTTCGTTAACGTTACTATCTTTTCACGGGCTACCTCCTACCCCAAACACGCGGACAAGATAGCGGCGTTTGACTGAAAGGCCCTTTGACCAGCGATAGCGACGCACCTACTGTATCAGCAGGCACGAAACGTATCCAGACACAGTCATAGCATCAAATATTTTCAACGGGGTATGTCTAAGGGTTGGAGCTGACTTTATAGCGATCGCAGCCTCCTTTACAGCACGTCGCGGAAGCCAGCGCTGCCGCGAGCGCTGCCAGGTGCAGCCATAGTTGATGGAATGGCCATGCGGCTTCTGACTTCCTTTCTTGTTTGCATTCCTTTGGGAGCGCTTATATTTTCGTTTTCGTTTTAAAAGAGATAAAAACAGCCACGTAGTACCTGATAAAATCGTTTCCAAAGACAAGAGAGTTCTTTTTTTTTTTGCATTGTATTCTTTAAAATATATGGTTCACTTTCGCAGGAAACGCTTGGCAAAATGTACGACAAGCAGGTTTGGGCCAACGTTTTCTAGATTACCTCAGTTGTGTAACTCCCGCAGAGGGGGGTACCCCACCTCACTCACTTCAGTGCGCCTCCCGACGTTCGAAGCGCCATCTAGATTTTTGTTTACGAGCTGTGTGTTCCATGGAGTACGATGGAACGCCATCTAGACGCTGCGCTTCGAAACGTGCGTATCGCATAGAATACACTGCAATTACCAAAACTGCCGTCCGGCGCGTCGAATAACGGGAGGCTAGGGTGCCAACATGTCCGTATGTCTCAGGATGAAGACATCCATTGTTGCCCTGAATGTGCCAGCGCGTGACGCTCTCGCGCATCGTTCCGTCACTTTGGCGGTAAAATGGCGCCTATGCATTAGCCAAAGCTACGCACTCAAGCTGAGTGACACCGGATTGCGCGCACTTCAAAATGCATAAAAAAACGATTGGGCGAAAAAATGGCTGAGATGTCACCACTCAAGCAAAAGCGCGCGTGTGTATGAAGGCACTCTACGGGGGGCGAGTCGTGATAAAGGAAGGGAGGGGAGAGGTACTGGTCGTGCATGCAGCCTCTATGAGCCGTTCCGTTACTGAGCTAATCAATCTAATCACGAGCTAATCTAATCAAGCTTCTCATATTCTTTGATTCCAAAAACCAGCCTCGAATGGAATCAATCTCCTGCCTCTTTTCTAACTGTCACGGACGGTGATGGCTTCCATGAAGTTGTTAGTAATGTTGTATAATTTTCATATGAAACTCAAGTGTTCCTTTTATGTATATTATTTTACGTTAATTTTATTGGGCTTATCTTTATCCTTACATATTGTTTTTGTAAGGCCCTACACCTCTATAATGCTTCGGCCATGAGGGTAAAGCAAAACAGATATATAAATAAAGAAATAAATTAGTTTGTCCTTGCGTTTATGTCTAGCGTTGTGAGTGTGCGTGTGTACGCGTGCGTGTGTCTGGGGTGAGGAGGTGACATATTACGTAATGTCTTGTGCGATATGAGTGGCGCTCAAAGTGATCACTCCCCTTCAGCGCCGATGAAAGCAAAGCCTGCGGACTCTACCCTTGCTCAGAAGAAACTCCCCTGCTGAAATTGACGCGAAACTTTCAAGAGAGTTTCTTTTTTTTCAGAAACGAGGCGCGCAAAAATGGCACGTACACTATGAGGCACCCTACCTAACTTGTGATAGCTCCGTGCAAGCACGAGCAGCATTCACGTTACTCTAATATGGGATAGGCTTATAATTGGCCCTACGCGAACACGAGCGGTGAGCACTGATTGGAGGAAATTTCTGGACTTGTTGCTACGGCTGGTTCGGTGAATGGGAAAATGCGGCGGGGTGTGGAGTTAGTTTCCTTTTTTTCTTTCGGTATTCAACTTTAATTAAGTTACGAAATCACTGCCTCTTTCATTTGGTGTCAAGCGAGTAAAATGTGCTAGGTATCAGATGCTTCTTTTTTTTTCAAAAATGATTTTGCAGTCAATATTTTTGATGTGAAGGTACACTCACAAAATGTGTTTAATAAATGCAAAACCATTACGTGCTCAAAAAAGGAATGAACGAAAATTATGCCTAAAAAAACATATTAAGAAAAGAAAAAAACAAAGTTTAACGTGTGTTTTCCGGCTTCAGAAGACGAAAGGAAGACCTGTATGTAACAAAATAAAATAAAATAGAATCCCGGAGCGGCCTCCGAGCTTTCACAGAGAAAGAGCACGAGAGAGACCGAAAAAAAAGCAAAGAAATAAAAAAAAGAATGCGGTATAGTAGCCGTGGTCAGTTTCAGCGCGGCTCCACTCGGCGCTATTGATTAATTTAAGAAAGGGAGCCACTGAAACTATGCAGAGGGTTTGCTAATTTATGGCTGGTGCCTCCTGAAGCTCATGGGCAATCTCATCGGAAGTGAGCGTGCGTTGCGTTGTCGGGGGTCAGAGAGAAAATCCGGCGTACAGGCAACGACGCTTGCAGATGATTTACGCTTTCGTCCCTTCCTCCTAGCTCGTATGTAGGACACGGCCCATTAACCACGCGAACCCAATAGACCTATTGCTATATTACCCAACCATCAAGGAGAATGCAGGGATTGGTGTTCCACGCGCCGCACGTGCTGGCCGCAGCAGTAGTAACTTCTCTAAAGCAAAAACCTAAAACGAATGGCATCTTGCACGCGCGTTCGTCAACGCTTTATTTTGGTTATTTACTTCGAATCTTTTATACAGTCAAGGCGTGCACGTGCGGCGCGTGGAACCCCAATCCCTGGATTCTCCTTGGTGCTTGGGTAATATAACAAATGGTCTATTAGTAGTTGGAAGCACTCTGGAACGTACGCGGGGAGCAAGTCGTCTGATTCTTGCGCAGGAGTTGCGGTGACGACAGAAAGACGCCGATTAATGGCTAGTGGGTCGACCTCAAAGCAAGTTGCCTTGAGGTAATCCCACTGTCCTCTATTCAGAACCAATCAGAGCTCGGACTCCTGACGTCACCACAGCCCCTGCAAAACACGCGCTCGAAGTTGCGCTCCGCATACGCACACTGCGGCGCGGCCGCACTCCCATTGTTTTTGCTTGCCGCACGCTCTGTCTATTGCGTCTCACAGTCAAACAGGCTCTGAGAACTCGCCCGTCGAATCCTCAGTTAGCACTGCCTTTGCCACGCTTGTGCGGCAGAAAGGATTTTTCCGGTCTTTTATCGTCCGCGTATTTTCACCGCCAGCCTTCCGTGTGCTGCACGAGGGGTAAATGTAGCGCACTAGTACGCTTCCCACGGCTTCGGAGTCTTTCTAAAACTGAAGAATTTAGTGTGTGTGTGTGTATTTTACGACGCTCAGCAAGTTTCCAATTTAGAAACATGCACTGTATTCACTAAGTAAGGAGGCAATTAACAAGTTTCAATTAATTATTCGACTTATCGTAAGGATTAAGCCCCCTATATCATGTCCTATTTATCGCATAACTCACCTGCAGATACCGCACCACTGCCCGAATTATGGTAGCTAAGACGGGAAGCGTGACGGCCGTAAGCCAAGGGCTGCAAAGAATTGCGTTGAGAACGACTCACCTGCAGACTGCTGCGACCCTCGTAGTGGCGGTGATTTGCATCGGAACACGTGCTCTACCCCCAGCGCGAGTGTTGAAAGGTCCCATAGCTTATGTTCTAACTCAGCTTCATGCAGCTATATGAATTGCTCACGTTTCAGTCATTGAAGGGGCGATGCAAAACTTTTTGTACTTTGCGCAAATACCGCTTAGAACGGATCCCTGACGTTAATGACGTGTGCAACAGCCGTTCATATTTTACCACACGCAATCGAAGTCGCAGAATAAAAATTAAAGAAAAACGAGCAGCGTTCAGCCCCTCAACTCGTAGCCAGAACAAGCGGCCACGTGACCTGTAGCCGATTATGTGCCTCGAATGTTAATCCTAGCCACGTGCTGGAGTTGGCAAAGCACAGGACACGCATTGATTTCCACACACTCTAATGATTCGGCTATTGTCGTCATTTCAGCGATTGGACACGGGCTGCTACCCGAATGCTTCTCGAGCTATCAATTATCACGGGCCCAAATCGAGTGCCCATGCAATGCTCGGATCCAATCAATGAGCGGTATTCAAATATCACCACTGGCCGGTACAGTGACCGCTCAACTACGTCATCAAGTTTCGCGAAGTTGAGCTTGAATAAAAACGCTCGCTTTTGTCCTTGAAATTACACCGCAACGAAGGAGGTTCTTGACTAGTGGTGATACGTGCGAGTATCCTTGAGTCTCGCTAACTCCCGTAGGCTCGCGTAAAGTGAAAGACATTCCAGTTCAATATCGTAGCACGACCCCTTTAAATGGGTCGTGTGCCTGTATTCCGTGACGGAAATTCCGCGAAGAAATGTTTAGTAACCGCTAGGGGCCCTGCATCCTGCAGGCGAGTCAGCGCTCAGCGGTCCCAACAGTTTTTAGAGAGAATACATTACAGAGAGTATCCAACTGCTCGATTTCGGTCACGTGGTGCATGAGCTGCATTTGCAACACGAGCTGCGAGGAGGTGACAAACGCGTTTTGCCTTTCTGTCCGCTTTCCTTCTCGGCACACGAAAACGCAGCGCATGCGCATTTGAGACCGATCTCCGCCGGTGGCGTCCGCCGTTAAATTGCAAGCGTAGCTTGCAATTTAACGGCGGACATTTAACGAGCACGGATGTCATTACCACGACAACGCATTGTCGGAAGTTATGTCGGCGACATAGCACCCAGAATCAGTGTGCTGCAGCTCCGTCTCAAGCGATTTCATATAGCAAGCCTCAGACGACCAGGGATCGCCTAGCTCGCAGGGTCGTGCACAATCCCTGCAAAGTACGGATTGAGCCTTGAAAAAAAAAAAAAAAAAAACAGAGTCTGAAAATATATTCAGTCATAAAAAAGAAAAAAACAATTTGCGCTGTGGTACTAAGCATGACAATCCACACCCCCCCCCCCCCCCCCTACACACACACACCACGCCCCCTGATTGCCACGGCACAGATTGTAGTTTTAGGTCACTGCAGCTTGTCAGCATTGTCGTTCGCCGACCTCCTTGCGTACATTGCAGCGATTGGATCTTCCTGGTGCTTTGCGTGGAAGTAGACGCCCCAGGTGGTCTTAAGGCCGGTTCACACATACAGCGAAGCGCTAAGTTAGCCCTACGTGAGCGCTCTCAGGAGCGCTCATGTGGCGCTTTCTGGCGCGTGATGTAGCCGTCGGTTAGCGCCACATAGCGCTTCAGAAGCACTCCGTTAGCGCTTCAGAAGCGCTTTGTTAGCGCTCTGTTAGCGCTACAGAAGCGCTTTGTTAGCGCTGTCACGCTCATTGCGCTGTGCTTGCTACTGCGGAACAGCGCGTGCACGGCGATTCCTTTGTTGTTGTTCTTGCTTTGGCATTGAAAGAAGAGGAAGTAAAACAGCCGCTCTCCAAGCAAAGGGTAGGGCAGGTGACCCAGAGTCATGGACCCTGAGCGACTAATTGATTGGGTACGACCTCATCGCTTTCTATTCCATATGCATGACCCTGGTTTCAAAGACACGCAGTTAAAAAATAATCACCTTTGAAAGAGCTCTGCGTCTCGGTCCCCCAGCCTGTGAACAAGGTTCGCCGGGTATCCGTGGGTATCTCGGTGGCGAAAGATTTCGCGCACCAAGAAGGCTCTTCAGGGCGTTAAGCCGTCCACACACTTATGCACTAATCACGTATCTAAAACCATTTGTCGCATTTTTATTTCAGCGTCCCTCATGTCCGCCATGGTGCTGCTGATGCACACCCAACCACAGGAACCGGAACCGCAGTGCACGCGCTAATCCCCAGCACCGTGGTACAAGAAGCGCTACTGAAGCGCTAACACGGCGCTACTGAAGCGCTAACAAGGCGCTACTGAAGCGCTAACAAGGCGCTACTGGAGCGCTAACAAGGCGCTACACAAGCGCAAATCACGCTCTATGTTAGAACTAAGTCACGCGCTAGGAAGCGTCACAGGAGCGCTCCTTGGAGCGCTCACGTAGCGCTAACTTAGCGCTCCACTGTATGGTTTTTGGTTTTAATGGTTTTTGTGTATTTAGATGATTTATTGGTTTAACATTATTCCCAGCACACGTATAAGAGAATAATTCAAATTTTTACAATATGCCCACAAAACCTATAAATTAATAAACGTTGTTCTCACTCGGATTCCGTCTTTGGGTTGTTGCAACCCAAACACGAAATCCGAGTAGTCAGACAGCTGAAGTGTGTGTGTGTGTGTGTGTGTGTGTGTGTGTGTTTTATAGAAACGGGTGACGCATAGGACTTTATATTACATCCAGTGTTTGACTCTTTGTCTATCTTGATAACGACGTAAGAGTTATTCATATGCTAAAAAGAAAAGAAAATTATACCTTTATGGAAACTCTTATAGTTAAATAGCGTATTTTCCTGATCTTGGCGTTAATTGGGGCTTACGTTGCCGCGACTTGTATTAATAATAATAATAATATAAAATTAAGATATTTTACTTTGTAATTTTTCAAGCTAAAATATATTTTGTTGCTTATGATCCAATTTCAAACGAGCGAACAAATATGACAATCGAAAGTGTGGTAATTATCATCACTGGTGCCAATTGCAGCATATTAATTACCAAGTAATAAAATAAAAAGTCTAAAAACAATAAACACATTTTAGCTAATATGAGGAATCCATGTAAAATTACATTAATTGTGCGTGAAGTATATTTTGCTATCAAAGTCGCGACTTTTGACAATCGGCAAAACGTCCAAAGACGCCGTCAATATCATTCCAGACCAAATGCCCAAAAGTAAAAGAAAAAAAAACATATATAATTTCTTTAATTGTGGATCTTTTCATAACCTTTAGTTACTTTAATTTTTACGCTCCGTCGTTTTGCCAATCTCAGCCTTTCCAGTTCGAAGGAACGCCTACCTGCTTGCACGTCTGCTCACTGCAACACATTTCGTTGGCGTTGGAAACCGGTGAAACAGTAGTGAGCTTTAGTATTGCGTATTCGAGCGAACGCAAGCGCAGTGTGTTTGCGTTAGCTTTGCGTGTTCCACAATGCGCGTGCGCGGAGCCCGAAATTGCGTTCTTGGATGACGCATGGCGATGAGGCGCACGCACAACTTGGGGCACGCAACTCTAACGCAAACGCACCGCGCTTTCGTTTGCTTCTATGCGCAATACTAAAACTGTCCAGTAAGGTACAATCCCAGACCGGCTGCAGGACTACGTTGGGACAGTGAAGAGTGTTGTTTGCATTCTGAGATGACATTTCGCGAGCCATTACTGCGAGCAGCTCCTCCGTGCCCGCTGAGAAGGAGAATCGGGGGACCCTCACTAGAGCGCTTCCCGTTTCCGCCGCGGGAGGGCGAGCATCGAGCTGGAGACGCGAATACACCAACGACGGTGAGCGGTTGGAGAAACAAAGGTCCGCTTTGCTTCCTCTCAAACTTGGTGGGTCCTCTTGATACTTAATGTAAAGGGCTGCCAATATCTGTATTCTTACCGATTGGTTGTGCAAAGCATCTCCAACTGCCATAAAAATGCCCTCTTTAACTTTTCTCAATTAGAAAGAAAAAGAAATACCAATCACATAATTGCGTTTGTAAGGAAAAACGACACGCCTCTGTTTGGTTTGAGGCTTCATGCTACAGAGCAAGCTATTCCTAATTTTTTACTGCTTCGTAAATAGTAGATATTGACCGTGCTTGACAGGTTTTCTTCTCGCCTGCTAATCTTCGTAATATTTCTCGTAACTATTCTTATTTGGCGCGGAAATTACCTCATTCTACAACCATTTAAGATTCGAAGCTTTTGTGCAGAATCAGGATTGATCAAAGGGGCTTGCCTTCTTTCGTTTATTCAAGCTCAGATTATTGCTAAAGGAATCCAGTAAAATTTAAGTGTTGCTGGTATCAAAAAGGTCTTACCTAAAGAGGCCGCATCAGGAAAATAACAGCAACATCATTAATCTTCTTTAAAAACCTTCCTGGGTTTCTATAAACTTTTCAGTCCCATTTCGCTTTTGTACAGATTTTAGCAGAGTCCATATCTACAGCTAGTTTCTTTCTTATGATACCTTGATTTGAAACGCTTTTAAGTAGTAAGGTAACGTACACTAGATTTTTTTCTTTTTCCCCCAATATTGAAATAACTCGTGTAATTACTCTTAGCTCCTACAAAAAAAAAGAAAAAAAAAACGACAAAAAAGTATTACTTTTGTGATGCTGGTTTGGCATCGTGAAAAGTACGAATAAAACAGGGGCATTCAAACAAAATAAAACGAATAAAACAGGAGCATTCAAAATGTATTCCGATACAGGAATACAGATACTGGCGAAAAATATGTATCGCGATACAGAAATACAGATACGAAATGTATTTCCGAAATACTATCGCGATACATTTGTATCGCGATAGTATTTCAGAAATATATTTCGTATCTGTATTTCTGTATCGCGATACATTTTTTTCGCCAGTATCTGTATTCCTGTATCGGAATACATTTTGAATGCTCCTTTGTATTGCAATACAATCAGGGTGAAATGTATTTCGTTACATTTCTTGAGAAATACTCCCCCCCCCCCCCCCCCCCCCCCCCCGGAAAGAAAATCTAACGCATCTTTTTTTTACTTCTGAGGGCACCAGGGCCAAGGAGGCGCTGGGGAATTGTTACCATACTGGCCAAGGTTCCTTCCGATTCTCCAAACTATTTTCCTATGCGTCCTCTTCTCCCTTCTGAGAACTGTTGCGCAGTCGGGGACTCGAACTAGGTGGCGTGCCAGGAGTAGAGTGAGAGCATCATGTGCCGCAGGTCCTTAGGTAGGGGTTTCTTGAGTCATTGATTGAGGGCATCCAAAGCCCGCTGCTATCGTCTCTTTTGCCTTAACGTACCCACAGTACACCCATCCGGCAAAGCTGAGTCACAGTCCGTTGCAGAACGAGCCTGACGGTGGTTGACCTGAAGTAGTAGGATAACTCGCGCAGGTGAAGTTCAACAGATATTTGAATGTGTCTGCGGCTGCGCCCGTAATATTGCACGGCTCAAGGGTACGTCATCAGCCGACGTGAAAGTTGACCCGCTGCTCTGGTGATCCAAAACCCAGGAAGGAGTTCAGACGTGGCCTCGCTGTGCCGACCCAGACTTCGTACACCTGCGACTCGTCTGGAGCGCGCTGTTTTTCGGAGAGCTCGCACCTCTGCCGGCAATATCAGGTCGCAATCCACGAGGTTTTTATTTGGAGTATGCAAGGCGAAACTTGATGACTGCAATGCATGCGTCGGTGGCGGAGGGTCAGCAGGAAGCACCTTCACAACAGGGATGCCACCGTATGGTTTTTCCAACCGTAACAGAAGATAAAACATCTGTTCCAGGATGTTTCAGGTGGTCCACCAATCTCTAAAATCCTGCATGATCTTTAACGAGGTAACCTACAACGAAAGTATGTATTGTCCTTTCATACAGCAGTGTGTTAAAGTTTCATGTTCAAGGCCACACCTACAGATAAAGAACACGAGTTCATTCCACCGTCACGTCATGTGATAAATGTTGACAGGGGCATGGTGACGTTTTGATGGGATTTAGGATGACAGAGGATTTAATTAGAGGTCGAAGTCTTTTCGCATCCCTTGTCAGACAGACAGGATGTCAGGGGAGGGACCACGGTCAGTCCTTAATGGAACGTTTTTTTCTGAGCACATTGAAAACTCCTCGTCGTCCGAAATCACTACCTTCAAGGCAAAGTGCCAAGCCTACGGGAAAGTAATTTCAGCATCAAAAACTTCCACTTCCAACTTTAAGCTTTATCTAATTTGTTCTCAAATAAATTTGCAAACTGTATTGCAGTATCAGTATTTCTGTATTTGTATTTCTGACCTCCCTAAAATGTATTCCTGTATTTGTGTTTCCAAATACTTTTTGCCTCTACTTAAAATGTATTTCCGATACGTATCGCGATACACTTTTACAGATATATTTCAGTATCAGTATTTTAGATACTATTTTAAAGTATTCCAGTGTTTGTATTTCCAAATACATTTTTAAGTATTTCTGCCAAACCCTGAACAAAAGTACGTATTGTCCTTTCATACAGCAGCATGCTAGAGTTTTATGTTCAAGGCCACACCTACAGATAAAGAATGCCAGTTCATTCCACCGTGACGTCATGTGATAAATGTTGACAGGGGCGTCCTTATTGAACAGGGGCGTGGTGATTTAGGATGGCATATAATTTATTTAGAGGTCGAAGTCTCTTCGCATCCCTCATCAGACAGACAGGATGTCAGGGAAGGGACCGCGGTCATGTCCTTGATGGAACGTTTTTTTTGAGTCCACTGAAGACTCCTCGTCGTCCGAAATCACTACCTTCAAGGCAGAGTGCCAAGCCTACGGTAAAGTAATTTCAGGATCAAAAACCTCAACCTCCAACTTCAAGCTTCATCTCATTTGGCGTCTCAAACAAATTTTAAATATGTATTGCAGTATCAGTATTTCTGTATTTGTATTTCGATCTGCACTCCCTAAAATGTATTCCTGTATTTGTATTTCCAAATACTTTTTGCCTCTTTTTAAAATGTATTTCCGATACGTATCGCGATACACTATTACAAATATATCTCAGTATCAGTATTTTAGCTACTATTTTAATGTATCCCAGTATTTGTATTTCCAAATACATTTTTGAGTATTTCTGCCCAACCCTGGAATAAAAATATCGAACTTCCGCCGGTCCACACTTCTCGCTTTTTTCCCTACTGCTGCCTCCTGCATCTCCTCGGGGCGAGTATTTTCTCAAATTTCTGCGTCGTACTTTCTGTGTGAGAGAACCACCAAAGACTAAACTCGGCACTCCCAAGTGGGAAGCAGAATTTATTCCACAGAAATCCAGCAACTGCTCCGGCCTCCTTTGATGAAGGGCTATAAATATCCCATCCTTTTAATTACGACCGGTCAGACGCCGATATGTGTGCTGGGTTTCCCTAATGCTTGCTTCATCAAGAACAAGCAGCCCGTACGTAATTTTATCCACAAAAAAAAAAAAGAAAAAAAAAATGACGGCCTCTTTCTTTTTTTTCTTTTTGGAAGCGTGCACGGCTCGGCATTATAGGGATCGATTTGAGCGCCGCGATGCGCTCTGAAAGGAAACTGGTATCATGTGCACTGTAAATATACGGTGATTTTAATAAGATTTCAAAATCTGAAAAAAAAAGACTGAATTTTACAGAATATTAAGGAATTATTTCGCTAATTTTTTTTTACTTTTCTTTTTACATTTAACGCAGTTTCCTGTAAAGCAAAGGAAACTCCTTTGTTTACCGGAGCCCGTTTGTTCTGAAATATGTTCGGTCTAAAAATAGGCGCAGTGTTTCTTTATGGGTAAAAATGGCCTAATGCATATCATGTTTTATAAAAACAACAACAGCACCAACAACAAGTCCCTTTACTGGATCGTACCAAACCAACACTCATTACAGATAAGCAAGCCGAAGTGCTTTCCTGCGTCACTAAAAAAGAACAGAGTAGGTCAGAGATTGGACACGACATTGGCTTCAGTGTCCGTCTAGGAGTCGTGTTCTCACTGATTGGACAAAAGTTCCCGCCGGACGCTGACGCCGTAGTCGTGTCCAATCTCTGGCATACCCTGGTCTTCTTTAGTGATGGAGGAAAACACTTAGGCTCTTTTAGCTAGAAGGTGTTGATAAGATTCTATTCAATGCGCTTGGCTCGCGTATCGATGTGCCTACCAGGACCGATTCGCTGAGTCGTAAGAACATTGAAGGCAGCCCCTGGTGCCCTTTCACTGATTTTTATTTCTCAAACGTATCCCCGTCGTCCTTGATGGCTCCAAGTCGAAGCAGTGGGTTTGCTAGCGTCTTTGAATACCTCCCGAGGTACTCGCAATCTTAGGAAGGCGCTTCGCGGAGAAGACGATGTACAACCGAGATGTCGGTTGCTCCTCAAAAAGATTCCCAGTTGGGTGGAATCAGTCATTAGTCCTTCGCTGGGAAGTGCCAGATGCCCTTCATTCGTTCGAAAATTAAAAAAAAAAAAAAAAAATCCTAATTTGATTTGATCCCCTGTGCTCCTCTACTACCGAGACAGTTTAGTTTCGTCGTTTATCTACGCAAACATTTGACAACTAGCCATATTTGGTACCTTCCACCGCACTACGGCATGCTCGGCTTCACGCGGGAAGGGAATGCTATGTCCCGTTAGAAAACAGTTCCGCGCTGAAACAGCCCCGTAGTCAGCATCGGTAGAGCGTAATGTGTCTAGATTAAAGTGTTACCAACAGCTCGAATAGGGTCACGTGGTTTATGGGCCACGATTACAAGACGGACAGCGAAGAGGTTACAAAGGCGTTGATCGTCTGGAAGCGTTTCCGTTTCACCGCCCGCCTTGCTCCTCGCCCCACGACAGCGCAACAAACGCGCACTTGGAATCAATTCCTGCAGGAAGCGTCCGCCATTCCATATTGCATTGCCAACGCTCCCCGTGGTTGAAGCTAGTCCTCTCCCTAGTATAGCACCAAGGCCGTATTAAAACAAAAAAAAAAAAACTTGCACTTTTCTTTTTTAGAGCGTAGATATTAAGCGCTCGTTCCCGTGTTTCGCGGTGTCGCCGTCACCGTCGCCGTCGGTGCAACTGCGCCCGTTGCATTATGAAAGATCACATACCTATACACCCATTCAATTTCCCTCTAGCGAAGAAACTGAATTGGTGTGCAGGTCTGTGACGTCCCATAATGCAACAGTGCTAATTGAGTTTCCACTCTAAATTTTGCGATCAAAGTGACATCACATGACCTCAACATCAATTAAATTTTCTCGCTAAATTTAGAAGTTAATTGAATTGTTGTTTAAGGTCACGTGACGTCTATGTTCCCGCTAAATTTAGCGGAGAAACTGAATTTTTTCGTGGGAGACGTGACAAGGAGTCATGTGACGTCTACTTTCCCGCTGAGTTTAGAGGAGAAACTGAATTGGGGTATTGGGGTCTCGTGGGGTCAGTTTTCCAGCTAAATTTAGTGGAGAAACTGTGGAAGGAGGGGAGGTTATCGAGAAGGAGGAGGGGGGAGGAGGATAAAGTGAGAAGGGTAGGAGGAGGAGAAGGGGAGGGTCCTCCGTGCCCTCTCCTCCTTATCCTCCTTCACCCCTCTCCCTCCCTCCCCCTCCCCTCCTCGTCTTCCTCCCCTCCTCCTCCTCCCTACCCTCTCATCCTCCTTCGTACTCTCCCCTCCTCCTCCTGCGTACCCTCCCGTCACGATATAGCGCAAAATCAAAATAGCTCGAGAGCTGCGCTCTAATTTCGCATTACAAAGATTTATGAACGTCTTTACATTTTTTTTTCGAGGAAACTTTAAACCAATGCACCAGAGACCAGTCAAGAATACTGAGGGTGTAGCGGAAGCCTGGCACGCTGTATTATTCCGGCGCTGCCGGTAATATATATATCTTGTTCTTATCCAGCGCTTTAGGTTCTGTAAGAGCAGTTTATACTGAGATAGGTTGGCCGATCGCCGAAGCTTGTAGCTCACTACATTGAGCCAACTTCGGGATAGCACAATATGGCGCTTCGTCTTAACGACGGACCGCCACAATTTGTTAGGCACGATGACAGGGTGGTGCAGAAGACATCCAATTTCTCGACCGCCAGACTCTCAGCCGCGGTTCCTATGCATAGTTTCACATTAAAGAGATCATAAAACGAATTTTTGGATGGGATAAATTGGAATTTTACTAATTGCATGTTGTTTATTGCGCCAAAAAGTTAACGCGTACACAGGAATAGAAAGCCGAAAACCTGCATTTCTGTACGAAACTGAAAATATAACTTACTGTCTCTTACCTCCTTCCGTTCGATATCTATCCACCTTTTCGCTGTGAGGCATCCACGATGCCCAAGGGATGTCATCCGAACCCAGCTCATGCATTGAACACGAGCACTGCGTCACTGGGACGTACGCGCTCGCCAACAAACAATCTATCGACGAATATTTCGATTCGCATTCGCGGCCAAAGAGCGCCGTGACGGCATTATCATTTGCGAATGACAAGTATGCTTGCGTGCATCAAAAGGACTCTGGAAGCTTCGAGTTATTGCATCCGATGCCCAAGCACGTCACGACCACGTGATTTCGCTTTTGAGTTTAGCATTAAAGGCCCGTTCACACTCTTGCAACCGAGTACGACCGAGAGAGACCAAACCGGTTTTTAAGCCTCTTGCGATCTCTTAGGACCAGCTCCGCTCAGCGCATCCGGTCTCAAGAAGTCTTTCTCGGTCATACTCGGTTGCAAGAGTGTGAACGCGCCTTCTAGCTAAGGAGGAAGAACTTCAAAAAAATTGAAGGGGTTTACAAATCTCCGTATTACGAAATTAGAGCGCAGCTCTTGAGGAGGAGGAGGAAGGGTACGCCCCTCCTCCTCCTCCTCCCCTCCTCATTTTTTCTTCCTTCTCCTACCCCTCCCCTCCTCCTCCTCCTGCCTAACCTCCCATCCTCCTCCTCCATACCGTCTCCCGCCCCTACAGTCTCCCCGCTAAATAAAACGGGGAAAATGATGTCACATGACATCGTGTCACGTGACCCATGGTCAAATTCAGTTTCTCCGCTAGTTTTGGAGTGAAAATTGGCGTCACGTCACCTTAACACCAGTTCAATTTCTCTCTAAATTTAGCGGGGCGGTTACGCCGACAGCTATTGAGACGGCGACGCCGCTATACGCGGAAACGGGCGACAAAGAGCTGTGCCGTAAAAATTGTTTCATGGCCTTTTTAAGTATATCGCAGCCGACGTTACGAGCTGACGTGACCAATCAGACAGCGTCAAAAGCTCACATGTATGGTGCTCGTCGTGTTTCTGTACTTGTTCTATTATCGATAAACCAGCCATAAAGAGAACAGGCCTTGTGACTGTCGTTTTTGACGCTGGTGGGTTAGTACCATTTCCTCGTAGCGTAATCTGAAATGAGGTATAGACTGTCGGGCCCTTCGAAGGACTACGGAGCTCTCGCAGTATAGACGGCCCTGGGTTCAGCATTATTCGTAATTTTTTTATAGCGGACTTGGCGACAGGGTCCGAAGGAAATCTGAAGGGCGTGCTCAATTTATAGGAGGCTATGCATCTTCTCCCTGGCACTTGTACTCTCACAGAAAACAAACGTGCCTCACGCAGCTGGGATTTGGGGAATTCAGAGCCATTGTCCCCAGCACCCCTCCGTAAGAACCGCCATTGACCCGACTGATATTTTGCCCTCTTTATCGCGACGCATTATATTTGTGAAAATATTTTTTTTTATTTCTGATTTTATTTGTAATTGCGATGCATTTATGTAAAATACATGTAAAATATTTTCCAAACATTCCTGCGACTTGAACATTTTGTTCCCTAAACCAATGGCTATTGAAACGGAGGAATGCCGCAGCTCCCTGGAGGCATGCACGGCACCCATGATGGGTTTCATATTCGTTAGGCTCAAAACAGAGCCAACCGCTGTTGAATATCGGGAACATCGCGGCTGCAATGAGAGGACAACCTCAAATTCCGCCATGCAGGAGGTGCAATATGTTCCACGCATAAGCACACTGTTTGAACTTCAGTCAAGCTATTGCTCTACGTATTTGCTCTAAATAACTGGGGTCCCGCATATTTATGTTCATAGGCGCCTCTCTGCTACAAGAAAGCCGAAATAAGGGTTCTTCTGTTTGTATATTATCATCAATTCGAAATTCGGTTAAAAGGATATCATAATCTGACCAGTCAACCGCCAAAACGAGAAGGCTTAGATAGGTTTTCTACACCTATTATACCCGCCATCTTGCAAAAGTAATCTCCGTCCCGTTGTATGGCCATTATTTTCTAACTACCATAAATATTTCATTGACGACAAAAAAAAAAAAAGCATGACACCCCGATGACTGTTCTTACCTGAACCTTTTGTAGCAGAAGTTGGTGATATGAGTGGAGACAAACCACATGACGTCCCCGTACACGTGAAGGCAGATTGAGAGGCGTTCAGTCGAGTTCCAGAACGGCGATGACGGGCGCACGGCGAACTTCTGCGTGGATCCGACAACGCGGGCAGGAGGTTTCCGCTTACACTGGCTTCCAACAATGAATTCCGACATCCGAGGTGCAAGGTGTAGCCGCTCATCATTCCAGGCCGTAAATCTTGATGAACTTGAGCGCGATAGTACTTTTTGTAAAAGATGTTGATGACGTAGATGCAGATAAACCAGATGACGGCTCCGCAAAGTTGAAGGCAAATCGATCGGCGTACACTAGTGTGTTGGACGGTGATTCAGGAGAAATATGAAATTTTTTGGCAACGCGCATTTATGGTTGAGCGTGGCTGCGTTTGCCTGTTTTCTTCTCCAGAATTCTAAGGGACGAATGTTCGAAGTAGAGGGCAAATTTATCGGAGATAGCGGGTCAGTCTGCCTAACGTAAACCATTCCATTTTAATTTTGTCTATAGCTATAACATTGGCAACTGGTCTCATTTAACTATTCGCGTAGAAGCGCTCTATTCATTCTAAAAATGATGTCCCAACGTTACTATACTGCTAGATTTGAAGTGCCCACAAAAAGGTAACGTGATCAAACGCCCTAGCCTGCTCGATATGTCTAAGTACTTCACTGCGCTTGTAAGCCTGGGATGCACACCAAAACTTTATATACTACATGTACAATTGATTGTGACTCTGCCACGAACCTAGCAAGTTATGTTGGGTTCATCTCACGCATTCTTGGCACGCTATACTGGACAAAAACCATCAGGCTGACTGTATTTTCCTGGTATTTTGTAAAGCATTCGACAAGATTAATCATAAGTTACTAATACTTAAACTTTCTTAATTAAATCTAGATACTAACCTGTTAACCTGGCTGGAATGCTTTCTTATTAACCGCTCACAATATGTAACTCTAAATGGCAATAGTTCATCCCTGACTGATGTGGTATCGGGCGTACCCCAAGGTTCGGTTTTAGGCCCGCTTCTTTTTTCTAGCATTAAATACTGATTTATTAAGCTGTGTTTCTTCCCCCATTCATTTATACGCGGATGACTGTAATTTATCGAGAAGTTAATGATGATGATGGTGAACACCTTTTGCA
Source organism: Ixodes scapularis (assembly GCF_016920785.2). Taxonomy (NCBI): domain Eukaryota; kingdom Metazoa; phylum Arthropoda; class Arachnida; order Ixodida; family Ixodidae; genus Ixodes; species Ixodes scapularis. The sequence goes on from NW_024609857.1 coordinate 186,269,922, forward strand.
ATCTGATTTAAATAACGTTACTTTTTGGTGCAAAAACTGGCGTGTGGAACTAGACTCTAACAAATTCAGAGAAATGCGGGTTTCCCGGCAAGGCGCCCGCCCTTCAGCATATACACTAACCCACATTTAAATTGAGTCCGTAAACTCATACCGTTATCTGGGTGTTACTATATCATCGACTTTAACCTCTAAAATTCATAACGATATAATAGTCGTCAAGGCTAACCGCCTGTTAGGATACCTACGACGGAATTTGAGAACGGCCACGGTTAACTTAAGTATTCTTTATAACAACACTCTTGTACGGCCAAAATTAGAATACGCAGCCTCTATTTGGGATCATAAACACGCCTTTCTACATAGAGCCCTCGACCTAGTTCAAAATATCGCAGTTTGTTTCATTCTTTCTAATTATAATCGAACAGCCAGCATGTCATCAATGAAGACCAATTTGTTGTCGCTCTCTTTGTCATTGCGTAGGAAGTTTTTTCGACTTTGCGTGTTTCATAAAGTGTGTCATCGTCAGTCACTGCGAAACCATTTCTTTTCATTGCCTAACAATTGGTAAGACTGTTGTTATGTCATTTGCTATGAAGATAAGGCTTTTTTTTTTTTTCATTTCTGTTACCAACTCGGCAATTCTCCATTGGAAAAGGATGGATTGCACTCGTGATCTTGGAGTGTATACACACTCTTCTCGATGATGTAATGTACATGTCAATAACATTGTCAGCGCCTCTTTCGTACGTTGGGTGTCATATCAAGAGTTACACGTGACTGGTCCATGTTGGCCTGCATTATGCAGTTATACTTTCCAGTATATAGGTCTAAGCTGGAGTTTTCCTCGTTTGTGTGAAATTCTATTGGGCGTGGGCACCAAGAGTCGATTGAAAATGTCCACAAACGTTTCTTTTGAATTTTTTTTATTACCGGCATGTCGGTCGAACTGTTTACTTTAATATAGACGACTTTGAGAACGTTACAATTTTTCTACTTTGAGTGCCAGACGACGCGACAGAGATCTCATATTTGGGTTCAAATGCATTCACGGGGTAATTGATTACCCTGACCTAACTTTAGCGATAAATATTCATGTTCCGAAAAACTTTTTGACAAATTTTTCTTCCATTTGATGTCAATCAATTCTTCCGAACCTGTCCTATGACACGCGTTCACACATTGCATAATACTTTCGATGCTTCCTGCTTTGACGTTTTAACCCATCTTTAGCAGCGTTAAAGTTTTCTCTTACAAATCTATAAATTTTAACCCATCTTTCGTAGCATTCAAGTTTTCTCTTATCAATCTGTAGAATTATTCTTGCTTTTTGCTGTATGTTAATTGTGCATCATTACAAAGGCGAAAGCTCTTCACGAGCACAAAAAAAAAATGAATGAATGACTGAATTACTCCTTCCGTCTGGACCATAAGAATGAAGTTGGACTAACACGTTGCCAAACGAAGACTTTTTTTATCCATTTATCCCGCATACATCAAACGACAGGAAGCACCTTCCAGCAGATGTCCCGACTATACCCGATTATTTTCTTTTTCGCCAGTCTTTCTTTACATGTTTGTTTGATTTGCCGACAGATATGAGCCATTTTATTTTGTTTATTTTGATCGTAACAGATGTAGCTTTAAGCTTTTGCCAATCAGAGTGTATTTTTGATATTTGAATCACTTTCCGCATTTGTTTTTTCTTTTATCATTTTGTGTTCATTTTGTTTGCTTTACCCTTCCCCTCTACAATTCTCCGGCGATTGAGACTATGTACAATAAATAAATGCTGTAAACGACCAATTTTCGCGGGCTCAAGAATTTGCGATTTTGGTCAAAGCTGAAGTTTTGGAATAATTCCCGGTTTATAATTTTTGCGACGCGGACGGATCTCAGTATAGATTCCAATGTGTTTACATTTTACCGGAATCGTTCGACGGACCTGTTTTTCGCAAATCGTAGGCGATTAGCGAAATTTAGGTTCTTCCGAAAATTAAGTCGTTTACAGTAAAATATATAACTAAAACAATGCATTTATCTTTTATTCTATTTTTAACTGTGGCTGTCCGTTCAGAGCTTTCCTACAACTTTGATAATCCTGTTAACAAAGAGAGGCTGCTTAAAATGATTGCACCTCTTTATTTTTTTGTTTTGTTTTGGTAGTACGGTATGTGTACGGTTAAGTTAGGGAAATCTGATAATTTTATGTGCGAAGCAAAATTTAGCATACCCCAGCGGAAACCTGACGATTAATGGTAGCCTAAAGAGCAAAAGACTGACTTCGTCGATTCGTCCTCTCTAATTTCCTGAGAGTAGATACCTATCCGATTTCGGCATTGCTGAGCCCTGGAAAATCCCACATCCCCTTTTGGTCTGTCACGTACTGGAGATCGTATCAAAAATATTATAAAAGCACCTGGGCAACATCAAACATGAGACCGACTACTTTAATAAATAAAAACTCATAATTAAATAATCTTTTTATTTAAATAAAACGATGAAGAACGTGTAGCACATTTTGATATAGGCCTAAAGTAATGAATGAACGATCAATGTTTTTGTGATTAATTATCAAGGCATAAGATAAAAGGCGAATTTCACAACCTTCGCCATGAGTTCCCCAAGGCGATCGATATAACTGCTTATTTTACGGCGCGTAAAACAATTATATCTTTATTAGAAACCATATTTAGTGGTCGTTTGTGCTCATTGGTAACCTTTTATAATATTTCAAATACGTATTAGAGCGCTGCCTTTTGTAAATGTACATCCACTTTCACTAAGCAAACAGGGCCCTTACTAGTTGTCCTTTAACCCTTGTTCATTCTTTGGGTGATCTACCTAAACAATGTGCCGCTGTGCTAAGGCTAATTCCTGCCCAACTTCACTCATATTCGCTTCGCCGACGCTGTAAGTCAACAAAACCCGTTACAAAGTCAACTGCAAAGACTGTTTACATAATGGAAGAAGGTCAATTGCAAAATAAACATCGCACGAGAATATGTAGAATAACGTAAAAACGTGCTTCAAGGCAGCAAAAAACACGAATACACCTCTTTCGCCAAGACACCAAGGGCTGAGTGGAGAAAGTAGCTGAAGCCACGTTATGGCGCCCGCGACAGGTGATTTCAAGTTTTTAGCATCCACTCGGCAGCCCGTGAAAAGGTCAATAAATGCTCCAGCGCAAGAGAATAAAAAAAAAAAAATAAGCCTCGTGTGGATTCAAAGCCGTCGTAGCGATAGAAGTGATTCTTGAACATACCATAAAGTATCCTTATGTATTTTCCAGTAAACCTAGGATGAACTTATGGTTATGTCGTGATGACGTTCTGGTGAACCTTGTGTGGACCTTGTGACTTCACTGCTCATTTGTACCAACTCTTTATCGCAACACATGCTCATTTATTTTATTCGCATAGAGGCCCTCTGTCGGACGGGGTATGAGAATCAGGTAGCGTGAAGCGACATGATGCCAACTACGTTTATTCAGCGGGCGCTGCACGAAGATCATATGCACAGCTGTCCTCAACACATGCGGTTTATTAGGTGGCACGTCTAAGCAGCTGACGTGACTTTTTTTGTTTTTTTTTTGTTTTATATTCTTACGTTTACTAAAACATAAAAAAACGTAAATTAAAAAAAGGAACACGATTTCAACATTAATCCGCATACAATCAACTACCTTGCTCGTGGAAGCAAAAAATAAACTGCGTGATTCATTACATATGTATGCTCTTAGGAATCTACAGCCTATACCTTGCATTGCACTGCATCATGCAGACCAATGACTCTAAAGGGGCCAGGGAGTACTCCGTTCAGCTTGTCACGCAGCTCTTGAGTACTTACATATCTTCGGAATGGGTGCCTAAGGGAGTCAGTTTCTTCAGGGCTATGGACACATGCGACAATATTAAAGATATTTCTTCGAACAGTGTTACTGAGACAGGTGTGCGCCTTAATTTACGTGACTTGACTGTGGATTTATTCTCATGCAACAATGAAACAAAGAGGGAACTAAGCTTGTCTGTGGTGAAGTGCTCGCTTCAGAATCAACGTACAGTTTCGTACAATATGTCAGACCTATTCCCCTTGAAAGTTAATGCAGCAGGGCCAGGTACTCTTTGGCTAGATTAACGTCATTTTTGAACAGATAATAACCCCACATCTTATTTATTTATTTACCCAAATCAGTAAGGGCCTGGCCAAATCTAATGCAGTAGAGCCGCACGAAAATTACATCATCGAATGTGTCCTTGATAATAAAGGAGGCTATACCTGCGGTGGAATCCCACAAAAACCACATAGGGGTATTTAATTTTATTTTTCCAGCATATGCCGATATCGGCGATGGACCCTTTATATCATTCTCAGTTGGGGGAAGAACTCATATAACAGCTATCGCTGTAAAAGAGCCTTCCTTAATTTCGTCGTCCTTTCTCGTTTCCCATCTTGAATAATTAAATTGAAGCACTTCTGGCGCATTTTATTCTTCGCTTTCAACACTTCCAGCTCGAAACTGCTTTTCAATGGTATTTTCTTCTTCGCTCCGAGTACCGGACCTGATGAAACCTCCTAAAGGGACACTGACAGGGTATTTATGCTCGCCGAGGTTTTTAGTAGTACGTGACATATGAGAGCCCAACTTCCCAGAACAGAATTTGCGGATCGAAATTCAATTTCTTTGCGGCCGAAAACCGCCATAGAGAACTTGCCGGTTTGAGTCGCGCTCACTCTCTTTTCCGTGGTCACGGGCCGTTTTCTAAGGTTTCGACGAGACCACCAAATTTAATAAAAGTCGTGGGTCACTGAAAGCACACAGTCAATATTAAAAATAGAAAAAGATATGAAACCCATTTTTGTGGCTTCTAAAAAGCTGCAAATACGTTGATTAAAAAAAAAAAAAAAAAGGTAGCACAGAAAACCGGAAGCATTCTGTGCGTTAACTGCATAATTCTCAACATGGCGTCGTTTCGCGTATCTTTGGACTAGCGGCGCCACAACATGGCAACATGGCAGCGGACGACGGGCGTTGGACCTCTACTTCGTAACTGTCGTTCACGGTACCGGCGAATTGTTTTTTCCTTCGAAAGAGAAATTTCGGACCGATGAAAAGAACTGATATTCATCCCGTACGACACGCCCGACCAGCAAGCCGATTGCACGAAAACGTCGCTGAGTCGTCGTCCCTTCTCGAAGCTGAAGACATCGCTCGCTCAAACATCAAGCTTGAAGTGCGTACTTCGAGTTGAATACGCACGCGTACGGTTTCTTTACGAGGTGCGAATGTGGCCTATGCGTGGTGCTGCCCGACCTCAAGCCCGGAGTGCACGTAGTGAAGGGAAATTGGCAGCAAACTCCCGACATACAGTCGACCTGCTTCATTCCTACGCACGAAAGAGTTTCTTCAGTAGCTCGGTGGAAAGACCTCTGCCTCACACGCTGAGGGCACGGGTTCAATCCCTATCGTAAGGGTGCCTTTTTTTTTTGTCAAGCATTTTACGTTGTTTACATTTCTTTTTTCCCAATTATCACTGAAAAAAAATTGTTGTGGACGATACGTAGCTGAACTGAATGGTATGGGATTCCATTTTTGACACCTGCGAACACAATGTAGTCACTTTCCACAAAATGCAAGGAGCATATGAATCGGGTAGCGTCCGGTTTCCGAGCTTGGCGCAACTGTTCTACAGGAAATCCAGCCAGCCAATGATCCCGACCCGTTGATCTTTCGGAAACTTGTGCACTCTGCCGCACAATGCCACTTTCAGATGCCTGAAATGTGAGGCAGCTCTTCACGCAACATCTTGGGAGTATTCTTTTCGGAGCCGTTCACGGGAATTCACCACGGGCACTCACTACTAATTGCCAACACATAAATGTACAAAACAACTCATCTTGAAGTACAGAACAGGGAGCGGAGCAAACATAACTGCAAAGGAATCGCACGGCGAACGAACACAATTCGTGTGCTACCTGCGGAGAAAAAAAAACAACAAAAAAAAAAAAAAACCACGGTTGAGTGTAGCCACGTCACTTCCGTTATTCGCTCTATCCTCTCCACTTATCCGTGGGGTGCGGGAGTTTCGGTTTCGGTTTCGATCAGTTTCGTTTTTTGTCTTTATTAAAAAAAAGCGTGACTCTAAGTAGTATTCCGACACCATAATGAATCGCGTGCCAAAAAAGGAAAAAAATGAAGGGGGGGGGGGGGGGGGTGTCAGTGTCCATTAAAGGGCTCAAAACTCAGGAGCTCCTCTTTCGTTCACGAACCTTCGCTTTCAAATGGCAGGTTCTGAGCGTGAAGATCGCGTTTGCTGCACTTGATCAAACGTAATTTGAGCATAACCAGGAGGAATTAAAAAAGATATCTTCAACAAAAATATATATAAGCATCCGTTCCCTTACCAACGTAAATATATTTAGTAAATTATCGCGCTGCATATAAACCATGTTCTCCAAGGTACTTAAAATGGGCGCATTATTTATGCAGATAACTCGCTCAACAAAGTTCATGGTTCTTCGGCACTGGATCACCACCAATATCAGGGTCGAAGAGGGGTTTGAGGGGGGGGGGGGGGGGGTGGAGGGATAGTCGTTGTTTTGTAATGAATGCTACTGGCACCGTTTAAAGGGATACTGAAGCGAAACTTGAAATGCACCGGTTATGGTTAGAAATAGGTTTAATATGATCAATGATATCCGTAAATCGTAATCACGCCTTTGTATTTTGAACGGATGGCTATATTTTTCACCCTGAGGGGCCCGATTGAGCGCGCGCTCAAAAATCACCCATCGGAGAGCGCGATACGTCTTGGGATATTGGGCGCATTCGTGACGTCACTTGTGCCAGACGGGAAAGGCTACGGCGTGGCTGTTGTGGTTACGGGCGTTGCCACTTGGTGGCGCGTCGACAATTTACGACCTGTGACAACGTGGCCCTTTTGAGATGTGCAAGGGCTGCACGCACGCTGCACCACGGCAAGTCGGCAACCACGGCACCACTGAGAAAACCAGCTCTGAGGCCGGATTCTCAAAGCGAACTTACGACGAAAAAAGTGCGTACGACAAATTTGAGAGAAAACCCGTATTCTCGAAACGAAATTGTCGTAACTTTTGCGGAGGCTACCACGGAAACCTACGACAGCTCGGCAGCTGTCTTACGCACTTTTTACGATCAAATCAACATGGCCGACAGCGTCGCTCAGTTACTTGGTAGCGACGACCAACGGACATTTATTTTTCTAAGTGCTCTTCTCGTGCGTCCCGTCTTCAACCAGTAAGAAAAAAGAGAGCAGCACTTGAAACAGACCACGACGATCAAGAACGCAGGATCCACAAACACCCGAGAAGAGCTACGACGGCCACGATTCTACCGACCAAGCGAGCTCGGCAGAATATAGTCGGCCTAGCAGCAACACCGACTCGGCGCACCGTTGCTCCGGCGGTCCTTAGCCAAGACCGTCTGGTCATTACCGGCTGGCCTGCTGAATGGAATATGCCCGCGTGACCCTTGTGGACCCTTCCCGGATGAATAGTTTGATCCCTGAACTAATTTTCAGAGGTCAATCTTTTCCCCTTGTCATCTCGATCTCCTTGTTTTCCGAGACAGCGGTGACAAACGCTGTCGTCGAAAAGGGACTCTCATTGGTTCTATCTCCTTGTTTTGTGTGATATAGAGCTCAAATAAACGCCATACGGATTAACTTCGCAACACGGTATGTACACTTTATTAGTATGCCATTTTTATTCTTGCACGACGCTACGTCACTGTCGAGCTATAGCAGTTCGTAGGAGCTACGCGATGTCGGTCCAACTTTTCTTTGCCGAGTTTCATGTCAGTATCGAGTTGCAATCGTAAAAGATCGGTCCAGAAGCGCTTTCCGAAACGCGGTCTATAACAGAGCGAATCCAGCACTTCGATCAAACGCGCGTGTCCGCTCCGAGTGTGAACAGGTATTTGCGTGGCTCTTGCTGACACTCTCGTAGTTCAAACATATCCTTTTTAACGTCGACTCGCAGCTCGACTCGCAGCAACTAATACCGGCCGTGCCAGAAGCATGCTCGGGTCCGTGTCGTGCAAAGACAGCAAAGAGCCGCAACGAGAACGAGCTCACTGTGGCCAACTACGCTTTGGCTTTCTCTGCCAAGGCTTTGCAAACGCGATCAGGCCTAGACGAATTCTGTCGGCACGCCGTATTGCCGCAGAACGGCGCTGCTCCTGTGCCATAAGTGATGTCACGAGAACTTCCCACCATCCACCAGATGTGAATTTGAAATCGGTTAACTAGGTTTAAAATTAGTTCTCCTGTGTTTTACAGCGCGATATCGATATTTCCGAGGTGGTACCTGTCCCTAGCCCATATTTCTGCAGAAAGATCGGCGCTAGAATTTCGTTTCCGTACCCCTTTAACGCAGGTACAATTTCACTGAATCTCTCTATGCGGAGTGCAGGTTCGCATGCTTTTTGTGCAGGGATTGTGGTGACGTCAGAACGCTGAGGCATGATCGGCTCTGATTAAAGGATGGTGGGTAGACCGCAAGGCAGCTTGCCTTGAGCTTTACCCCCTATTTTTCAATCAGAACCAATCAGAGCTCGGCTTTTGACGTCACCACAATACCCGCAAAAGGAGCAGACGAACTTGCGCTCAGCAGAGTTTTTGACCGTTTAAGAGAGAAAGGACTTGACTTTTTTTATGACAACGCTTCTTCGTGATTGGCTCTTTGGCGCTTTTATCCACTAGACTTACGTAAAGGCGCAATCTAGTTGGCTGTGAAGCGATAATGAGGTGATCATCAGCACTCGCCACGCCTTGTACACATTAAGAATTATCACATCTCGTATAGTATCCAAAACTTCAGAAACGCAGCTGCAATTCTTAAGCTTTTGGTGACAATAGGTGGTGGGATAACGCTAATGCGTTCAGTAAAACCTAAACTATTATTAGAAATACTTATCCCGTTTTAGTCATAAAAGTACACTGGCAGGGTATTTCTGCTCGCCGATGTTTTTTACTTGAACATGACCTATAGGAGTCCAACTATACCAGAAGGCAGTTTGCGGCTCGAAATTTCGCTTCATATGCGCGCGAAAGCAGTCGGTCGAGGATTGTGCAGTTTTAGTCGCGCTCACTCTGTTTGCCATGGTCACGTGGCGTTTAAGCTATGTGTACCCAATATATTCGAAATCATGGGTCACCTAAAACACAGATTCATTATCTGAACAAAACAAAAATTGTATGGCAAGTTTCTAGGAAATAATGTTGGTTACCTTAAACGTTCTTGCATACCGAACGTTTAGTGATACTCTTAGTTTTCAGACGCCAGACGCCTACGTTCACGGCGCCCTGCATCAGATAATTTAAAGGCGGCATCTGTACACTTGATGGTTGTTCTTAGACGGACTCACCGCTTCTTCTTCGTGGCGAGCGAGCGTGCTGCGTGATAGAATTTGTCTACTGGGAGCAGCTGCACCTCATGGCTACTTTGATGTGCAGTCGGTGTCACGCAACGTAAATTTCCCGCTAAATGTTTCGGGGAAGCTAAATTGGTGTATAGGTCACGTGACGTCCGGTTGCGTGACGTCATTTATCGCGCTAAATTTAGAGGGGAAACTGAAGTGGAGTGCAGGTTACGTGACGTTAATGTTCCCTTTAAATGTAGAGGAGAAACTGAATTGGCGTATAGGCAACGTGCCATCGGGTCACGTGACGTCAATTTCACCGCTAAATTCAAAGGATTAACTGACCTGGTTTGTAGGTCACGGGGCGTTAATTTCCTCGCTAATTTTAGCGGGGAACATGAATTGGTGTCATGTCATGTGACGTGAATGTGACGTCTTGTGACGTCGCTGACGAAATCTGAAGCAACTAGCCAAATAACGTTTCACGCTAATAGAAAAGATTATGAACCCAATTTTTGTGGCCTTCAAGAATCTGCAAATACGTCGATCAAAAATGAATATTGCACAGATCACAGGACGTACATGTCCCCGTCACTTTCAATATGGCGACGTACCGTGGGCTGGACGACGCGAATGCGGCACAAGACGGACCAACGTTGGAACGGACGTTGGACCGCTACTTCGGAACTGTCGTTCCTGGTACCGTTCAATCGACCTTCAAGCCCAAAACATCGAGGGGACGGGATATAACTGCGAAACATTTGCACGACAAACGGTGCGCATAAATTCGTCGTAGTCGTCGTCGTTACTTCACAAACAAAAAAAAAGGGGAAAAAAAAAATCGCGGTTTGGTGTACCCATGTGATTTCCGAACAAAAGCTTCCGTGGTCGGGCTTTGGTTTCGATTTCGAGTTGTTGAGTTTTTTTGGCTTTATTAAAAATATAGGTGACTCTGCAGCAAGATTTTTAATGGTTAGTCTCCTGCCACGTTCTTAAATCTAATAATAAGAAACTAAAGCAAAAGACAAACATTTTTGGGGGTGCCAGCGTCCTTTTAAAGGGGTGGTGCAACGATATTCACTTGGAATGTTTTGCGCTTTACACATGTTTACTGGCACTACTGGGACTTCAGAATACTTGCACGCAACGCCACTGGCTAAGATACGCCTTCGTTGCCGTGAAATTTCAAGAACAAAAGCTAGCGTGATCATTCAATCTCTCCTCCTTTACGTGCGCTTCTGCTTCACTTTCACTTCAAAATCTGTTTATAAACCAAAACCTTTTTCACCGGAAATTACGTTTGCGAGAAAATTATTTAAAGCTGGTTTTGCGTCGGGCGGGCTCTCAGTAATCATGTACTTGAGGGTCATTGCCAGCCTAAGAAATACGTAGCGTGGGGTGCCCGAAATTTTTTATTACCACTTAGCCTTTATTGATACTTTGACATAAATCGATAAGTACACAAAAATAAAATTCACAAAGCAAGAAGCGCAAATGTGAGCCACTGCAATCTTTTCGTAAGCTGCCAGGAGTTATAGAGTACCAAGTGATCTCTTTTTTTTTTTTTAACCAAGCGAAATAAATTATGGCGTTTATATATATATATATATATATATATTCTCATAATGTATTCACACTTTTCTAGGAATCATCAACCGCACCCGGAATCCGGGCCCGTCTTCGATGGCACGTTCCCTGGCTTTTGCTCTGGTCCTCGTCTCCCACGACTGTGAGTACGAGAAATTCTCATTCTCCTGTTAGCAATAAGGTTCCGCGTAATTATATCGACGAAGCGCTTGAGTCGAGGCTTATATATGTGTCCTCAGAAAAAAGCCTCGAATGAAGCCGCATTATCCGGGTTTATACTCGGTGCACAGTTAGCAGGTAAAATCTCCCCTATACAGCACACCTCGAAAAATGACTACTTTATTAGTGCACGCATACGTTTATATTATACAGAAAACATCACTGGCGTAACCTTTAATTGAATTTACAAAATACATGAAGTCTAATCATAAAAAAAGCAATCGTTAAAAACAGAAAATAAAATCTGCCTAATGTGGCGATAATACGTTCCACGTAAAATGTCAACTTTCGCACATGTACACTCTGTGGATTATAATTGGGAAAAGGCAGTACACGAGCATATGCTGTTCTAAACTATTTCAAGCCAATGACCAGATGACTTATAATTCTGGATTTTCGTTTTCCTCCTAGGTAATGGGGACCAATTCATACTTGGGGGACCAATTCATACTTTGTAGCGATCGGTGATGACAAGCCTCCTATGTAGGTGTCCCATCCAAAATTGTTTTCAAAATGCGGGCTCGTTGGAAGCGCGCAGAAATAATTGACAAGCGAAACGCGCAGGATTTTGATATTTTACTACCTGTGTCTACGAAAATCACAAGGTTCTATGTTTGCCATGTGCACTTGTATGATGCGGCCGCTCTGTTTGCTGTGCGCAAAAAAAAAGCGCTTTACGTTGGTAATGTGCAGTAGACAATGTAATTAAACTAACACCGTAGAACACACCACAGTCGTAGAATCAAGATTAAAAGAAGCATGTTGATATCGTGGTGTTTAAACCCTGAAAACTTAAAGATAAGTTACAAGAACAGGAGAAAGGTGACAGACAAACGTCTTCAACTCAGCTGAGCTTCAGACGCTTTTCTATCACACTCCTTCTATTCAATCTAATTTATCTTGAAGCCCACTTTCTGGTTTCAAAACTTAAAAATCGTGGTCATTAGGCACAAGCTCGCTTGCACTTTGAAATTTTTATAAAAAATATACACGTTAGAAGTAAAAAAAGAATCACACGCCTTATTGCTATTGAAAAGCTAAGAACCGTGTTAGCGGCACCCGACGAAAACGTTTGTGGGTAGAAATGAATAAAGAATACGAGATAGATCTGTACAAAAGAGCGAATGAAAACAAAATCGCCAATAATCGAAGATTCTTAAGTCACGGCGTCCTCTTTATATATATTGTGGGATTCCCTTTTGTTGGGGGTACCACTTAGAAACACAGAAGGTTCCTTGGTCCGGATAAAGACGTGTTTATTTGACTTAGATGCCACACGCTTGCCCGAAGGCCAACAATGTTGGAGATGACGGCGCTGTCTCTTTTGACAGGATCATCGGTCGGAGTCCGCGCTGCCGCTATTGACAGTATCACGGAGGGGGAGGATCAGACAAGGATATGAAGGCTCTGTCGAGCAGAGCCTCCCCCAGCGAGAGTCCCGCCCGTTGGATTAGGGCCGTGTTATATAGCCTGCGGGAATGGACGCGCCCAGGGTGGGTCGGATGTAGGTGGCTCCCCGGAGGGGCGGACGCGTCCAAGTGATCCCGAGGGGTGTGCCTTAGGCAAATCACCCGAGAAGGACGAGGGAAAGCCGCCCACCAGGGAATACGGCTTCGCCCTCGCATCCGGGACGCGCCCCCACGTGGCGACGTCCCACGGCCTGCCTGAGCTAGGCCTAGATAGGGATGCGGGGAACACCGTGGTTCCCACAATATATATATATAAAAACAAATGGTTAGTAGATGGGCTTAGTTGACAAGCCCCGAATTAGTCGCGCTTCGGAAAGACGGTCCCTTCCGTTCGCGCGAGCGTGGGGGCGCTGTCGTCGCAGCCTGCCCGGTCCGCAAGGCCGGCAAGCTCTGGGCAAGCTCGGGGCGTTGGCTTTTCATTGCGAAATCAGGCGGTCGGCGACACGTGGGCGGCCCTTGCGCACTACTTTTTAAGATATAGTATCTGGAAGTAGATTTTGCTGAAGTCGCATAATTGTAAGTATGCACGCTAACGATTTCTTCGAATTTTACTATATAATTCAACGGATAGAAGATTGGGTGCCTAGCTTTGGGTCGAACTTCCCAGTGTGATTTTACGCTCATGTAATATCAAGGTAAAACAGAATTTATGTCATAGTTGGTGTCTCTCATCTTGTCTATGACCAGCGTCCGCAAACAGGGGATCGCATGAGCTGTCAGCGCCTCATCCAATTATCATAATAAACGCTGCCACATATTTCTCACAGGAAAACCCCAAAAATACGTTTTGTACGTTTTATCGTTTCCCATCTGAGGGCTTACAAGATGACGTTTTGTACCTTCATTTCTTGCCATAACAGATCTTTGGCAAGTCTAAAATTGTAGATGAATACTGTGCAATGTTTTTTTTTTTTGTATTTTTTTTTATTTTTCCATGAAAAACATTGCGACCGGAGTACAAAACCCGAAGGCTGAAAAATACCTGTAGTTGGCGATCACACGACCCGAGCTCTCTTGTTTGCTACTGCCACCTTCTCCGTCATCTCTCGATTGATGGCTTTCGCGTAGAAGTGTATTCGCGTCAGAACAAAGAGGCAGTGAAGTTTTCAAAGTGGTCCTTGCACCCCAGCCTTCGTATGTCGCATTCTCAAGGTCGCTAAAATGTCTTTATTTTGGCTTGAAATAGATCGCAGAAGCGTCATGAGATCAATAAAACAACATTATCATGAATTTATCTGAACCACAACTGCAACGTTAAGAAAGCAATAGTTAACATAAAGTGAATTTAAATTTACGCGCGCTTACAAACACTCCAACAAGTATGTTGCAGTAAGGCACATGGAGCATGCATACACTCACACAAATGAACTCGTTTCACAGAGACAACGGGAGTGCCTCACAACTCGTACACTTTTGGCGCGAAGCTGTAGCAGGTTCTGTAAAATAACGGTTCTATTATCTACCGCACGTTCACACGTAGATCTCGAAAGTATACAGAACGAATCGACGCTGATCAGCTGATCGGAAGTTATGTCTTGAAATTGTTACCCCTTAGTCACACGTCTCAAAAATGACACGCACACGCAAGGGACCGAGGTTGTTACGCACGTAACGGACACACAAGAGGAATAACTCGGTCCTTTTCACCAGTAGCAGGCCTCAATGTAGCCGAATACAAATACAAAAACAGCCCGCTTCCTTTACATGACGAAGACGTCTCCACATTGGCATTCTGTCCTAATGCGGCTTCGATATGTATGCAGAAGTTTACATTTGAAGTTCTGAGATAAACATTTAACATCAGGAAAGGGAAGCTCACGGTATTTTAGTCCGCAAACGACACAAAACACAACGCTCCATCTGCGGGAAACCACGAACGACACAGGCAGCCATTTCTCCGAGTTGATTGCCTTGGGGCCGAGGGTGTAGCCCGAAACGACCCATTCCCGTTTGAACCCATCCCATTTTGAATCATTCCCGAAACGACCTTCCCGTTTGAACCCGTCCCGTTTCGACCCATTCCCGAAACTACCTTCCCGTTTGAACCTGTCCCGTTTCGACCCGTTCCCGAAACGGCCATGTTATTTGAACCCGTACCAAAACACCATTTACGTTCGGGCCCGTTCCGTTTGAACCTATTGGTATAAAGCCACGCACATCTCAACCTCGTTGGGAAAAGTCCCCATCGTTCTAACCTTGGTTTGCGCACCTTTTCTACTTAAGAATATGTCCTGAAATGATTTTAATGGAATTAATGCAAAAAGTGCAGGCGAGCTCTTCAGTTATATTGTGAAATATTTTTGCTTGTCAACGTACTTTTAAAATATACAACACATTCAGACAAGCTTCAACGGAATATATATTTACTTGAACCACTTGAAATGTTTCTTTCAAGATGGTCCCCAAAATTTGTAACTAAGAAACGGACTATGTACACCGCACGACAACGTTACCACGAATGACGATGTTTCGATTTTACTTGGAAATGGTATTAGAAGGAAAAAAAATTTTGCCGCTTACGTTAGTGGCCCGGATGAGCCCTTTCAAAGACACTAATAATATTTATAGGAGTCCTTTGATTCTTTGGGACAAACAGCGAAAACTAACAATCGCTTGTTCACGCTAACAGTGTCCCGCTCTGTACAATAATAAAGAGTTTTAGAATAGGGTACAGAACCCCGGCGTCAGCACTGCGTACAACGCACGCGAGCTGTCGACGTAACGTTACGGAGCGCGTTGAACGCGCACTTTTAGTATAGCGGAAGGCAAACGCATACGTAAAGACTTGCAGCCCCATCTAGATGTGCTCCTGCGAACTGCTTCAAACAATCCAAGCCAATCCAACACCGCGAATCTCCTTGCTTTGCTACGAAGTGCGCGAATCTTTTTCCGGTTGCCTTGGTGAACGTGTTTTCTTTTTTTTTTTTTTAGGACTGTGCGACCAGCAGCTTGACCTATGGTTGGCTGCAGTGTGTTGTGGGATCCCTACTTTCTTATGTTGGCCTCGTCATTTGCTTGGAAGTATGCAAGCAACAGGTCGCACCGCTCGCGTACCGACCGCACGGTAAACACCTTTTTGGGTTCGACGGCGTCGCCAACGTTCTTGGCTATCGACACCCATCTTTGTGGGCGCTCGAAAGGGTTCGTAGCGTTGCTTTCTTTGAGGAGGTTGTGGGTTGCCTGTCAATACCGCCTGGTCAGTCCAAGTTCCACTCGCTCCGAGGAAGTCTCACGGAGAAGCGTTACCATTGGGAAAATGCAAGGAGGTTTTAAGTGCTAGGAGGGGGCACGTTGCATTATTGATGAAGCCTAGTCATAAAACGTTTAAACGATATTGTGCCCAACGTGACCGCAGATCTCTCTGGCGATTGGTGCGCGTGACATTTCACGTGCGAGATGGATCGTTGATTGTAGAAGGAGTCCTTGCAGGCTTCCGCGCGCTCCGTCCGGTAGGTATTATCGGATCGCAGGCTAGACGAAGGCTAGGTTCGGTCACGTGATGTGGTCATGTTGGGCTGATAAGTGAGGAGATTAAGGAGGAAAATGAGAAAGTGACGAGGCGTCAAAGGAGCATGGCTTGTGGAGGCTATGCGGCTGACGTCATGCCCTCTCCTACCCTTCTATCCTCCTTCGGAAAAGGTTTAAAGGGGCACTGACACCCCAAAGGTCGTATTTATTTTTATTGTCTAAAACGATGCAAGTTGCAGTCATAGACACGCAAAAAAAACCGCATCGCGAAAAAAAATTTTCCCGCGCGCGCGCGCGCCTTTTTATTTTTGGCGTTTGATTTTCCCGCCTCTCGCCTCCTCGCTTTTTTTGATCGGTGACGTCAAAAATCAGGAAATTTAGAAGCTTTGTAGGCGACATCTCTATAACATTTAGTAACGGCAATCCTAAAACATGTTTTTTAACGCAATTGCGAACGCACTACGGCCCTTCTTTTTGAAATACCAAAAATCGGGAGTTCGTTGCGGTGCCGTCTCCTGGATTTGTATCCTCCAACGGAAAACAGGCGACACCGCTCAAAACCGGTCCGCCGTAACGCCACCGCTCGCTCCTTTCCTCCTCGCTTTGGGTCGCCATGGCAACAGCAGGGAGTGGTGAAAGAAAGTCGACTATCAGGTCTCCCCGATTTTTGACGTCAAGGCACCGGCGCCGATCGCGCGGGAACTTCGAATTCGGCATTTGGAAATTGTTTTTTTACTTCACAAATAATGAATTCCCAAATTTCAAATTTTGAGGGTAATGTCCCGGCATCGTTTTCAATCGTTTCGGATAATAAAAAAAAATATGATTTTGATGTGTCAGTGCCCCTTTAATCTGTATTTAAGTTCAAAGTCCATGAAGAGGAGCGCCAAGGCTGTCTAGTGGTCCGGATCTTCTGTTGAAGGCCTTGCTCGGCACCGGCTCTTTCGTCTGTCTCTAGCTCCGAACTCGGCGTGTCCTCGCCCGCCACGAGCCTCGCCCTTTTTCCCTTCTTCTTTCTCTTTCTTCACAAGGTTGAGGTCATCTTCAATGGTGAAGCGAACCCGTACAACGCGCGTAGTACTTCCACTGGTTTGCCTCACCGCCGCCATTATTCAAACTGGAATAGTCTCGCGCTCTCCCGTGCGCAACGAGAGCAACGAGAATGGTACGCAGGGGACCGCTACGTACGCTCGCAAAAATTGATAGCGAGCGTACGTATGCATAGCTCGCTATACAGTGCGCCCGTATGGCTCATGCGCAGTGTGGAGGACGCAGCGTTAACGCTAACGTAGGGGGCTTGCGTCTGCTCCTATACGCAATACTAAAACTCCCTAATGAAGTCTTAGAATAACGTAGGCAAGCACTTTGAGTAAGCAAAAACTTGTGTTGTCTAACGCGACGCTATCTTTAGGTTATTCAAAGCGCTCGCGTACGATATTCTAAAACTTATTTGTAGTGAACGGGACATTATGAAGAGTGATAAATCAGACAAGTTGACTGACACATGATTGCGACTTCATTCTCTTACGAATTCCAACGCGGAACCCTGGCGCACACAGAAAAAAAATTATAAACAACAAAATAATATCGCCTTGGTTTAGGAAGTCGAGCACTAAAATCACACCATTAGAAAGGCGACGCTCCAATTTTGATAGCTCGCGGCCGTCCCCCTGGAACACACGGCACCACCATTTGCAACTGCTGCAGACATATCCTTCTCAAGGCCTCATCCCATTTGATCAGATCGATGAAGCTGTAAATATTCGGGTGAGCCCTCGCTAACACTGCGTTTATCTTAGGGTTCCATGTTTTCAAGGTTGTTTCGGGAAAGGGAGAAGTGAGGTGAGCATGGAGAACAGAGATTGGACACTTGAACTTAATAATCAAACGAACCAACCCAGCTGATAACGAACGATGACCGAAACGGGAAGGTTGTTTCGGTATAAGCGAAATGGGAAAGAATGAAACGAGAAGGTCGTTTTGAGCAGGTCGAAACGGGAACGTACAAACGGGAAGGTTGAATTGGTAATGGGTAGAAACGGGGGAACATCCGGTGCCCGGACTGTCAGAAACTGCGGAACTTCCGAAGGCCCGGCGGGTGTGGATTTATCTGAAAAGTGCCTGAAAATGTTGTCTCAATGCGGACATTACCACACTGTCAAGAGTCGTCGGTAATTCACTTCATCAACCCACACAAACACGATGTGTTTCACGGCGTATCCACGGGTACCGAGACCAGTCAGACGGAACGGGCCGGGCGGGCTGCGACACGAGCGCCACTACGCGGCAGTGAATGGCAGCGCGTCGCTTTTTTTACGGACCTTGCCAACTTATCCCATCCAGTAACGTTAAAACAAACTTTCTGCTCGGTAACGACAAAAAACTCACCTCCCCATCCATAGATCGTAAGCAATAGGTGGGTAACATATTTGTTACGGTGATGGATGAACAAAAAAGGTGTGGGAGGGGGGGGGGGTTTATTTGTCTACGAAGCTTTTGAATTTGTTCGTTCTTTTACCCTTGAATGAAGACAAGGCTAATGCGTAGTTAATAGTTTTGTTTAACTTTTTAAGATGAAGAAGAGATCACCGTGATTGTTAGCGTCGTCCGTAATCTTGCAAAACACATCAGGTGTTTGTTATATTTCATACGAGAACGTTCACGTCGGCTTTGCTATGAGCCACTAGGGTGTTTGAAATAAAAACTATAAAAATAAGGGCCCTTCGACTCGTGAAACACGAAGTCGGGTCCGTAATGGTACGGAGCGCGCCGATATGATTTTCGGGTTCACGACGCCCCGCTTTTGTTACTTAAAGGGATGCTGAACCGAAATTTTTATTCCACAAAACACGCGGTAAAAGCGTGCAACGGGATGCTACAAACACCAAAACATCACTCATACAGCGATATCTCGAACGGATGACCAAATTTTTCAAGAAAAGGAGGCGCATTTGACAGAGATGATGTCGTCATGTTTCTCCGAGAAGGAGAGGGAACGGCCTCGCGCCTTCTCCGCCTCGCGGACTTGAGGGAGCGAAGCGAAGAGAGGAGGAAACTCGGTATATGACTTCACGCGCCTCGTCGGCCTGGTTCAATCTCGACTTCTTTTTCCTAAAATACGGCCATCCATTCGAGATTTCGCCTTACGAGTAGTGGTGTAGGGATTGAAGCGTCCCGCCTACATTTCCTGCATTGTTTTTCTGAAACCCAAATTTCGGTTCACCATCCCTTTAAAGGGGCCCTGCAATCATATTTAAGCGTCTACCTTTTTTGCGGTTTCCACGTCTCTTGAAGTTCGGGCAAGACAGCGGGCACGGAGAGAGTAACTAAATACCAGTGCGTCATATTTTAACCGGACGACGCGGAAACCTCCTCCACCGACGAGGGCGACCCGCGGTACCGAATGCGCGCAAAATGTGACGTTTTTGATCCTGGGCTTACTACTGGTCAGAGGCGCTAAAAGCTTCTTTTTAGTCAAAATACAAATTATAAGTATCGCGAACCGTTTAAATTATTTTAAAGAGTAGGTTTTCGTCGGTACTTTAGATAAGAAAAGAAACAAATGCACTTTATTAAGTACGGAAACAAGAAGCGACCCGTCGACATACCCGCCACCAAGCAGTGAAAACGGCGGCGCATACTAGAGGGGAGTAGTGGGATCAGGCGCCGAAACGGAAAGGTCCCGGATGTAGGCGGCGGCGTTGCGGTCGTTTGCGGACTGGAGGATCTGAGCGGCTCCGAGCGTTCCGAAGGCCTTCGGCGAGAAGCTTTGTCTTGCGGTTTGGCCGTTTCGCGGTATGGCAGCGCGAAGTGGCTCCCATTCTGAACTGATCTTTACCCCGTGCTTGCTGTCGTCTGTGGCCAATGAATTGTCATGCAGAAATAGTGTTTAATCGCACAGAAAATGCAATAAGAGCCGCTCTGGCTGCCCGCTGCATACAGCCTATCCAGAACATGCTTTAGTGGCGCCCTCTCGCGCCGTCGACGCGGAGTGCAGCAGCCGTGAGCGCTCGCGATGAGCCCACTACCCCTCCTCTAGCTCACGGCCACCCAAGCAACCAAGGACGTCACGAGGGAGGTTATTTTTTGCTTGTTTTTGTAATTCTAATTTGCCTATAACTTTTAAAATAAAGCGAATTTCAAGAAAAAAAAAGTTTCACTAAGTTGCTACGTTCAGTGCGTTCAGGTTCGGTGCAAATTAAAAACCGCTTAGGCTCCAACTTTGTGCTTGACGAGTCTGCAGCTCTACCGTCGGGGTATTTCGTGTTTCTTTTCGGTGCGGTATTGAGGCCTACTTTTTTCGTGCCTTACCTCCCCCCCCCCCCCCCCCCCCCCCTTCGGTTGTATGCTTATATTTCGTTTCAAGTTATTCCAGTTCTCTCGATATTATTCCCGGATTTGCAGCGTGATCTTCGTGGCATTTCTGAGGAGAGGTCTGGAATTTTACACAGGCGAATGGCGCCGAATAGAAAAAAGTCTTGATGATTTGTGGGCCAGAGTTATAAGATTCTAAGACTCATGTAAACGTCAACTTACATAATTCCAATAAATATTTTTTTTCCTGCAGTTTCGCTTTTAGCTTTTAAACGCATTATGAAAAAAGTTCCTGGTGAAAAACTTTCGTTCTTTTTAAGAATTTAGCTATGTGTACGCATGGAAATTATAAAGGAAGACCATATCAAACAAAACAGCTCAAGAAACGACGACAGAAAGAACACATTTCACACAAGAGATTTCAAACGATCTCACTGATTACAAACCCAGATGTTCACAAGACGTGCCACGGCGAGGAGCACTGAAAGGCATAAAAGCTCACTGTTATATGGATGTTTGTATTTTTATACATCCATACTTCATTTTACCTAGCGAGCTATGTCGGCCCATCCCGCTCAGTGATCGGCTCCCGCGACTACTCGACGGACACTCCGCTGCGTTCCTTCCCAAAGTCACGCGACGCTCGCACATCCTGGAAATAGCTCCGAGCGTTTGTATAATTTATCTGTTGTCTACGGAAAGGGGAAATAAAATACGGTACTTAGCAAAAGTACTGAGGCAGAAAGGAAAAATAAAAACATAAAACGAAGCCCGTGCTCAGGACGCTGAACAAGAACCAATGGCATTTCAAGGCTGGAATTTTCTACAACTACAGTTTGTGGAATTCCGCTTTTATCTGATAGCGCTTACGTTGGGCGAACCGATACAACAGAGAACGCGCAGTAAATAATACCGCATGCAGCTTCTACCCTAGACATTCCTCGCGATTGATGTCGTCCTTTTCTCAGCTTTCCATCACTCAAATTGTCAGAGAATATGTTTTTTGTTGAAACTTTACTGAATAATATTGAAGCACTATAGAACGGTCATATCAAGGAATTGTGTAGACTATGTCCTTATTCAGAAAAGTGGTTGGTCATTACGAACTCATTTTCCTGAGTTCGTAATGACCATAATGCCTCGTTTGACACTGAGGCATTATGTTTGTAATAGGATTGAGTTTGTAAGGAGTTCAGTGCCCCGATATATTAAGTTAGAAGCAGAGTGTCTGATCTTAGCACGAACATATCTATTAAGGAAAGTTGTTAAATTTACGCTAATTCGGTTTCTTCAGGAAATATACAACCAGAAACCATAGCAGAAGAAGCGGATTCGCCACAATATGTGTGAAAAGTAATTAAAATTTAAAAATACCTCTTTACTTATTGAATACAGTTATATATACTATATCAGAAACATGCTAGGCGTCATCAAAACCACCAAATTAGCCTTTTTTAGGAAGAATTGACGCATGTGGGAAGTGCAACGTTACACTAAAGTAGCCACTTCTGGAAAAAGCGCAAGACTGGCGGAACGAAAACGTGGGAGATAAGATGGTCATTACCGTCTTCGCCTCGCCAGCTTCAAGTCTGTTGCACGAAAGGTAACTTTAGTGCAGCAAGCTCTCTAAGTCTGCCGAAAACTGATTAATTGAGCGGTTTTCAATGACACTCAGCGAGTTTCTAATTGTAACCATATGTTTGTTTTTACTTAGTAAAATGTTAATTGACAAGCTCTAGCCAATTATTCGACATGTAGGGATAATAGCCGCCTAAATTTAGAATTTCGGGTCTCATACCTCCTCTATATTCCACAATTTTTTTTTTATATATGTTTCAAAATTAGAATCAAATATCCTGTATAGTTACAGCTTTACAGTAGACAATTACCGGACACCTGAACGTATGACGAGTTCCATAGGTCGGTTTGAATCAGTGACCTGAATTCTCGACGGAGCAGGCTCTCGGTGCAGATTCTGCGCCACCGGCTGCACCAGAGAAGAACGACCTCCCTTCCGGGAGCGGCTGATGATGACCGGGTCTTGGGTGACGACAGGAAAAGTGGAATTCGCAGACCGTCCTCTGATTTAATTAATGAGTTTAAGCGCTAAAAATACTGGCCTTTTTTTTTCTTTGCTACTGGTTTCGTTTAATTAGGCTAAATGTGTTCAGCGAGACACATGTAGAACAGAAAAGTTGCATTTCGTAATCTTAGCTCTCATTCACAGCCACGTACTTCAATTGTAGTACGTGCTTCTGAAAGGTACCACATACGAAGGTGACATCAAAACATGAGCCTGAATCAATGCAATAATTTTTTTTTTGCGGGCAAAAAATTTAAGGACGCAGGTTATTGCCTCTTACGAATGTTTACGCGATGTACGCGTTTCTGAAACGTGGATGCCTTTTAGCGAAACTCCCTCATCCAAGAATTCTTCCGTTCGTGTACTTCCCCGCCAAATATAGCGATGTAATTAGTGTCACGTGAGCTCCTCGTATCACGTCACTGCTTGACTTGCTGCGTGACGTCACGTCACGTGACCACGTCCTGTGATGCCAGTCTGCATGGAGTCAATTTCTTAGTTAAATTTAGTTGATATCGACGTGTCGTGACGCGACATCACGTGATATCATGCGGTCACATGATGTTGTTTCAAGCGACCTCAGTTTTCCCGTCAAATCTAGCGGGAAAATTATGAAATAATAAAATGCTCGTGTCCACTATCCGAAATGATTGCCTAACGCCTTCTAACCAGTTCATACAACGTACCCTTAAATACTAACTTGAGACATCTAAAACGCCTTTAACGGTTATTCCAGTGCAACCACGGAATGGCACCTCCCCGTCCTGTTCTATGCATGTTTTGACAGCCATCAGCAGTTGGCCACGTGGCACAGAATAAAATAAATCTTCCACGTCTATCGAAACTTTTTTGACCCCACTCAACTCTTCGGTGCACAGAAAGTCAATTATTTCTAGAGAGTTTTCCACACGAAAAGAATCCCACAGGTTAAACCCAGAAAGACGTCTGCAGAAGAAGCCTCCTACCTCCTGCTGCCAAAGAGTCCTTTTCAGTGGTGATCGCCCTAAACGGGCACCCAGTCTTGTGCGTTTTTGCCATGAATAACACTGATAAATTAATCCTGCGCATTCCTTAGATACTCCGCATCCTCTGCATTTCTTAAGGCTCGTTCGTACATCTGCGACCGAGTACGACCGAGAGAGACGAGACCGGTTTTTAAGCCTCTTGCGACGTCTTGGGACTGGGTGCGCTGCTGCGGAGCTCGTCCTAAGACGTTCTAAGAACTTAAAATCTGGTCTTGTCTCTCTCGGTCGTACTCGGTTGCAGATGTGTGAACGAGCCTTTATATAGAAAAGAGCGAGCGAAAGTACACACCCTGAAAAGTGAAGGTGGTGTTGGTGAGGATTACAATAAGGCCCTCACGCGGCATGAACTCAAAATGGCCCTTCGCTCAACTTACTCTGCAGCGTCTGGACGTGATGGCATGCACTACCGGATGCTTACACAATTTGATCCTTTTAGACTACTCCTTATTCTGTACCATTTCAATCACATCTAGCAAGAAGGCAGGTTGTCACTGGCATGTAAGGTAGCGACAGTCATACCCCTTCTGAAATCAGGGAAGGAAGCGTTCTTTGCACCCAGCTACCGCCCAATCGCCCTTACCAGTTGCCTAAGCAAGGCATTCGGACTCATGGGTAATAAAAGGCTCATGTACCTTTTATAAAAACAAAACATTTTAGGTAAGAATGAATGTGGGTTCCGTTCCTGTTGTTACACAGTTGACCATTAGGTACGCCTTGAAACTACAATTCGTGAAGCCTTGTTAAAAAAACAACACTGCTTATCAGTGTTTTTCAAATTGGAGAAAGCATATGATACAGCACGGCGCTATGGAATACTTTGTGACTTGTATGAGGTGCCCGTACGTGGGAGGATGCTTCCTATCATGATGAGAATTTATTTTCTGGACGAACCTTTTTTGATAAGTTGGGCACGGCTATCTTCGAAGAATTTGTTCAGGAGACTGGTGTTCTGCAAGGCGGTGTCTTGAGTATTACTCTCTTTATTGCCAATATGTACTAAATGGTCCAAACTATACCTCCATAATAATAATTTGGGTTGTGTGGATAATTATACAGCGTGTAGTTGGTCAGCCATTTCAAAGTTGCGACGAGTCACTCGCTGTAGATGAGGAATTTAACCAGTCAGTGCAGCCGCTAGCCTGGGGACTTTAATGTGCATCACGCAGTAGTGATAGACGACTGGACGCCGGTACGATGCTCATCCAGATCAAAATAGGCAGGGATGGGGATTGAGCTCAGGATCCCTCCACCTGTGCCATATTCTATACCTCCATCTGTGCAATATTCTGTTTATGTAGACGATCTCCAGATCTCAGTCTCATCATCCAGTATTTGCATTTGTGAACGTATTCTTCAAGTTGCAATCAGCAACCACCTGAAGTGGGCGGACAAAAATGGTTTTAGATTTTCTCCTGACAAGGCAGCGCCCGTCTGCTATTTTTGGAGGAAGGGAATCTTTATAGAAGCTACCATACGTATGCACCAAACTCCCATCCCTGCAAAAAAAGAAAAAAGTAAGGTTTTGGGTTTTATTTATGACCGCCAGCTGTCCTTCACATCTCACATAAGGAAGCTGAAGATAAAATGTCAAAATTCACTGAACCTCCTAAAATTCTGTCCAACAAGGCATGGGGCTCTGATAGTCCGTGTATTTTACAAATTTATCTCTTTGGGATTCGCTCACGTCTGGAGCACGGTAGCTATGTAAATGGATCTGCTAGGCACTCGACTCCGAAGGTACTGGACCCCATCCATCATCAGGGACTTATAAATGAGAGCCTTCAGAACGACGCATGTGCTGAGTCTTTATGCTGAGGAAACTTATATGTCCCTTGACAGACGGCGATTCTCCCTGGGATTAATATACTCGTGAAGGATATGATCAGTCGTCACCGTTCAGCCCGAGAGGCTGTGAAGGGCACGAAATATCAGAAGACATTCGAAAACTAGCCTTGAATTATCCCTCCATTCGCGATGAGAAATAGGAAATGGAAGAGTCCGTTTGGATACACGAGTAAGCTGCCTGTGGCTTCAGTTGCAAAGACGGTGGCACCATGGGATTTTAACTGCATACGCTGTGACTTTTCGCTAAGGAAGTTTAAAAAGAAAGATAGCCAACTGGAGGTCATGCGACAAACATTTCTTGAACTATACAAGGAACATGATTCTTATTCCCACTACTACACAGACGGCGCAAAAATCGAATCATTTCTTAGCTGTGCCATGATCGGCCCTTCAGTAAGATGTGTTCGTAAGCTAAATTCGTCCGCGACTGTTTTCACTGCTGAACTGCACGGACTTCTGCTTGCTGTAGACCATACCATCCAAACAATTAACTCCCGTTCAGTTGTATATGGAGACTCGCTGAGTGTATTTTCGGGCTCTGACGTGACTTGCAACCCCCAAAAAGGCCCTCATTATTTTACTGCTAAAAATACTAGCAGCGACTAGAAAAGGGTGTAATCTTCTATTTTGCTGGGTACCGAGCCATGACGGAATCCCAGGAAAGGAAGATCGTGCTGCGAGCACTTGTGGCACCGGTGCTGTAGACATTAGTAGCTTCCCATTCAGAGATTACTATGCCCTAATCCGATATCAGGTTGATGCTCAGTGGGAAGCAGAATGGAGCTTACAGGTGGCAAACAAAGTGTACAAGATAAAGCTGTTTCTCAGAGAATGAAAGGGTGATAGGCACAGAGACAGGTTTCTTGAGGTAGTGCTCTGTCGTCTACCCATTGGATACACGCGTCTCACGCATCGACACCTCTTACCTGAGGAGGGCCTCCCTGACTGCTAACATAGCCGAAAACGTATGTGTATCTTGCATATCCTCGAACCTCCCGCTCATGATAATAAACGACGGCACTACTTCCCCCAGCTCTACAAAGACCATGTCTCTTTACACCTAGGTCTGCTACTTGGTAATAAGCTACTGCTCCCACCAACCCAAGTTTTGTTTTTAGAAAGTATTGCTCTTTTACGCAAACTGTAGCATTGTTTATACTGCAAGCTTCTTGTCACATGTGATGCATTTTTTATGTTCGTTACTTCCTAAATTAATAGGTACTAAAGCTCTTTCTTCTCCTAAACATTTTGATGATATAATTTAATTGCTTGGCACGTCATAGTCCTAGACGTTTTGGCGCCATGAAACCTCAATCTATTACTGCTCCCTCTTCACACGAAAATATGCACCCGGAACCGAGACGGGGCTGAGAGCTTGCACCGATAGCTTGAACTAACGGTACATAAACAAAACAAAAATCTGTAAAATAATATGGGCTACTACAAAAGGAGCGTCACATATCCAGAGGCCTCTCGGGAGAGCTGTTTATGTCATCTGTCACAGCGTTGTTGTGAATGCAGCTTGGTGACTATTCCTTAACACTTATCGTTTCCAGTCTTTCTCGCTCATATGTTCTATGTTTGGCGTAACACTAAGATGAATGGTGAATAAGGTGTCGAAAATGTCGCTTTTCCGACCTCAGATCTCTACTTTTTGTCGTTACACATGAAAGAGACTGACAACTCTTCAACGATAATATTAAATGTGTTGCGGTGTACGCGCTCGACTGCAAAAAGAAAAGCCTCAGCGTGAATTTTATTTAGAACAATATCACAGGAACTCTGGATTTGACAAAAGAAGATGCCTTCCGAGAATAGAAACGGCAGCGGCGTTTCGTCGGCTCTCATTTTATGTCCAAGTAATATCGACCGAAAAAGAGATGTGCAATCACATTCTGATACGCCGCTGCGCCAAACAGCCGTTACGTATTATCTGTTGCTTCTTTGCGTGCTTATTCCTGTTTTTGTTTTGTTTTTTGTTTCTATCCTTATAAACAAAGGAACGTTCTTAGAGAAAGTCTTGGGATAATTCCTAGGAGAATTGAGCTCTTCCGAAGCCCACCTAGTTTCTAGCTTGGGTTTATTTGCTTTGGGGTTCAGAACATATAGAAAGTACTAAAACACTTACTAAAAGTTCGAAATTCCGGGCGAAAGTATTCGTGAGCGCTATAAATACTTTCTGAACACTCCCTGAAAAACAGGAGTTGTTTACAGTAGAAGCTGTAGAAAGGTAAGACGATAAAATACTTATGATTTTAATCATTTAGATGGACATTTACAGGAACGCCAATTGCTATTATAATTTAAAAAAAAGAGTTTAACACGTGTCCTTTT
The DNA here is from genome assembly GCF_016920785.2 of Ixodes scapularis. Taxonomy (NCBI): domain Eukaryota; kingdom Metazoa; phylum Arthropoda; class Arachnida; order Ixodida; family Ixodidae; genus Ixodes; species Ixodes scapularis. The sequence continues at coordinate 186,297,663 of NW_024609857.1, forward strand.
TTTAATAGCAAAAGCAGTTTAGGATGTTTTTTTTCAGAGTTAATTTGACTCATTCGGGAAGTTCGAAATTGGCGTCATTGTATTAACTAATTTATTTTTATCGTGTGTGCTTATGAACAATTGTTGCCTTGGTAACGACGAACACACAGTGATATTCCAAATTGGTCAGAATTTAAAAGCTAGAAAAATCGAGTTAAAAATGCCATATCCGGTGCACCGAGGTGGATATAAACAAGTGTTGCATGCGAGTCATGGGGCGAATTAAGGTGATTTGATAATCCAAATTGAAGAAACTCATAAAACCCGCATTGGAACGTCAACATAAATTGAGAAGCTGAAATCTAGTCAATAGATTCACCAACGAAAAAATTAATTTTAAAATAGTGAGTCTTGTTATCGCCATCTTCAACCAAAATAGGACAATTGTGTAATTCTAAAGGTATCCTACATTCTTAATAAACTGTAATGCCAATACAACAATCACAAAAAATAAAAAATACACTATTTTGGATATTTTTTATTATTACTTGACTTATACGCAAAATACAACTCTATACAAAAGAGGAACATACGGCCTAGATTAGACTGTATTAACAAAAATTATAATCCTAACTTGCATGTTCACGTGTAAGCCTTTCGGGCCGTTTTAGGAATAACTGCCAGCATTCGAAAATAGACGGCAACGATATTGAACATTGGAATTTAAACTTTATTAAAACAAGATTGTGCCGAGGCCACTGGACAAATGCTTCCAGTAGGAAGCGTGAGTAGGCCCGATGTTCGTGCACATACATAACACAAAACAAAATAAAATAAAACAACAATACTACCACATAAATAATATAATCGTAAATTACTCGTTCTGTTTTATTCACGCATATAATTAATCTGTACATTAAAAGAAAAATAAGACAATATGTAGTATAGTTTCTGAGGCTTTACAGACAGTTTTTTAGAGGCCTCAAAGCTACAGAAATGCTGCCTTTGCATGTGAGCTTTACTATCAGGGAGACACAATAAAGGGGGATAATCGTCGAGCATAATTTGGTTCAAGGGAAGCTGAAAGACTTCTTGAAAAATACAAGATAGAGGTGAATCCTGGTGTATTCTTATCCAGTGATTGTGAATATCACGTTCGTTCTCCCCGAGGATCTAACTAAGCGCAAGAGAAGGCGGAAAACCTCCGACCAGTCGTGATGTCATACTAGGATCTTTGAGCCGCAAAGCGCGTGTCGCTCGTGTGGGCAGCGCGTGCAATTGCGAGCTTACCATGTATATTTTTCTGCAATTGACAGTTCTTTCTGGCCTTTTTGAACATAGCAGGAGTGCGCGTGCATAGATTTGACAGGTGCTGAAGATGCTCGAAAGCAGATGTTCTGAAAACTTCTAATTTAACGTCGCGCCCCTGGACAGAGCGGCTTCAGCGGCACTTTAAAATATTAATTTCTGCAGCCTCCCTGCACCAAATTCAAAAATAATATCGATATTCGTGATTTTGGAGGCGAAATGAAGATGATTTAGGTGTTTTTCCTCAAATGCAGAACCGCTTCAGTTTCTCTTTTATGACTAAAATGTGCTCATTTGTTTTCGTTTTCTTTTTTTTTTGTTAATTTAATAGTCAAAATCATAGCTGGCATAATACTCCCGAATTTAGGATTGGAAAAAGCCAAATCAAAGACGCAAGTTATTTCCTCCATCCTATGCTTTTTCACACGATGCATGCGTTTTTAAAGCATGGACAATGCTTTTTAGCAGAACTTCTTCAACCAAGAACTTGTTCCGGTTGTGCACTTCCCCAGCAAATATAGCCAGGTAATTAATGCCACAGGACATCCTCGTGTCACGCGACAGCACAACATGACAGCGTGACGTCACGTCACGTGACCACGTTGTGTGTCATAAGGCCGGGCGACGTCAATTTTTTCTAAATTTAGCTGAAAACAACATATCGTGACGCGTCGTGATGGCACGTGATAGCATGACGTCACGTCATATCGTGTCAGGCAACCTCAGTTTTACCGCGAAATTTAGCGAAAAAAAAAACAGAACAAGTTTGTGTTCACTCTCCCAAAGGGCTGTTTAACATCTTAACGAATTCAAACCGTATATAGCTCCTTCAATGCTGCCTTCCATGTAATATAAATCTTTAGAGATAGAGGTCGCCTCTGCATGATTTTAATCGACAAGCTCCCCGTAATATTTTCAAACAGCTTTCGTTCCATAACTGACGACGAGCCTTGGTCTGTCGCATACTCCAAGTACGATTGGCTTGCCGAGATCTCACATTAAGTAGGACTAAGGCTTGCCATGGTTCCCTCCTTCCTGACAGAAACACGATTTTCGCATGCCATCTCGAGGGCGCTGTACGAACGGTGCTTACAGCACATCGCGAATATCACATAAGCTGGTGGAAGCAAGCGCGACACTTGACTTCACAAGACCTCAAAATCATTTCAGTTTGCACTCTAAATTAAGAGGAAACAATAACGTTACATGACCTTCTTGTCCTGTAAACTATTCACAAACTGATTTTCCCTTCTAAATTTAGGGAAAAATTTGACGTCACATGACCTCAATGCCGATTTAGTTTCCCCGCTAAATTTAGTCGGGAAAGTAATGTAATATGATTTCATGTCACGTGACCTATACACAAATTCATTTCTGCCGCTAAATTCAGCGGAAAAAATTGAAGTCTGATCTATGCTCAAAATAACTTCCCCGGTGGATTTAGCGGGGAAATTGATGTTACTTAACCTGATGTTACGTGATGCTAGAAAGTTCCAAGTATGCAACACAATTACGTAGAAATTTACAATACACATTTTATTTTTCATCCTGGACGAGTTTGTCACGAGAGTATTTAGTGAGCGCCGAAGTACCATGATTATTTTCTGAACACATCTCATAAAAAAAAGAAAATGTTACGGCAATCATGTGACCGTATTAAAGACAAGCATCCTCTAACTGGAGATGTAGGTGTTTTATATCTTCCCCAAACGAGGGCAGCGAAGTTTTAGAAGAACAAACAGATATAATCCTTCACGCAATTCTATAAATGTTCGATTTAACACAATATGTCACAGAGGAAACACGTCTTTTAAATATTTTAGATCTTCTGCTTTGCGATTTGCCGGGTGCGATTGACAACGTTTGCGTAATACCTGGTATTTCGGATCATAGGGTGGTAAAAGCAGCGCTAGCTGACCCAACGGTACATCAAGGGAAGTGTCAAGAAAGGAGAGTTTATTATTATGACAAAGGAAACTATGATGCATAAGATATGAATTGGTTGTTTTCCTACCATATTTCTTAAAAGAAGCAGATTATATTGGCATCGATGAGCTGTGGAACATCTTTAAGCTCAAAGTTCACGAGCTTGTTGACAATTACGTTCCCTCTGGAGTACAATCTTCTAAAACTAAAGACAAACCTTAGGTGAGGAAAGAGGTAAAGCAGATTATTAAGCGAAAACGAAGAGCTTATTTACGATTCAGAGATAACGGGGGAGCAGCCAACCGGTCGAGCTTCGAAGAAAGTGACACCCTTTTTGAAACGGCAGCTAAGAAAGCAAAAGAAAAGTACCACGAAAAATTAGACGCAAAACTAAAAAATGCACCCTAAAGAGTTTTGGAAGGCAGTTAAGGTAAGTATAAAGGACGATAAGTCTGTTCCTCCACTTCTGTTAAACGAACAGCTGATAGTGCACAAGCAAAACAAAGCTACGTGTCTAAATAATTACTTTGAATCTGTTTTTTTCGGAGGCTACTACTACGATCTGCTACCCTACTCTGCGATCTGTAATGAAACATGAGATGTCATCCGTAGAGATGTACAACGGTATAGCTTTATTACTAAGAGATCTTGATGTAAAGAAATCATCCAGTCCTGATAATATTTGTCCACTTATATTGAAGAATTGTTCCGTGGAGATGGTAATTTATTCATGTGTGCTTTACAACAAATCATTAAGGGATCAAAAGCTTCCATCAGGCTGGAAAATCGCAAATGTTTTACCAATACACAAATTAGGATCCAAGAACTGCGTGGAAAATTACCGACCTATTTCTCTAACGTGCATATGCTACAAGCTTATGGAGCACGTGATTTATAGTAATCTTATTGCTCACTGGAACATAGTTAATTTCCTTATCCGAGATCAGCATGGGTTTCGATCTGGAGCATCCTGTGTCACTGTGCTTTTTGACGTCTTTCACTTTTTGGCGAGCGCTATGGATACTGTACATGAAGTAGACTGTTTTTCTTTAGACTTCAAAAAAGCCTTTGATCTCGTAAACCATGAATTGTTAAATTACAGACTTACCTTACTTGCTATTTATTGACAATAATGTTTTAGTTTGGCTCCAGGACTACCTGTGTGAACGAAAGCAGTGCGTTGTGTTAAATGGGGAGAAGTCCGATTACGTTGGTGTTACATCTGGTGTCCTCCATGGTTCTGTTCTGGGCCGTTTGCTCTTCCTGGTATATATAAATGATATCATTAATGGAATACAATCAAATATAAAACATTTGAAGACTACTGTATTATTTAAAGAGTAATTAATGATTCGAATGATGTAAATTTCTTACAGGTTTATCTCGACAATATTTCAATGTGGTGCAAAAATTGGATAATGAATCTGAACGCTAAAAAATGTGTTCACATGAAATTTACTCGAAAGAAAGCTCCAATCGTTCTACCTACGTAATAAATAATGAAATATTTCAGGCTAACTCAAGCGTAAAATACTTGGGTGTAATTATGTCTAGCGATTTAACGTGGTAAGTTTATGCAGAAATGATAGCTCTGAAGGCTGTACCTATGTTTAATTTTATACGACCAAACTTCCGACAGATTCATGCAAAATTAAAGAATTTTTCTACTTTACGTTTATTCACCCCTGTATTGAATATGCAGCAGTTGTCTAAGATCCCCACCACAATAAGCTAATAGAAAAACTGAAAAAAATCAAAATCAGCGTGCTAGATTTGTTCTAAATGATTGCCAACGCGGGGCAAGTGTCACCAACATGAAGAATAATTTAAAGTAGGAATCACCAGTTGAGCGCAGAAAAATGCTTAGGTTAAAATGTTTACATGATATATACAAAAGTCACCTTGTAATCAGTCGAGAAATGTTTTACACGAACCTTTCTATATATCGGGAAGGGCGAACTACCAGAACAAAATCGGACCCTACTTTTGCCGTACTGATGTTTTTGAGTTTTCTGTTTTTTTTTTTCAAAAACTATAGAAGAATGGCTATTGAAGGATGTGTTTAACGTATATACAAGTATTTTTTGTTTCATTGTTTTTTTAGAATTTAATATATATCGTGTACTCACCGCTGCTATAATGCCAAAAGGCGATGCAGGTCTCTATGTAAATAAAGTAAACGCTAGCCAAAATATTTCCGCGTCATGTGACTCAACGTTTGTAGATACCTTAACCGCCTTCTGCTTCCATGTGTATGGAGCGTTTCAATCTAGTCTCTCTTCACACGAAAATATACATTCGGAACCTTAAAGGAGCTGGTAGTTCGCACCTATAGCTTAGACTAAGGTTACCTAAAAAATAGTAATTCCAGAAAACAAATTGAGCTACTACAAAAGGGGCACCACGCATCCAGATGCCTCTTGAGAGATCTGTCTATGTCATCTGACACACCGTTGTTGTGGATGCAGTTTGGTCCCCGTTTCTTAACATGTATTATCCCTAGTCTTTTCCACTTATATTTTTATGTTTCCACAGTAACACTCAGATCAATTCCGAATAAAGTGTCGAAATTATCGTTTCACTGGCCTCGAAACTCTACTTTTTATAACTGCACATCAAAGAGACTGACACTCCATCAAAAATAATATTGCATTTGTCCCAGCGTACCCGCTCAGTCATAAACAAAAAAAACAACCTAAGCGTTAATTGTATTTAGAACAATATCACAGGGAAACTGGACTTGAAGGAAGAAGACGTATTGGAAAATGCAAACGGCAGCGATGTTTCTTTCACCCTCACTTTATGTCCAAGTAATATCGACCGACAGAGCGAAGTGTAAACACATTCTGACACGTCGCTGCACCAAACAGTCGTTCCGTATATTCAGTCGCTTCTTTGCCTGCTTATTCTTATTCTTCTTTTGTTTGATTGATTTCAAAGAGAGGAACGTTCTTAGAGAAATTCTTGGGAAAACAAGTAGGATACTTTAGATTTTCCGACACCATCCTAGCTTCCATGTTCGGTTGGGTACTCCGCCGATTATTCGAGCTACCTAACCCAAAGGCGTAATATGAATGCGAATGGCTTCCTGATTCCGGAATGCTATCTCGTTCTTCCGATTCACTCTAGTTAATTAAAAAAAACTGATATTTTGTTTGCTGCCAAAACCGAAACATCCTTCTCCCTAGTTTTTCCCCAGTTTTCCTCGCCACCCAAGCGTCACATCACCGGTGGGCAGCGAGGCGCGCGGCCGGCAATCGGGTTCGCTTGCGCCCGCCTTTCTCGCGTCTGACAGCGAGAGAACCTGGGAGTTCTTGCTATTTGAAGCTGATACTTATCCATATTTGCACAAAGTATGACCTTGGCCCACGTGCTAAACAATAAAAAAGTAAAAAAAAAACAAAAAAAAAACGGGAGCATGTAGAATTTTGATAAAACCGTTTTTGGAACTCGGTACGCTCAAGCCGCGGCTCGCTAGTTTCGTGATATCGCTAGTAAATCCTTCTCTTTTTCTTAGAAGATGGCTGGGGAAGAAAGGCCGAAGAGTCGCGCAATGCTTTTTTTGAAAATTGCCAGAGCACCTTAAAAAATTCTCGGAATGTGGGTAAAGATGCCCCACACGCTCGTATAACCTGAAGGAACGCGCCATTTATTTTAGATTTTCTTTAGAAAAGTTACTGTTGCAGGCGCCAACACGTGTAACTACTTTTCTGGCATGGATACGCTCCTTGGTGCTGAAGTAATTTAGCAAGAAATCTATAGTTCATTTCTGAAAAGTGCTTCTGGTCAATGCCATTTTCAGCGTTGGTGCCTGTGGAGCGTACAATAATTCAGAGATTGCAGTAATGACATTACTGTAGTGGAAATACAGTAATTAAATTACTTTTTGGAGTAATGAGTAATGTAATGAATTACTTCTCTAGGCTAGTAATTTAGTGATGTAATAAATTACTTCCAAGCGGTAATTCCGAGAAAATTACTCATTACTTTTGAAATTACTTTTGTCATAAATTAGAAAATTTGTTTGCAAGCTTTAAAAAAGAGAAGTATTTTGCATGATGGAATGTGAAAAAGCATCAGAGGAAATAATCGGCAGTCACCTGAGCGCGAAGCGTCTTACGAAGAGCTAAACAGGCGCATAAAGGAGGGCTGGAATGGCGTGAGAAAAAAAGCTTTCGAGCAGACATCGCTGGAAGGCCAAGCCTTACGAACTCTAGGCAGAGAGGTTCACAGCGTCGAGTCATCACGACGATACTATACTTCGTTCATCGCTAAGCTGACAGTGCGGTGGGAGCTGCAAGCTAACCAGAACCAATCAAACACCTCCTTTTAACCACCTGACCCGTCTTTTTTTTCTGCGCGTGGGCATGAACGAGAGCGTGTTTACGTGGCAGAAGATATACGTGTGACTGTTCCGACGTGCACGTAGCTTCCACCGCACTGTCAGCTTATGGGTGAACGGCTCATGGGCTGCAAGGCGAAAGACACGTCACCAGTGAGGTCGACTCATTTTAAAACCTAAAAGGATAGAGCAAACAGATCCCTAAACTTCTTGCTCTTTCGTCAAGCAAGGTCAAACCTTAAGCATCGAGAATTGTATACAACCGACGACCGGAATAAATAGTTAATACCAAATATCTTGTCAAAAAGCCCCAGAATGTTTTGTGCGTCCTCAAGCAAAGCAGGTGCAGCTGGCGCTATGCCTCGCTGCATTCCCTCGGGAAATTTATTCGGGAATAATCCTACAAGGAGATATAGCCCTCCGTTTGTTGGGAAAGTACACAATTTAGGAAGCTCGCGCCATTTCTCAACTGGCGACGCTTCTGCTGAGCAATTATCCAGGTCCTTTGTGGGACAGTGCGCAAAATCTTGGGCTCTTCGGGTGTTTAAGAAAAATGCTCCTTGAAAGGAATGACCATGGATAGGTCAGCTGCACTCGGCGACAACATTTCTTGGAAATGTAGCGGAGGGTACAGGCACGCGTTCCCTCTCCTATTTTGAGCTCTGAATAAAACTGCGCGCGGGCTCTCCTTCTCTCCATCGCATTGCCAAGAAAAGTGACCGCCGAGTATAGTGCTCTCGGGAGAATAGAATTAGATTGCGCCCTCGGCGGAAGGGAAACGTTTCACGTGACGAATCCTTGTAAAAACGAGCTGCCATTGCCCGACTTAACCAACTGACACGGACAACTTCTGAATCAGGAAGACGGAAACATATCACCCTTTCAGTAAGAAATTTCACCGGTGAATGAACAGCGAAACCGGTGAGTCGACTGTCTTTATGAGTCGCGCCTAAAGAAGCCATTCATCATGTCTAACACCTGTCGTGTGCGCCAGCAAAACCACTGTTCAGTATGGTTGACTTTGAGGCACATAAGGTTGTTGCGGTGTAAACAGGAAGGTGTGAGTTTTGGTACATGTAGACCAACTCAGCTCTTTGACGTAACATCACTGTGGGGGTGCTGCTGTCGGCACTGCGTATGCGCATCGCCTCGCTTCTCACAGATCTGGTTCCTGCACACGCGCTGTGTGCGCAAACGAGGGCTGGTTTTGTAAACACTGTGTTGGTGTATACCGCAAATAAAATGAGCGCGAACTACTGCCTCAAGGTATTCAAAAGTAATGTCAACGTAATTTTAAGGTAATTTAATTAATTTTGGAAATTAATTGTAATGTAATGTCATTACCTTTAGTATGCGGTAATTTGTCATGTAATTTAATTACATTTTTGCAGTTTTCAGAAAAGTAATTCGTAATGTAAATTAATTACCTTTTGAAACTAATTTTGCCATTTCTGGCGTTCATTGCTCGCCTCCCAAAGCGACGAACATGTGCGTGGAGGGCTGGGTCCTAAAACATGTAGACTGTGATTCTCGTAAACAGTGAAATGTATAGAATGGAATGATCTGCATTCGCGTAGATCAGAAGGCAGGCTACTGGTCATGAAGATCGTGTTAACATGACAATAAAAACAACTCCGCAACCACCAAGCCAAATATCAAGGGGCAATGGATTGCGTATAAAATACACAAACACACTGTTAATCTTCAAATAAAGAATATTTGCTTGAAGATACAATAGTGCCTAAGGTACAGAAAGACATCATAAAACTTTTAATTCAAAATAAGTTAACAAAAGTTACTGAAAAATGTCTACTCGTATTTTTTTTAACTTTTGGAGTAGAATGCAACGTGTTCAAACACCCATTCACAAGAGCACATAGGAAAGACGTAATTCTATATATATATATATATATATATATCTTTTAATCAAGTTTTGGTTTAGCTCAGTTTTTATTGCTGTCAATTTGCATGCCTCCCCTCAACGACATTATTATTTTCATAGTTTGAAAAAAAAAACTCCTCAGCCCTATATAAAATTTTTCCGCAATTCAATAAATTAAACACGTTTTCGTCACTACTTCTGCAGAGAATATTCCACGCCAACCTTTTGACGAACCAGGCAAAGGATCTATCTTATATTACTGGAGCTGAACAGCTGCTCCATAAACCTTTGTAATAGCAGACAGGAATAGCAATATGCCGAAAGTCATGTCTAAATTCACACTGAACTTTGTTTAGACGTTTCACTTTTTGTCTTCAACATATCGGCCACGTGAGTGGAACTCCGAGAGTAGCCCGAGCTAGATTCGAGGTCCAAAACAGAAATAGTGTTTATAAAAAATTTAAAAAATATCACTGAACCAATTGTGAAAAACAAATGTGACTGTGCAAAATGTCGGCTATAGTGCTTTAGTGTGTGCTATTTTTCTCGATTATATTGGCGCTCTTCTTTGGACAGATATCGTAGTGGCCACCGCCGGCTTTAATTTGTGCTTGCCGCTCTTGAAGCTGTTCCAGCTGCTGAAGGATACTCAACTCGCAGCACGCGTCTATAAAGTATTCCGAGCAAAAGTGGAAATGTTCCGCGTGACACTAGTTCTCTCGGCACAGCTCGCGCAAAAGCACCTTGACGTGGCTGGCACCCATCGCTGCCGGGGAACGCTTCTTTTTTTTTTTCTCCCACAAAAGCACAGGTAAAAAAGAAGCTTTTTCCCGGCACTGTTTTTACAGTCTATCGCGGAGCGCAGATTGCTACGCATTGCAAAGGAAATTTCAAACTTGAAGCTGCGAATTAATGATCTCGATCGCTGGCGCCCGGGAAGCTACTTCGCGGCTGCCCGAGTCGCTCGCCCGCCTGCCCACCCGTGAGGTACGTGGGCAGGGAAAAGTAGGGAGTTTTTGTCGTTGCCAGTTGAGAGTCGCTTCCTGGAACCCTCGCTGCCGGCGTAACCTGAAAACTCGTTAACTTTACGGAGAAGTTTTATTTTTATAAAATAGTTTGTTGTTCAGTTGAGAAAGGGTTATTGATGGGGTCTGCAAATTTCCAGCCAAACCGAAGTCGACCAAAAATCGACGGAGTTCCCCTTCAAAGGGAAGCTGATGCGTTTTTAATTATGAGAAAAAAAAAAACACCCAAGCCTGGATAATTAGACCTCAGCCATTCCTAAAATAAATTGGTTTGGTGATTTTCTGCGCGGATTAACCGGAAAGGTGCCTTAAAAGTAGCGCCGAAGCCACGCTCCTTTGAAGCCAAGGGAAAGGGGAAAGAGGAGGAAGCCCGCGAGCCGGCGTCACAAAAGGACCGGCTGGAGGACCCCACAGCGGCTGGCCGCGCTTCCCTCGTAGGCTGCTCTAGTGTCTTTTCGAGCCATCGTCATTCTGCCGCTGCATAGCGCTTGCTTTTATCCGTCGACGGGTCGTGCCATTGACTAAATTGCCTGACGTGTTCATTGTTCTCTAGTTTGTTCACGGGTTTGCGGAATTCTCGTGGCACCGAAGCAACTGACTCGCGCTGTTGCACGATGCCGTACTAATCTGTAGCCTGTTTAGGGGTTAAAAGCGCTAAAAACGACGGACAAGTAGAAGAGGCACACACCAACTAGCCCAAATCCAAACACTTCTGCATCATCTGTAGCCGCCGGCTTGGACGAAAAGCGCTCGTCGCAGTTGCTCTTCCGGGTTACCGCCCTTTCCCCCACACCGAGTTTTCTAAACGGCTATCCGTTTTGAAATCTCGGTTTCCCGGCTATGCGAACATAACGGTTTCCCGGCTATGCGAACATATGAGTTTGAGCGAGTACCCTGTTTTCTGTTCGGAATATGTTCCGGACGCCCATATGAAAACAATGTACGTATGGGTTTGGGTCTGAAGAAGACTCGCCTGAACCCGACGTATTGCCGAGCATCTGTGAAGGTAAGAAGGCAACTCAACGCATTAAAAGGCACACGCAAAGTGGAGACGACACTGGGTAGGAATTATAGGTCGACTGTTCTAGAAGAAAAGCTATTACAATATAGCTATACAATATACCCACGGAACTTTATTACAATATAGCTATACAATATACCCACGGAACTTTGGGAAAAAGTTCCGTGGGTACTTAAAGGCTGTTTGAGAAATAAACCAGTTAGCTGAGTTTGAGACGTTCTCTGTGTCTGTTCCTTCTACTGAAAGTTCTTCCGATTTCTTCCACCGCAGTCTCAGGTGTAATACGACATGATTAGCTACCACCAGCTCGCCTGCACTCTCACCGTCTTTTTACAATATTAGTTGTGTGCAGTACTGGAAACGCCCCGATCATGTCGCCAAATATTGTTCTTCCACTGGCTATTTTGTGTTAACCGCCTTCTATTAGTGTTTTAGTTTTTGTTCATTTTTTTATCGTTGAAGTGGCCACATAATCCTGGACCGACTCCGTTACCCAAAGTTTTTTTTTTTTTTAGGGAGATTTTCACGGTGCAACCTGTTTTAGCATGAACGCTTCTTTTTTTTTTTGCAGTCGCTGATATCATTTGAGGTCACATATTTTTTAAACATAAACATAAAATTTGTTAAACTGCAAATACAAAACATGTGATATTATGTTGTAAATAAAAAAAAATGTTTAAGTTACGCCAGTGTGTTCCGTATACATTTGGTGTATCATGCACTGGTTCTTTGTGCCGTGGAAATGCGATCGGACGATGAAAATACTTGGTGGTGGTCTAATGCAGTAAACAAATCTTGGAAGGTATGTGTGAATGTAGAGGCCCAGGAAGCTTTCAAGAATTCAACATCAAACTGAGGGCTGCCGAGCACACATCTCCGTTTTTTCTAAAGCTATAATTGCGTAATAATTGGTGGCCAACTTATAAAACTCAGCACAGGGTACCGCTATTACAAGGAGGGATCCTCTGCACAGCTATTTCCGTAGTACGTAAGGGTATCGCGGTGGCAGAACGACCACCCTGTCTCATCACCCGTCTCATCTCAGGTAAAACTCTCCCGTCGCTCCAAGCCGATTATACTATCCCTTCAAACCACTTCAGCTTTGGTGACCAAATGCAGCCTGCACGCTCACGTGTCCAGCAGCTGCCAAGCATGAAGGCCCATCTGTGCCGAAATCCTTGTCCTCTGACGGCCGTTTTGGGGAGGGTCACGCTGCTCCGGCCTGACGCGTCCCGTCAATAGCACTCCGTTTACTGTCAACGTTTTAAGTTATAATGAGTGGCAGCCACTGGGTGTTCCAGAACGAATGAAGCCGGCAATGTCGCGTCGCGTAAGCGGTTTGTGCTGTCTGCCTTTCTTACTGCGGTGGGTCATGTCTCTGCTTTGCCAACGGCTGGGAGGGGTACTTTGTCACGTAGAAGGTCCTCTGGGCACATTCCCCTTTCGAATTCATCGAAAGATTTCGAAAAATCAGAAGCCAAACCCGATTTACGAGAGCAGAAGCCTTGGCGCCCGACTGCTTCCGCAAGCGACGGAGCAAACGAGAATCGAGATGGTCCTTGTATGACGTAGTGGCGCGTCACGCGTGACTAGCCAATGGCGTGCCGCTCCGGTGATCCACTCTGTTTTCCTCGGTTTTTTTCGCGTTTTGTGACTATTTTGGGTCAAACGGTGGTGATATTTAGACTCAGCAGGCACAAGCACGTCAGAATCGACTATTACCTGATTTCTGTTTTCTTTCGAAAAGCTCTTCAGCTTCCCTTTAAGGGTTCAGCACGTACTGAAAGTATTAGAACACTTACAAAAAGTTATGATGTCCGGGCGAGAGTCTTCGTCAATGTTCTTCTCTTTACACTCTACGATAAACTGGAGTTATTTACAAAAACTTAAAAAGAAGGTGAAGAGGTACAAGAATTATTATATTAATAATTTATAAGGACATTTACAGAACGCCCATTGCTATTATAATTTAAAAAAAGTAAAAAAAAGACAATTTTTTAGTTCTAACGCGAAGTACGCATTTTGAGGCATTTTGATTCACTCGTTTATTTGATTATCTTACGTGCTCATGGACAGCGTATATATTGGCAGGGACCCACGCATACAGTGAGACAACAAATAGGTGGAAAAAAAAGGCTATGCAATTTTAGTGAAAAATGCCAATATCCGCCGCACCGAGGATGTTTCACAAGTGTTGTTTGAGGGTCATGAGGCGAATAAGGCTGATCCGATAACAATGAAACTCGGAGAAACTCGCAAAAGTCGAATTGGAACGTCAACATGAATAGAGGCCCTGGGACCAAGGCAGTCGATGAATCCACGAAGGCATACATAAATAAATATTAGGTCTCGTTAACGTCTTTTTCAACTAAAAATATGCCGATTTTATAATTCTGAAAGTATTTTATATTCATATTAATCGGTCACAGCAATAAAATAATCATAAATACTATTAAAGAAGACACGCTTTTGAACACTTTCTATCTTTACTTGACTCATACGTTCAATGCTGTTCCAGACAAGGAAACCTCGACCCGATTGTATGGTATTAAATAAAGGTAGAATCGTAACATGCGTGTTTACGAGGAAATGTTTCGCGCAATTCAAGCAGTAACACCCAGGATAGGAAACAAGGAAGCCAAAATATTAAACTTTGAAATTTGAACTTTATTACAAAAATTGCCGCCGAGGACACCGGACAAAAAGCTCCAGTCGGAAGTCTGAATAGGTACGGTGTCCCTGCATATAAAAAGCACAATAGAAAAATATAATAAAACAACACTACTATTACCTTAAGGAAGTAAGCGCACACTTGTTTTTTTTATGTTCATAATATATAGTAATAATATCGACCTAAAAATAATGAGAGTTTATATAGGGCGTTCTTGTAGGCCGTAAAGACAGTTTTTATCTTCTTAATCCTTCAAAGCTATAGAATTGCGATCTGTGCATGAGATTTATACTGTCAGGGGGACACAATAAAGGGGACTGACCATCATGATATGTTATTTAATTAGCTAGGACGTGTTAATTTACTTTTTACCTGTTTCTTAATTTGATTTAACATGTTTTTATATGGTTTCTGTACGGCTTCAATTGTAAACTTCACTCTAAAAAAAGGGGTAACCTTACACGCTTTTGTCCCATGTAATGCACTCCAAAATTTTAGTTCGACATACAGCGCACTATATTCGGACTATGGTGCTCGGAACGCGTCTCCAACTGGTGCGTTTACCGCGCCCAAAAAAGTGGTCTCTTGACAGTATAATGAAAAAAACGTTTGATAAACCTGCAATGCGGGTTTCTAAGGTTACTTACGTTTCCACGTGATCCTTGCGTACGCTATAACATACATTTATGATACACTTTCCGGCTCTTTCTATGGAGGTGCATGGTCTGAGATTCTATTTCTCTCAAAGTCTGGATCTCTTTCTGGTGTCATGTGTGACACGGAGCGACACGCGTGCCGACAGATCCTGCAACATTTCGAGCTGCAACGTGCTCTATCCATCATCCTTATCTGCGTCCGAAAGGAAACAAACAAGAAAGTTTGATCCTTTCAAAGAGCCCGATGGACATCCACACTGAAGCTCCAGTGTCTAGTCTTTTCTCGGTTTTCTATTTCTCTCTTTCTATAAGTTATCTACTTGGCATGCCTGGTCTTCTTCTGTGCTGTCTTCTTTAGACATAGGAGCGTCTCTGTAAGAGACTCATCAGAGTGTAAAACCAAAATTTCTATCGGTTCGCTTCGGGTTCGGATTTACGGATTTCGGTTCAGTTCCGGTTCAGCTCCGGAAAACAAAAATAACAGTTTAGACCGGTTCAAACCGGTTTGAACCGTTAACATTGAATGCGTTTTCGATTTTTGTTTTTGTTGCAAAAGGCACCACTTCCGCAGTAAAATAGGTCGTTTCTTTATCGGTTGTAGACTGCACTTCGATTGTAGCGCAAGAAAAGCAAAAATTGCGTTTTTTCTATCTAGACACAGCAGTCTAGAAACTATAAGGCTACATTCTCACTGGCGTTCAAATCATAGCCGCGAAGCGGATCGCCTCGTTTTCAATCTGAACTCCGAGTTAATTTGCATTGCATCTTTTAGCAACCGCGTTCGCACCTGCTTTACGGATGTGGTTGACTTGCCAGTGTGAAGGAGGCGCAAAAAAATGAGAGGTTAAGACTTCAGTAAAAGCTGCTCCCACCTCTTTCTAAAGTAGCATGGTGAACGCGTGAGAGGAGGTCGTCCCCTCTCAGGCGTTTCTTATGCTAAAGTGGAAAAATGGAGGAGTAGCTTCCACCTAACTCTTAACCTGTCACGGACTATAGGTCAGAATAAAAACTTTCTATTTATAGAAATACATTTTAAAATATTGACACAAATAGTATCTTTTATCTGAATAAAATAACTGTTCCAAAGCGATGTCAGTTACTGAAAACGCGATTGTTTGCGGCAACTGAGTGTTCCAGTCTTGAAATTTGAATCGTGGTTGTGCTTTTAACATAATGTATTTACTGCGTTACAAAGCATTATGACATTTGTACATCGTCGGCATATTTATTGAAATATGTATTTTACGAAATGTGTTTCATGATATACACGCTAGCTAAAACTATACATTCTAGGTGCCATAAAAGTTTTAGGACAACTATTTTCAGTCAAAGTTTATAGAAACAGTAATTGGCATCACACCACCTTTCTTCATAAAGATTATTCTTTCCATTCAGCACCGTGATGTAGTCGGCAATCTTAAAAAAGGTATGGTCGAAATTTCTTCTCTATATCCGTGCCTTCATACGAAGGTCGGAGTTGTGCTGAGCTGCTCGTAACCAAGCGACTATTTTCATCTGTACAGCTAAATTGGCCCAGTCTGTGTGAGGTAGAGCTCTGTCGTTGGCAAGAAACCTTTCAAATCACTTTTTAATTAGCTACGCTATTCCTAACTGATGATTTTTTTATATATATAGAATAAAGTAGTTTTCCATACTCTACCCGTCATAGCAGCTGCTTAGTACGTTACTTTTGGTCTGAGCGTGTGGCCACGAGATCGTCATTGTTCCAATCGTTCGTTTTCGCGTTCCAGACCCCGGATACGTAAGAATGCTGTCAATCACATACACGAGGCAATAACAAGCTTCTATGATTGAAATATGTCTTACTGTATGTGTAAGAAAAGCATGTTTAAATTATTAAACTTTCCAGTAAAGAAAAACTAATTTTAGGCTCTGGAAGTCACTGGTGCACGTGCCTATCGGGAATCATAAACGCCGGAAAAAATTGTAGGACAATTCCCAGTAATGGAGAAAGCATAGACTTACGATGTATTTATTTAATAACGGGATAGGCTCTTTTTTAACTTGTAAAATCTCAGCATTGTGCTCATATAATAAATCTGGGGGCGAATACGCAAACTATATAATGAATCGAAATAATCCAATGCATGATGCTTTACTGGAAAAGTAATATATTGGGAAGCAATGATACCTCTTATAAAGATCACAATTGGGCGTCAGCATGAGCTAGAAACTTTGCGAAATATTGCCGTCGAGAGGCTCATTATATATTCGGGTTTACGTGAACGTGTATCTGGGCTCTCACTTTACAGCTCTGTGCTTTCTCAGTCATCCGGTACAGACCCTTTTGGTATTTACGAACAATAACCGCTGCTTCCATCCCAAGCGACTTAAGTGACCAGTGCTGAAAAGTATAAATGCTACACGAACAACAAAGTTAGAGATTTAGCAAGGGCCTTCGTCCGTACGATTTAACGCCTTGGAGGAGGCAAGTTGGTTTACAAGGAAATTCGAAAAAAATTTTGAACTAAACTTTCGGTCCTCTTTCCTTTTGGCGTTCGCGTGGAGAATCGGTGGTTAAATGTTTCATTGACGTTTCAAGCAGCTGTGTTAAGATGAGCCTTGTTCATTCTTTTTATGGACCGGAAGTTCACTGCGACCTCCAAGACTAGAGCACCGTCTGGTGGCGTTTGCAAAGAAAAATGTCTATAGCCTTTGCTTAGTCTCCGTACCTGCAATACTGATCCATACATGAAAAATCCATAACTTGGGCGATGACTGCATGGCTAATTTTTGTGACTGAATTTCACCAAGGAAGTGAACATTTTCCCCTAAATGGCTTCCACTTGTCGTCATTGCAAAATTCTGGTGGTCATTGCCACATTTTTGTTGATGAGAAAATCAAATTTGGAGCTGGGAAATATAGGTTGCAGACGGTACACGATCTGTGCCAGGTCACTAAAATGGCAGCTGATGTGAAGTCAGTGCAAGCCACGTATTTGAGAGAAACAAATTATGGTTGCTGAGTACGGGGTTGTGAGAAACGGCGCGAGCTTGTAGCAACGTGAAAACGTGCTTTTTGGCATTAGTGTGTGTACAAACAAAGCAATTTCCGTGGCGAGGCTGCCCGGTCTGTGCCGGTTTTTATATTTTAAATCTATATCTTCCAAATAAACCATTCAGTTCAAAGTAACGCCGCATTCTCTTCAGTTCTTCCTTCGTTTTCGTTCGCGTTCTTTGGCGTACTACAACATGATGATCTAGCAACAAGCCCATTTAGCCATCCCTATCCAGTCTGTGTTGTGCAACGTGCGCCAAAAAGATTATTCGTGCTTGTTTTACCGCAAAAATAAACTCCTCATCACCGGACGCTCATCCTCCGCCGAAAATATAGTACTAGCGGTTCGAAACAGACGGCAGTGTTCCGGAACTTGCCGTTATCGCATTACAAATACGTTATAAATGATTTTCCGAAAATTTCAAGTACAAAATGGGACTCGTTCTCGGTAACTGGTCCCATTCAGCCTCATGCATTTGGAGGCGGCGTCGACGTCATTCTCCTGTTGAAAATTAGAAAATATTACTTATACTTTTTGAATAAGGTGATGGTTAGTTCTGAAACTTTGATATCTATGTCGGATCGCTATTGCTATATTTGGGTAGAGGACGATCGTTGGTGATTAGTCGTTTATTTTTGTGGTGAAACAAACCATGGAATTTTGTCTAAGGGGGGGGGGGGGGAGGGGGGGTCCGCACTTTGTAGATGCGGCGCCCAAAAAACTTTCCACCGCAGTATGTCTCTAAAACTAATCTCGCCCTCCCCGCTTTTTTTTTTATCTTCCCCTGTTTATTGGAACATCATTGTTGGCTGTGATTTTGCACCCAAAGGCTGGGAAGTATTGGCATTATTCGAAGGTGGTCGGAGCTGGTAGCAAAGACCTGAGAACGAAGCGCCTGAGACCTGTAGCAGTGGAACTCAGAGCGCCTGCCAACGTCTCGGCCATGGGCTTAGCTTTTCAGTTCCAGAAGTCTCTTTGCGAAACGTCGGCTGTCCCTCCGAGGGCACCGGCGTCTTTCTTTTCATGTACCCCCTCCCCACCCCGTTTGTACAGACATGTAGTTCTACATTATGTTCGGTCCCGTAATTATGTCTCATTTAGTCATTTCAATAGTTTTATACTTGGTGACAGCATTCCGCAGCAATGCAGAAGTAAACGAGGCATAATAAGGTGCCTCGGTGCTACGTACTATCGCGAACACTATGAGCGGGAACGGCGGAGCGCGTGGCCTTTGATACATGCTGCGCTAGCTCGAGGCTGATAAAACAGTGCAGTGGAGGTGTGGCTGCGGGAAAGTGTGCTTACTCCGATGTGCACATTCTCGCACCTCCCCCTTCCCCACCTTCCCCCTCTCCACGAGACTGTTTATCAGCCTCGAGGTTTCACGGCATGTATCGAAGGCCACCTGTTCTGGCGTTCTTGATCTAACTGATCGCGATAGTACATGTTAAATGGCCCGTGCAGAGGTCTTTGTAGTTGCAGTCGATATTCTGCTTGGTACTAACCCTTGACGTTGAAAACTCAAAGAAGGCTCGTTTGCTTTTTTTCTCTACGAAATGATAATCGCAGAAACAAAATTAAACGAAGACTCTTATGACTGCCTATGTGTAGGAAAGCTTTCACATACCTACACGCAGCGGTAGCTCGTTCCCACAAGCAACGCGCCACGTACTCCTTTTTCACACGGCGCTCCGGCGGTGACACCACGCTCCCCCACTGCGCAGGCGCGGCACCCCCGCCGGCTCCACGGCTTCCTTGACGATGCATCTGCGTTGCTGTGCTTTTGGCCAATGAGACTTAGGTGACGTTTCGCTCAACCAATTACAGCTCACGTGCAGTTTTTCGCTGCTGCACATGGAATTTAGGTGCCGTATTAATGCGAAAGCATTAACTACAATGGAGTGAAGCCGGCGTTTTCTGTAACCGTCTGTTGCAGAAAAACGGCACCTAAATTCCCTTTATCAATAAAATACAAAGAAAGGCTTAACAACGCGGATGCCTCGTCACGGAAGCCGTCGTGAAGTCGGTGGGGTTCGCTGCGCCTGTGCAGTCGGGAAGCGTGATGCCACCGTCGCAGTGGCCCTGTATGATAAGAAGACGTAGCGTGCTCCTTGTAGGAATGCACTGCGTGTAGGAATATCAAAGCATTCCTACACGGAAGCAGTCTTAAGTCTATCTGCCAATTTTTTTGTTGCTACAGACAACGCCTACTCCACTCCATAAGACAGTTCATGTTTTCGCATTAAAAAAAAAAGAAAGTTCCACCTTAACTCGAAAATAGAACAAGTGGTCACATGATATGGTGGTGATTATAGACCGTCAATGTCTATCATAGCCGCGCGTTGGGAATGACAGAGTATTAAGGGCTGTCGTAACGTCAACAAGCGCAGGCGCTCGTTCACGCTCTCTGACGCTGTCTGCGAACATCAAGACTATACTTATACTCCATTGACAGGCACGTAGCCATGGGAGGGGGGCATGGGGCCCGGGCCCTCACCCCCGAAATCTTCCATTTTGCTGGGGCCTCCTCTCCCCCCTCCCCCTCTTACAGCATTTTGTCATGGGCGCCCCCCCCCCCCCCCCCCCCCCCCGAAACAAAATCCTCGCTACGTGCCTGTACTCCAACATCAAGTTCAACGCGGCACAACGCTGAGCAGCTCCACGCGCGACAGCATAGCTCTCTACGGACTTGGACATGCTCTACGTTCAAAGTTGGACGACGACGGCGCCGAGGGAGGATATCCAAGAAGCCCTGCTGCGAGTTCCTCATTCGGGAATCCGGTGGTCGCGGTCTTCGGGGCCAGTCGGAGTGTGCCAGCTGCTCATTTCTGGGATCTGAACCTGTCGTTCTTCCCACGTGTCGTGTGCTGTTGTCGTGTTCCCGTGTTGGTGTGCGTATTTAACCTTCGTGCGCTCGACTGGGTGAGTGTGTGCGTGGACGTGGACCACTTCGAGGATGCGCTACGCTCGAACCGGTGGGGTGCCGGCAAAAGCTTGAAGCTCGATAACGCGCCAAAGGTAGGGTTTATTAGAATTAAGGATGACCTAATATGTGTGTTATTTATAATAATGTGCTAGTCGCAATAACCGGCAGTCGTTCCCGATCGGAAAAGTGTCCTCGAATGTAAGGGAATGGCGGACACAGTGAAGGCTCTGAACTATTTAGCCGGCTAGAAATTTTCAACTGGGCTGTCTCACTTGTAAACAGTCTGATCTTGAAAACGATGGTAGCAGTATGCGATGAACAATTAGACTGAATCCTGTACTGTTTGTGTAGGCTTTGTGAGGTGCGTTATAATTCCGAACGCGTACATTGCGTAATTTAGGTATCGTCCGCTCTCTTCAGTCTCCGTTTCTTAAGTCAGCGTGAAAGTCTGCTATGATGGTAACACACCGGCTATATGTCAGAAAGAGGTCTCTGTTGAATATCGAGCGCCGGCGGAATGGCGAACCTGCGAAGCAGTTAGATTCGTAAACGCAATATCGGGATTTTTTTTTTTTTACATTTGTGTGACATTTAGGAAAATATAAATGCTGTTTTGAACTTCTTATCACAATCATTTGCTTGGTTTTGAACTGCTAACCGCTACCCCGAATAGTTGTTTTGAAGTGTGACAACACGAGGGCGAATTACACTGACCGGTTGCATCTAGGCTAGGTGGCGCTATCTACCGCCCATAGATAACCCGTAGAGACGATGCGGTTGCCCCGTAAACGCGCATGCGCAAAGTGGGGCAGTTCGTCGGGGCACTATGGTCCAGCGTAAGTCTACGCTGGACTGTAAACAAGATCGTTCGGGCGCTTCTCGGCACGGCGTAGTGGCCGACAAACGTCGTTCTGCGCCGGAGCGTGTCGCGTTCGTCGACGTTGGAGTATAAACGCACCTTTAGGCATCGGCCGAGCTGCACACATTTTTATTAGAGTTAGTCTAATCCCACTTTTTGATTGAACACGTATGTTTGCCTGTACTATGACGGTCATGAGCCCCTGTCGAGTGCTCGGCCACATGACAATCGAGTACGTCAAGGTGACTCTTGACACAGGTTGTGCGGCACGAGGCGTCTCGGTGTCAACAACGTTAGTAGATCTATCATTCACTGCGCACGTTTCTAAGATCGTTGGATCAGCGATAAGAAAGTTGGGAATGATCACGCGGTTATGGAGTTCTTTCACTTCTTCATTATCTGTAGTGCGTTTATGTACGCTCAGGACTTGAATTTGCTGCGATTAGTTGGAATTCACTATTTTTAACACAAGTTGAAATCACTGAGCGTGTGCAGAAGAAATTTATGCGAATTATTTATGACCGACACATTGGTCGCAAACTATTTTTTTAGTTACGATTTGTTGTTGTCTTTATTTAGCCTTGAAAGGCTATCAACGAGGAAGGCTGTTAGAGACATTCATTTTCTTCATAAGGTAGTGCATGGTACTCTTGATACTGAAAATTTACGTATGAATATAGACTTTCATGTGCCATTCAGAGCTAGTCGCCATTTTTTAACGTTTTATCCTAATAGAATTTGCGAATCATCGCCATTGTGTGGTATGTAGTCTGCCTATGATATATGCGATTGTGACGTTGATATTTTTCGTGATTTTGTTATTTTCAAGTCGGCCTTGAAGAAGTGTATTTTATCCAACAAAGAGTTTGTGTAAGCCTGTATTGGGGCTCTGCAAACTTGTATTTGTGTCCTTACAGATGTCTTTGTAATTTTGTGCATGTTTGTATTTTAAATAGTGTTGCTGTAAACACAAAATGACAGTGCACCACACAAAAGGCGTCACAGCTGTTAGTGGGCACTAAAGAAAAATAAAATATTATATTATTATTATAGATCTAGTAACGTTGGGCGTAAACTAGTCATGCAAAGAAATGCCAAAGTGTAACGTTATGGTACGATTTGACAGCAGGACGTCACGTAACAACTTCGCAAAAAATTAGGTTATACGTGAAGTGAGATTATTCATTGGAATGCTTATACAGATCCCATTGAAATACCTTTATTTCTCAATCATTGCAATTCCGTGTATTACGATTTTCCAAGATATGGAAATACCACAGTAATTTTTTTTAGTAATGTCAGACATTCAATCCTAAAAAAAAAAAAAAAAAAGGCTGAATTGTTTTGAGCTTGTTACCTTTCAGTTTTCTTTTCGGGGTCAGTACCGTTTCGGTTTTAAGATGGCGACGAAGATTTCAGTTCGGTTCGGTTCCCCTTTGACTCGATACAACAGTTCGGCCCCGTTTTCAGCTCGGTTTGGTTCCAGTTCGACACTCCGCCCTACATATTATAAGATAGGTCTGAGAATTAACATGACAGCTTTTGTACACCTTCCATACAATTTTATTTTGAAAATATATTTTTTCTTAATAAAGATTTTCGGAATGTCCTATTTGAACAGGAGCACAACGTGATCTTACATTTTTATACAAGTTAGTTAAAGAAATCCTGGAAAACAGTATGATTCAATTGACGCGAATATGCATGTCCAATCTCGTTCGACTAGAAATCGTTCTGCCATTTACGCTCTTACCATTTTCCGTCACTTTTAACGCTCATACAATCTTATTTTACTCGCGTGAATAATAAAGTGATTGGCTTATTCCGAGATTTAACTACATTCAAGACGTAAGTGGAAGGGCTGGTTGTCACTTTGTGAGCTGAGTGTATGTGTCTGGCATTATCTGGCACCTGGCATGCTCCTGGCGTTTCCCCTTGATTAATTTGCTCACATTCGTTTTCTTTTTTTCTTTTGTTGGCATGAATGTATCGTTTTTCTGCCAAGGCAAAGACATTTTGGTTGTTTTCGGACACACAAAAATTAGCATTATTATATTTTTATTCTTAATATTTTATCATTATTACGCGCTCCTGATATCCAACAAATACGAGAGTCCTCGCTGGGTAGTAGATAAAACATCGCAGCTCCTCTTCAAGGGGGCTCCACCGAAGAGCAAAAAAGACGACCTGGTACAAGCGTCTGGAGCGAACGGATATTTCGTCCCAAGCTAAATTAACTATGTATTAATCAGGATATTAAATTATTTATTCCTAGAAAAGCTCTCTCGCAAAGAGCGCAGTAGAAACATTCATAAGGAAGAGCTGCACTCGAAGCACGCTCGAACCTTGTAAAGCACGTGGTTTTCACGGACGCCGTCATCAATTCTCACCCACACCTGCGTGCTAAGGTGTAGTATTGTTTTACGCTCTTGCGCATCTACCATCGGGTTTAAATGAAATGTCAATAGTGACGAACTTTGCGTCCACTACCGGCGCAGGTTCAGTGCTAGGGTGGTGCTTGGCTAGGTTCGCACAGATCGGAGTATTGTGCTGCGAGGTTTTGCGTCCTACTCCGTTGTGTTTGAACCTCGCCAAGCACAACCCAAGCTTGGTAGCTGCTCGTGTAATGGGCTTGAAGCTCTGTCACTGTTCGCGTTTCATTTCAACCCGATGGTACGTGCTCGTCGCATCGCCGGTCACTAGTTCCTCGCCGCAACCAGCATGGCGGACGTACACTTCAGCTCGAAATTCGCCTTTGAGGGCCGGCAAATGCACGGGCGCGGGAGCCTGGTTTTCGAAAGCGTTTTCTCTGCGCGAGTGCTTGTGCCAGCGTAGGATTCTTCAGAACTACGATTTCGGGCCCTGACCTTTGCCTGTGTCGAAGCCAACCGGTGAGACGGAGCGCGTTCTTCGGCGCCTCGCTAGATGGCGTTGCGCATTTCTAATATCGTATATTGTGTTGCAGGCGTGAAACGTTGTAGCATCACAAACATTTAGCGATATTCCCGAGTTTCACGCAAGCTGAGCTGACAAACCTGTCGCCCTTTTAGAGCCTTCCATAATCTCGAGCTCCTCTCCCTCATCGCGCACAGGTGGTCGAGCTTCGTCTCGCCTACCGCACTCATCCTCTCTGATCACGTGACCCATACCGTTAACCAATCAGTATCAAGCTTCGCCGCCACGCTTATCCAGCGTCGCTTTGCTTGATCACCGGACACCACGCCGTGCCAGCCAACAGGCCGGACACCACTCCCCCCACCCCATCTCCCGGCTGCCCGGAATATTGTACAACTAACTTATACCCCTCGCGCTCCTTCTGACATGACCCATACCCTACCCTCCTATAAAATTATTTCTATCTCCCCCCCCCCCTCTATCCCCCAACTTCTCTCCCCACAACCCCCACCCAACGAGAGCCAGTGACCAACGCACCCGGTGCGCATCCACTACTGGCCCTCCCCTCCACTCCCATCTTCATTCACAACGTTTAGTAGTAGTACGTATCGCGCTTCACTCAATGATGAACCTCTAGCCAAAAAACGCTCCAAATGAACAATGAGAAAAGAAAGTTGTACTAAGGAAAACAAGCGGGTTTTGCTCTAATATGGTTGCATTCACGTTAATGAAAAGTATCCAGTTAAAGTGTGCCTTTATTTGAAAATATTACTACGTCCTCATTTTTTTCTATGTTATTACGGATTGGTCTATTAATCTGCCATGCTTAAAAATACGTCTAAAGGGATACATTATAACCTTTCTTCCAGCTGTAGTTATATATATATATATATATAATTAATACGATTTCAACCAAATATATCTAATTTAAATCTAAAAAACCTGTTGTTGTTTTTTCAATGTTTTTTTACGTTGGCGTGAACAATGTTGACAGATGGTATGAGGCTTAATGTTGACCAACGTTTCAGGAAATCTTATGTAGTGGAAGCGGGTTAATATTTCTACACATTATTCTTGTTACTCTTGGAATGTAGGTTGCTCATCTGAAATCAGGCACGATGGTGAGAAGTTGAGACAAATTTGGCAGACAAGAAATGGTTACATTCTACCGCAAGCTTAATTGACCAGTATTTAAGGTTTATCTCTGTAACATGAACCCACAAAGATAGTTTCCATATCAAGCTGGCGGTTCATACCACGCTGTAAGAGCTCAGTTTTCACTCAGCAGGCCAGAAAAAAATGTTGAAGTTTAAAACTTAACTGTTGCTCTAGAACCTCACTGTCAACAAAGGGCATCTGGGTGCTCCACCCCACTGAGGAACGTACAAATAATCACAAGAATCTCGAAATTTATAAAGTGTATTCAGTAAAACTTTTTGAGCTGCCTCCCACTGGACAGAGAGCCGTCATGGCTGAGATTCGAACGCATCTAAAAGAAACTTCCTGGAGCATTCAGCAACCTTCAATGTTACTACACTCTAAAAAAATGTTTGTGCGTCTACTTTCACGCACAACACTCGGAGAGCCAATCACCGCACCTTACGGAGGCAGCTCAACGAATGACAATGCCGAAACACATGTTTAGACCGAAAAACGCAGTCTCACTTGTGACATTAAGCGATGCAAAACGTCGCGCTTGCATTGCTTAATGTCACAACTCAGATTGCCTCTTTTGGTCTAAACATATGCTTCGGCATTGTCATTCTCTGAACTGCCTTCGTAAGTTGCGGTGATTGGCTTTTCGACTGTTGTGCGGGAAAGCAGACTCACGGGCTTTTTTTTAGAGTGTACTCCCAAAGTGGCTATCAATTGCTGCTATCTTGGTCAGTGTGGGTACACCAGTGACAATCAGCTGCGGAGTAACCAAGTTCGTGCAGCTTATCTGTTTGAAATGCCGCGGCTGTCTCCATTCTGGATAGATACGTCCCAACATTTTGTAGTTAAAACACAAAAGTAGTATTCATGGGTATTGATTTTCGAAATCATTCGTTGGATATATTTCACTAGAAGAGAGAAATTGGCCGACAACTATTAGATGAATACGTTTAACATATACTTTTAGTTTAGATAGTAATAATGGTTAATGAACGCAAGCAAAGTTTTCAACAGCTGCTTGGAACAACAACAAAAAAACGTATTTCCAAAAAGGGTTTACACTTAAAACAAAACAAAAGAGCGAGTATACCCATGACCAAGAATCTCCCCCTTCCCTCTCTCTCCCCATTTCCCCTTTATTCTCCTACGGTGACCTCCCTCCCCCTCCCTTGGTCATGTGACATACCAGATCTGTTTCCCACTACTCCTACTTATTTTCCTCTCCCTCCTTTTCCTAACCCCCTTCATCACCCCCCCCCCCCTACACTGCGTACGATTCTAACAATTGGTTCTAAAACCTGAATGTCATGCATTGTAGAAACTTAGGTTAAATGTTTCCGCCATTTTTTTTTTCTTCTTCTGTTATTAACGCTTCTCAGTCCTATCTGAACGCCGAGTCAGCACTCGGACAGGTTTCGCGTTCAATCAATTGAACACATTTTAGCACGACTCCCAGCCAAACGCTGACGCAGCACTCATTCACAATGTCTTTTTCGTGCTTGATCGAGGAAGATAACGTGAAGATTCCAGTCCACGAGGTTTCTATTGGGTACATACTACACACGAAGCTCAGTGGGAAAGATCTCGGTTAGAGTTCCCCCTTTAGCTGGGTCTTCTCGCCAATGGTCCTTGTTTACGTTGATTGTTTTGGAGGCGCTGTAAAGTCTGTGAGAAGATTTCTATCGACACCAAGGAGTTCTGCAGTCAGGATGCCAGGCGTCACCCAATCCCGAAATACGAGCACGGCTTGTGGCTTCAAAGCGTTCGCGCGCGATGCCGCTGCCTGAGCTCTGTCGGTGAGGGCGATGACACCCCCCTCCTGTTTGCGTGTTTTCGCTTGGGCAGGACGAGGCGTTGAGTTCCACGCCGCGCTTGCGATCCGACTCCCTGTCTGGACGGCATCCCGCGTACTCCGGCTTTCCGCCCTTTCTCGCCGCAAGTTTGGCGGCACTCCTCTGAAACTCAAGGTCAGAGCGTCGAGTATTTTTTTTTTTTTTTAGCTTCCTTTTTTTTTTTCGTCATCGTTTTTTTTGTGAGTTGAGGCGTTCGAAGAAAAATGCGATGAATAGAGTTTGTATTCCCCGTTTCAACTTTAAACAGACCGCAAAACAAGTCAGGGGTTTGTCCAAGATTGTTAATCTGCGTGTGGGAGTAGTTAAAAATATCTGGGAGAGGCCGTGGAAAAGTATACTCTATTCGTTTCTGCGATGTATATAGAAAATTCTGGGGGAGGGTGGATTTTGGAGTTAGCCTTAGGATGCGCACGAAGATAGCCGTATAAATGACCGGTGCAAGCTCTTAGACATCAGGTTTAATTCAGTGGTGAGAGCCTGCCAGTGGACTTTTTCGGTTGGGAAGTCACTCTGCGCTGTCTCAATAGAGAATTTGCTCGGGTGGCTTGTATAATAGTCTAGTGTTAACTTTAGGTTGAAATTCGTAGAGCAGGTCCAGCGTCGTTCATTTGCTGGTTGTCATTTTTGCAAATACTGAAGTAGTATTTGTGTTGTGATCGTGAACGCCGAGATATGCTACGTTTCTTCTACTTGTTTATCTGTCTTCTCGTTCGTACCGCTGCTTCTTATATTTTTTCCAGTACCCAAACCGGGAAAATCTTGTGGTGAAGAAAAACACAAATTAAAGTGGTGTGCGGTGTAGCACTGCCTGATTTTGTACTACCAATATTATCTGTTTTTCTGCAAAAAGTATGTAAACAGTGCTTTCAAATTTATGGCGCTTTCAGCATGACTGACGCGTTTTTCTCATTTACAGGGTTAGCAAATATTTGTTTAAAACTGTCTTACACACAAGACAATACCAATTGAAACGTTTTTACCTTTCATAACTTGTACCATAAAAAAACATGGAGCGCAAACTAACCGTACGTCCGTTTTCACTGCTAGAATGTGCAATTGTACGTCACTGAACTCTCGGCGGTGACAGTATCAAAAGCCAACGCCGGATGACACAGTCAGCACGCATCATTTTTACTGTAGGGGGAATGGGAGCTAGTCATTTTCATTTGCGGATGGAAGGCAGAGAATAACATACTGCGACCGAATAGATCTGTTCACGGAAATGTGTCGTGCAATGGGATAAAGGTGCTGTTTATGTGATAAGAAGGCAAGGACATATCAGACCAAAAGCAAAACAAAATAAGCATCATCATCTATTTTCTGTCCCTTTCACATTTTGGTCTGTGCCCTGTACCCAAGTTGTCAGGTTAATTCAACGTGTTTAATGTACACCAGCTGGCCTGCACCTTTACTATGTATTCATTGCTAAAATTTTTGTTTAATGTTTTCTGCAAAAACGTACACCTGTTTTTTTTTTTTATTTTCATAGATGAGTTTTCCTAGTTTAGAGTGAAAGCATATCGGTTGAACATCTTTTTTCGACAAAGTAAGGTACAAGATAAAGATAACAAAGAAAGAGGGGGTCAAATACTTCTAATAGTTCGACATCTTGAGACTTGAGCGAGATTACCGGAGATTTTATGCGTTTAATCATGAACCCAGACAAAAAAAAAAAAAAACATAATTGTCCCTTCGGCGTTTCATAAAAATTATAAACTCACTACATAATTTAAGACAAAAACCCGAGACTAGGAAAAATGCAAGGACGAAGAGAACACAAAACAATCAATTGAGACATGGGGCTTGTGTTTTTGTCTTCTCGTTTTTCTGCAGTCTCTGCTATTTGTCTTTATTTGTGTTCAATCATCAGCAGCGAGTTTGTGACCTAACATTTTGTTCGTCAGTTGATACTTCAGGACACAGAATAACTGTGGACAAAACACCTCCTTTGAAAGATGCATAAGGGCACGACCTGGAAATTCCGTCTTTTGAAGACCCGATCTCAATTGTCAAAATTCGTTTCCTGTCTCCGACGTCTGCGGTAATTTTTTTTACGCTCCCCCAGGTTTCTTTTGTGATTCAGTCCGACTGCCTGGCAGCTTCGGGGCCCAACTTGTTTGTGTCAGGCGCCAAACTCGTTTTGCTGGACGAGAGGGAGAAAAACGAGGATTGCAAATCAGTTTTGTTTCCATTGGAATTTTCTGTTAAGAACTGACATGGCGTGGCCCATTTGGTATCATGGGGATTAAAAAATAACTGAATGAATAGATAAAGAAGGCGAACACAAAGCAAGCAAAAAAAAGTGTAAGCATTCCTTATTTGAGTTTGCTCTTTTAGTTTTGTGCCTTCTCAGTGTTCGTGTTCGAAATGTTGACAGAAAGGATAATGGGTTTTTGTTGCCATGGCAAAAGTTTTAATTGACAATTCCCGACGCTGAACACAGCAAGGGCTGAAAGAGAAATGTATGCATATATCTTTGTGCAGAAATATTTGTTCCCGACAAGCGTGCCTAATACAGAGTAGATAAAATAAATAAATAAAATTTTTAGATTATATTTTTAAGGTTCTCTTATAGACAAGTTGGGGACAGTAGAATATAAGAGAAAAAGAAAACATGGTACGCCTCGGAGATTAGCATTTTTAATAGCAAGACGTTTTTCATGATGCTAAAACAAAATTAAGTGCACGCTTTTTAAAACTTTATTACAATTATTTCGCTGCGCCTTCGCAGTATCGAACTGAGACGTAATACGTTCTATAATACTAAATTACAATTCCCGTTGTGTAAGTGGATGAACGTTTCTGCAAAGTAGTTTCGTAATATTCTGACGGGTTTGTAAATTGCCTTCGCAGAGATTCCGAATAAACTGCTGGATTGCGGGTTCACAAGACATCTCAAGATTACTTTTATGTTGGAAATATTTCTGAAGAAGGTGAAACATATCCTCATGATCTAAAGTCGCTGGACAAAAAGATCTAGATAAACGGACAAGACGACAGATTTTTTGTCGTCTTGTCCATTATTTAATTTGGATTGTCTCAGTCTGAATTATAGTTTCCTAACCAGCTCGCCGGCATATTTTTACTCCTTCTAATTTCATCGTCGAGTAAGAACACAATTAAGAGGACTTAATTGGCTCAGCCAAGTTGACATGTTGAGTTAACATTGTAAAAAGAAATATGCGCAAAAACATGTAGAGGAACTAACTTCTTTACCGTCCACTGTTAGATCAAATGGTCTACTAAACGTAAGATCCCGTAAGTACGCCCCTTCTCGAAAAATCACCAATCCCGTTTTTCTTTTTTTTTTTTTTTTTGCGGGGGGGGGGGGGGGGGGGGAAGGGGGCTAAATATCTGTATAAAAAAGAATTCCGAAACATCACTTACCCCCGATTCCCGTTGGGCGTCAGGCGATGTCCGACGCGAATCGCGCATCAACGGCGCGGTCTGCGGTACCGGTACGTCCGAGAAGCGAGTTCATAGCGAATTCCCGCGTTTTTGTCTGTGACCTGCGCTCGTGATATCGGCTCCTGCATAACCGAGTTGTTCCCGCGTCTATATTGCATCGTGAAATGCGAATCTGCTGAGTTTGCGATTTGCAATATCCGTTCCCCAGTTTGTGTCGGATTCCCGTGTTTTTGTCCGCCCTCTACGCGCGCGACATTGATTCTTAGCTGTAACACGCGCGAGTTGTTCCCGTGTCTGTTGCATCGTGAAATGCGATTCTGCTGCGTCTACGATCTGTGCTTTTTTGTTTCCGTGACACACGAGTTTGTAGCGTATTCCCGCATTTTTGTCCGCGATCTGCGCGGGCTATATCGGTTTCCGTGCCAGGAAGGTTGTAGCGGGTTCCCGCGTGTTCTGTTTATTTTATCATGCAACTTGCATCTGCTGCGTCCGCGATCTGCGGTTTATGTTCCCGTGAGATAAGACTTCGCGGCGGGTTTCTGCGAGTCCTTCGCACCGTAAAACGCGAAACTGCTGCGTTGGCCACTTGCTGTATCCTTTCTCGTGACACAGGAGTTCGTAGCGAATTCCCGCGTGTTTATCGAATCGTGAAACGCGAATTTGCCGTGTCCGCGATCTGCGGTACCAGTTTCCGCGTCACGTGTTTTGTAGCGGGCGCCCAGGTCCTTATCATTAATTTTTGATAAAGCTTCGCTGTGGCATCCACAAAGACAGCCCACCCCATTTTTTTTCACCATTTATCTCTTCATTTTTTGGGTAGGAGTCCTTACGGGATTTTACGGCAATCTCCCCTTAAAGGAGTAGCACTCTTCTAACCTATGTTCCTACGTTCCTACAGAAAGGGAAAAACTTCCGTGCCTAAGTGCAGGAAAGGAAAGTTCCTCCGTCGTCTGCGTCCCATTATGATTGCCCCTGTTCGAGCGAAACGACCTCAAAAAGGCTAAACGAGCACGCTGCGTCTATTGTCCGGCTCATTGCACTTCTGATATCAAAGAGTTAGGTATAAAAATATAAATATTCCGAGACAATAAACTGACCCCAGATAACGAAATATCATCTCATACCGGTTGCAGAAGCTGCTCAGGACCGCATCCAGTATAGTTGTGTTGATAACTCGCTGGAAGCTACCGATATACTTTAAGAAATGCCTGCGCGTCTAAGTACTTACCCGCAAACACTCAAATATCTAATCACTGCAGTCTAAACAATCAGCTCAGTGAAGGATGAGGTGTAACATCAATTTAGACCTAAAAATAAAGTTTGCGCTGTGGCATTACGCAATGCAAGGCGTCATACTGCATTGCGTAATGCCACAGCGCAGACCTCATTTCAAGGTCTAAACAGATGTTGCGCCTCATCATTCGGTGAACCGGTTTCCTAGATCGCAATGATTGGCTCTCTGAGTGTTTTGCCGGTAAGTAGACGCCCAGGCATATCCTAGAGTGTATAGAGCTCGATAACACTACGCTGAATTGTGTCGATGGCTCTGTTGTACAGCGAATATCAAGGGCGAAGAAAAAACGGTGTGCTCACGGACATAGGCATTGACTTTGGACCGGATCTATACTGAGACTACGGTGGGAACTACGTGCCCGCCGGGATAATCAGCCGCCTCCCTCGGAGAGCCAATCACCGCAACTTACGCAGGCAGCTCAGCGAATGAAGCTGCCGAAACATATGTTTAGACCAAAGTAAGCGGTCTGAGTTGTGACATTAAGCAATGCAAAACGTAACGCTTGCATTGCTTGATGTCACAACTCAGACTGCGTCTTTTGGTCTAAACATATGTTTCGTCATTGTCATTCGGTGAGCTGCCTCCGTAAGTTGCGGTGATTGGCTCTCCGAGCGTTGTGCGGGAAAGTAGACTCCCGGGCTTTTCTTTTTTTTAGAGTGCGGTCCAGCGAGGGACGTAGCTTCCACTGCATTCTCAGCTATGGTGTGAACGGAGTACAGTGGCAGTGTTATTGAAGACCGGCTTTTCGCTCCATGTTCCAGAACAAACAAAATGTTCTTCCCTGGTCGACGTCATGCTTTCAAACCACATACCGCTTAACTTTAATTTGTAAGCGAGAACTTGACGAACATGCGTTTGTAATTCTTATGACCTTAGGAACAAGGTCATCCCATTTGGCATACCATTGTCCTGAGGCTTTTTTTCCGATACACTGAGCACAGGATACATGCAGTCTGGTGATGCTACCTGAGAAGGAGTGAATGGATAATGGCGGTTTTGTCGTCTGCGGTATCTTACTGAACTCGGAATATATTGCTAACTCCGTGAAGAGCCAGATTGTACCAGTCCCTAGCTCAAGAAAGCAAGCATGCCATCTGCGTAATTGAGAGGTTCACATGCAGATTGGCGCCTTCTGTAAAGCGTATTTACCTTTTAGTTAACCTTAGGCTTAAATAAAAGTACTTTATTACTAGGATCATAACTCACACTAACTCAATCGCTACAAAATTACTATAAAGAGTAATAGATACAAGTCATTAATTGTAGTGGTGTCGCTAGGATCGATTTTTACTACCGAGGTGGCAATTATCTTTAGTGTGTATTTTGGTGATTTTCTTCATTCGGTTCATGAAATCCTTTCACAATTTGCTTGTCGGATTCAGGTTACATTGATTTTGAAAGCTCGCAGCTTTTAGTATATTTAAATAGCCTAAATGTAGCAAGCGTTCAAAACAAATAGAGCCTGGTTCATAAGATACATGGCGAATACAGATGTTAGACTACGCTTCTTTTATCGAGCACATCTAGAAAGTCTTTGTTGCATGCATACACCACTCTGATCGAGTATAACATTTTTATGTGAAAATAGGTTTCCCACATGTTAAATTTCTCAAGTTGCACATCCCTGTTGTAACACGGTCACCTTAAAGGGAACCTTGCCAACATTTTTACGAAGCTTTATGAAAGGTTTTCCATCCGTAAAAAAAAATTCAAAAAACAACTTCAAGGTATATGTATAAAAAGAAGTTTCCAAATTCGAACCTTGTGTGAAGAAAATAAATTTCAAAGATGACGCTCATGAAAGTACACGATTGGTAGCTGCTTTACTGGCAGCAATGAGCAGGACAAATAAAGCTGAGACCTCATGACGTGAGGCAGATGGCGTCCGAGTTGTTCCACGGACGGCAATGTAGGTGGATACATTTGTTTGTGCTCATTCTTTTGTCTAGTCTGTTAATTGACGGCTATTTAGAGCACAGTATAGGGAAAATAAGTGCCATGGAGACAAAACCAAGTACATGCTGCCTCCACACTTCATATCTCGCAGGACAGACCACCCAAGAAAACTTTGGTAGTGGCTGTGCAGAGCGGACGTCGCCAAACAGTCCTCTTCTTTTACAACGAGCGAATGGAACAAGTTACTAAATTAAATTTCCCTTTTTTTCAGTCATCTTTTCCTCATGCGTACACCTCTCCCCTGGACCTGTTTCCCGCTGTCGCCATTTTTGTAGGGCATCGTCCCGCACGACCTGCATGTTCACCACCTAATCTTCGCGCGCAATAAGTAAGTTTCACGATTCTGTTTTGAGTATCGGTAGCATCAGGCATAAAAAAAGCAATGCGAAGCGGTACAACAATACACTGTCAATGTGTTCTGACTGGTGGATGTATGTTTCGCTGCCCTTCATTTGTAGTTGGATGACAACTCACAAGGTGGTGCTCGTTGCTCGAAAAAGGTCCATTGTACCCATGTCCTGTGCAGCACTAGTTTTCCTTCATGGTATAAGATATTCGGGTCTTTTTTCTTCGTCAACATTTATATCAAACTTGGGAGAAAATAAATGCTTATTTGCACTCGTTATTTCAATAGCTTGCTTAATTTTTAGGCATATCACGGTGCAGCTGATCCCTGTCCCGTAGGAAATCTTGGGGCCAACGAATGTGATCGTGTCGCTAATTATAGAGGATGTCAGTCTCCAGACTTTTGTTTGGTCGGGCTCTTCCCCGTGCACCAGGGCGCAGCAGGGCACACCAAAGTGCACGACAAACATTGGTCTATCCTGGCGCCCTATAATTTCCCTGACGCTGGAGTGCAAACAGCACAGTTTATATGACGATGCGTGTTCGTCCACAGCGCAGCAGCCACGAACCAGTGTTGTAGGTGTTCCCGAAAAAAAGTAAAGAAATACATTATTCGTTACTTGCAATGAAAAGAAACGAGTTACCGACCTACGTTAACTTAAAATAAAAGGAACGCCTAACCGTTACCACAACCAATAAAAAGTAACGCAGTTTCTTTTGCGTTACTTTTTTAATAAATAATTAGCATGATTTACTGTTTTGAGGGCACAGGTATGCATAATCGTTATATTTCAAGAAACATTGTATTCATGGAGAAATTGAACATAATTACTAAAAACTCAGACCCAAAGACGAACGCAAAAAGATCACAAATCCACATTTGCTTAGCGCCTAAAAACACGAAAAAAATTGAAGTGTAATTTTTTGAAGTCCTGGGACGAAGAAAAGAGCAACTTAAGTACAGTACACGTTACTTGAAATAAATAACGTAAGTACGTTACCCATTACTGTTTGGAGAAAGTAACGAGTACGTTACTACGTTACCGAGAAACGTAACACGTTACCGGTAACGTCGTTATTTGTAACGCATTACCGCCAACACTGCCATGAACCTGGCTCAGTCATTTGGTCACCAGCTTCGCACCAAAGAATCACTCGATCTACAATCATTGATTGTTGCCACATGTATCACAGAGCGATGTATTTGCTTGTATCTGTAATTTTCATTTGCTTTTAACTAAGTCCCGTATTGAGTAAAGTTCTGAAAAAATGTTTTCCCTTTGTACTTTCACGTTCTATCATGTATGTTTCGGCGCAAATTTCAAACAAGTTCAACATTTATTGGAGGGACCCTTTAACGCAGTATTGTTAAGTCAATTTGTGGTTGGACACGGATAAAATATAAGACCCAATGATATAAAATGAAATAATTTTCGAACGCTAGTCGTGAAAGTAACATACTTAGCAGCGGGTGGATGAAATCTAAAATGGCAAACATGCGCAAAAGAGTTTCGTCCGCTTGGAGTAAACGGCATTCCGGAGTATGTTTTCCAAATTTGCATTTACAGATAAGGCGCACAGTAAGAAACAAATTTAAGTAAAACGCGCCGCCGACCGTTCTTTTTCTTTTCTTTTCGAGGGGCGCTAGCTTGGCGGCAATCGGTTCAAATGATGGTCACATGGCGGCGAGTTCATCGCAGTGGGCGGAGGAAGTACTGTAGCTCTTCTGGGAATAGATTGCTTTTTCTAGTTCTAGCCGGGATTTTTGCTCCACTCTGCATTACACCACACGTTCCCTAATCAAAAGAGGAATATAGAACCACTCCGATTATTGTAATATTTATCACACCGGCACCTTCTTTTTGTTTTCTTATGCGGGCGTTATCTGACATGATACCCCAACTCAGGGTTACCAGGCACCCCCCGCCAACTAACATGGGCCCGCCGCCAGGTGACAAAATTGTTGCGTCACAATCCACCAAGTCAGCGCAGCGTCAAAAAAAAAATTATTTGCATGCTCGCGCATTCCAGTTAAATTTGATTACTGCGCGATTATTACTACTATTTGTAAAATAATGAATATAATAAAAATTGTGACACGCCTGCATCGACCTATTATGGTGCGCCGATGAATAAAATAAAAGGAATATGTAATAAAACAAACGCACACTGACTGGCAACAGCGTTCATCCAGCTGCCGAAAAATACCTTCACTCCTTGGAAAAGTGGCGTAGTATCCGTGGGCGCTGTAATTCCAAACAGTTTTTTACCATGGCCAAAACAAAACATGTCGTTGGGTATTATCTATAACAAACAGGGCGATAGACAGATTAGTAATTTACCGTTTGATTTGAGTCGTTTATCGGGTTAACTAATTGGAGTATTGGTAACGTGTCGACGCCGATAAAAATGTTGCATTTTGAATTTATATGCGCAACACTGTCTATCTGACGAACGCCATTCTTCAAATTACGTTATGAATGCTCCAAGTTTATAACAAAAATAACCCGAAATATGCGTTAATAGGTATGTACTAGCTAGACTATGTTTTAACACAGGAATAAGCCAGTTGAGTTTTGATTTGCGCATCCCAGAAAATTGCCGTCTTAAATGTTTTACGCCTGGCCATGAGAGCAAAGTCCGCAGAGCAAGAAATTGGGTATTCTACAATTACCGAGAAAACGTTCCTTTTAAAAGTATTGTATTTATATGCAGCGTGTCTCCAAAAAAGTGTTTTTTTTTTATTCTTTTTTTTTTTCAGTTTAAATAAGCTACATCTTACAGAAAGCTCATTCTCCGCCCAAATCTAGCTCTAGCGGTCGGAACCAGATGCAAATGTTTCAGATATAACCGTTATCTTATATGAAAGTGAGTAACGATTTTTTGATGAAGTTTAATGGGAAAATGTCGGCCGATGGACCTGGAGATGGAGATGAATGGTGCCAGTTACCGAAAATGGGCAAAAGACTGCCACACTCTTTCTATTGAAATTTTTAGAAAACCACCCATAGACCAACACACGGCCCTGACTTCACGCAGCGGCGGTGGCGCTGTCGACGGCACTGCGCATGCGCAGACGCTTCCTTTCACGCGAATTCCGTGTGGGCAAACGCGGGCTTGTTTTGAGACAGCATGGGGTCTATAGACCGACACGCGGGCTTGACGTCACGGAGCTGCGGCGGCGCTGCGGTCGCGCGGGAGTCGGGAGGTGTGGGCAGAAGGGCGCGCGTTTTGCATGGGCGGGCATCGTTGCATTTCAGCTTGCCGCGAAGCTGCATGGCCGTTAATTGCACCGAATG
Organism: Ixodes scapularis; assembly: GCF_016920785.2. Lineage (NCBI taxonomy): Eukaryota > Metazoa > Arthropoda > Arachnida > Ixodida > Ixodidae > Ixodes > Ixodes scapularis. Next base: position 186,335,483 of record NW_024609857.1, read on the forward strand.
GTACAGGAAACGCAGCGGAGAGAGTTTTCCCAAGTTCCCGGCTGACTCTGAAAGGCGCAGAATGTGGATAATATCCGTGGTTAGAAATCAATGGTGGCCTCGCGCGGACGACCGTTTGTGCGGTGAGCACTTTTTTGAAGGCTAGTGTGGCTTCCATTTCAATCTTTGTCCCGAGGCTTGCTTATGCGCAGGGAAGCCGCCGTCTCATCAAGGCCATTCAGATTTTGTTCCTAAGGTGTTAGCGCACAAAGCACCGCTCAAGCGCTTGTCGGTGGCTCGCATCCAGTGTTGGCGGCAAGGCGTTACAAGTAACGGCGTTGCCGGTAACACGTTACTTTTTTCTGTAACGTAATAACGTACTCGTTACTTTTTTAAGAGAGTAACGGGGAACGTACTTACGCTACTTATTTCGAATAACGCGTACTAAAAGTTACGTTACTTGTTGCATATTCTTCCGAAGACCTGAAAAAAGGTTTTTTTTTCGTGTTGTCATACCTTCCCTTACCTTCAGCACAGACGCAGCCGACGCTACGAGCTGATGGGACCAATGGACAGCGTCAAAAAAACACCATCATAGTGCCTATCATGTTTCCGTACGTTTTCTACCATCGCTGACCCAATCATTAATAAGAAAGACCCAGTGACTCGCTCTTTTGGCGCTTCTTGATGTGTCCCCTTAGCTCGTACACAGTAAATATTTTAACACACAAAATCGTGTTAAAGGGGTGTTTGTTTTAACCAACACCCTTCCTACACCCTTTTTACACGATTTTGAGTATTGGTGGGTGTAACAGGGGTGTACGAGAGGGCTTACACCCTACATACACCCCTATCACACCCACAATTTGAAATATGCTCAGGAAATCGTGTTAGAAGGGTGTAGGCACTAGTCGCAACACCCCCCGTTCATAACGTGCAGAAAGAGTGTGATGGACTTATATGATTTCAAGGAGTCGGAGTTAATCACGTCCAAGAAACCCTTGTCTACGAGACGAACCGGTAAGGACATCGTGACATCGACTGATCGTCATCCCGGTATAGCAGCATGTGCCCCAAATCGAGGAGCTAGCTATCAAATGAGTAGGAAAAAAAAATGTCGCCTGCATTAGCAAGCTCGAATTTTTATCTAATATGTGCTTTAAGCGGTGGATTTTATACTTTGTGTAATACCAAGACGTAGCTCAAATTGCTTGGAATTATGTAGCGATGCATCGGGCCGCGTCCCGTCAAAACTTCAGGACACCAACGAGAACGTGCAAGAATGCGCGTCACATTAATCTTACACAAATCCGCTTTCCCCTCTGTTCGGTCAATATCATTGTCATCGACGCCGTTTTTCTTCACGTCAGAGGAGAGGCCATTTATTCCTACCGGTTTTTGCCCGAAAACCCGGCGCAAATGACAATGAGCAGTGCTCTATGCTTCCGTCCCCGGTCAAGTGGTTAACGGACGTCCACACACTTTTCACTCGCACGGTGTGAGACGGGCGTAATGTTGATACTGTCGATTACACCCATGATTTTATAACCGTTCATGTTTTTTGCTTTGATGAAACGGTTGCTGATGTACGGCGGTACCAACATCGAATATAATTAATCGCCACACAAAGGCGCGTATAATTAGGAAGTGCTAGAGAATGTTTTTTGCAACTCCGATCGAACTCTTCGTCCGAGAGGAGCCGAAAATTACGTGTCGCGCGTGCATCAGTTTTATCAGTTGAACTTCGATTTAAAAAATCACCTCCGCTCGCAAAAGGTGACCGAAGACGTGCAAATATACAGCCCAGGCAACACACCGTATGTCGCCGACATTGGATCTATTCAAAAAGATTGTGCCCACACCATTTTGGTTTAGCCAATATTTAACGAATGGGATGAGTCGCGCCAACGATATCCTGACATAACGTACGCGACGCCGTTTTTAGTTGAGTGTATCCTGCGTGAATCGGCTATGCCGGAGAGGTATTTCTATTTCTTTGCCGCCTAAAATACGACGTTAAAAATAAAAAGATTAACCAAAACGGAATCTGCTCTCTTTTAGCCCGAGAAGTCTTTCTTGGGAAAAATGCGAGCAAATTCCGTTTTGATTAATCTTTTTATTCATTTTCTTTTTAACTGCGCTGAAGCTTGGAACAAACAGTGGCGCCTTTTAGTGGGTAGCACAAGCTCACCTGACTGAACCAATAAATACACTTCCAAACACATGAAAAAGAAAAAGGAAAGAGAAAGAAGGAATTCAAACGCATAAACAAGACGACGATCAACGAGTTCTACCCAGAAAGCATAAGCCACTCCCGGCTCCGCACTTTTCGAAAGGGAACCGCCATTCGAACAACAACAACAACTTCAAGGTCCCATATACAAAGCGACCCTCCCTGTGCAGCCCAGGAGGCAGCAGAGGGAGATTAGCAGCTTTGTCCGCCCCTTTTTGACCTCTTCTTCTGATAAGCCTCCCCACTTTCTTTTGTGTCCGTGTGGCTGTGAGCGAGTGGAAGGCCGCTTCTAGCGAATCAGAGGTGTGGAGCGAAACACGTGACCGCTCTCCGTAGGACAAAAACGCTTGGACGAACATCTGTCACGCGAGTCGCTCTGACGCGCTGATGGCTTACTGGGGTCATAGCCTTCGCCGTTTGCCAGTTTATGGTGAGTTGTAGGGACCACGTGAATCCGGTTTCCAAAAAGCGTCCGTCAGTGTTTTCTTTTTCGTGCAAGCAGGTCTTGACGAGTTCCATTTCGCGACCGTGGTTTTTCGTCGTGAACGGCCGGAATACATCTGATACTATGCCAACTTTTTCATCTATTGGCCATTTATTTCGACGGAGTCTATGGAATTATTGTGCTGTGTTTGTTGGACGAGTTTCGACAAAGAGCTGCTCATCGTCGGACGCGAGAGTTCCGTCGAATGTGCTCGACCGCCTTCATCCTCGACATTGTGTTTGCGGTGTTTCGTGCTGCCCGAATCGGATTGTGCATCTATCACGACAGAGAGCTGCTCATCGGTGACCGCGAGGCTTCCGTTGAATGTGAGCGACCGCCTTCATTCCCGGCATTGTGTTTGCGAATTGTTCTGTGCTCCCCGAATCGGATTATGCATCTATCACGAATTACATGAGATCGCTCTCTTATTTGTAAGTACTTTGCAAGCATGCTTAAAAACATGAACTGCCGCTTGCGTCCCAAGTAACTTCCGGTCCTTCCGTCTTTCCAAGCCTGTCGAGTTTTGATTATGTCACCAGTGCTAAAAAGAATAAATGTCGCAAGCCGGGTTCTCCCCAGGAATTTCTGAGAGGTAGACATTACCGGGGGGGGGGGGGGGGGGGGGGGGGGGGTTAGAAAGTAACACCCCTTTTTAGGGTGTTAGACATTAATCACACCCCTTTTTAGGGTGTTAGAAATCACACCCATGACTAAGGGTGTTAGAAAAATCACACCTTTATTCTAGCGTGTGAGAATATCACACCTCTTTTTTAGGGTGTCCGAAAATCACACCCCTTTCTTAATAAGACTTAGACCCACTTCCTTGGGTGTTCTGTTACACGAATAAGGGTGCTCCCCATAGGACAAGCGATTTACACCAATAAGGGTGTTAAAATTTTAAGTGTGTAGCTTCGGTTGCGTCTGGACTTAAGCTTAAACGAAGTTAGGTGCCAGGTCAGTAATTATTACACTACATTCCACCTACCTTCATTATTTTCCGTGACGTTTCCCCATGCAACAAGTCCCACTTCGAAAACAAAACAAAACAAAAAAAAAACCCAACGCCTAGGCCCTTTGTCCCAGTCCCGAAAAACGCTCTCCCCCCCCCCCCCCAAAAAAAAAAAAAAACAAGAACAAAAAACACTGTTACTGACAATCTATAAACAAAACGTAATGCAGAAGTAACGTGGGTTCAATTTTAACCGTAACGCTTACTGCTCGCTACGCCCGCGCTACCAAGCGGAAGGAGAACGGCGGAAGAGCGGGAAACGCGTTACCGCTTGTCATGCCTTCTGGTCATTAGGGTAAGAAAAATTTCATACCATAACTTGAAGGACGCCGTATGTATTTAATCAATTAACAAATACACTTACGCAGACCCACAGTCTGCTGATCCACAGAGCTGATCACGCCGGCAGCGCGGATAGCAGCTCGAAGTAATTGTAGGTCTCGAGTGACCTGTACGCCTGCACCCTGTCGGCCGTGAACTGGCTTGGCAAAAATATAAATGAACGACGACGTGAGCCATCGACGTCGGTGGCTGAAACTTCATCTAGGAACTCTCGCAGTCCTTGTTTACGGCGTACGGATCGTCTAAGGCAAGGCCGTCCACGTACAGTTTGTCTCGACACCTCTGCCGTTCAGGTTCGGGTAGCGAGATCAAATAGTCGGGCATAAGATACGGCATACGCTGACAGGAACTATGACGCACAAATCAAACTAGAAGAGTCTCTACAGCGTCAAAAACGAGCGCACGCCACACAACGCAATAGCGAAAACACGGAGAGCCTGCGCTCTTAGACAAAAGGGTATCGATAGTCTTCCCTAGGTGGAGGAACAGTCTTGTAACCTAAGTTCCTATAGAAAGGGAGAAACTTTCGTCCCTGAACCAGGGGACCAAATAGTTCCTCCGTCGCCTGCATCTTATTATGGCGGCCCTGAGTCGAGCAAATCGAGCTCAGTGAGGCTTAACGAGGACGCTACGTCTCTTGTACGGGACGAGAGGAGCAGCAAATAAAAGCGTAACACGAGCTTTCCGCGAACTGTGTTTATTTCCGAAGCCAGATTTCCCCCGCAGGTACAGACACTCCCGTTTCGAAAGCAGTTACTCAGTCTTCTCGTCGACAGCACAGCGACGTTAAACGGAGACAACCGATACCCAGTTACTTCACGTCCTTTACGTCTTACCTTTGCTGTTCCTCGAGTCACAATTCCTTCGTCAACCGCACATCACGGACAAATGGCAAGCCAATCCGCGAAACCAAAAGCCGCCAAAGCCGCTCTCAAAAGAACTAATTCGAAGCCGCTGTTTATCGCGTAGCGTGAACTAAGGTTAAATCGCATGCCACCAGATGGCAGGGTCAAGCAGAGTAATCGCAAGTAGCTAGGCTAGGTGGCGCTAGGTACCGCCCAATTCATGTTCCACAATGTTTTTTTTTTTATTTCCTTAGGCCATCATTGCGAATCGGGATCTTCGGGAACCTGTACCAGGGGAGTGCAGCTGTACCTTCCACCGTGGTAAAGCGAAGCTAGAGACACGGCTTTTTGCGGCAAAATGGCGAAAGGAGGTCTGGAGCTAGACAAATTCGCACAACACTCTCATGACATGGCGCCACCTTAGTCAACTCCCTCACGTACCATCCTCCTTCTCTCTCGCTATCTTCTCTCCGATTCGTCTTTCTTTCTTTTTTTTTCTTTTTTTTTTGCACGCGCGGCCGACGGGTGATACTTTCGGTTTTCGGTACTGCGCGCAACAGCGCGGCGGCACCGACAACCGAAAACGCCTCGGCGCAGATTACGCTGCGCCGGGGCGATCGAGTCGAGTCTGCACATGCAATCTTTGAACAGATTAACATTTAGAACGATCTCACCGAGGCAAAGAAAGAAATCCAGGTCCTGGACTTAAATGCATCTTTATATGATACACTTTGGTTAGGCCACACTCTCAAAATAAACTCTTTACACATTGTTATGGACATAAATGTATGCAAACCCCTGAAGTGAGCGAACATTACACGAAGGATGTGGTCAGAAACAGAAAGACGTACAATTATGGGAACTGTAAATAGCACAGAATGTATGACTATTATCCCACAAGTTTTCCACTCAGATCTGCTAATTTCTTTAATTTTTGGAAACGTTCCACAATATAGCACAAAAGTGATGGCCACGTAAAAAAAAAATTAATTTTAGAATGACATAATACACATATATATACGTATCAATATGTGCAAACTTCTGGTAAATATACGAGCATGCGCACGCGCTATGAACAACAGCTTAAGTCGAGAAATGGAACTTGCAATGTGCATTAACTTTACACAGTGTTCGGAATAGCAGGAATGCGGTAAGAGTTCGAATTACTGACTGCGCAATTAGCGAAGATCATGAAGGTAGCTCACACCTAGAGAGTTATTCAAAGTCTATATGATCACTATTTTGAGAACATATAAGTATTAAGACAAGCTATATACAATGATTTCACGAATTGAAACACGACGTCGAGTCTCCAGACCGCATGTCAGATTATGAAGTGCATCGACTTCATTATGGATTGTGCACACCTCCTGGATATTGAACCTCTCAAATGCGGTGCCTCGTACTTTTTTTATTTATTAATGCCTGTCAGTTTGCTCCGCCCCAACAATAAAATTTCACGAGGGCTATATGAATTGATCAATTCAGCACTGACAAAAAAATATTTCTTAGGTTCTATCGCGAAGTAAAGCTGAATTGTTCATATAAATGTTTACACAGCGTAATGTCAATCTGCCGTGAAATGAGATGACTGTTTTTGATATAGAAAGGAAGTTTGTCAACACATTACGACTCCGAACCACCGGTCTTTAACATGTATCTCACGCAAACACATACCATACCTGCAGTACAGTGTGCAGAAACCATAATAAACTGTATTATTGATGCGGTGAAGGTGCCAATTGTTTCCTCTTTCTTTGTGCTTGTGTTTTGAGAGCACGCTTTGTGAGGAGTTCCCTGTTCAACAGGCGAATATGCCAACGTAGCCGCACATTGACGTAAAGATTGAGGAACTGCTTCGTGCATTCCTTGGTGCAAAATTGTTCTTCGGAATGAGGAACCAGGGAATGTAGCATGCGTTCAACAACCTTCGGCAATGAATGGGCTCGTTGATGTTCCGAAGAAAGGTTCGTTCAAGAATTCTGAAAAACTGAAAGAATGCATCTGATGGGGGACAGAAAGAGCCGATAATCGACCCAGGAGCGCTGGCTTGGAGGAGAGCACGAAACTGCACCTCAGAGGTGAGCACTTCACTTGGAGAACTCAACAAGTCCGAACAAAGATGGCACAAACTATTTTTTAAGAAGCGACTCCACCAGGAACCCGGCAAAGTCGTATTCAAAATTTTCTTGGATGAGGTCGTCATCCAAGAAAATGTTGTAGGTCAAGCTCATAGGTCTCAATTGCTGGCAGTGGTTCGGGCTGGTAGCTGGCTGCAGTCGACATCGGAAGGTACTTTGATTCCACCAGCAATGTGGCAGCGCCTGCCTCACAGTTTCCTCTACTAGAAAGCTGAAACATCCTAAGAAAAATGTGTTTCAGGCCTGCCACAAACTTGTAGGAATTGGGCGTCTCGTTACACCCATGCTGCTGTCGCACCATCACGAACAGGTTTTCCAGCGGGTCCTGGTTGAGCCGTCTTGTTAGTAAGTGATCAAAGTCAAAGTTCAGGCTGAGGTCTTCCCACAGTAAGAGGACGGCATTGATGGTAATTTGTCGTCTCCTTATTGTTTGGGGCCGTCGTGGTGACAGGAACCGCCACTTAGAAATCCATTAGCTTTTCTCCCTTAAGAAATTAATGTCCCGATGAAGAGCTTAGTGCGAATCTCATTATTTGTTCACCGCATTCCAGAGATGAGTTATTCAGTAAATCAAAAATTTGGTCAGTGTGCTCAAGGAAATCGCATGTGGCCTGAGCTTCAGGAAGCAGCTCATTCAGAGAAAGGAGGGTTGCAAGGGAAACAGAAAGCGTACCACTAAAAACCTGCGCAGCAAATTGTACTTTCTTATTTCCGAATGGAGTCTGATAAATGTGCTTGTCGGTCAGTTTTTTTTGCCAATCGTGATCGAAGAGGGTGTTTGTCTTTGTAAAAGTCCACTATGTATTTCCATCTGAACAATTTGCAGCCAATTTGGAGGTCATGCTTGCGCAGTTTGATTACGTGTGCACTTGAGCAGATGAGGGGTGTCGAACAGAAAGTAGACGTGGGTGTCACCGACAAGGAAGAAAAGATGATCTGGTGCGACACCCAGCCGGCGTGCAACAGTGCTGTTGCTAGCCCCCGGGTCGCACACGACAGCTTTCACAAAGATCCCGCCGGAACTCAGACGTCGAATAACCTCTGTCAACAGATCCTGGAGACATTCTAGGGATGCTCTTGATTTTGAAAGATTGAAAGCAAATGGTTGCACCTAGGGCTTAGAGATACTCGCCAGCATCATAACTAAGCCCGAATTTGCCCCATCACGGGTTCTTTCCTTGCCGCTGTCTGCAAAGCCATACACCATATTCGATTTAGGGTCATAGAAGAGATTTTATTTTAGAACGATTTCGTCGAACATCAGAATACATGCGTGATCTTTAAGAGGCCAATCATGAATTTTGTCGACAACAGTCTTGATGAAATTGGGTGCAACCTCAGGGTGTATGGCAATGTGGGACAGACAGTTCTTGAGAGATCGAACCGATGGCCTGCTCAGGTACTTGGCGAGGTACTTGTAAGCCCTGGAGCTGAGAAAGTGCACTCTAAGAAAAAAGGGAGGAGAAAGGTAGCAAAAGCGACTGTTCCTCCTTCTTGCGGACAAGTTGCCAGAGAAGGGAGGAACGGCAGTTCAGATGAAAGGGGGAGGACCAGTTCCTCCTTGTTCAGTTGGCGCAGGGGTAGAACATCGCGCTACTGACCAAGTGGTCAACGGTTCGATCCCCAGAAAAGTGTTTTTCTTTTTTTGTGTAAAGCTTTTTTTTTTTGTGATTTTTGTTTACCAAAACACACATAAACAAACCCAGACCGATGAAAGGAAAATTAAAGTCCTTATTATTCTCCGAAACGTTTTCCTCCTCCAGGCAGACCGGAGAAAGCTTTCGCCCTCCCGACTCATCTTCTTTCGGTTTCGTTTTTCGAGCACATCGCGCACGTTGTTTAATAAATTAATGTTGAGTTGATTGAGCTTCAGCGGCAGCGAAGGCCGCCTGTAATTCCGTCTTCTAGTCCAAACGTGCAGAACATTTCGGTTGCATTGACGTTTTTACCACTAATTTTATCAAACGAGCTAACGAAGCCGCTAGAAACAGCGAAGTTCCAGAGCAGTGCCAGCAGCGCTACATACACTAGGTAAGACGGCCGTCTCCAATTTGCGGGACACACGCGGAACTACAGCAGCGATACCACGAGGAACTGTGTCGACGTTTTCGACGTTATGGAAATCGCGGGAACTGCGTCCAAGGAAGGCAGGTTTTCCTGCCGGCTGCCTGGGTGCCTTCCGTGCTGAGTTCGGTTCCGTTGTCCCGTGCCGAGTGCCAACCGGCGTTCAACGTGATTCTTCTGCGTGTCAGCAACATCGTCAACGTGGTTCTGTAATTCTTCGTGTCAGCGACATCGTGATGGCAGTGTTGTGGGTTGTGAACAGAAGACTGGAATTATCGCCGATGTGACCGTGTGTTCGCGTATCAGTGGTGTAACAACAAGATGAGATGACGTAAACTGTCGGGCATTGATGCCGCTGGTCGGGCCGTTATCGGAGGGTCCGGGGTGTCGCAGGATGACATTCCGCTTTACATTAAAGAGTTCAAAACCACTTGAGGGATTAGGTGCAGTCGATCGACGTGTGGATAGTCATGTTGGAACGCTGGTCTGAACGGTAAGCTCCTATCGTACAGTGGCCAATGTGACTGTCGGTCCCCGAGAGCGATTGCGCTCTCGGGAAAAGACAACACTACGAAAGTATGACGGAAAGTACGTATATTTATAATGGAAGTTTAGCATAAAAAAAAAAGACAGGCAAAATCGAAAAAAAAACGAAAGACGCTATGCTTTATTTTACTGTTTAAATATATTACGGTTCCTGTAGAAACTGCCCTCTAAGTGGCGCGCTGGGATGAGCGCTAGAAGTTTTCGAGCTCGCAACGGCGCAGCTCCGTACACTTAACAGTTGTCGGAAGTCGCGGCTTTGACTGCATTCAAGTTGATCGAAAAGCGATTTCTGTGCCCGTTAAGCATCACTTCCAGCTGAGTGGATATCCGCTCTTCGGAGATTAATTCAAGACGGCAATTGCAGCTTTGCGCGACCAGCACAAATAGAAAAACGAACACTACAATATAAATACTGGCTACGAAGGGCCATGCGGGAAAACAAACTCATGGCTTGGAACCACATTGGAGCGGCTCGATTTATTGGCTTTCAAATAATTATGGCATGATCGAGCGTCTTCTTTTTAATAAGAGATTCATCCCCTGAGCCATTAAAAATAGCCTCAGATGTTTGACATTGCTGGAAAAAAATGAACATGTTCGGAATATTTTTTTTTTGCTTAGGGAGTCACCGAAAAATTCCGTACGTTCAAAACGACCACTATAAAAGACGGAAACGCAGGGCTCGGTAGTAGTGATCGGGGTAGTGTGCTGTTGTATTGATGTTTGTGTGTGCGATGCCTGTGTATGCGTTCAATATATGTTGACCTAATGTTTGTAGTGTGCGCAACGTGTCTACATGTGTTACAGATTCCGAAGAAAAGGAAACGCAATTGTGGCGTAAGGAAATAAAAATATTTTTTTGTAAAACATGAATTGGGCGGTACCTAGCGCCACCTAGCCTAGCTACGTGCGATTACTCTGCTTGACCCTGCCATCTGGTGGCAAGCCATTTAACATCCTTTTACGCTATGCGGCTACGCCATAATTTCGTGTTACCGTGCTGAGATAAGCCAAGAGGTTGCTTCGGATTTGCTTTTTTTTGAGAGCGGCTTTTGGTTTTGCGGGCGAATGATTTTCACTCCTCCGTGATGTGCGGTTGACGCAACGGTTGACGAAGGAATTGTGGCTCGAGGAATAGCAAAGGTAGGACATAAAGTGCGCGAACTGAGTGCCGGTTGTCTCCGTTGAACATCGCAGTGCTGACGAAGAGAAGACTGAGTGACTGCATGCTTTCGAAACGTAAGTTTCTTTACCTGCAGGGGTAAAGAAACTTCGGAAATAAATACAGTTCGGGGAAAGCTCGTGTTACGTTTTATTTCCTGCTCCTCTCGCTTCGTGCAATAGACTTAGTGTTCTCGTTAAGCCTTACCGAGCTCGATTTGCTCGATTCGTGGCCGCCATAATGAGATGCAGTCGACGGAGGAACTTTTCCTCCCCTGCTTAAGGGACGAAAGTTTCTCCCTTTCTGAAGGAACATATGTGTCAAGAGCGTTCCTCCCTTTAGGGAGGACTATACTGACCCTTTTTTGTAAGAGTGTAAAGGTTAAGGGCAAATGGTTTAAATTCGTCAGGCCATCTTCGTCCGAACTTGTTCACTGGCTGCAAGTACAGCTGCACCTTCAAAAGGTCCAGTGCCCCTCGCAGGGGGCACCTGTGAAAGCAGGTGTTTGGAGAGTGGCGTCTCCACGGACCCCGAGCCAGGCGGGTTCGCCCTCCCACGTATGGCTGTGCGTGGCTTTCCCGTGTCCGGGGAAAAGGGCATCCTGGTGGTTGAGCCGAGCCCGGGGTAGGTTTGGAAATGTAAACCTTGGTGGAATAAGGAGTGTGCCACAACCCGGGCGGACCAAAATAGGGCGTGGGGCAGATTTCGCAGATACCCCACTTCAAGCAACCTTGTTGAGTTCAAGCGACGAAAAGCCAAGGCTCGTTGGACTGGGAAGCAGGCAAAGCGGAACTCGTGGTTGAAGTATCTCTCTTCTTTAACCAGCTTTGTCCCAGCCAAGGAGGCCTGGGACAGATACAAGAAAGTAAATGGGGATTACAGGTGCTTTGCCATTCCAACGTTAATGCTCCTTCTTCTTCTCTAAAAGATATTGGTAACATACTCGGGGAACATTTTTATAATTCATCTAGTTCGGCCAACTACAGTGTTTCCTTCGGACAGTTAAAAGTTCGTGCGGAACGACAATAGCTTGTCATGTCAGGAGGAAACTCGGCATCGTATAACCAACCATTTACGCGATGCGAGCTTGAGATGGCTCTTAATGTGACAAAGCTTTCTGCCCCTGGTCCCCATGGAATTCATTATGAAATGCTGCGCCGCCTTTCTCCAGAATCCCTTGAAAACCTTCTCCTGTTTTTTAATCTTTTGTGGGAAAAGGCATGTTTCCCTCGGGCTTGGAAACACGCACATATCATCCCCCTCCTAAAGCCTAACAAAGACTCCTCACAACTATCAAGCTATCGCCCAATTGCACTCACAAGCTGCCTTGGGAAAACATATGAAAGGCTTATAAACAGGCGAATGGTCTACATGTTAGAAAGCCAGAGGGTCTTTGATAACAATCAATGCGGATTTCGCCAAGGTCGATCTACCCTTGACCACTTAGTTCGCCTGGAGACTGTGATACGTGAGGCATTTGTAAACAGGCAGCACTGTGTTGCGGTTTTTTTCGACTTAGAAAGGGCATATGACACAGCGTGGAAGTATGGGATTCTCCGAAACCTGTATGCCTGTAATATCCGGGGCCGTATGCTGCGAAGCATAAAGGAATATCTGACAGACAGGACTTTCCAAGTTCGCCTCGGCTCAGCCCTATCTAACTCCTTTGTTCAAGAAAATGGAGTCCCTCAAGGGGGTGTTTTAAGTGTGACTTCGTTTTTGCTGACAATGAATTCACTCGCACAACTGCTGCCACCCTCTATTTCATTTTCTCTTTATGCTGATGATATACAGATTTCATCATCGTCCTGTAACCTTTCTAGTTGTGAGCGCCAGTTCCAGTTAGCCATAAACAAATTGTCCAAGTGGGCCGACGAAAATGGGTTCAAGTTCTCTGCTTCAAAAACGGTCTGTGTTCCTTTTTCTTTGCGACGTGGGCTGTCTTTGGATCCCTCCCTGAAATTAAATGGAACACCTATTCCAGTTAAAAAGGAGCACCGATTTCTTGGTGTAATATTTGATAAAAAGCTTAACTTTATTTCCCACCTTAAAGCTCTGAAGCAAAAATGCCTTCAGTCCACAAACCTTTTGAAAGTTTTATCTCACAAGTCTTGGGGGTCTGATAGAAAATGCATCCTGCAGTTATACAACGCCCTTGTACGATCCCGTCTTGACTACGGTGCAGTAGTGTATGGATCGGCTCGGCCTTCTGCCCTTAAAATGTTGGACCCAGTTCACCATCTCGGCTTGCGACTGGCAACAGGAGCCTTCCGGACGTCGCCCGTCCTCAGTTTGTATGCAGAATCCAATGAGCTGTCCCTGAACAAACGACGTACGCATCTTAGTCTAACATATGCTTATAAGATTCTGGCCGACCCCCAGCATCCGACATACTCTTCACTTACAAGGTCAAGGTTCTTTCGCCTTTTTGAAAATAAACCAAGCATTGTGACTCCGTTAAGCTTCCGTATTGAACATCTTCGCACTTCTCTGCACCTTCCCCTGGGCCAGGTCGGCCTCGTTAGGAAAGACAACGGTATTCCACCTTGGAAAGCACAGCGAGTTGAATCTGACTGGTCTCTTGCGAAGTTCAACAAGCACGGCATTTCTCATGCTGTAATTATGCAAGAGTTTGGTGAACTGCAAACTAAGTATGATGGTTATCTTCATGTTTATACAGATGGTGCCAAGACTTCTTCTTTTGTCGGTTGCGCTGTGTATTCAGAACGCTTTTCCAAGGTTCAACGACTCGATTGTGTTGCCAGCATTTTTACGGCGGAACTCTATGCGGTATAAATGGCGATCGAATGCATTATCAATAGGAAAATACTGAGGGCGGTCCTGTTTGTTGACTCTCAAAGTGTGATTCTTGCAGTTTGCTCTCTTAAAGACACTAAAAATATGCTTGTACAACAGATTCAATATAAACTTAACACTGCTTTGCATGGAGGTCAAAATATAAAATTTTGTTGGGTACCCAGTCACATTGGCATACAAGCCAATGAAGAAGCCGACAAGCTTGCAGGGTCTGCCGGTAACCTTCCACAATCTCTGTCCTGTTTACCCTATCAAGATATTAAGCCCTTGGAAGTCCTCGATTCTTCATTCTTGGCAATTGGAATGGGACATGGAGTGCGGTAACAAGCTTCATGTTACCAAACCGGCTTTGGGAGTTTGGGAAAGCTCTTCATGCAAGAGCCGACTTCATGAAACGTTGTTGTGCCGTCTGAGAATCGGACACTCTTTTGTAACCCATAGGCATCTGCTTTCGGGAGAAGATCCACCAGACTGCGATCAGTGTGGTGATAGGCTCACTGTTTTGCATATCTTGTGGTTGTGCCCTGGTCTTGAGCCCAAGTGCCGCATTAATTTCCCTGAATTTTTTCAACATCATATCCCATTTCATCCTGCTCTCCTTCTGGGAGAGAATCCTCTGGTCTCTTATGAACGAGTAATAGAATTTCTTGGTAGTATTGGCTTTTTATACCGATTATAGCTTTTTGGTTAGCCGTTTTGTAAAACCTGTTTTATAGTACAAACCTTCAATTAGTTTGGCGCAGGTGGCCTCGTAGCTATTGCGCCATAAACCCCCAAAATCTATCAAAAGGTCCAGTGCCCCTTTGGATAAACATTTTGATGCGCTTTGGATGACTTGAGGTCGTGTCAGATTAAAAAAAATCAGGCTTTGTGATGCTTTCAAGAGGTTCCTGCGCAATCGGTTTTTGGATTTTCTTAGGTTATCTAATGTATGTTTCGTGCGGGGTGAATACTCTTTTTTCGGCCTGCCACCTTGTCTCTTTGGGCCGTGGACCTCGATGAGGCTGCAGCTTCCATTATTGTCTCGAGAGTGATATCTGTTCGAGAGAGGAAATTACTGAGAAGAAATTCAACTCACATTATGCTTCAACTGAAGCTGAACATGGTGCCACCGATTTCAAGAGTTGCCTTATAGAGCCAATAAACGGATGCTGCGCGTTCTATATTGCTTTCATGTCTAGAAAAACCCGTCAAGTACAAGCTCAGTTTCTCACCAAGGTGGGGCTTCACCTGCGCCTCCTCTTGCAAAGAGGCGGCAGTTGGCGGCGGTGAGGACGGGCGAGCTGAAAAATGGAATGAATGCATCTTGTGGGTTCACTAAACGGAATATGGCGCTACCAATATCAAGAGTTGGCTAATAGAGCCAGTAAACGGACGCTGCGTGTTCCATATTGCCTTTATGTCTAGGAAAACCCGTCAAGTACAAGCTCAGTTTCTCACCAAAGTGGGGCTCCACGTGCGCCTCCTCCTGCAAAGAGGCGGCAGTTGGCGGCGGTGAGGACGGACGAGCTGAAAAAAAGTCAATGAATTTATACTAAATTTATGGCAATAGATTTGAGCACATTAGTATAAGAAGAAGGCCGTTCCTAGCTTGGTAATTATAGTTCATTTCAGAAACTAATGTCAAACATTAGTTACCGAAACTGGGGCGGGCAGGTGAGTCGCAGCTCCCCATAAAGAATTCTTAATAATATAACCATAACAGATCAGCTTCTCCAAACCAAATATGAAGCTAACTGAATATTGTGCTGAGACAAGCTCACCTCGATGAACAAGCTCTTTCCATCTTGGGTCGGTTACTGGAACCGAAGGACATGCATTCGGCCGCAAACGTATCCTTATGTGGCTTCCTAATGCTGTATCCTTGAAGTGGGCGCTGCACAGCCGGCGCTCGTGCAGCTTGCTCATGGGCAAAGCTTTGAATTCCGGCCGATTCGCGTACCTGATCCATTTGACTGCCCTATCGGAAAGATTACAAAGTATATATATTTTTATGCTTCAATTTCCGACTCCGAAATTACAAAAAACTTGGAGGCTTACCTGTCGTCTGTCGGAAACCTGAACTGTCTGTATTCCGAGTTTTTCGTTGAGTTATTGCACCATCTCGCAGAGCAATATCTTCCGTAAGAGTGAGGCACTGCCATGGCGACCAACTCAGTGCAAAAGAAAAACATACTTTCCCGCTAAAAAGTGCTCAGAACTTTACTGCGGGAAACGCGCCGCGCGCACCGCGCGAGCGAGCGGCGCTATGAGGAGGGCAAGTTCATCTGAAGCAGACGAACTTGCCCTCCCCATTGCGCAAGGGGTAGCGGTGACGTCAGAACGCCGAGCCCTAATTGGCCTGATCGCGACCCCCCCCCCCCCCCCCCCCCCCCTATCTGAGCGTCGTCTGCTCCTTTGCAACGTCGTCTGCTCGCAACTTCGTCTGCGTCTGTCTTACCTTTCCTGCGACTTTCGGAAGTGCGGGGCTTTACGAGCGAGCTCGACTTCGACTTTCAGAAAGGGCAGGCGAAATAACTCGAGCGGTACGTTGTTTTTGTCTAACAACTAGCAGACGCGCATCAAGGAGAGAAGTTAAGGCGCGTTCACACTCTTGCAACCGAGTACGACCGAGAAAGACTTCTTGGGACCGGATGCACTGAGCGGAGCTGGTCCTAAGAGATCGCAAGAGGCTTAAAAACCGGTTTGGTCTCTCTCGGTCGCACTCGGTCGCAAGAGTGTGAACGGGCCTTCAGACTCACTGGCGAGGTTTCCTGAGGCGCCGAGGTCTGTTTGCTAAGAACCGAGAGTGAGGGTGGTTAGTGTCCGCAAGTTCCCTCCCAAATGCTTTTTCTCTCCTTTCATGTGCGGCGAGACTCCTCACTCTTTGACGGCGTCGGCGGGTTGGCGCAGTTAACGTCGTCTGCTTTTTTTCGTCTGCTAGTCAAAGCGATGGCTGCTTTACCTTTCCTGCGTCTGTCGGAGATTCACCGCTTTTTTACCGGCGAGAACGCGGCCTTCGAAAAGGCGGAAGAAAATACCTTGAAGAATACGTCCTTTCTTTTGGAAGAAGGATCTCACTGAATATCCAGGCGTCGTTTAAGAATTGTAGCTACGCGGTAAAGATGACGCTCTCCGATAAAGGTGACATTTTAGAGAGTCACTGTGAGTGGCCTCGCGGGGCCGCAAAGAGCAACCACATGGTGGCTACCGCACTTTACGCGGCTCTAAATGGACTGTCCAAGACGGACCTTCCACAGCAGTGGCTGCAACGCCCCAAGAGCAGCATGCCGCGGCAGGTCGCTCGCTCAGGTAAGAAGTAAACACCATGTTCATCGCTATGTTAGAACGTTTAGTTGTACGAGTTTTGTAAATGGTACCTCGCGTTCAGTGAGTTGTTCAAGGATGATCAGCTAAAGACAGATAACAGCCGATGTAGTGACTGTAAAAAAACAGTGTAAATAAACAAATGCAGCCGTGCGATCGGTCCTGTGAGCACATCATAGCCCAAAAGTGTCCGATCGCTGCTTGTTGTCACAACTTTCTCGTTCGACTAAACGGCTGTTGTCAGTTAGCGTATTGGGGTATGTATGTGTGGCGTAAACCCAAGTGGCAAAAGTTTGAAAACCTGTGCTAATCTGTGGAAGAGAATCCGAGCAAGATCGACCGAGCTACCCGAGCAGCGTCGAACGTATCGCGGAAGTTATGTCGTAGACTCGTTGACACCAAGTAATTATTGTTATAATGCAATTAAATGCAAAGGTGCAAGCGAGCTGGACAAGAATGACGAAAATAATCCCTGGAGAAGGGGAACGAGAGGGACAAAGGACGAACACAAATGTTTTTCGAAGGCCGCGTTCTCGCCGGTGAAAAAACGGTGAATCTCCGACAGACGCAGGAAAGGTAAAGCAGCCATCGCTTTGACTAGCAGACGTAAAGCAGGTCTAGGACGTTAACTGCTCCAACCGCGCCAACCCGCCGACGCCGTTAAAGAGTGACGAGTCTCGCCGCACACGAAGGGAGAAAAAAAGCATTTGGGAGAGAACTTGTGGACACTAACCACCCTCAATCTCGGTCCTTAGCAAACAAACCTCGGCGCCTCGGGACACCTTGCCAATGAGTCCTTTGCCTTCCCTCCTTGATGCGTCTGCTAGATGTTAGACAAAAACAACGTACCGCTCCAGTTATTTCGTCTGCCCTCTCTTGATGGCGAAGTCAAGATCGCTCGTAAAGACCTGCACTTCCGAAAGTCGCAGGAAAGGTAAGGCAGACGCAGACGACGTTGCGAGCTGACTACGTTGCAGAGGAGCAGACGACGCTCAGATTGGGTGGTCGCGATCAGCCAATCAGGGCTCGGCGTTCTGACGACACCGCTGCCCCCTGCGCAAGAAGCAGACGAACTTGCCCTCTGCATTGTTAAGAGTGCTACGAAAAAAAGTACAAACGTGAATGGCCGAACCCTTTTCCCGTTTTTTTTTTTTATTTTTTTTTTATGCACGGTTTTCTGAAAGAGCAACGTCATTTGGAAATGCGGAACTTCTGGTACGCGTGGAAATGTCGTTTAGCTCTTGCCACGCCGGTGGAAAGTGTTAACATTTTAATATTAATTCATTTTTTTGCCTCCTTTATATTTTTTTACGTGTCATACGTTGTACCTCTTACTTTTTTGGCCCACACACCGGATATAGGGACAGCGTGGCTAGGTACGAGGGTAGACAAAGAATAGGTCACACACTATTGTATGGTAACCAATAGCACACATCCAACTCAAGCGCTCGAAATTCTAGCGGTAGACGTCCGCATAGAGGTCTGGGGCCTGCTGAATACAGAGAGAACAGTAGTTCTCTTGTATGTATGGACGTACGACAGAGACGCCTACGTAGTGGCGCCGCGGTTTGGCCACCACAGGAACTCCGGGAGCTGCATTCGCCTGCTTGTACTATAGACACATGTAGACACATTACGCATACTACAAGCATCAGGTGAACATACATTGAGCGCATACACATACATGGTGCAAACAAACATCAATACAGCGGCACACACTAATCCGAAGACTACACATAGAGTAATTTACACAAGGTAAAGAGCGGACACTTCCATAGGCCCCAGCGGCCCATTGAGCTTGCAGGGAGCGCACTCAGCGGCAGTCGTAGTCCCCAACTAACTGAACGGAGTCACAATAAAAAAAAATTACCGGATGGATAGATATCTAGTTTGGTGTGGTACGTTGGGCGGTAGCCTGCGCCATCTGGTTTGCCGCGAGTTATGTTTTTCCTACTATTCCCGCATGCCAACTTTCAGCTATATTTACTTCACACGTATGTGTGAATTCTAATACGGACACTAATGGACACTACTGTATAGAGTTAACACTAACTTTACAAGCCAGGAAACCCATGTAGGTTTGTGCTGCCCATAAGAACAGCACCAGGAAGTAATCAGCAAAGTTTATTTTCGCAACAAAAAATCATGATGGACAGTTTGTGCCTCGTATATAATTACAAAAACTGCAAAACACAAGCACCGTGTATCGACTATTCACAAACAGTACATCCTACAAAAATATGACAAGCATATTATGGAATGCATGAAAATCTTATCAAAGGACTGGCATTACAACTGCAATTGAATTGAAAGCCTGTTTTGTATTCTCAAGCAAATTCCATGCAAGGCGCACACACACATATAACATACGCAGAATCAGCAACAAATACTAAAAAAACTGGCCATGCAGTATCCAAGCTCCTTGATCCAATGCAATTTGTATGCAAATAAAAAGTTCAGCAGAGCAATGCAACTTGTATGCAAATAAAAAGTTCAGAAAAACAATTTTGAGATGCACGATGACCACGATGCGAAACAACAGACAAGTAAATGCCTAAACGAGATTGCCACTGGTATACACCTACTTAGTTTGTGACACAGTCATTAAATAACCCTAACACAGCCTCCACTGCACAATTAAACGTACCTTACTCCTGCTGATTTAAGTATCAACAATGACCGAAATAATTAGAACTGAAAGCCAACAGACGGACTAATACAGGTTTTACGTTCATGTAACACTTATCATGTCACATTTAACACGTAAGTTTTAACATGACCATTACCACAAAAAGCACAGATGAAATGGCTGACAAAAGACTGCTACAAGCAGACTGGTGCCAGGTGTACCTGCGACCCACTCATCACAAATGATTCCACCAAGGCTTGGCATGCGATATGCACTGCCTAATTAAGACATCTTATAGGGTGTCTACCAAATGACTTCTTTCAAACTCCATGATTTTTCCATGTTTTTCTTGACTGTTTCGATAAAATTCTCTGTCTGTTCCTTCCTTCGAAGGATCACATTTTGGGCAATGCTATTCAGCTGAGCCGTGGCGACACCTGATCGCCAGGCTTCGTTCCACACCACCGTTCCACTTTTACTGGTCACTTTCCCTGATTTAGCCAATGTTTTGACAGTTGCCCTGATAATTCCCTGACTTTTTCAGGTGATCCGAAATTCCCTGAGAATTTCAGACTTGCCAGGTTGCTAGACACCCTGATCTCAATCTCCTTCACGCTTTACATATGTGTAAAGCAGAAACAATGTTCAAAAGAAAAGGAAGTTGCATTCAAGCTGAGTGACCTAAGAGAGTATTAACAAAGATCAAAATGGGAACGTACACATTTCACAAGACCTTAATAGGAATAAACAGACATGGCCATCTAAAAAAGCAGTCACTACAATAGACCAGTTGAGGAGTAGAGTGCAATCTACTTGCTGCATATAATCCCAACAAATGGCTAGTATGCAGTGTGCACGGCGCAATAAAATCCTAATAAAATTAATTTTACCTTCCAGATATCTTATGAAATGCAATATAAAGGCTGCGACACATCACCAGAATAAAGTTCTACCCACTGAACTTTTCAAGCTGTACACCAGAGACGCGAGAATTAAAGCGAACTTTATCCAAGTTTTTATTTACGAAACGGACATGCCAGCACAATCGAATTCTGCAAAACATTTTTAAAAACCGTGCACGACATTCTGGAGTGCAAAAATTAAAATCACCAACAACCTGTCGTCTTGTGGAACTCGGAAGAACTTTGTTCCTGGCTTCTTGCGCGCTCTTCCATTGTTTTCGCACCAGGCTACGCAAGAGTAGCTGCCGTAGCCAAACATCCTGGCGGCATCAGCTGGGAAACAAAAATAGCACTAGTCAATTTGAGATTACGCGAATTTAGTGCCTTCATTGCATAGCAATTAGAAAACCAAAATTATTGAAGCGACAATAAAGAGTGGTGATAAAGAAAAGCCTTCACGTTATTGTCACACCCCATTTCTTTGTATTTTCCTCGTGAGCGCACTTTGCTTAGGATGGCCTCGCCCTAAGCAAAGCGCGCATGAAGGCTACCTGTACGCTGCTTCATACCTGGCGCCAGGTACAACGCTTTCAACGCTGTCAAAGCCGCTGGCGCGAACGCCGCGCGCTCGCGCCACCAGCATTGACAGCGATGCACATGAGGTATGAAATTGAGTATGCCTTGAGTGCCTTGACTGGCGCTCTCGCTGCACGAGCGCACGCGCGCACGCGCGCACGTGCAACTGCCGAGGCTTCATCCAGAACAATTAGCTCGCGCTTTAGGCCGTGCGTCAAACTATATACTTTGTCTCACGTTAATATGGGCTATTGTTAGCCGCGCGTGCTAAAAGCGCGAGATAGTTGCTTCAAATGAAGCCTCGGCGGCTGCACGAGCGCTCGTGCAGCGAGTGCTCCAGTCAAGGCAGTGAAGGATAGCCTCTCGCGCTAGCACAGCATTCGCGGTTAGTCCATGCTAAGGTGAGACGAAACTAGTATATAGCCAAAAGCAAGCAAAATGCGGTGTCAGTAAAACGACTCACCTTTCTAACAACGGAAGAATGACGAGAAGCCTGCACGAGCCATTCAGGCGCAGCCCAACCGACCTTTCGCGCGACGTGACCGGAAAGCCACCGTCCGCCGAGTCGACGGCCCCAAAGCCATCCACTGAGCTGCAGCCAAAGCCGCAGCTCTTCAAATTGTTTTTAAAAGAATTTGGAGCTATTAATTTTGCAATGTTAGGTTATAGAGTAGAGTTATTTATGAAGGGTGAAAATATGATAAATGTATAAATTAAGTGTGTGACTGCAGTGCCACTGAACGGTCGTCGTAGTCCCTAGCTCCTGGGCCGCGAAACGGCTCGAGTGGCCACTCTTTTCGTTTACTGTGTTACTCTATGCACTACACGCGAGCACTGCGTTTCCGTCCTTTATACTAGTCCTTTCGAACGTACGGAATTTCTCGGTGACTCCCTAAGTAATAAAAAATATTCTCAGCATGTTCATTCTTTTCCAGCAATTTCATACCTCTTAGAGTATTTTGAATGGCTCAGGGTAAGAATCTCTTATAAAAAAGTAAACGCTCGACCATGCCGTAATTATTTTAAAGCCAATAAATCAAGCCGCTCCAATGCGGTTCGAAGACTTGAGTTTGTTCCCCCCACAGCACGTCGTAGCCTCTATTTCAAGCGTTCGTTTTTCTTTTTGTGGTGTTCGCGAACGGCTGCAATTGCCGTCTTGAATTAATCTCTGTAGAGCGGATATTCGCTCAGCTGGAAGTGATGCTTCACGGGCAGAGAAATCGCTTTTCGATCAACCTGAATGCAATCAAAGCCGCGACTTACCGCAGGTGTTAAGTGTACGGAGCTAGGCCGTGGCGAGCTCGAAAACTTCTAGCGCTCATCCCAGCGCCACTTAACCAGGAACCGTAGTATATTTAAACAGCAAAATAATGGGTAGTTTTTTTTTCTCGAATTCACAAACTATTATTTTTAATCATAAAATTACACACTGTAAATATACGTTCTTTCCGTCATAATTGTGTACTGTTCAGTCCTTGCCCACTGCGCAATCGCTCTCGGCGACGAGACAGCCGACAGCCACATTGGCCACTGCACGATAGGAGCACTATCCGCAAGGCGATCGATTGCACGTGCCTAATCCCTCAAGTGGTCTTAAACTTTTTAATGTAAAGCGGACGGTCAACCTACGACACCCTGCCCTCTCTGATCACGGCCAGACCAGCGGCATCAATGCCCGGCAGTTTACGTCATCTCGTTTTGTTGTTACACCACTCATACACCACAACACACGGTCACATTGGCGATAATTCCAGCCTTCTGTTCACAACCCACAACACTGCCATCAAGATGTTGCTGCTATGTTGCTGACACGCAGAAATACGGGTGCGTATTTTCGGCACCGATTTGAAGTGCAGGGGGCGCGGCCAGTGACGTCAGGGACGTCCAGATTCTATTTGGTGTTCTTTGATGTAAACCCGTTTTATTTTGGATGCCGTCGACTGCATTTTGAAATGTCGGCAACGTCGGTCGGTCGGTGAATGTGTGCGCGTGGTCGGGTGCTCAGCGGCTCGGCGGTGTACTCGCTGGTGTGTGTCAACGTGCCGCCTGTGCTCGTCGCGTATCCAGAAACAGTGTTTTCCAATTTCGTTCGCCCGGTGCCGTCGGTCACTCTTGTTGCAAAAGAAGATTCGTAGTCAGTACCGTCCGACGGCACTTTTGCAGAGCATTCAAGCGCCGTCCGACGGTAATTCAAGTGCCGTCCGAAAGTCTCGTATAAAACGAATATTCAAAACGCGATTTCAAAGCTGTAGCGTGGCTTAGCGGTTGAAATGTCTGCCTAATACGCAAGCGTTCGTAGGTTCCATCGGCAGTGGAGGCTTACTTTTCCTCTTTCTTTTCTTTTTTCGATCATTTTCTCTTGTTGGGGCATTTGGCGATATTTACGAAAATTTTTGTTACGACTAACACTAAAAAAGAAAAAGAATGCTGTCGACGACAGTGCTAAAAGCGCGAGCTAGTGGCTTTGGACCGCGCGGCACGAGCGCTCCTGGGTGCAGTCATGCCAGTCAAGGCTACTCGCTCACCGCTAGCACGGCCTTCGCAGCTATTCTATGCAAGGGTGATAATCCATCGTATTACACATGAGTGCAGCACCAGAAAAATGCGTACAAAATTACTGCGGCTGGGTTCTGTCGCCTCCGGTACACGTAATCTTCATTTGCAACAGGAGTGACGGACGGCACCGGGCGAAGTTCGAAAATGGAGAACGTTTATTTTGATGTTCCTGAGAACACGACGAGTACAGGCGGCAATGTCGACAACACGCACCAGAGCGGACACCGCCGAGCACCCGGCCACACACACGCAGAGCGACCGACATTTAAAAATGCAGTCAGTGGCATAAAAAAAAAAAGTGTTGTTGACGTCAAAATAACCAAGATGTCAAAATAAAAGCTGTGATTTTGACGTCCGTGACGTTATTGGCAACGCCCCCTGGACCCTAAATTTGTGTGGAAAATACGCAGCCCAGAAATACAGAACCACGTTGAACGCCGGTTGGCACTCGGCATCGGAAAACAAAACCGAACTCAGCACAGAAGGCAGCCAGCAGCAAAACCTGCCTGTCTTGGACGCAGTTCCTGCGATTTCCAGAACGTCGAAAACTTCGACGCAGTTCCGCGTGGTTCCGCTACTGCAGCTCGGCGAGGGTCCCGCAATCCGCCCTGCGCAATCCGGCTGCGTATTTTCGGCACCGATTTGAAGTGCAGGGATGCGCGGCCAATGACGTCGCGGACGTCCAATATATTTTTTGGTGTTCTTCGACGTAAACGCGTTTCATTTTGAATACCGCCGACTGCATTTCGAAACGTCGGTCGGTCGGCGAGTGTGTGCGCATGGTCGGGTGCTCGGCGGCTCGGCGGTGTACTCGCTGGTGTGTGTCGACGTGCCGCTTGTGCTCGTCGCGTATCAATTGCCGACATCCAGAAACAGTGTTATCCAATTTCGTTCGCCCCGTGCCGTCGGTCACTCCTGTTGCAAAAGAAGATTCGAAGTGACTACAGTACAGTGACCGTTCGACGGCACTTTTGCAGAGCGTTCAAGTGCCGTCCGACGATATTCCAAAGACGGTATATACTTCGCGTCAAATGTCGCGTATAATATGAAATGTCAAAACAAGGTTTTCGAGCCTGTAGTGTAGCTTTGTGGTTAAGACGTCTGTTTCCCACGCAAGCGGTCGTGGGTTCGATCCGCGGTGGCGGCGTAGTTATTATTTTTTTTTTTTCGAACATTTTGTATTGTTGGCGCATTTAGCGATATTTACGACATTTATTTTTTGGATTAACACTGAAAAAGAAAACAATGTTGTCGACAACAGTGCTAAAAACGCGAGCTAGTTGCTTTGGATCGCGGCGCACGAGCGCTCCTGCAGCGGGTGCAGTCATGCCAGTCAAGGTACTCGCTAGCCGTTTTCACGGCCTTGGCAGCTATTCTATGCAAGGGTGATAATCCGTTGTATTACACACAGGTACAAGTCCGGAACAATGCGCACGAAATTACTGCGGCTGGGCTCTGTCGCCTCCGGTAAACGTAATCTTCATTTGCAACAGGAGTGACGGACGGCACCGGGCGAAGTCTTAAAATGAAGAACGCTTATTTTGATGTTCCTGAGAACGCGACGAGTACAGGCGGCAACGTCGACAACACGCACCAGCGCGGACACCGCCGAGCCGCCGAGCGCCCGACCACACACCACGCCGAGCGACCACCGTTTCAAAACGCAGTCAGCGGCATAAGAAAATGAAAAAAAAAAGCGTGTTGTTGACGTCAAAATAACTAAAATTTCAAAATTGAAGCATTTACTTTGACGTCCATGACGTCATTGGCCACTCTCCCTGCACTTCAAATCGGTGCCGAAAATACGCAGCCGCGCTACAGTGTACTAGAATACTAGTACACTGTAGCCGCGCAATCCGGAGACGCCCATCTTACCCAGTGCACGTAGCGCTGCTGTCACTGCTCCGGAACTTCGCTGTTTCTAGCTGTTTTGTTTGCTCGTTTGATAAAAGTAGTGATAAAAAACGTCAATGCAACTTAAATGTTCTGCACGCTTCGACTATAAGACGGAATTACAGACGGGCTTGGCTGCGGCTGGAGCTCAATCAACTCAACAACATTTATTAAACAACGTGCGCGACGTGCTCGGAAAACGAAACCGAAAGAAGATGAGTCGGGAGGTCGAACGCTTTCTCCCGTCTGCTTGGGGAAGGAGAAAAACGTTTCGTACCTCCCTGTTTCTCGTGTCCGCTCGTGGGCGCGTCAGTAGAAGACGCACCGTTGCTACCTTTTTCCTCCATTTTTTTCTTATAGTGTGGCCGCTTTTTCTCACATAGCTTCTGCGCATGAGCAGCGTTCCGGCTGTGTTGGTACACAGAGCCGCGCCTCATGTCGGTCTATAACTTTTGACTGAGACGTGGGTTAGTTCTGAATCCTTGACATCTGTTTCCGAGTGTTATGGCTAGATTTGGGCGCAGAATGAGCGTTCTGCGATGTGTAGTTCCTTTTTTTGGTGGAAAGACCCTGCGAATGCTTTGTGGTGACATTTTGTAAATGGCGGTTATTTATTTCGGTATGATGGGAAGAGAGACTGCAATGTGGGTCTCCTTTGAGGGAACAAGTCTCTACCTCTATTTTGGGGAAGAGCATGATATTAACAACGAATAAAAGAAGAAATAAAAAGAGCCCCTAAAACGTAATCTGCACTTATTATTCACACACTCGTGTTGGGTAGCATTTTGGGCCATGCAGTCTACGCAGTGTAACTGGTTGTAGCACACCGGATACCTTGAACCACAACGTACCGGCGATTTTTGTTGCTTGAAAGCATGGTGGTCTAGAGCAGCAGAGCACTTCTCATTGATTACATTCTTTAGCTCGGTTTTAACGGTCATGAAGCGGTGCCTTTGTTCTTCCCATTGAAATATCCACGTTTGACAGATTATGAAATCATTGGTCGAATAACGCATCATCGCCATTTAATGTATGAATCTACAACCTTACTCGTGTGTTAATGTATGTATTGTACAATCTCATGGCGTTGCAAAATTAGGGTGACTCTAAACCATTCGCTGTCAATGAGTTTACTGAAGATTCGGATCAGTTATTGAATATTGTTTCATTACGTTTTTGATATTGGAGTCGAACATTAAAGTAGCTTCTTTTCTGTTTAGCCACACCCCTAAGATGTTGAATATTGTATTTAAAGAAGGTGTTTGAAAGACGTTAAAGTGACACTGACATGGTATTTATGCTCGCCAAGGTTTTCATTTGTACATGGCATATGAGAGCCCAACTACCCAGAACACAATTTGCGTCTCAAAATTCGTTTTGTTTCTGCCAGAAAACCACCGATCGAGAACTGGCCTGTTTGAGTCACGCTCACACTCTTTTCCGTGGTCACGGACCGTTTTCAATGATTTAAATACAACCACCAAATATAACGAGACTTGTAAGTCATCAAAGGCCCACACTAAATATAAAAAATCGAACCATTTTCGGGACTGTAAAAACCCGCAAATAATTTTATTGACGAAAATGACGAAAATAATCCCCGGAGAAGGCACCAAGAGGAACAAAGCACAAACACAAATCTCCAAACACAACTAGCTGACTGGTGCGCGACGAAAAAACCCGGGACCTCTCCATTTCCGGTGGAGCTCTCTTCCAACTGAGACGTCAGTAGAGCAAACGGGTTTTATCAGCGGCCACCAGTCTAACACCAACAAGGGCGAAAGGCTTGCATTTTTAAGGTTATGGTTATAATGTAAGTAAATGCAAAGGTGCAAGCGAGCTGGACAAGAATGACAAAATTAATCCCTGGAGAAAGGAACAAGAGGAACAAAGGACAAACACAAATCTCCAAACACAAAATAGTCGCACAGCCACGTGAACACAAAATAGTTCCACAGCCACGTGACTTCCGGCAACCCCCTCTTCCTATATATTTATTTTTCCTCCTCAGTGCAGCTTTGCTATCTGGCTTTATTAAAAATATACATTACGCTGTAGCAAAAAATATTGGTTCGGTAGTCGTATGACACCATAATAAATCGCATAGAAAAAAAAAAACAATGTTTAGGAGGTAACAGTGTCTCTCTAAGGAGTCGTCTAATACAAAAAGAAAGAAAAATCAATTTTTAAGTTCAATTATGGTAGAAAGGATAATGTGAAGTTGCAGTTGTCTTAGAATAAGAATTAGAAAAACTAAAATTTGGACTCCGTCTTCTTTATGAATTATTCTCTCTTTAACAAGTGAATAAATCTTTGACGTAAAATTACCAACGTTTCTGAACACCATTGACCCTCAGTACTAAATCGCAAGAAGGAAAATGACCCGAGGAAAAATTGTTTCTTCCTCCACGAGAAGAATTACGTGCTCCCTTATCTAAGCATAAAAATACGCTCTCCTGAAGCTAAGACTCTTTCAAACACAGTTGTGATTTTACATAGTTGTTGTGGTCAGCTGTCACGTAAGGCAAGAAAGATGGTGAACTATGTTATATATTAGGGTCAGCATCGGACGTAAAACACGAGTACCTTGGCAGAAAAGCAAATATCTCCGGTATAGAACGCCGCACATGAAAACAAAAAAAATCCTGTAGCTCCCAATTTTTCAACTTTGATGCTTACGACTGAGTCACCATAGTCCGCAGTAACATAGTAAATATGTTCCTTTTGAATGGGTAATAAACGTGGCGGACTCGGAGTTAAAAATATAATTAACTTTCATTTTTTTTTTATTCTTGGTGAAACTTCAGTTTTTTTAAGCCGACAACCGTAGCCTTTTTCTACTACAGATATCCGTCTCACTCTTGAGCTTTTTGCGTTTTGCTGGATCAGACAGCACATTGTTTTTTGTGCCTTTCTGTGCAGACGAGCAGTTAACTAACTGCCGAATCTGTAAATTTGCTGAGCAGTGGTAGTTTATCCTTTAAAAAAAGGCTCGAGGTACACCTAAGCACTTCTTATCATTTTTGAATGCGAAAGCATGAATGTCGTTCTTGCGCGCGTCTTCATGAAGTTGTCACGCCTCGCTGACATCGAACGTGCCGTCGGCGGCAAGGAATCAGCTGGAGCCGATCGGCTGGCGCTCTAGCAAAATGAGCTGCTGAGCCGAGCTGACATCATCATGCGAGCTGATGACGCCGGCTCGCTCCATGAAGCAATTACTGGTTTCACACAAAAAAAAAAAAAAAAAAAAAAAAAAACTTGACCACGGGCATTTTTGTCGGGTTGGTTAGGAATTGGTATACCTAGAAGAACAGATTAGCCAGTATATAAAGTGATCATACACACAACTAAAATATATATAAATACAAAGTTCATACTGTCAACTTAAGAAAAGCAGTGCGTGATGAGACTCTAAGATATTATTGTCGTTTCTTAGCCAATGACATTACACCAATTGCCAATGAAATAATCACGAAGAAAGAAGCGCGAAAATAAACCGCACCGTGTTTCTTAAGCCGTGACTAAAACCAACAAGAAAAACACATAAATGTCGGTCATTTACCAGCCACCATTTTTCTGGTGGACACAAAATGAAAAAACTTTGTTTAAGAAAAAAACTAAAAAAAGCAAGTAAACAAAAATGATTCGATGACCCAATTAACTTATAATCGCCCGTCTCTCAACTGCAAGTTTTGAGCCCAGCGGCCGATTCAAGTAACCCGAATTATGATATTCCCAAGCACGCTAACTATGTACACAGTGTTTTAAACATACATAAACAAACATTAGAGAATGATGCAGCCTCACCGGATTCACATTCTTCTGTACTTCGTTTCAAAGAGTGTAAAGGCCCGTTCACACTCTTGCGACCTCTTGGAACCGGGAGCCTTGGAACCTCTTAATTTCTCGTACGACGAGGGGACACACTGGCGCCATCTATTGGGTAGGAGCGTAAACTTGGCTGTCCGGCATTTTTTCTATTTCTCTCGCGCATTATTCTTTCCTCCTTGGCTCGAAAAACGTTTCTCAACGTTATAAACGAGCCATTCTTATAGGCATTAGGCACATTTGACCTCGGAAATCCCGTAAAACCTTCACTCTCGTAAAAGGCAGTTCTTGGGTCACCACATAGTAGATGGCGCCAGGGTGCCAGTGTGTTCTCTCGTACTAAGAAATTTTAACAAGTTTCGACAAGTCTCGTCTCTCTCTGTCGTACTCGGTTGCAAGAGTGTGAACGAGCCTTAAAGGCTCGTTCACACACTTGTGACCGAGAACGACCGGGAGAGACAAGACCGGTTTTTAAGCCGCTTACCACGTCTTAGGAGCAGCTCCGCTGCAGCGCATCTGGTCCTAAGACGTCGCAAAAAGGCTTAAAAACCGCTCTGGTCTCTCTCGGTCTTACTCAATTGCATATGTGTGAACGGTGCTTAAGTCGCCTCGGTAGATCCAAGGCAAAGCTCCGACTTGTGGATCCCCAGATGGACGGGTTCGAATCCCATTCAAGAGCCTCCCAATCTGACGGTGGCTTGTTTGCCGAAGTGTGCGTTGTCTAAACTAGATTTCGATCGCGTCCAAAAATGTTTCCATGTGGTCAAAATTTATCCGTAGTGTTTCGCTGGGGTGTGCCAGACTCTCCGCCTTGGTTTTTGACACGTAGAAACCCCAACCTTTAAGTTCAAATTCAGAGCGCAGCCGATGGTACGGGCAGATATGACCACTTCAGCAACGCCAAAGGAACAAGGTCACGGTGCTTGTAATCTAAAGTGCGTATCTAGTTCTGTCATCGGATAAACTAATCAAGCACAGTAAAGTAGCTGTGGCTCTGCGCTTTTAGCGTTAGTGCGTCCGTACCTGTCCTAGCCTTTTGCTGCGCTCTGTCTTACCATAAAACGAAAGAGCGTGAGCCTCTCTATCTTCCTTAAAAAAGTACAGAAATGAAAATTGAAATATTCAAATTTCGTTCGTTAATGAGTCAAGCATTACGGTTAATAACCGTAAATGTTAATCACACATTTGTATTTTTAGCGACGGCCTATATTTTTGGTTCCAGACGGTGCACTCTAGCAAGTGCTTGAAGAGAAGCGAACGGAGAGCGCGATGCGTCACGGGATATCCGGCGGAAACAAATACAGAAAAAAAAAGATTCCCCCATTTGTGACGTAGCAAGGCTGGCGTGGTTATTAGCTTTGCCGTTGGTGGCGTTGTCAGCGTTGTTGTGGTGTCAATACACCATTCCATTTAGCGCTCCCAGGGCGGCGCCATTTTGTTTGACCGCAGCGCCCTCTGCGCACATCCAGGAAGTTAAGCAAGTTCGGCCGGTAAAACGAGAAAGAGGGCACGCGCCCGACTCCGCTAGCAGACGACAAACCGGGAGGTTGCCGTTGTCCCTCTTTGGGCTGTACCGGTAGGCTGTACCGAACATCAACTTCTCGCTCGTGGCTGCCGTCGTGAAGTGGTTCGCCTTCTTAGCATATGTATGGCTACCCCAAGATCAGTCCATTGCGCTCTGTTGTTTATTTTAGTAAATGTTCAACCAGCGTGTCTTTGTTCCGTTACTTTAATAGCATCAGAGCCAACCGGCAGTACTACCCTCAACCACTGCGTCTATTGCGTCAGGACAGCCTGTTTTTATTGATTATTCTAAACTTCCACTCATTGTCGCTAAAGGCCTACATCAGTACGAACTTCTTATAGGAAAAAAAGCTACAGGAGCCGGATTTACTTTTCACCGAAGAGACCGGCCACTCTGACACCAGGTTCCGATATCTCTTTTTTTTGTTTGTTTGCACGCAGGTAAGAGCGCAATAGACCGATCTCACTAAGCGTTAGGCGCATTCGTGAAGCCGACATATTTTTAGTTCACAGGAGGCAGACGGCCGTGCATTGAAGGGCCCGTGCGGTCTCGTGCTGTACACGTGCAGAGCTCCAGCGAGGTTTTCGGACGTGCAGAAAGACTAAAGTTCCCTCCATGCATTGCGGCAGCGGTGGCGTAGTCAAACTGGCTGGTGAGATCGGTCTATTGGTGCAGGCTTGTCTTTTTATCCGGCATAGCATTACACAATAACTTGCGTATCGAAATCCGCCCATCTGCGCTTGAAATTTCTAAAATGACGCGATTTTAAACATATTTTGTACGCTAGCCGCATGTTAGGTACAGCCCACTTGGCGTGTCATGCTGTCAAATGTCTCTATCCTGGCAGTTGGTCGCAAAAATGCTTGAAGAAAAAGGTAAACGGACCGACCTACATCACTACAGTTGTTTTACCACCAGTTTTGTACACGTTTCTTAAAAAAGGAATAAAGGATCGCTCATCGTTCCTTCTGATTTTCGGAACGCGTTCCCGTTACAAGTTCCATATCTGAATAAGGAACTCATTCCCGTTGAACTTAAAGAAATAGAACGTATCTTTTCATATATGTTACATTTGTAGATTGCTGATTACTATTTTAAATAAACGAAGGAGAGTTTTTTTTATCTGTCTAATCAAATACAAACATGCGCACTTGGATGTCGTGATTGAAGGGCGACCCTGACGAGCCTAATGTACTCCTATCCTACATTGAACAAGCGTTTTAGAGCTACCTCACACGTTTCAATCTAACAACAAAGTCTCTTGTTCTAAATTAACAACAGTTATTTCTCGATGTTGCTGTCCGCAAGACGAGCAAGTGAAGATAAGAATAGGGTTTCTGGAAGGGTAAATCTTGAAAACTACAAGTCTTTCTTCGTGAACCTTGAATTCGTTGTTCCGCTTGAAGGTGGGTGACAAGGGGAGAAGGAATAAAGGTTAGTTTTTGTGGATCCTTTAAGTGACCAATATTCGGGACACAAGTGTGTGTTCAGTCTCTGGTAAGCTGTTCTTTTGTTGTAACTGAAGGTCTCTTTGTGGAAGAAGTCAGTGATGGCTGTAGTCGGGCTTAGATTTCTGCGTGTCTGAGGATTCCTGGAAACAAAGGAAGCATCCGAGTTTGAAACGTCCATCTTTCAGAGTCTTTTCCATAGACTAAAAGTTCGCTTTTAATATCGAAATCTAGGGCACCGAAAAAAAAAAATCGAACTCCATTAGCTCTCCTGTACTCGACTGTTACCAGGGGAGGACCGCACAAAATAATCCCTAAGAGACGTAAGCAAAACGTTACCTTGGTGCTGCTCTTCGTAAAGATATTATTTTACAGATTTGAAATTTCTCTCTCAGATATAATAAAAAAGAAAACAATTCCCCCGCCGGTCAAAAAAAAACTGAACGCCGTTCCTTTTTCCGTTTCAGTAAAAATGTAACGACTTGTTGTTCCAGTTCCACCGATGAAACATGCAACGGCGGCGTTCCTCCATTCCTCTAAAAAATGACGCGTGTTCGGAACGCCGTTACTTGGAACGTCGTTCCGTACAACACTGCTTACCGCATTTATCTCCGCTGCTCTGCAACAGCCAGGATAGCGTCGGGCAGCAGCATGACACTTTTATGACTTAGGAAACTGAAACAGCGCGCAAAAAGACGAAGACAAAGCGAGAAGAGCACAGGACAAGCGCTGACTATGAACTGAAGTTTGTGGGTCGCTACCAATCGACGCCCGATCGGGACGTGCTTCGCTCGTTCGCTTCCCAAGAAGTCACTCACGCAGTGTGCGTTTACAGAACACTTTACTAAAACTCACGCGTCGGTGGTCAGAGTTCTGTCCTCGTTGTCCTCGTCGTCGTCGTCCTCGTCGTCGTCACACACACTGCCCCGTCAGCAGGTTCAGATGGGCCCCCCTTGTCCCCGCTTCCCTTTTTATATCCTCGCCCCCTACCGATCACGTGCCCCCCCCCCCACGACCCGTCCACGTGAACACCCGCGCCCCTGCCACGGACCCCGCACGATCCCCGCGCCGTACGGTGACGCTCCCCCGTCCAGGGATCCGAGTGAGCAGGAATGTTCAGCCCTGGCAGGGCGCGGGAGGAACGGGCGAAGGAGTGGGAGAAATGCGGGGAAGACGGGACTCCAGGGTGAGGCGGCCGGAGGGATCCCCACACCTTCCCTCCCTCAAGGCTCGGACCCCGGGGGGCGCGAGTCGGCGGAGGGTGGACGGTCCCCGGCCAGAAACTCCTCCAGCTCCGCCATCACCGTGTCCTGGCGTCCGTCTGTACGACGAAATGCCGATTTAGATCCGGTAACTGCAAGCTCGCTGTATCAGCTATTGCCTTCGCGAGAGACGCGAAAGCCGCGTCGTGCTCCCGCCCCCAGATCCACCTTGAGTTTTTCCGTTGGTTCAATGGCTGTGCCAGCTCCGCGCATCCCGGAATGAACTGCCGATAAAAACCGACCATCCCTAGAAACCTCTGAAGGCTCTTTACGTCACGCGGCGCTGGATTATTGAGGATGGCCCCCAACTTATCGTCGTTAGGCTTCAACGTACCGTTGTCAACGATAAAGCCTAAGAGATTAACCCTCGAGGCTGCGAGCTGTACCTTATATGGGTTGATCGTCAACCCAGCCTCCCACATACTACTCAGAACGATCTCAAGATGACTTAGGTGCTCTTCGAACGTGTTCGAGAATACTACGACATCGTCCATGCACGCCATGGCAAAGTTAAACTTCGCGTCCCTCAGCACGATGTCCATCAGCCGCTGAAAACTAGACGGCGAATTCGGTAATCCGAACGGCAAGCGGGTAAACTCAAACAACCCCCTGTGTCAAGTAAACGCTGTCTTTTGGACGTCGTCTGGTGCTACCTGGATCTGCAGGAAGCCACTGCTGCAG
The DNA here is from genome assembly GCF_016920785.2 of Ixodes scapularis. Taxonomy (NCBI): domain Eukaryota; kingdom Metazoa; phylum Arthropoda; class Arachnida; order Ixodida; family Ixodidae; genus Ixodes; species Ixodes scapularis. Next base: position 186,369,711 of record NW_024609857.1, read on the forward strand.
TCCAGCGTGGTAAAGACTTTCGCGCTACCCAGCGAGTACATGATGGACTCAATAGATTGAAGAGGATACGCGTCCCTTTTGGTCATCTCATTGAGTCGGCGGTAGTCTACGCAAAGACGGGCTGTCCCGTCCTTTTTCGGCGCTAACACTACCGGAAGTGCCCACGGGCTTTGCGACGGCCGTACGGCCCCCGTGTCCAACATTTAATCGAGAGCCTTATCTAGGAGAGCTCGCTTGTGCACACTCAGCGGTCTGGGATTACAACCCCACGGCCTAGCGTCTCCCGTGTCTATCTCATGTTGTAAAACATGCGTGACTCCCGGCCTCTCACTAAACATAGCTGCGTGTCTAGACAAAGCATCCGCTAACGATCGCCTTTGTTCGGCCGGCCCGTCGAAAGAAGCCACGATCTCTTCGACGTTATATGGTACGGCCCGCGCAGCTAACACTTGCTCCTCGCGCAGCCTAGCGCGCGAACATTCCGATCCCTTTCCCAAACTAAGTGGGGCTACAAAGGGGATGAGAGGGGTCAGCGGGCTGTAGTGGTACCCGTTATTCTTTAGGTCTAGAATGATCTCCTCTCGGCAAACGAAGTCTTGTCCCAAAATAACTGGGATTGACATGCCCGGCTAGCTCAGTAGGTAGAGCACGAGATTCTTAATCTCGGGGTCGTGTGTTCGGGCCCCACGTTGGGCGCCAGATTATGTGGGTCGCTACCTAATCGACGCCCGATCGGGACGTGCCTCGCTCGCTCCCCAAGAAGTCACTCACGCAGTGTGCGTTTTCAGAACACATTACTAAAACTAACGCGTCGGTGGTCAGCGTCCTGTCCTCGTCCTCGTCGTCGTCCTCGTCGTCGTCACACACACTGTCCGGTCCACAGGTTCAGAAGGGCCCCCAGTGTCCCTGCTTCCCTTTTTAAGTCCTCGCCCGCCACCGATCACGTGCCCCCCCACGACCCGTCCACGTGAACACCCACGCCCCTGCCACGGGCCGCGCACAATCCCCGAGTGGCGATTACGGGCCGTACGGTGACGCTCCCCCGTCCAGGGATCCGGGTGAGCAGGAATGTTCGGCCCTGGCAGGGCGCGGGAGGACCGGGCGAAGGAGCGGGGGAAATGCGGGGAAGACGGGACTCCAGGTTGGGGCGACCTGAGGGATCCCCACAGGTTTTATTAAGAACGGCTCAAACAAGAGAACACCACACAGCCAACCAACGCCGAAACAACCAACGGCAAAAGTGCAAAGAGAGGTGCTAAAGGCGCATGCTATCGAAAAAGCTGGCGCGGTGCACTGCGTCAGCCAGCCTTCGCGGTTTATCTGCACAAAAAAGAGATCGATTTTATAGATGCATGGTAAGCGACACGCCTTTGGTTGTTTCGGCGTTGGTTGGCTGTCTGGTGTTTTCTTGTTTGAGCCGCTTTTAATAAAACTTCTGTTGATAGGCAGCGCTCGTCCTGTGTTCTTCTCTCGTTGTTTTCGTCTTTTTGCGCGCTGTTTCCAATTTCCTAAGTCATGAACCAACTCGCTTGCATCGCCACCTTAATACTTTTATGACATCGTCAAGTGGAAATTAAGGGAGAACTTTTGAGGATGCGCTAAACCAATGCCAACCAAAAAGGCAAGGCCTGCGCGTTTTTTCACCTAAACGTCATCTCTAGCATATCCCCTCAGCGCCATCTAGGTAGCCCGGATGAGCAACATCGTATGCTACATTGTCTGCGAAATCGTCTGCTCCATCACCTGCTCCAGTGGTGATGAGTGAAAAAGAAAACGTATTTATTAAAAGAAGAGATACACCACGATTTCTCGATAAAGTCAACCAAGCGTGACGGGGGAAGGGGAGTATGGGAAGGTTAGGGCTAAGAACAAGCTCACATTAATGGGCAATCTTGATGGTGTCGCATGCACGTTGCAAATGAACTGTGGAAGCTCGCAATCAGCTCGGGCTTGGCTCGCGCTCAGCAGACGCGGCCGCACGTGGCCCATGCACTCGTCATGCTCAGGCTGCTTGCCGCTTGGGGCGGGTCAGGATCTACTAACGAAACGTCATGCTCAGGCCTTGTCTTCTAGGTGGTACTGGCTAAAGACAGCAGTAGGAGACGCGCTCCAGGCACCATAGTATTACGAAGGCGATCCGCTACGATGGTTATTGGGTGTCTGAAAGGGGCTTGCAGAATGTCGAGTACTCAAATGTCGGCTATCGTCGTGAATTACGTGTCGCGGTGGAGTCGTGATCGCACGAAGAGAGGCCGCCTGGTTTCTATGGATGCGACAATATCGAGCAATATGTACACAGATGTGCAGCAGTAGAAACGTGTAGGCCGTTCAGTTGTCCACCTCGTTTCTCCACAAGTCAGATCGCTTTTGTGTATTCAATAGAAGCCCTGAGTTTGGAGTTCGCGCATATGGAACATGTGTGAACTGCGCTGCTGCAAAGGCGAACATCTACGGGACGTGGGTGGTGCAGGAGTGTGAGAGCACGGAACCGTACTGGAACGCTGAAGAGCAGCACGCTCTTCATTTTGTACTATTTACATGAAAGTTTCAAACTCACTTCTTATCCATGAGGTGTCAAAAGGTCAGGCGTACTGTGTCAAGGTATCAATTACAAGTATTCGCTGCATTGTTGTTAGTGAACCTTAAAGCAATTTTCGCTACAAGGACATCTCTTCAACGCATATTCGGATCAGTTATTTTTGAATACATAGTTTTTTTGACCTTTGACCTTCTGTCTTGTGCAATATTCTAGAAATTCGATCACTTTGATGAGTCAATTTTCAAGTGACAATTCACTTTTTGTATTCTACCCTGTCGTGGGGATCCCGTGTTTCATGATTTTCTGCGGCTACTTTTATGGCAAAAAAAGGAGCGTGTCACTTGCTGCAACTCAAGCGACGCTGAAGCGAAACTTAACATGAATATCCCCTTTTCCTGGCAAATAGCGAGCGCTCGGAACGCTCTCGCCGAGCGGATTCTTGTTCCCCACGCGAGAGACGAGCCATCTCTCCATGTGACGCTTGTACATCTAAAGCCGATGTAGCGCTCGACGAACGGCTCCAACTAGTCCCTGGTGAAGTGGCGGAGCGCGTTCAGCGGTATGGGGCCCTAAACTTGCCAAACACAAAGTTGTAGTAGGAAGTTCATGGAGCGCGCCGATTGAACGCCGGCGAAAAAAGCGCGAAGTCACCATCGAGATAGGCCAATCGGTGCGCTCCGTCGACTTCGCCTCCCCCCCCCCCCCCCCCCCCCCCCTTTGTGTTTGACGAGTTTAGAGGCCCTGGAGTAGTTCTCCGTGCTGCCTTTTTCGGAGGAGCACGATCTGTAGTCATTCGTACCATTTCAGTTTCAATATCAAAGTTTCCGCGAGGGAGTTTCGCGGCTTTTTTGCTTCGATTACTGGGCTGGCTTTCTTGTTGTACTCGCTTTCGTTCATTTTGCTCACCATACCACTGTTTATTTTTTTTATGTAGACTTCGCGGCTCAGATTTGTGGGGGAGAATGGCCATATCAGGTATATATAATCGTTTTATCATGTCATGTGAAAGTGGGTACTATCCCCTGACAGACTGAAGTAACTGCATCAACAAAGCTGTCAAGTGACGGAAGGGGATTAGAACATTTTATGAGGAGGCCATTATTTAATTTCAGTATAACGCTTGAATGCATCATGTGCAATTTGGTATTGATGAAACTATATAGATCGTGTTTTGTTGGGTTTTGGACTCGAGTTAATTACGACATCCGATGCACGGATGTTCCGGTTATCCCCTTTCGTAACTCGACGTCATTAGCAGATGTAAGCTTCCGTAACATCTAGCCAAACGCAAGAAAATAGTATGGCGTAAACGTAAAGTGCTAATCAATCTTGTCTATAACGCGCGAGCGTGCGGCTTTCTCCGGGGAGCGCTAGAGCGGTGGCATTCGCGTTAACTAAGCTAGTCATGTGGCGCAACATGGAACGGCCCGCTCGAGGGGTGCCCTGCCCACTCTATCAGCTTGATAAGCGGTAAAAGTGCTTTATGATATATTTTTGTTTTTTGGTGACGACATCGTTGATACGCTTGCATGCTTTAGTTTTGTTTATTGTTCAAGCAGTGATGTTAGTAAAAAGCGTGCGTGCAGCCTTCCGCGTTCGCCGCAAGCTGGTAGAATGGACAGGACACCCCCCGAGCGGGCCGCTCCATGTTGCGCCACGTGACTAGCTTAGTTTCCGCGAATGCCACCAGTCTAGAGCTCCCCGGAGAAAGCCGCACGCTGGCGCGTTATAGACAAGTGTGAGCACTGTACTTTATGGGGAAAAGGTCACCCCGAAGCTGTATCAAAAACTGTTCTATTAGCAATAGTTTACCACCGCTGACCATTTGTTTTGCAATAGTTATGATAAGCGAGCGATCATATCACAAATCACTCACGCATAATGCATATTTATTGTGAAAAACAATGTTTAGGAAGTACCGTGAATAACTAGAGGACAATACGCCAAATACTCTGGAGATGGAAGTTGCCTTCGCAGACGACGATCGCTTTACGGCATGTTTTTGGTGCTCTGCTTAATTGCATCCTACTTTTCGTTCAAGTCCTTCTAGTTGCCTTCATTGGGTTTATATAACTGTAAGGAACAATAAATTGCGCCTTACCGTCGAAGTCACCGTTAGTTTACTGGTAAAAAACCGGGTGTGCTCCCGATCCGGAGTATATGCTTTCAGCAAGATGCCAATGGGAACTGAAACTTTAAAAAAGTGGGTACAGACGCTCCGAAAACGATGGCGCTGTGAGCATTGCGTTCGATTCGCTCTGCAACACGAGCCACCGGGGTAGATAACGTGACCTATGACTCGCGGAGGCCGACCGCTCAACGACGGCTAGCGCGGTCCGCTCGACATCTGCCAGTAAAGGGGCTATGAAAATGAAACAGATTAGGGTGTGGATTGTTAACATTGCATAGACATGATGAATGGGGAACAAAACAAAAAATATATATATACTGGACAAAACAAATTTTAGAGCATATGAAGTGGCACGCTCTCATTTCAGATCTGAACTACTTTGTCGTAAACTAACCAACTCAGAATCTTGAGAAGTTTGCGCGTTTTTGACCTTGGTCTGAGTCTGAAGAATTGATATGTAGAAAACAAGGTTTATCAACACCTTACCGCTCCGTTATTCGCACGGCGATTGGATATCAGAGAATAGGTCTACATCATTAAACAATTGTTAGTATTGTAGAAGGGATCCTCAAACTGACATGCAAATAAACTAAAGGTCTGAACCAGGCAAGTTGAGTCAGCGTATTTTTTAGTATGCACGGTTTGTTAATCAGTCAATCACAAAATATGCGAATACGGTGTTCAGTAGAAATTTCTAAGCCCCACGGAGGCGTTACCCAAACGTCTCGTTTAAACGGAATTTTCTTTGTTCCCACTGAATTTTTCTTGAAATGTGTGAACCCTGGGCTGACATAAAAATTGTAAATTGTAACCACGTAATCGATATTGCAAACACTGCGGTTGAAGGTTTTTCTCAAGAATCTACCTCGGCTGCAGAATCATCCGCTCAGCGGGAGAACACCGAAAAATTTACTTGCCATAGGGATGACATATAGATGATTCTTATCTATAAACTCTAACAAGGCTCTAATTTTCAAATGTGTCTTTAGATTGTATTAAACAGTTAACTTCAAGCTACACCTGTTGTGGTTAATTAAACCTGCATATAACAAGGCAGTTATACCTCCACAATGAAGTGACTCAGGACTTTTTAATCGGTTAGGTAACAAGTATAATGTTTTGAAATGTGAATTCTTATATCAGGGCAGATGTCTCAAACTCATTTGAATGTGGGGAACAGATGCTCCCCCCCCCCCCCTCCCCCTTCCCGAAATGTTGAGGGCCAACATCGGGGTGATATATAGAGTGAGGGGGAGAGGGTGGTGGTGGGTTGTGAACCTACTTTAGTGGCGAAAAAAATAAAATAGCGATGGTGTTCACCTTGCAAAGCAGCCGAGTCTTTTAGCGCCTTTAAGAAAATTCCCAAAGAAGGAATCTTTGGGAATTTTCTTTGGGAAATCCCTTCTTTGGGAAATCCCTTCTTTGGGAAATCCCTTTTTTAGGAATTCGTCTTTTCGCAATAGAACTAAAAAGTGGGCAAAAGGGTTTTTTGTAAAATAGCCATTTATCCAGTGCCGTCTTTAGCTTTGATTTATTCATAAAACTACTTCGTGTTCATAATAGCGTGATTACAAGGTTTCAAACACCACCATCCTGCTAACGCGCTCGAAGTTTTCACTAGAACTAGAAATCATGCACACAATCGTTATTCTATCGTTCAATTCACTCGGGAACCAACCCAGTCCAATACCTTTCGAAATAAAATATTTTCATACCGTAGTTTTTGCTTTCCTGACTATTTTTATAGCAAAATTATAGGACAAAAATTTTGTCTTCACGATATGTAGAGCAAAAAAACCCTCAATCTAAAGGATAGCAGATTGGTGGCAGACATGTCGAAAAGTCATATGAGCAGAGCTACGTGTAATTTCAGTGAAAATGAACGGACGACAAGATGTCATAATTAGTAGCGCATGCAACGCTGGAGACATAGGAGCGGGAGCTCGCCGCCACGAGGCACTTGCCGGCCGCGTCCCAGAGAATCGCGCGCCTTATGAGGCCCTTGGTGCGTGTGTTTGAGACCCCGGTTCTAGTGAGATTCGGACATAAAAATAAACGGGGGAGAGTGAAACGCAAAGGAAAAATACATGCTCATTTGCTATTACACTGTTCAGTGTCCTCTTCGTGTTGATTTAAGTGCAGAAGGCATTTGAACGGAGGTTACGTTGGAGTTTATGCAGACGTGGCCGTCGCATAGACGTACAGAGCAGGTCATTAATTAAATTTAGCAAGATCAGTTTCTTCTAAATTTAGCAATATGACGAAATGGGTCACCTGGTCACGCGACTTGTGCAACTGCGAGCGCCGTGACGTGTGTCCGGTCAAGTCAGGTCAGCTAATGCTACGGTATCAAAGTCCTGGGGTCACAGGATACCAAGGTGCCAACAGCGTCACTAGATTCAGTAAAGCCCATTGATGTGTAACATGACGTCAGGGCTTGAGGTGACATCGCGTGACATCACAAATTGGCACCGTGACGTCAGGCTACCTGACACACCTGGCGCCACGGCGTGTGCTGCCGGTTCATATTCGGCTGTTATTCGCGAGAGATAAGTGCGTTCCCGGTCGGATAGCAAATAAGCTAAATATTTCGTCTGTAGTTGCGTCATTGCATAAGGAATTTCTCGCAGTGCCGTCGTGTGGTAGACAGAGCGCCATTCGTTTTTCGTATTAGCGCTCTAGTTTTTTTTGTTTTTCATTTAAATTTTATTAGGAGTTTTTGCGGGCTTCTAAAAGGAAAAAAAGTCACAGTCTCTACCCGATTGGCTCCATGCCAGAAGCACCGTGAACTGTAATAAATACAGAAAAGATGCGCACCTCTTACAGGCGCCAGGTGCGCTAATGAGACGTGCCCATCTCATGCTTGCATGGAGCATAAAACGCCACTGCATCATTCAATTACGCACGAGCCACGGTCGTTGAAAATTTTGCATCGGTGTCTGTTCACATGCGGGAAAGGAGCGTCTGAAAGAACTAAATACGTTTAAGTAAACAACAACAACAAAAAAATGCAGCTCCCGCTGTCCTATTAATACGATAAGAGTGATTTTCCTTTACTGCTTTGTTTTTGTTCTCTTTAAAAGAAAGAAAAATATATCCACCAAAGAATTTATGTCAGCTTAGCGTCCGCGAATAACGTGAAAAAGTGCAATGACGCGTCACCGAAACGCGCCCGAGAAATATTTCATCTTGCTCGGCAGGAGCGCTGTCCAACTTGAGAGCACAGCCCTAGCAAACCTGCACTTTCATCAGCTTCCTTCGGAGGCCGAGGTGCCGACGCACCGAATGAGGTTCAGTCACATTCAGTTAACCAGGCCATCCAACTCCCTCTAACCATCGAGCTTACACGCATGGGGAGACACGAACTTATTAACTATTAATGTGAAACGTTCGTTCTCTAGATGTTCGGCATTTTGTGAAGCGAGGTTCAAAGCGAAACGTGTACGCGATGCACGACACTGATGAATTTTTCCGTAGAGCGGAAAAGGCCACCGCAGTAAAAAAAGAAAAGAAAAGGCGTTTGTGGCACACTCTAAAAAAATGTCTGTGCGTCTACTTTCAGGCACAACACTCGAGGAACCAATCAGCCAACTTTCGGAGGCGGCTTAGCGAATGACGATGCCGAAACATCTCTTTAGACCAAAAAACGCAGACTGAGTTGTGACATTAAGCAAAGCAAGCGTGACGTTTTACATTCCTTACTATCACAACTCAGACTGCGTTTTTTGGTCTAAACATATGTTTCGGCATCGTTATTCGCTGAGCTCCCTTTGTAAGTTGCGCTGATTGGTTCTCCGAGTGTTGTGCGTGAGAGTAGACGCACAGACTTTTTTAGAGTGCAGGCGGGAAACGGACCTAGACCATTAAGATTATGAAGAGAATGTCTTTTCAATTTCCACACATTTTTTTTGTTAATATATAATCACTTTCCATTCATCACCGCGAATTGAGGCTCTATTTGGCGGGAATGCTCTGTCGTTCATCCGCTCTGCGGCCAGCAGATAACAACTCGACATCCTGACACACGTCTTTAAAACCCGCACGAATTGATATGGAGTGTACATTCCACGCGTTAAGCTACTCGCCAAAATAACCAATGTAGACGCAACACGCTTCTCGCGCAACGCCATTTTATGGCAATTCGCTATGCATCTTTTTTTTTTTTTGTTTCAGATTACTTGTCAGTTGTTTTTCTTTTTTCTGGTCATTGACCGTGTAGTGTTTATCAGCAGAATCCACGCGCCTCATATTTCGCGTATTACGACGTCGAGGAAAAAAAACAAAAAACAAAAACTCTTTTTTTATCAGAGAGGAGAAACTTTTGCCGCAATAAACACTTCTGTCCTTGAACTTTTTCAAACATGGTATTCGTGAAAGAAGATTAGTATCGCACACCATCCCCCCCCCCCCCCCCCCCCCCCCCCCCCCTTGCTCACGCGTATACTGCTGCGTGCCTTTCGGAGAAGAGGAGATGAGGCGATAGGGTAGACGTCATCCGTCTGTATAGTGCTTGCAACGCAATCGCAGCCCCAAAAGCTTCAGGGTGTGGTTGACCCTGGTAGACGAGTTATTTATATTAATGTCAAGACTAGCGCAACATTTCGCTTTCGCAGACGCTGAACGTAGGAAACCGAACCCCGAACGGCAAGGCCGGGTTTGTATTTTTATGCCGTCGTTGGTTTGCTCTGATCCTATCATGAGGAGAGACACAAATACGTAATGAAATGTACTGTGAAGATGCTTTTTGGAGGCATCTTTAAATTCGCAATTTTTGGCTCCCATCTGTGTGTAGAAAAACTAGATGAACATGTTTCTAAAGGAACAGGACCTGAAAGCGAGAATAATGCATACGGTAACTAACACACAAAGTAAACTCTTTTTTTTTTTTGGGGGGGGGGGGGGGGGGGGTCGGTGGCCGAATGGGCTAGCGCACACCAGCTCGGAGCAAGTGGAGCGAAAGGTCGAGCTGGAGAAGCCAGGGATCCCGGGCTCAATCCCCACCCCTGCCCGTTTCGATCTGGATGATCATCGTAGCAGCGTGCGGTCCTGTATCACTACTGCGTGATGCACGTTAAAGACCCCAGGCTAGCGGTTGTACTGCACTGGCTAAATTGCTCATCTACAGCTGGGAAACTCCTCGCCCGTTAAGGCAGACCAAGTTCAAGGCTGTATAAACATACACACAACCCATTTCACAAAGTAAACATTGTTACGTCCAGAATACTGCAATTGCACACGTTGCGGTTTAGGCTTTGTGCGTGCGAGCGTGTATGTGAGTCTGCTCGCCTGTGCGTATCCGTGCATGTTCCTATGCATGTGCGTGTGTACATCTGTATATGCGCGTGTGCGTGCGTGTGCGCCTGTGTTTGAGCGCGCTTGTACGTGCATGCGTGTACCCGCTCGCGCGCGCGCGTTCATGCATGCAAGTTACATCTACTGTTTACTATAAATTAATCCTGCTTAATATCTATTTATGACGATAATATCCTCATATATTAAAAAGTATCAGTCAGCGAGGTATCCGGTTCAGCGGATACCGTAGTTTAGCCTTTGGGGTCGCCGCACAGTTCGGGTTGATGTCCGAGCAACACATGGTCTAAGTTCACTAGCCAAATCATCCTCTGTTCTCGCTGCGGAGTTGACTGCAGCTGGGGAGTTGGTCGGAGTTCTCGTTGAAGTAGCGACTGTGGTTGGGATGGCTGGATCATCATGCTGCACTGTTGGGGTCAATGCAGCCGGTGTAGTTTGAATGCTGGTCAGGGCACAGGCTGGGGAATCTTCCAGGTGCTCCTCAAAGTGATCGGAACTCTGCAGGTCTTCATTCGTTGGTCGCAGGTGTTCTCTGTTGCGTCGATATTCCCGGCCATCCTGCGTGACAACCAGTGAAGAACGAGGCGCCACGTTCCTTAACACTTGGCCCTTTGTGACCCACTGTCCTTTGTCCCTCAGACGTACCACGTCACCTTCCCGTAGTGGCTTCAAAAAACATCCTTTAGTGTTACCCTGTGTGTGTTTTCTGGCTGGTTTTGGAACTGCTGGCGTGAAGTCAGGAAGACGGGACCTAATGCGGCGTCCCATTAGAAGCTCGCTGGGGCACCGGCCATCCTCCAGGGGTGTAGACCTGTAACCAAACAATCCCAGCCAAAAGTCTTCATTAGCTTCAGCAGTTTTTCGCAGTATTCGTTTTACCACTTGCACACCCTTTTCTGCAAGTCCGTTGGAACGTGGAAAATGCGGACTGGACGTGGTGTGCTTAAAATCATACTTCAAAGCGAAACTCTGGAACTGACGTGACGAGAACTGTGGACCGTTGTCGCTGCACACCTCTAGAGGTATTCCGTGTCTAGAAAACATGCTGCTTAATGTCCAAATAACAGTTTCTGATGTTGCCTCTCTGAGCCTCTCTACCTCTGGGAAGTTGGAAAAGGCATCATAGGCAACTAGGTACGTGTTCCCCGCCTGCTCAAAGAGGTCAACACCAACACGCGTCCATGGTAAGCCTGGAACCTCACACATCATTAGTGGCTCGTTCGGTTGCTTGTACGCAAACTGTTGACAGATTGAGCACCGGTGAATCATTCTCGTGATATCTTCGTTAATGCCGGGCCAGAAAACTAGCTGTCTTGCTCGTGCTTTACACTTATTGATACCAAGATGGCCATCGTGTATCCTCTCGAGTATTCGCTGGAGCATGGTCTCTGGGATGACCACCTTTACGCCCTTAAACAAAACTCCAGATACTTCTGTTAATTCCCCGGCGAAAGGTTTGTACTGTCCATGAATAGGGAGGTTTGCTCGGAGACAGTTAATTACGTTCGTGAGGACAGTGTCCCGAGCAGTTTCACGCACGAGCTGAATCTTAGTTGATTCGCTTACGAGTGTGTGCTGAAGCTCCAATGCATGCACCTCAACATCGGTTAGTTCTGTGCCGCTTGGCTGCCCAGAAGGAAGTGCTCTCGAAAGGACGTCTGGAACCACCAACTCTCTGCCAGGGACGTACGTCAGCTGGAACTCATACTTCATGAGCCTCAAGAAGAAACGCTGCAAGCGCGGTGGCATATCTCCTACACTTTTTTGTGCGATCGCAATCAGAGGCTTACGGTCAGTTTCCGCTATAACTCGCCGTCCGTACACAAAGTGGTGGAATTTTTCAAGACCATAAGTGACTCCAAGAGCCTCTTTTTCAATTTGCGAATAGCGTGTTTCCGCACTAGACAAGGCTCTTGAAGCGTAGGCCACTGGTTTCCATCCCTCAACATGTCGTTGTAAGAGCGCCGCGCCTATCCCATATTTTGAAGCATCCGAAGATACTTTCGTGGGTTTTGCCGGATCAAAGAGTGCGAGCACTGGGGTTGTAGATAGGAGATTTTTCAAGTGTTCCCATTCCATTTGGTGTGCGTCAGACCACTCGAACACTGAGCTGTCTTTAATAACTCCGCGCATTAACGTTGTCCTCAAGGACAAGTTAGGCAAAAATTTACCAAAGTAGTTTGTAAGTCCCAATAATCTTTGCACTTCTTTCTTACTTACTGGTTGTGGAAAATTGTGAATGCTCTTAACGAGAGCTTGGCTTGGGGAGATACCATTTTCATTAATAACGTCCCCCAAGAACTCAATTTCCTTGCGGGCGAGTTTGCACTTGCTCATGTTGAACGTGAGACCCTCTTGACTGGCTCTCTGCAGTACAGCGCGTAATCTGTCATTGTGCTCGGCCTGTGTTCTACCCCACACCAGGATGTCATCGATGTATACTCGAACTCCGGGTAAACCCTCAAGCATTTGAGACATGGTCTTCTGAAATACTTCTGGTGCAGAAGCTATTCCAAACGGTAGCCGGAGGTACTGGTATCTTCCAAATGGAGTAGCAAATGTGCAGATTCTCGTGGTCTCATCATCTAACGGTATTTGGTGAAACCCGGAATTTGCATCAAGGGTTGAAAACCATCGTGCATCAGAGAGCTCTGCCTCAATGTCTTCCCTTTTGGGAAGTTGGTAATGCTCTCGCTTCACCCACTCGTTTATGTTCCGGGGATCCAGACATACCCTGAGCTGTCCGTCTTTTTTTAGCGCAATAACCAAAGGACTCACCCAGTCAGTTGGCTCATCCACTTTCCGGATAACGTTGGCGGCGGTTAAGCGCTGCAGCTCCCTCTCCAGTGGCTGCCGCAAAGCTTGAGGGACTCGCCGGGCTGCTTGCACCGTTGGCCTGGCTCCTTCCTTCAGCACCATGTGGTATGCCCGTTTCACACAACCTAACCCCTGGAACACCTCGGGGAATTCGGAGGTCACTGCGCTCAAGTTATCGCAGGAAACTGCCGAAACACGATTCACGAGTCCAAGGAGTTCACTGGCCTGGAGACCGAGAATGGGAGCCCGCGACTTTTTTACAATGAAGAACTCGATGAGTTCTTTTGTGTTGTTGCACTCCACAGTCAAGGATGCTTTTCCTGCGTGTGCAATTATGCCGCCATCACAGGCCGACACGTCGTTCGCTTGTCTCGTTCTATGTCCTCACTTTAAATAAAGTGGCAGGGCCTCGCGGCCCCCCACATATTTGGTATTTGGTAAAAAGTACCATGTATCAGTCAGCGAGGCATCCGGTTCAGCGGGTGGGAAGCAAGTGCTTCGTCTTTATTGTTGTCTCTCACTCAGTGTGGCGGTGGCGCTAGTATCAAGACTGTTACATCTCCCTTTCTTTGGACTATGAAAAACCAACAAGAAATACATACGAAAATAAAAAGTAGTTTTTATACGTAATACAGTAAATTTGGCAAACATTTACCAACTGAATATAAGTCTTCACTGTAAGGCTCAGTATTCTTTCTTTATTGTTTGTTTATTCTTCCCTTTTTGTATCCAGGAATAGCCGAAGGCTCAATGGAATGCGAATACACACAAAATCACTCTTTGTACAAAAATACAAAACTCAAAATCATTAGGTCAGAAGCTGCGGAGCAAACATCCGAGTGTTTCTCGTTTTCACTCGAATATACTATTTAAAGCTTTGAGTCCTGTAGCCTCTTAAATTTGTTAATAATAAAAAAATGAAAGCAGTCCTCCCGCCGTCATTTTTTCCCCCCAATATATAGTTGTTGTGCTCTCGCATCTTCCAAAATGATTACGCGTTGAGCGTAACTCATGTACATCCTGGGTTGCTTCGTAACATCGAGCGGCTTATAAGTCATTTTACATCAAAGACACCCGGCGTGTATGAACTCACCTTATGAAGCTAGGACGTTTTACGCGCATGGCTTCCTCTCTGTTCTATCTGAAATGTTACGTTCAATATTTGCTAGGTCGGCAGCAAGGTTACCACCTGACTTCAGAGATACATATTCTCGCCGGAATTCTAGTGCGTACGGTAGGGTTTCCCCGAACTGCGCTCCAGCGTCACTGCCCGTGAAGGCGCAGCGCGCAACTTGTGAGATGCGTAGTATCACATCGCCCACGCGCCACTCACCTGTTTGCGTAGATCTCGCTTTCCACGTCATCGCCCTTTAGGCACTTCTAGTGCCGCCACGCGATACGAATCTCGTCTACTGCGGCGTATGCGGCGGAACTGATACACCTCTGTACCGAGTACGGGCTTAACGCCATACTCAATGAGAGAGTGAGCGTGGCATGCAGACAATATCATCCAGTACGTGCCTGGACCCCTGCATGCTCCCGAAGTGTTATTAAAGGTACAAAGTTCGCACTGGACGCGGGACTACTACTGAAATACTTCCCTTCTGTCTTTATGCTCCAGTAACCGGTGCCTCACGAACTTAATTTCTTTAATTCGCTATTAGAAAGTTTTAGAATGATGTGCGCAATTTTAGCGCGCTAACGCTAAATTTAACGCTTGCGAAAGCGCTAATTTTAGCGCGCGCAGTGCAACCGCTCATTCACACTGGAAGCGAATCCGGGTTCGCAAAGCGGTTCCGAACGCGAACGCGGTTGTATAAAGATCCAGTACAATTGCACGCACATTTGATGTCATCGAGTGCGCGTGAAATTGTACTGGATTTTTATACAACCGCATTCGCAACCGCTTTGCGAACGCGGATTCGCTTCCAGTGTGAATGTGGGATAACAGAGTTTTGTAATAGCGGTTCACCGCCGGGCGACGCAAAAACCCAAGCATCTCGGGCTTGCAACGCCACCAAGATACAATAACCTTTTTTTTTTTTTATCTAACACCCGAAATGCAGTTAGTTGAGAAGAACAAACGTTGTTGTTCTTGTTGTTTTTTGTGCAAAGCGCAGAGCTACATTCTAGATTTGCTTAAATTTGAGAATGCTACGCGAGCGGTCGACCGGTCGTGGACGCGGGCGTCGTTTCGGAAAGATAGGTCTTGTGTACTTCACACACCGTACATTTGCCGAGAAAGTTGCGGGTGATCGTTGCCTATCTTGCTGGGTCTTCCCAACCGTTTTTGACCTGCACTTCCGGTTGAAGTGCAATGTCGTCCTCTATTGAAAATCGCAGTTGCGGGAATTCCACCGACGTCGCGCTCACGGCAACCCGCCAAAGCTGCCGCAGCGGCCGCGGTCCTGTCAGCCGGCATTTTTAAAATGTGGTCGTCTTGGCTTTAGCCAACTTCTCCCGCAACACTAATCCTGGTTGGAGAAATGCAAAGACTATTTCTGTGCGAAGGAAATTAAAGAAAAATTGAGCACGCAAAGCGCGAAACGCAGATAGCGTTTGGCATATGCATGGCGGTGAGGACGCTATTCTTATCGCACGGAAAGCTTGTGAATGCGCTATTGTAAAACTTCATATAACGAGGATCGCGTAGAAAATAATGACTTAACTTTTTTTATTTTCTCCTAATATTAAGAAAGTATCCTAAAAAAATAAAAACTAACAGGGTGCCAGATTGATGTTCTGGGTGGTTATTTGTTTAATATTACGGTCGTCACAGTGAGGCCACGGCTATAATCTTCCCTAAAAATGGCACCAGACGAGTAAGAGAGAGTGGTACATTAATTCTGAGTGCGAGAGACAAAAACTATGAAGAACGTTCAGAACTGTGCGTACGCTATTCGTAGAAGTTCTGAGATCGATATGAGGACCATTGAACGCTGGGCTCAAACAACTATTGGGCCTCGCAAAATGGAGAAACAGAGTTTTGTGATCCGCTAAAATCGAGGCGTACTGGCAGCGCCACCATCTGCCCAACCAACGACATTTCCAGCGCACAGGGGACAATTGTCCCTGCGGGTCGGCGCATCGGAAGTCGATATTTGAATCTACAGCTTCAGTAAACGAAGAACTTTAGCCGGAGAAAATTTAGTAAACCATTTTCAAAGTTCTCGGTTTCAGTGTTTTTCAGTATGAAGTTTAGTGGACATAGCACAAGCGAGCACGAGCATTTGTTTTAAAGGGAAGCTGAAGTGGTTTTGTATTTGAGGAAACGCACTTAAACCATCTTCATTTGACCGGCCGGATCTCGAATATCGAAATTATATTTTTAATTTAGTATATGGAGGTTGCAGAAAATCACTTACAAAAGAACCGCTGAAGGCCCTTCTCCACGTAGTGTGACCTCACAAAAAGGTGTTTTCGGAATCTCCGAGCTCGCGCATCTTCAGCGCCTGTCAAAGCAATGCACGCGCACTCTTGCTATTTTTGAAACTGGTAGAAAAAGACGTCACGACGTCTACCAGTGCGGGGAATATTGGCAACGTGCGCAATCAAAAGCGTCACTGTGTTCGGCCTTCCACGATTGGCTGAATTCTGACTATGACGTCAGCAAAGGATTTGTCATCGACTGAAATAAGAGTAATGCACGAATTTTAATTCTGTTGTTGACAGTGTTAATTCCTGAGCGAAAGAATTTTTAGCTTCCACCCTGCTCATTACAAACACCATCAAACTTTTTTTTTGCAAGGTAATGACGTCACGAGAGGAAACCAGAGGGAGGCGCCACCAAAACATCTCGCCGCTAATACCTCGCAAGTTTGCAATGGCACGCGCGGCCTTCGAGCGACACGCGCTTGGTTGCCGAAATACCCTTTTACGACGTAACTAGTGGTTATAGGTTTTTCATGTTTTCTCGCTTTTAGTTAAATTCTAGGGGAAAGCCACCGCGATAGTCAGATGCACGGAAAACAGACTACGTTAGAATCAACCTGTATCTTATTTTTTGAAAGAGGTCTTTCACCATCCTTTTAACGGAGATGTTAGTATAAAAATAAAGCTTATTTTGAAAATAATTTTTGTTTTTGTTCGTTTTAATAATTTCAGGCATCTCTCTTTTTAACTGAAAAATAAAAACATTACTCGCGCCCGAAGTCTGGAAAAAAAAAAAAAAAAAAAAAACGTGTCTCACTGACTCCCGGTGCTACCAAAAATTGCAAGTTTACGCGAATACCTATAATTTGCGAGAGACGTGTCGCTCTCAAAAAATCAACTTTTTTACGTATGTTCGATTTGATTTTCAGTCGAGCATACTAAAAAGCACAATGTTCGCTTTCGGAACTGCAGGAGCAAGCGCAAGTTTTAAGGAAGGCGGCGAAAGTGCGAGCAGACAACATCAGTCGAGGAATTTTTAACGCGGCCTGGTAGTCATAACCACGATAACGGCGACTGTTCTGACGCGTTCGTTCGCGCTACGGAGAGGAAAATAGCGTCCTTTGAAAACAAATACAAAACACGGGACCATATCGCCCTGGGAGTTCAGTGATGTGCAACATCGGCACTCTGACGGTATTTCTTAGCGGTCCGATCTTGTCTCGAGTACAGAATATCCATACGATGTTTGAAAGTCGGGTGCGAAATGCAAGAAAATTTCATCGTCCCTCAGACTACACTGAGGCGAGCAAGTGCCTCAGGTCGGTTTTTCTTTCGACGTTTTCGTCGCAACGTGCCGCATCAGATAAAGACGTTAAAACGCAAAGAGAAGTTATAACAGCGGGAGCTGACACAAGTTATTCTCAGCCTGCTAGCACCGATGCACCACAAGGCATTCACCATCAAGAAACTTCATCCTGCTGCCGTGAAAACTGCAAAACAAAATTTCCTGAAAACCGAAAGGCCGACGTTGAATAAGCAGCGAATATAGCTGTCTGACTGTATCTGATTATACATACCACCTTCGTTTTCCGACCGATGCGCGTACTACATATATAGAAGACATACCAGGCACTGGGGGAGTCCATACTACAATACGGCACAACGGTATATGGTCCCTGCCCGTATTACAAAAAAAAAAAAGAAACGTAGATATTATTCTGCGAAACACACCAAGAAAGATTTCGTATGAAACTAAATTTGCTGAACTCGACGCTGATCTAAAGATGCGGTCGCCATGTTCTCGCCAGTGGAAAACTTGTGTATCTTTACCATATTAGTACACGATTACTACAAATGCACGTTTAAGCAGCCCGTAAAAAGCAAAGGGTTCAGAGGAAAATATAAATTTTCTTTCTGCCAAGGATTTTCACAAACTACTGTGAAAGAGTAAGGTTTTTTTATGCTCCACATTACTCTAATATGTTGCCAGATCGACTATTGGATTTGCAGTCACTTTGAATTGTTAAAAGAGAGCTGAGAGAGTGGTGCCATAGCTTTTCTGCCTAACCAAATTTGCAACCTCTAGTCTTTTTTTTTTTCAAGTTGGTGCGTCGTTTGGTGTGTTTGCATCGTGTGATTTGCAAAGTTTTAAATTTACAGAGCTTGTAGCTTGTTGGGTTTTGTAACACGTAACATGACGTTCGTTTATTTTTTTTGTTTGTTTTCCGACGAAAGTTTGCCGGTATGTTTTGTTTTGTGTAAGAGAGATAACTTCCCATCCATTGTAACAGTGTCTCGCCCAAAAGCTCATTCGGGTTTTCGTGGGCCTGTATAATTAATGTACACTTCCATTATTCAATAAACATGGCGCACAAGAGTGCCAGAAAGGTCACACCATACAGAGTAAGGCGTGTTAAATAATTCGGATTGTTTTCTAGATTCCCTAATCATGTTCTGTCCGTGTTTCATGTAATTGCGGACAATATTGGCGGAGTATAATCTCTTGAACTTGCAATGCATTTTTCTGGTTTCCAAAATATGGGCAGTCTTCACAGTTTGTCCAATGAGCTTTTGATACTAGACCATTCCGATCATAATACATTTTTATATTATTATCTCGAGGATATCTAAGGTGTCCATATCCGTTTGTAATTTATATATTTTAATTACTGAAAATTTTAACAATTCATAAAGGGCTTCTAAAATATTGGCTTGATGACAAATTTATTTTTTATATAACAATAAATGTCAGCTCAGCTCTTGGTTAGATACGTGCACTCAACACTTTATAGAGAGAGTAATGAGCTGTAGCACTATGCCCGTTATAAAAATATAGTGTACCTATATGTCCTCACGAAAACTCTTTTCTATGTACTTGTTTTGTGCCCATGAACACAGAACTATGTAAGAAACATTATAACTAATAACTGTTCTAAAAAGAAGAAATAGAACACCGTAAGTAGCTGAAGTTTAATTTTCTAGAGCAAATATTAAAAAGATGTGTCCCCAACCCACATCTTCCATTCACGTTTCTTTTTTTTTTAATTAAAAAAAACTGAGCAGCTTTGGGCGGAAATACTCTCTAAAGTATTTTAAGAATATGAATATTGGAATACATATTAAATGCAACTAAAGTGTTGATATTGAAATACATATATAAAGTGCATAGCGATCCTTATCAAAAATACTTCAAAAAGTATTTGGAAATACTTTGTCGAAATATTTTGTACTACAATTTTCCAATCACAATTCATTTTTATGTGTTATATTAAGGATGTGTAGGGTGCCAATATCTGTTTGAGATTTATGTATTTTAATTATTAGAAATATTAACAATCTTAAAGGCTCCCAAATTAAAGGCTGAATGTGGACTTTATTTTTTTATATAAAAGTAAAAAAAATATGCTCAGCTTTTGGTTAGATACTTGCACTCTACGCTTTGTAGAGGACATATTGACCTATTGCACTACGCTGGCTGTAAACAATCAGTGTACCTATTTGTCCTCACAAAAACATTGTCTATGTAGTTCTTTTCACCTCTGAAATTTTAAGGGGAAGAAATACACATTCTGAAATGCATTGCTCTAAAAAACAGTACTTTGATGTCCTCGTACAACACTTAGAAAATAATCTATATCTCAAAATCTGGGCAATAATAAAAAAAGTGAAATTCGTTTTTTTTTTCTTATTTTTCTGAGACAAAAATTAAACCAGAATTGTGTTTTCCAAAACACCCTTGAGATGTCACCGTGTTTTATTTTTCACTCCTGGCGGATTTTCAGCAGTCACCTTACCACGTCACCAACTGTAATGAACACGTATCTTTATATTTTCGTTAGAATGGTGAAGGGGGTCATGTATTGTTACATTAAATATGCCCCAGACAATTCTTGACCTGCGGAATAAGAAAGCTTCAACGCCTCCTTCACACCATCGAACATCTATCTTGTAAATAAAGGGGTTAAACTGTCAGCATCAGCTTTTGTTTAGAGAGAAACAATTCCTTGAACATTTTAACAATATACATTGGCATATATTTATACGGCGATACGAGGAATATACCCAAAATGTTATTTTAGTAGAAAGACACGCAATATAGTTGATACAAATTGTAACGCGATAATGAAATATATATATACAAAACTTGACAAATAATATTGTGTTACATTTAGATTGCTATAGTGCCCTAATAGTTCAACGAAGCTACATCCGATTGATCTACGGTGACCTTGATGGGCTTCCAAAACATTGCTTTTGTGCCCATTGTGGCTTATCCCTTGTCCCCAAGCTTGTACCAAGAAGCTGCTCCCGTTTCCTTTAGTTTTCTATTATTTCCATATTTCCTCTATTTTTCCCAAAACGAATCCTCCAGCGATGTCTCTGGCAATGGGGATCTAGCGTTTTTCCTCGAGAAGCTGTAGATTCGGTCCGCATCATGATAAGAAAAAGTTACCAAAAATCATTTTCTTCTCAAATATCATTCGCAAGACGATCCTCCGCCGGCAATTTAAGTGCAACAACTGAGCGCTGACCACACAGGAACGCCATTTGTTCTTGATTGTTGGAGCGCTTTACTCCTGAGTGTACCCTTTGCGCCGTACCACAGGGCATAACACATGGGCTGGCTATTTAGGACCCTACGCGAAACGGCACTCTATAATGTGCCATCATCGGCAATCACCCAAAACAAACAAGTTCAAATCAAAACCTTCCACCAGGAAATTCGTACTCACTTTTTTTTTAACTCTGATGGAGAGATTCTTCTAAATGTTTCGTCTAGGGGCGAGGACAATACATTCGAAAGCGTCTTATCTAAAACGCTGGATAAATTTGATAAAGTTTCAAAGTACCGCCAAGCTGGTGTACGCTAGGACGCACTTTAGCCGAAAAATGCCGGAGCGTCGCCGCGAATGTAGTTGGTCCCAGCGGCGCGGGGCCGGCATCTACAGTAAACCGATACGAGCGTACTCGCTAACGGCGGCGCGTCTCCGGCTGCAAGAGCAAACCAGTACGAGCGTGCGCGTTGGATGTGGGATACCCCATGAGCCAAAAATGGCGACGCGTCGCCGACATCCAGTAGGAGCGTCCGCGGCACGATCAAACGATTGCAGTGCTTGGGGCATATCCAGCGCGTTAATTTTATCTACCCACAATATGCAGTATCACGATTCGTGCTAATTTTAAACTTCAGAAGGATTGCCTTTAAAATGTTTTAAGGGAAGAAAAATAACCTTATAAACATAATGGAAAGTGTTCTCTTTTAGAAATCAAGAGCTGATTATTTGTCCTTTTCAATGAGTACTATGATTATAATTATTGGTGTTATGAGAACGTGTCATCACTGTACGTTTCGCTGCGTTTAAAAAAAGACATACAAACGTGATAACACAAAAAAGCCAATTATAAGAAAATACTATGGACAGTTTTCCGGTGTCATATAAACTAGTAAAAGAAGGACAGTAATTATTATATCAATATTAACGCACAAAATTAGGTGCGTGAATATTTCGCTTCCTAAAATTGCTCTTGTTCATTTAGGATTTTTTTTTGTTAACACGTAACGTAAAAAAGGCCCATAGAAGTGGTTATAGTTTTGTCAGAGTACCAACCCGAATATTTTTTATGTGTTCGGAAATTAACGGTAATTTTCAGGATAGCTACTAAAATGTCTCTCAACGGATGGCTTTACTCCAGTGTTCTAGGACATGGCATTCCATCGAACAGCGTTCTTAACGTTTTCCTTTTAGGCGGAACGAAGGAATGCCTCCGTTTCATTTTGTATCGGTAGAACTGGAACGGGAACGCATTACATTTTTGCTGGAACAGGGAAAGGAACGGCGTTCCCAGTGGGGTAATATTTATTTTATTTCTAAGACGGAAATTCGAAAAGTATAAAAACAATTTTATTGCGAAAAGCGGCATCTGGTTAACGTTATGGTTGCTTATTTTAGGGTATATTTTGTGTGGTCCTCGCTTGGTAACAGTCGGGTGCAGGAGAGCTAGTGGACATCGATTCTATTTTCAGTGCCCGAGACTCCGGTGCGGAAAGCAAAACTTTTAGTTGATGGAAAAGACAGAGAAAGAGCGACGCTCCAAACTCAGCTACATTCTCTGCTTCCATGAAGCCTTATACACCCATAAATCTAAGGCGGACTAGAGCCTCCACTTAACTTGCACAAACGACTTAAAGTAAAAACAAACAAAAAAAAAACAGGTTACCAGATATCGAAAACACCCTACTACCCCGAACATTGGTCACTTTGAATTTACTTAAAAATTAACCTTTTTTTAGCCTCTCCTTGTCCCTCACCTTCAAATTGAACAGCAAATCCAACCTTCACGAAGGAATTGTAGTTTTCAAGGCAGCCCTTCTAAAAGCGCTACCCTTTTCTGCACTTGCTCTTCTTGCGGACAGCAACATCTAGAAGGAACTGTTGTTGAGTTCGAACACGGGACTTTGTTAGGTTGAAACTTGCCAGGTTGCTGTAAAGCGTTCGCGCGATGTGGGGTACCTACGTTTGGCTCGTCGGAATCGCCTACCGATAACATAAATAGGATTAAAACCTGAGGTATTTAAAGGTGAATATATCAACAAATGAAACCCTGCTTCGGCTTGTTTTCTTCTCATGGTGCCCTCCCATCACAGCATTCAAAGTGGTATGTTTCCATTTCTTTATTAATTAATTAATTTATTGGTTAAAATTGACGGCCGCCTACGAAGCGGCCAAGGCAAAAACAATGAAAAGATTACTAGAAGCAAAACCAAACATCACATTAAAGGAAACACATGCACAACAAAAGTGAACACAAAAATAAACATAGGGAGGTCTCCGCACATACGTGAGAAACGCTACACGCGCAGAGTGCACATGACACAAAAACAACAAACGACCAAGAAACAACAGTCGTAAAATACATGGTACACAATTCTTCCAGTCTATGTAGAATCTTACGTCGTCATTCATACGTGACTGGTGGCTGTCTGAAAATGCCTCAACGCCGAAATTCTTTCTCAGCTGTGACGGGAGCTTGTATTAAGGTGGCGATGCAAGCGAGTTGGTTCATGACTTCTGAAATTGGAAAACAGCGCGCAAAAAGACGAAGACGACGGGAGAAGCGCACAGGACAAGCGCTGACTATCAACTGAAGTTTTATTAAAAACGGCTCAAACAAGAAAACACCACCCAGCCAACCAACGCCGAAACAACCAATGGCGTGTCGCTCACCAGTCATCTATAAAATCTATCTCTTTTTTGTGAAGATAAACGGAAGGTTGGCTGACGCAGTGCCCCGCGCCAGCATTTTCGATAGCATGCGCCTCCAGCACCTCTCTTTGCACTTTTGTGCGCCCCCTGCCAATGATTAAGGTATTTTGGAAGACGGGGTGACACTGGCAGTCTCTGCAATGTACGTACAAGTGACCTCCGGTCATTGACCGCAGGGAATTCGCATGCTCACGCATTCTCTCGTTGACGCAGCGTCCCGATTGTCCTATGTAAACCCGTCCGCATGACAATGGAATTTCGTAGATGACACCCACAACGCAATCCACGAACTTGTTGACATGCTTAACAGTACATGACATCTTGTTACTGCTTGCCTGGTTTACGCGCGGGCAAAGTTGTGCTAATTTTTGAGGCGCTGAAAAAACCATTGGCACATTGAACCGGTTAGCTACTTTTTTAAATTATGTGAAACCTTATATAAATATGGGACAACCTGAGGCCTTTGTTTAGGCTTTACTTTTGGTTCCTGAGAACCGCTCTTGACTTTTTTCAAGAGTGTCTGAGAGACACCAAGCAAAACAGAAAGAGGAAATCCTGCTCCTAAAAGTCGCTTGACCTGGGCTTCATAGCTGTCAAGCATGGCATGGTGACAGGACCTGTACAGTGAAGCTTGGAGGCATGACGTGGCAATATTTCGTTTCACAAATTTGGAGTGGGCGGAATCGTATGACAGGATTTCCTTGGTTCGCGGGTTGTAGCGCCAACACACATGTTGCTTAGTGAATTGCAGCCGTAAATCCAAAAACTGCAAGTACTGACCGTCTTGCAGTTCGTAAGGGAACTTTAGGCCTGAAGAGCAGCACTTGAAAACGGTCATTACATCATCCACAACCTTTTGCAAAGACAAACTGCCGACACTCCTTAAGAGCACCAGATAATCGTCAACATATCTGTATATCTTGCACACCTGTTGACACAATGCCGTTTCTAAAGACCTATCGAACTTCGCTAGGTAAATGTCGCATAGCACCGGAGCAACGCTCGAGCCGATGCAAATGCCCTCTCTCTCTACATAGTAGCTTCCGTCAAAAGGAACAAAGGTGGACTGCCAGTATAACAGTGGAGTGGGGATTGACGGTTTTTTGTAACTCATAATGTTATACTTGCAGTCCACCTTTGTCCTTTTTGACGGAAGCTACTATGTACAGAGAGAGGGCATTTGCATCGGCTCGAGCGTTGCTCCGGTGCTATGCGACATTTACCTAGCGAAGTTCGATAGGTCTTTAGAAACGGCATTGTGTCAACAGGTGTGCAAGATATACAGATATGTTGACGATTATCTGGTGTTCTTAAGGAGTGTCGGCAGTTTGTCTTTGCAAAAGGTTGTGGATGATGTAATGACCGTTTTCAAGCGCTGCTCTTCAGGCCTAAAGTTCCCTTACGAACTGCAAGACGGTCAGTACTTGCAGTTTTTGGATTTACGGTTGCAATTCACTGGGCAACATGTGTGTTGGCGCTACAACCCGCGAACCAAGAAGGAAATCCTGTCATACGATTCCGCCCACTCCAAACTTGTGAAACGAAATATTGCCACGTCATGCCTCCAAGCTTCACTGTACAGGTCCTGTCACCTTCCATGCTTGACAGCTATGAAGCCCAGGTCAAGCGACTTTTAGGAGCAGGATTTCCTCTTTCTGTTTTGCTTGATGTCTCTCAGACACTCTTGAAAAAAGTTAAGAGCGGTTCTCAGGAACCAAAAGTAAAGCCTAAACAAAGGCCTCAGGTTGTCCCATATTTACATAAGGTTTCACATAATTTAAAAAAAGTAGCTAACCGGTTCAATGTGCCAATGGTTTTTTCAGCGCCTCAAAAATTAGCACAACTTTGCCCGCGCGTAAACCAGGCAAGCAGTAACAAGATGTCATGTAGTGTTAAGCATGTCAACAAGTTCGTGGATTGCGTTGTGGGTGTCATCTACAAAATTCCATTGTCATGCGGACGGGTTTACATAGGACAATCGGGACGCTGCGTCAACGAGAGAATGCGTGAGCATGCGAATTCCCTGCGGTCAATGACCGGAGGTCACTTGTACGTACATTGCAGAGACTGCCAGTGTCACCCCGTCTTCCAAAATACCTTAATCATTGGCAGGGGGCGCACAAAAGTGCAAAGAGAGATGCTGGAGGCGCATGCTACCGAAAAAGCTGGCGCGGGCCACTGCGTCAGCCAACCTTCTGTTTATCTTTACAAAAAAGAGATAGATTTTATAGATGACTGGTGAGCGACACGCCATTGGTTGTTTCGGCGTTGGTTGGCTGGGTGGTGTTTTCTTGTTTGAGCGGTTTTTAATAAAACTTCAGTTGATAGTCAGCGCTTGTCCTGTGCTCTTCTCTCGTCGTCTTCGTCTTTTTGCGCGCTGTTTTCCAATTTCAGAAACGGAAGCTTGTTACACTTATTAACAATGCGTGGAAACAAACTATACATAGAAACAGCGCTGTGACAGAAAAACTCGTTCATCGTTTTCTCGTGTTTATTTCTAGATAGTCCGTTAAGTTGAGTGAAATATACTCGCTGAACGACAGACCATCAGCGGTGTTGATAAGGTTGTATAAAAACTTTAATCTGTTAATTTTCATTCGTATAGCTAGCAGTGGCAAGCCGGATAGCTGGTAGAGCTCTGCAATAGATGATCGCCTACCAGATCGGTTGTAGATAAATCGCAGTGCCTTTTTTTGCATATTTTTCAACGCACTGATACAGACTTGTGACCGTGGATCCTACACTGCGTCTGCGCACTCAAGAAAGGGGCGGTTTAAACTCTGAAGTTTATATACACAATGATAGTCGGGGAATGTCGTTAGTTAAGCGGACGAAAAAAAAATTGGTTGAACAAATTCGCTATTTCCTCGTCGTCTTTGATAATCTGATCGTTATGCTTCACTGTTTTCGCTGATTTGCTTTTCTACGTTAAGTAAGACCAAAATTTTTGCGGGTTATCCTTCAAGAATGAGAGCATTGTTACATTAAAAAAGTGGAACCGGGAATTTTTTTTTATCATAGTACATAGCTCACTAGGATGCATCACCAGAATTACGCTCATGATCTTGCAGTTTCCTCTCACCCGGTTAATCTTCCGTTTTAAATGAAGAATTTTGCGCATTATCCAAGGATTGTACTTATTTATACTTTTTTTTTTGAGCGCAGCGGAACGAACTTATTGATACAGAATGGGATGGCCATCAAAAAGAAAGGCTATAGTGTGTCTGAGCTCACGCCGTGCTGCTTTTGAATATCAGAGAAGTTGTCCAATGTCCTCACCAGAAAATCTAATATGTCAACATCACTCGCCCTACTGTAATCTCTGTATCTTTGTTTCTCTTTGAGTCATTACACGGGGAATTCCATGAAAATCACAGACTACCATACCATGATCCGACATGCCTTCCATAACTCTTGAATGAACGCCTAGTAGTACCACAGACTCTGAGACAAAACATAAGTCAAGCAGTGAGCTACATTGTGCAGTAACGCGCGCTGCGTCTCTATCAACTTGTCGTAGGTTAGGGCAGAAAGCTATGTCAATAAGAGCATATCAGTGAGCACAGTTTGCTAAAGACGACATGCCATTCTCATCGGTCTGAAGCAGGTTGAAGTAGCCTGCCAAAACAGTAAAAGTAGTTTGCTGTGACTGCTCACGTAGGACGTCTTGTATGCACTCAAAATAGCAATGCCGGCGTTTGGACATCTGCACACACACACAGTAAGAAGGGAGTGGACCCACATTGTAGTTTGGCCCATACTGTCTCGTGATTGCACGATTCGTGTATAGCCACGCAAGAGAGTGAGCTCCTCACTAGCAGTGCATCACCACCGCCTCTGGGATGTCGATCCCGACGGAAAACATGGTATCCGGCAGGAAACAATTCAGGGTTATTTTACGGTTTAACAATGTTTCTGTGATTATGACAAATTCAGGGTTTAAATGGAGCAGTACGCATTCAATTTCTACCGTCTTATCTACAAAACTTTGCGCGTTTAGGCAGACAAATCTTAAGGACCTGCACCCTTCGCTGCGGGTCGGGCGTAGCCTCAGAGCCAAAAGCGTTGGCCATCCTAAGAGGAGGAGCAAGATATGGTTTGAAAAGATTTTCTTCGGGCCGATTTTCGGCCACAATCACCTTTTCAATCTCTGAATCCTCAACGGACATATAGAAAGATGCGTACGTGTCGTACTTAGTTGGCAGTTTCGTGCAGAGAAATCTATCGTTACCAAAAACAGTTGATACAGCAGCAGACACTTCGACCGGAGAAGTGGATAGATGCAAACGCGACACGAAAATCGCCTTCTGCACACGACGCTAGGGCGGTACGTTCCATTTTTTTAAACTGTATCGGAAACGAGTTCCTGTTTCACATATGGAATTTGCAACGGGAACGCGTTCCAAAAATAAGAAGGAACGAGAAACGATATTCCTCTCCTTTTTTTGAGAACGACTACTACACTGCTTTACTACACATGTCAATTCACATTGCTTTTAGAAGTATAACCGGCACATATTAGGTCTTGGTGCCTTAGCGAGTCTGATACCCATGTCAGACTGGCTAATTCAGTGTCACTTGAAGCGAGTGCACTTCGCTCCTAGCGTCGCTCGTGCTGTGCCGCAGGGTAACTTTTAGTGTCACTCACCAAAGAACGCACTCGACATCGAGTGTGTTGCGTGAACTCGCTACACTCGACCAGGAGACTGAGTGTGTTGCCTCGATAGCAATGTTTCAGGAGCAAAGAAAAAAAAAAACTGCATAAAACGAATGTATGTTTTAGAGAAGAACCATTAGATACGCACTTCTTTCATGCCAACAAAAAGTAACATATCACGGAAACCCAAACGGCTAATTTAGCTCTCAGCCTTTTTGACGTACACAGTGCACTTGAATGCGCAACAACGCTTGGGGCCCATTTTTTTTTTCTTCAAAAACGAGCCAAAGAGGTTCCGCTGGATCGCGAGTCCGCGAACTTCGGATTGTAGTACGCAGTCGGCCTTAGCACCGCCAACCCCAACTCACCCATAATCCGAGTAGGATACTTTTGCTGCGATCACACAATGGGGAGACCACCTAGACGATCTCCATCGCGCAAATGGCTTCTATAGTTGATATGATATCTGCTTCGCAATGTATCGGCCTGTGATGGCTCAATATATTACATGGAGTAAAGCTTTAGAAATTGAAGCAAAAAATGTCTGGTAACATGTCTCTAATAAATATTTTAAAATAGATTATAGAGAAATCTGGGCGTACATTTGACTTACTTGCGTGCTTTTTGTTTTACCCATTGTCAGTGACATATCATTTTTGAGTTAAACCAAATTTTGCCGTGTAGCACGAAAGCATTTGTAGTAACATTCGATGGGCTGAAGTGCACTCGCTTGAAGTGATATTAAATGAATCCGTATGACGGGAGAATAAGAATATGCGTGTGAGAGGCAGACAATTTCGGGTGCCAAAACGCGTGCAACACTTCAAGGGTTGCATTTTGGTTCCAATTTTGATTTCGTTTTTGCGATTACGCTTATAGGGATGATTATGCTGAGGTAATGAAACCTTCGCATATACATTTTCCGCTTTAAGACGTGTTTCTTCTGTTTCTGTGTATTGATAATATAGATACATATTTTAAAGACTATTTACATAACAAAAGGTTTTAATAAAAAAACGTTTTCCGCTTTAAAAAAAAAATAGCAATACGACCGTTTCTTCTAAAAATATTCACATGGTATTTTATTTAAAACAAAAAAAATACATACAAAGATAATTGGAAAGTCAAATTGAGAAACAGAGAAACATATTTGAAAGAAAAGTAACATATGTCTTTGAAGTGACACGTTTTGATAAGGCGCCGTGTCACTCCATTTTACCCAGGAAGGAATTTGAGATTCTTCCATCGGATTGTTGATGCAAACTTCGTCTGTGCTTTTCTATTTAAATAAAATTCAGCTGTGTTTTTAGCTTCGTTTTGCGGTGTCTCTTTTGCAGATGATAGGTGTAACGTCACAGACGGTTGCATCACCACAGAAGGAGCGCACATCATATTACCTGGGAGAGTTGGTCCGCTGATTTTTGCGAGGAATTTTAAAAGGGTACGGAAACAAAAATGTAAAAAACTCGAATTTCGTTCGGAAATGAGTCAAGCATGACGGATAATAACCGTAAATGATAATCGCACCTTTGTATTTTGAACGACTGGCTATATTTTTTGTTCCAAACGGTACACTCGAGAAAGCGCTCGAAGAGAAGCGAACGAAGAGCGCATTGCGTCATGGGATATCCGGCGCAAACAAAAACAGAAAGAAAAGAATCCCCGCATTCGTGACGTAGCAAGGGAGGCGTGGTTATGAGCTTTGCCCTCGGTGGCGTTGTCAGCGCTGTGGTGGTGTCTATACACGAACTCAACTCTCTACGTCACGCCGCGGTGGTGGCGCGTCGGGCGCACTTCCGGTCTGGGGTGGTGGGCAGAAGTCGCCGTACGAGACATGCATTCCTGTGTTCTTTTGGAAGAAACCAGACAAAAAACCTACCTTCTCGTCAACATGCTGCGACGGGGGCTGTACCAAGATATTCTGGAAAGGTTTGAAGATCAGTTTTCATGTGTTTCTGCCCCCTTCGTTCGTCCGAGAACGTGGATAGTAGCTGTGACAAGGGCAAACCAGACGCTGTCGAACTACGATTGCTCGTGCGGGCAACACTTTGTGGTTGCCAGATGTATTTGTTTTGTTCCAACATGAACGAGAGAAAACCGCCAAGTTGTCCGGACCACCCACGTGTTCAGTGCGTCTTCAAATCAACACGGCTGCCTGATCGTTCGAACTTTCGTCTGCTCTTTCAAACTTGTCTGCTTTTTGTCGTCTGCTCGTTCAAACAAAAGCGGCCCGTAGATCAAAGTTTGACCCAGTGATTGCAATAAGAAGTAATTCCAGGCCTCAAGAGACTTAAGTAGGCTCGGTGTAAACAGTAGATACAAGATGTTGATCATTGGTACGAGTGGCCATCACCGACTTGTTACGCTTGGTCAGTCCCTGCTTCCAATTTTCAGTATCGGCGTCGATCATCGCCGCTACCTTCTACACATTTGCAGCACGAGCGACGTCGCGACCGAAAATAGCTAGAAGAATCTCATCGTGGATTTGGCGTCCATTCTGCGGCGTTCGTGCGAATGAATCGCCGCACGTCAAATTATTTACGCAAAGTTTAGCGGCGTAACGAGCCTTGATAATTTCGCTCAGGCGATTAAAGTGGTAAGACATTGCTATGAGGACGTACAATCGACAATTCCAACGCGAAAAAGAGTATGCAGACTCACACAGACGCCGACAACGTGACTTTCCAATGGATTGTTGACGCGGTACGCGGTGCTTCTTGCCCGCACTCCATTGCGCATGCGTTCGAACTGTCGTCTGCTCTTTCAAACTTGTCTGCTTTTTATCGTCAGCTCGTTCAAACGACAGCGGCCCGCAAACCAAACGTTGACTCGGTACTTGCAATAAGAAGTGCAGGCCTCAAAACACTATTGAAGGTTGTTTGGGGTAAGTAGGCTAAATGTAAATACTATAGATACAAGAAGATGTTCATCATTGTTACCAGTGGCAATCACCGACTTGTAATGCCCGGTTCTACTTGCGGTTTTCAGTATCGACGTCTACCATCTGAGCTACGGTCCACGCTTTTGCAGACCGAGCGACGTCGCGACTGAAAATAGCGAGCAGAATCTCATCGTGGGAGTCGGGCTTCAGCGCCCATTCTGCGGCGTCCACGTGAAATGAATCGCCGCACATCACATTATTCGCGCAAAGTTTTGTGGTGTTACGAGCCTCGTTAATTTTGCTGAAATCGCTCAAGTAATCAGACATTGTTAGGAGGACGTAGATTCAACAATTCCAACGCAAAGAAAGAGCACGGGGACTCACACCGACGCAGACAACAACACAATTCTATGGTTTGTTTATGGGCGACGGCGAGCTTCTTGCCCACCATCTACCGCGCATGCGCGGCGCCTCTGGCGTCCGCTAGGGGCGCTCCCATTTGTTTGTAAACATGAGTTGGTGTATGGGGTCAGCGCGTTACAACCGAGCCGTTCGAAGAACCCGTGGGGTGACGAGCGTGTGGCTGGCCCAAGGAGCACGTAGCATCCACAACACTGTCAGCTTAGGGCTGAACGGGGTGGTGGAAGCCAGTCTTGTACACGTTACTGAAAAATAGTAAGGAATTACATTTACAATTACTCAAGGCTAAATTGTAATTTATTACAGTTACAATTACCCTTCCATGAAAGTAAGTGACCGTTACCCCAAAAAGTAATCCGTTACTTTCGTGGCGTTACTTTCAACAATATTGCCTTCGATTAAGGAACAAAGGAAAGAAGGTTATTCAAGTTCTTATTGTTGCAACCTGTTCCATTTGTGCACAGGCGGCGGCGGCGTATCGCCTATTTTTAATGTAGTCATCGGACCGATCGACTAAAATTCTCCATTCTCGAAATCGCAAAGCTGTAAAAGTCATCATACATCTAGCCAAAACTAGAATAAGAATTGATTCGTGTCCCTCTTGCTACACCGGCATATATTGCCAAATAATAGCAAAACATAGTTGTAACAGTAAGGTGATAATTAAATAGTAAATAACGTTTGGCTCGATGTATTTCTTCCTTTGGTTCTGAACAGGCCTAGCCTCACTTGAGACGTTGGTGAATAAAAAAAAAAGTTTCCAGTAAATAAATAAGTAATCGAAAAAAAAGGACACTCGTAACAACAATTATTTAGAACGACGGTTAAAAAAAATGAAATGTAAACGCACGTGACGTTTGCCGTGTGTACCTTTCTTGGTGCCGTTCAAAAACGCACGGAGCAGGAAACGACTGCAGTTTACTCAGGTGTTCTCCAGGTAGACATCCGCTGATGCCACGGGCAGCGAAGGGCACAGAACTAAGTAAGCCGCACTCACGAGTTTCACTCCCTCCTCAAGCCCAGAATATCAAGTCTACGTCAGCCAATATTATGTTCATTTGTAAAAATATCTGTTTAAGATAAGATTCGTCCTGCTGGGGGAAAAAAGGAAGAAGAAAGGAAAACTATCACCATTTTCAAAATGCCCACAAAAAGCTGTATCACAAAAAGGGTGACTGAGGTGCAGATAACCTTGCTGGAATTCACAAATAAGGTGGGCCAACTCTAGAAGTTGGACTACAAAAATAGGGTGAAAGAAACAGAAAACAAAATACATCCTGTTTTCGAGAAGATGGTAAGTGTGTTGCAACGAACGAGGATGCTTGTGGCAATAGCATCTTCACATATTATCACATCTCTTTTAGGGTATACGGTGCGTTGGCTGGTGTTGTGACATAATGAAAATGGACGGAGTCATTATAAACGAGAAGGACATTGTTAATTCTTGTCTGTGCACTTACCGTCTGCAGCGTCTCGAAGAGGTACACTATCACTTCGCGTCCTCCTCTCTCCATTTTCGATCACAAAAAAAAAGAAAAAAGACTAAAAAAGTGGATACTTGCCCCCCTCCCCTCCTCTTCTTTTTTTTTTTGTAGAAATGTTTATTTTATTTTATTTTTTGACATTGCTGTTAGGGTCTAAAAAAAATAGATTTAGGGGATTACACCAATCCCCTAATTTAGGCTTTGCGGAACTGAAGGGTGCTAAGCCTTCCTTTGCGCGTGACAGTGTCACTGCGCTTGACTTTACCAAAATAAAAACCCTTCCTTTAGAAGGGGGTGGGGGGGTTGGTCCTAAAAAAAAAGTAACAGATTACAAGGAGTGCGTTACATAAAAAATGTAAGGGAATTACTTTAAAATTACTCTAGAAAATATGTAATATTCCGTTACTAAATTACTGGTAAATGTAAGGGATTACAAGTAATTTCGTTACTTGTAACGGATTACGTACAAGTCTGGTGGAAGCAACTTTTTTTCGAGTTTTGACCGGCAGGCTAATCTTCTAGGGGGAGAATGGCTGTTTCCGGTTGCACGAACGAGGGTCCGAGAAAGAAGGGAGTCTTTCCTTTCCGCCTTCCTGGACCGTTTGGTACAATGCGTGATTTGTGAGTTGAGCTAGGAGTATGGTGGCTAGAGAGTTGGGTGTGTCGAGCGGCGGCCGGGGCGCGGCACCGAAACGGAAATCTGTCACCAGGAGGCGCCTCGGAAGGCCTGTATGCTATCCGGGTGTAGGCCCGTTTGTCATGTGCGCATTCGTCATAGGCCAACTGGTAATAGGCCCGTTCGTCACAGCGGAACATTCGTCATAGGGGAATTTGTCCCTAGGAACGTTTGTCACTGTGCGAACCGGATATTTGAATTTACCCAACATATATTCACCTGGCTGTGCATGCAATGAAGATTAGTACGGTATATTTAATTTTACTAAAGAGAGGAAACATCCAAACAAGTCATCGTTGTACTTAGAAAACAACTGATTTATTGTTCGAAATAAAAAAAAAATTAAAAAGCGATATTCCGAACTGCCACCCTCAGGGTTTCTAGACGATTGCGACCATTGTAGCGGCTCACAATGATTTGAAGACGCCGGTTGCTGTCGTCGTGCTTCTTGGACACCCTCGAAGATGTCGTACCGCCCTCTGCTTGAGCCAGCTTCATCTCTGTTAAGGATAAAAAGAAAAAAGAACACACCCACTCGTGGAGAAAGCTTTTTGAGTGGGCAACGCACTGAAATTTTGAGCCACAAACGCAAAAATGTACTACAGAAACCCTCCAAGTTCTCAGAGGATTATGTACGTCAGTTCTTACGTGCAGTCCCCGGAGCCACGCTTCGATGCTGTTGTTCGTCCTTGTTGGCCTTTCTGCTAGTGTTGATTTTCTGACTGACCAAACCAGAGGAGGGGAGGTGGCCGACGACAAGCCGTTTCGACGGGGTCTCCCGATATACACGTCCTCGAAGTCGTCCGCCACGAGTGAGGCATCGGTGGGGAAAACCTCGAGAAGTCCCTTGAAGGCCTCGGGAATGTCGGCAATTGGCAAGAAGGCCAATGCGGGATGCATTCCCATTTGAGAATCAACAAGAAATAAAGTAACCAATTGGCTTACCTGAAGACAACAATAAGACATATAAATAGAATGCCGCATACCAGAACAGCAAACTGGTCATCTGAATTGTAGCGACTCTGGTGACCACTGGAGCACACCTTCCTATCCCCAACTGGGATAAGTGAAAAAAACATCCCTGTATCGTTGATAGCCGCTATCTTGAAGTCCGTGTAAGCCACCTCAAGGCAGTTGGCTCCCCATGTGACTCAGAACGACATCGAAAAACCTTAAAACGAGCGAAGATATTTTGAAGTGTTTGAACACATATCCAATAATAGGACCACCGAGTGTTTCTTTTTATACATTTATCAGAGCTCTTGAATGCTCACCTTTTGTAGGTAGCTTCAGATTTGTTGGGCAGCAAGCCGTAAACCATTGGCTTTACCACGCCGTTGACGGTGGCATGCTTTGTGTACAGTTAGTAGAACTGTGCCGGGTCACTTTAAAGGTCCCGTCCGCGAACCACGTAGTCGCCTGAGCAAGACAGCTCAAGTTGCGCTTGGTAGCAAAGATCAGGATTCTTTCGCCGCCGCCCTCTCCGCTATCGTGGAGGAGAAAGGAGTCTCCTTTGGCTGTGGTCTACATGCAGGTAAAAGTCATTATTATCATAATATGTCGCGCACTGTGATATTGCGCTGCAATACACTTTGCTTTGAACTCTGTGGGCATTCGATCGTATGTCGGCTCTACAAGATGGTACGCTCGAAATTTGCCCGCTGCCTTTGCTTCCGGATGGTGCGCCGAAGTGTTGGCGGTGCGGGAATTTGCAAAGCAGTGTCGTCACTGACACAGGCAACCGCAGCCAGAAGTATTTGGTGTGGTGCTAGACGGCCTTCCACTGGAATAAAGGACATTAGTGACCTTGTTTTGAGAATATAAGAGCAGGAACAGATTTTGGTACATACCAGATTTTTCCTTCATCTGATGACGAACCCAAGCACGTTTATCTTGGTGTTGTCAAATGCATGCGTATGGTCTCCTGAATAAGAGATTACACGAGTCTTGGCGTGATTGGTGACTATTTTAGTTTTACAAACTCCTCTTCGCCGGCAGGCCCAATACAACATAGTTTCGTAAACCTTAATGCAAGTGTAGGAATGTCCATCATGAAGAAGCATATCGCTACCTCTCTTAGTAGTAACTACCTCCATTTAGAAATCGAGAGTGATATTTTTTTAATCGGAGGGTAACCTGCATAATAAGCCCTGAAACGGGGCACAAAAAAAAAAAAAAGAATCGCGTTCGGTGCGCTTTTTTCTATTGTGAACTTTATGTTCTCGAAGTTCTTTTGTAAGAAAGGTGACCCCGATAAGACAATATGCAGGCAAAAGGCTGTATGCTGCCTTAACTTGGGGTCATTGGGACATGCTTTTGTTTCCCGTAGTCAACCTCACTGGCCTTGTACGGATTTAATTAAGTGGCCCCCTTTCGTAACTTTCCTAAGAAAACAAGATAGAAAAAAAAAAAAGTTTAACAATCTTGAAGTCATTGTGTGACGAACTGCCAGCGTGACGAATCACCCTATCACGAATGTTCCGCTGTGACGAACGGGCCTGTTACCAGTTGCCCTATGACGAATCGACATGTGACGAATGGGCCGTATCCCATGCTATCCTGCCGCGGCGTTTTGGCTGCGCTGGGGCCGAAATGCGCTGCCTGCGGGCCTTTACGCGGCCACTTGTCGGCCGTGTTTTTTTTACAGAATTGATTGGCGTGGCATAATGAAAGTCTGATAAATCTGGATTCGATAGTCAACCCGATTTTAGAGCGTCGACGAAGGCGAATGCGCACTTGAAGTCGTTCTGTTCTATTCTCACCGCTACGTCCTCGTTCGCGTAAGGGAGGCGTCGATTCCAAGGTAATATAAAAAATGGGGAATTTTTTTTCTTTCGTGTATTATGTTTTTGAAATACGTGAAACGACCACCGAGGTATCAGCAGCCGTGACGAAATTTCGCGCTTCAAGCCGCTGTGTCACGTCTGTCAAATTAATCGACGCTGAACCGCGTAGGCACTTTAACATTAAAATATGTCTGGGGACACTAGACGCTTCTGGTGCAATTCCCCTGCGATTCAAGAGAAGACATGGCTGGCGAGAAACAACGCGAAAAGTTGTCATGACACAAAGCAAACAATGCATTTTTGGCACTTTACATTCGGCACTTTTCAATGAAATACAAAATTGATTTTAAAAGAGGGTGAGCGAAGTAACATATTATGCATGTTACATGAACCATTCCTGAACGAAATATTCAGGAATAGGCAATGTAATTTTTGTAACTTTGGCAATTAAAAGTTCTCAGGAAAAAGCAATTAAACATTACTTTTGTGCTAACCCCCATATGAAACGGCTTATGACATATGATCTTCCACATGGTAACAAATATATCTTTCTCGTGTGTACCTTCTCATACACACTATAATCGCAACACTACTGAACGTCGTAAGGATGCCCTGAGTATTCTCGGCTGCATGCGTGAACAGGTTTTCAAGGCTGCGTCTAGAGCAGACCTAAGGGCACCCAGAAACCAGTAGTGATCGTATTTGTCTTTAATGAGTAAGGGCATATTTTCGATTTCTCAAAAATATTGTGCCTCCTCACCAGATGACTGCAGTTTGATTGTCGGGATCAAGCTGTTTTAGGCGGGACATAGGTATAAAAACACAGGATCGAAGTACAACGAGGATCTTTACAGCCATTGGCAAGACCCACAAGCACTCTGAGAATGAACATACCCTATCATGGTACCATGAAAAGGCATATCTTGCAGTCAGCGTTCTGCTTTGAAGTCTATCAGGACAAGAATGAGAGTACCGAAAACAGTTATTAGGTACCATCGCATTTTGGACACTTAACTTCAAACGGGTTATAACAGAACACAAAAGACAGAAACAGCCTGAGTCTGGGGAAGCATATTTTAGCCTAGCCGAATATAACCTCTTGAATACCGAGGCACACCGAACAGTCCAATGATGACACCTCCACTAGATTTTTTATGTCGTTGCATAGAAGTTGCCATCAACAAAAGTGTACACAATTGTGACATTGCGACGAAAAGTTTTATGGAAAGTCTATGGCATAAAGCACATTAAACTCTGTGCGAAAGGCCAGCTTCATACAGTCGTGTTGCTACGTGCATGCAAACAGCTTAAAGGGATGCTGAACCGAAATTCGTATTTCAGAAAATAAGGCCGCACACAGCGTTGGGTAAAGTACATCTGAAAGGTACTTCTTTAGTAAAGTACAAAGTAAATGAGACGTTATAACGTCTCATTTACGTACCAGTGTACTTAATAATTTACCTACAAGTAAATTATTAAGTACACTGGGAGCAACGTACTTGAAGTAAAGTACTATAAATACAATGTACTTTCAAAGTAAAGTACAAGCTTCCTAACACAGTCTTTCATGATGCTCTTTCATTCCCCTAAACAGTGATTTTTTTTTAATTGGTATGCATTACCCAGAGGTAATCAAGGGAGCATGACCTCAAAAACAGCGGCGAATATTTGATAAAGTCAAGCGGCCACAGAGTAATTTTTGTTTTCAGGAATGGAGCCAAATTCAGAAGACCCTCTTCTGAATTTGGCGCCCCTTGCACTGGATATATGTAACCAAGGGGGTTAAATGTACTAGGAGAGAGCATGACGTCAGCACCGCAGCTTCCGCAAGCAATCCCCTCATAGAAAAATGCCCTCTCCGTAATAAAAAAATAAAAAAATAAGTGTGCAAGCGTGCTGGTGATAATTAATCATGATGTGACACTTGCGATTGGGGTGCGAAAAAAAAAATAAGGAACTTTCAAATAGAAGGAAAAGACAAAAGAGAATGTCTCACACCAACGTTCTCCTCTGTTTTCTCTTATACTTCGACTTGAAAATGTAATTTTTTCGCACCACAGACTTAGGTATTACATTATGATTAATTTTTCTCTCCTAATATTTTAAACCTCCTCGCTTGCGCTGACCGACCGAGAAGTAGCAAGAGATCAAAAACCTACGGGAAAGCCGCTGCCAGTACAAACGGGGCGATGCGTCGTCTGCTCACGTTTCTGGTAAGAGTAGAATATCCCTCCCAGTATTTCTTCGGAGTTGACAAGGCATCACTTCGTGATACAAATTTAACAAAACCAAATTTGAGGAATGTACTTTGAAGTCGGGAATTGTACTTTCCTCGGAAAGTAGCAGAAAAGGATACTTTAAGTACGAGAGTTTTCAGAGATTGTACCTCAAGTAAAGTACAAGTTTCCTAAACCTAATTTAAGTAGCACTTTAGGTACAATGCACTTAAATTACTTCCCAACACTGGCCACAGACGTGTTCAGCAGGACGCTACGTGCTTGTGCGTGAGTCACAAGCACTCACGCACAAGCACGCAAGTGCTTTTGTGAGACTGAGTAAATTGTGTGTTTGCTTGCTTTATGAATAAACTTATTATTATTATTTTTATTAACCCCAAAACACCACTCATAGAGCGATATCTCGAACGGATCGAGCGATATTTTAGAGAAGTATCGCTCGATGTACCTCTCTTCGAAGTGAAGTGCGCACACCCCGGAGTTTTCCTGAAGATGCGTGTGTCCCCTCGGAATATTCCTGTCCCAGTGAGGAGAAGAGAACTGGGTGTTTCGGGACGGCGAACAACGTGTTTTTTTTTTTTTTTTTGCAGACCTGCAGCTTGTTGTGCATCCTGGAACGAAACAGTGCTTCGCTCGCTGCTTTTTCTTTACGCCGGAGGTTGACGGGGCAACGTCCATAGTCTCCACGTGTCACCTGACGGACGAGCATGCATGAACGGTTGAAATAAGTTCACACGAGCGCTGAAGAACAGGTGAAAGCGGGCGTGAACTCGTCGCTACGCGCCTTGCCGCACGCAAATCCCTGCGCCAGCTGCGCGCGCCTATACACGCTGAGTCGAGCGCCCCTGACGGTGATTTTCCAAACCGGCCGCGGCGATGGATGGGAGAGCCGGCGCGCTAGACACACCCAACTCTCTAGCCACCCTACTAGGAGGAAGAAAGCTAAGAAGGAAAA
Organism: Ixodes scapularis; assembly: GCF_016920785.2. Taxonomy (NCBI): domain Eukaryota; kingdom Metazoa; phylum Arthropoda; class Arachnida; order Ixodida; family Ixodidae; genus Ixodes; species Ixodes scapularis. The sequence goes on from NW_024609857.1 coordinate 186,409,241, forward strand.
TGTTGAAATTCCAATGGGCGACGCTGCCCTAAAGGAATCTGCTACGTCACGAATACGTAGCAATTTGCCCAACGTTGCTAGATTACCTCCCAAATAGGCTCCGCATGCATCCACCAGGTGCACATTGAAAGATCGTTTATTTAGCTTTAAAATTAGTTTTCTTGTGCCTGTCAACGGAAGACTGGTGTTTTTGAGGTTAGGGTGCAACCTGCAACACATTCAAGCTAGAAAATGAGCGCTGGAATTTCGTTTCCCTACCCCTTTAAGGCTTCAATTCACAGTGCCACGTGACGTCGTCACATTTTTGAATGTGTGTGATACGTTTATGGTGGTGTCGCAGGAACCTAAGCAACTCTTTACACAACATTTAGGGCCTCAGTTTTATAAAACAAAACACTCAAAAATGTTTAGCCTAAGTGTATGCGCACTCAAAATTGCCACGCATTACGGTAACGTGCCATATTTAGCAGAATAACGCTCCACCCAATTTAACGGGAAATCTAAAGCTACACGCCAAATAGTTCCAATGTTTAGCGGAATTTAGCGTGTCTTCCGAACTCAGGAAGGTTCATCTGTACACACCGAGCGGCAGCCCAAAAAAAGGTCCATAATTTGACTCTTGAGATTATCCAAATGATTAAGGTACATACATGCATATATTATTTTTACAGGGCTTGGAGGCGTGGCCGATTGTCCTCTAGGCTACTTCCCCTGCAATGCGAGCGAACGCTGCCTTCGGAGGGAGCTCATCTGCGACGGACGACGGGACTGTGATGATGGCTCAGACGAACTCAGCTGCGGTGAGTAATTCTCAGACACTCGAGATACACCATTGACAGGAAACAACGACCAGCTTTTCGTACATGGGGGCATGCAGGGAATCAACATCAACCGTCTCAGGATAAAAGAGTTACAGTGAATCTTGCTTTTCATGTTCCGGGTACATCAGTCGCAGACTACAAGACTGCCCAGTCATAATATCGAACAGACATGAAGATTGCACCAGACTTCTAACAAATACAACTAGAAGACTAAAAAAGAAAAAAAAAACTATGATGTTTCAAAAGGGCACGAGGCAATAGAGGGTTCATTTCAGGCGGTTGCATTTTATTAAAAAATATTAATCAGTCATTAAACACCTGCAGCTACGTTTTTTGCTGCGAAAAGTAATTTTTAATTTTTCTTAAATTGGCTTTAGGGATGTTATCTGCGAATAAACGAAGAGTTTAATGTTCATTGGGGAAGCTTAAACTGACACAAAGAGAGGAACGCAAGCCCTACCGTTTACATTGGTCACGAATTGAACCTCCACACCTGCCACAGTTCAAGAAAAATAAATATATTAGCATAATATGCATCCATATAACGGATGCTCTCTGCTGCTTCAAATAACTAGCTGAGAAATAAGCTCTCACGCAGGAAACAAATGCGCCTGAGTATTCGTAACTTGTCCCTTGTTTCGTATTTTGTTGCTTGTTTCGTATCTTGTCCAGTTTTTAACTTGAGCGTGGAGCGTGATGGTGAACATTTGTGGGACGTTTTCAAACAAACGAACAAGGCACCAGTGAAGTCTTACATACCATTCAAAATTTATAATGGAAATAAGAGACATAAACCATGGATTACTTTCCCAATTCGAAAACAAATATAGCGCACACGTTGAACTTTTAAGAAGTATCGAACAAATCACTCTGATAGTGCTAGGCAAAGCTCGAAGAAATATCCAGGGTCCTTAAAAGAATATACAAGAAAACAAACTGATGTTTTATGACGCTTTTCAAGATTAACTCCAAAATGATCTCAAAGACATCTGGAAATCTGTGAACAGACATAGTTAGTTGCAGGAGGCGGAAAAACTGACTTGAAATATTAATTGGAATGTTTTGCCTTCGCAATGTCGCTGTCTACTAACTTGTCATTTTGTAACAAACCAGGAATAAAAAAAAAAGAAGATACCTCACCTTCTTTTTTATTATTCCTGGTATGTTACAAAATGACAAGTTAGTAGACAGCGACATTCCGAAGGCAAAACATTTCAATTAATATTTCAAGTCATTTTTTTTGTCTCCTGCACCTAACTATGTCTGTCCTTTGACCTGGCCAGAAGAGTGGTTTTGGCCGAGGTGAATACCGTACTACATGATACCAAGTAAGGCCTTACTACAAGACATTTACATGTCAAAAGCGTGTGGACCAGATGAAATTTCACCGCTAGTTTTGCAGAATTGCACAGAAGTCATATCCAAGTACCTTCAACGAATTTTTACCAAATCATTGAACACTGGTTTAGTTTCGGCTGACTGGAAAAGAGAAAATGTAACTCACGTTTTAAGTCTTGGTCAAAAAATGTAGTTTAAACTTAGCTCCCGGTTTCACATGCGTGCGCTGCTTGCAAGATGTTTGAACATATTTTATATAGTTGAATATATAGTTTCCTAGACTCTAGTCATTTCTTTTCCCCCTGCCACTACGGTTTTCGTCAAGGTCATTAACATGTTACACAGCCTGCAGAAGTTACCCATTTTGTTTCAAGTACGATAGAAAATAGCCAGTGTTGATTTTGTATTCTTGGACTTCCGCAAAGCTTTTGACACCGTGCCCATCATCTATTGTAAAACAAACTTGTATCTCTAGGCATCAACTACAAAATCATCGACAGGATTGCTGACTATCTTTCCGGTCGCGAGCAAACTGTAGTACTTAAGGTACAAAGTCTTCACCAGTGATTGTGACCTCCGGAGTACCACAGGGACCTGTGTTGGGGCCTTTGCTATTGTTTGTATTCCTTAACACGATTTGTGAAAACATAGAGTCTCATATTAAGTTATTCGCGGACGACTGCATACTATATAGATTTATTGAAAATGCCGTGGTCTCCAGTGTGCTTCAAAAGGGTTTAAAGTGCTCGAAGACTGGTATGACCCTTAAAAAATGAGCCTTTCGCCAAGAGTAAGCACATATGGTTTTCTCACAGTGCATCTTACCAGACCGAATACAATAGAAAAATGTTATACTTGACCACGTAGAAAATTATGAGTTCGTGGGAGTTCATTTGTCATCCAGTTTGAGTGGAATGATCACGTGGATAACACTGTTGCTAAGGCTTGTAAAATGTTGTTTGAACTTGTTTCTTATTCGCAGGAATTTTCAAAAATACATCTCGCAGTGTAAAACAAACATTCTATTTTTCTTTCATTCTTTCAATATCACGATACGCTCGTATCATCTGGGACTCGCCACAGAGTTACATTGAACAAAAGTTGGAACGGGTTCACCAGGTATTACGGTTCGTTACAGGTGACTACAGCCTTTAAACAAGTTGAACAAAAATGAAAGACAAGTTAGGTTGGGATTCATTCAAAGAGCGAAGAAAGTGCTTGAGATTGAAATTCCTTCACCGCATATATTACGGACAGACTGGCACTGAAAGGGGTATTTACAATTTTGAACCGCACTATGCATCTACAAGACGGGTTAATTCTACAGAAACGAGGAATATAGTTAGAATACTGACTGTTTTTTATTTTCATTTCAGAGCGCAGCTCTTAGGCGCCCGTTAATGGCTTGAGCGGTGTCGGCGTCGCCGTTGCTGCCGGCGCAACCGCGCGGTGTATTATGGGAAACGTCCCGTAATGCACCGCGGTGACGCGCGCGTTGCGTTATGGGACGTTTCCATAATGCACCGCGCGGGAGGGAGGAGGATTGAGGAGGAGGTTGGAGGATAGGGAGGGGGAGGGAGAGCGAGGGAGGAGGGGGAGGAGGATGGAGGAGGAGATGAGGAGGATGAAGAGGGGGAGGAGGCGAGGAGCACGGGAGGAGTAGATAAGGAGGCAGGAGGAGAGGGTATGGATGAGGAGGAGGGGCATACCGTCCCCTCTGTACCCTTCCCTCCTCCTCCTCAAGAGCTGCACTCTAATTCTGCATTACAGGGAGTTGTAAACGCCTCACCTTTTCTTTAAATCACTAGAGAGTGGTATACACTTACGAGAAAGAGTGTATATTACTGATAATGATCTCTTTTTTGATAAAAGTCAAATCTCTATTCGCGCTTAAAAATGTATGTTTTATCCTTGATTCCGTTTATCTATTGTGTGAATATGTATTATTATTGCGTGGTGTACCTTCTGCATACTGCCAAACGGCGCTGCAGGTATTCGTGTAAATAATATAAATAAATATACGGGCATTTCAGTATTTTATTCCCTTAAACTTTTAAGCATTTCTGGACAAGAAAATCATCTCAACATACACTAAAAGAAACACGACACATATAGATTTTTAAGAAGTCCATTCCGAAGTGGCATATCCTGTGTCGAAGTTTTCATCTGAATGCCTGAACTGCTCTATGAGATACTGTTGATTATTAAGTGAGTCTGCCCCAGTATGATCTAAAAAACACATTGAAGTTGCTTTTTGTGGAAGGAAAAAGACAGGAAAGGAACGTTTTATAGTTTTTCTCACTTGACTCCAAATAGTTTCTAATTCATTTATCTCCGTTTGGGGTCAGTTTCACGGCAGGATTAACTTTCACCAGCTCGTCTCCGCTCTCGCTATTTTTGGGCAGTTCATGCATAATTATAATACTATTATACATTACCATACTGACTGAATGCCAATTTTGAACACAGAACGTCTGTTATCAACTAATTTTCACGGAGGTCTGTAACGGCTTGGGTGTAACGTTTGGTTCTAAAGAAAAGCAGTCATAAAAAGCTTTACGCCCACAGAAAACCATATAAAATGTCTTAACTTCCTCAGCAGTATTCGAACTCACCAACTTGAGATTGTGAACCGAGTACATCTCAGCGGAAAGAATTATTGTACTAACAAATTACACTGCATTTTTATTCTATATACAACTTTTCAACGCTCAGTCTAATTGGTTATTAAAAAAAGAATAATGTCTACTCGCTATGTCACACCATGTCACGCGACAACGCAAGGCATCTGGACTTGGACCAATTGGCGTTGGTGGTGTTCGTCGTTAATTTGCAAGTCCTCTCCTGTTGTGAGATGGAACCCCTGAACAATCTAGGCTCCATAAGTATGGGCATGGATCTCCCACGGTGTTTGTTAAAAATGGCAGCAAATCTTCGACACATTTGCTTTGTAGGGAGGCGGTACTGCTCAGACGCCTCTCTCTTTTTCCACCGTGGACACGGTAGAAGAAGATAGAGTCGAGGCTACCGAGAACGTAAGAAATGGTAGGAGCAGCGGAAAGGACCCTCACCAAGGACACCACACACGAACGCCGATAAGTGTAAGGCTCAACGCACATTTTGTACATAGCAGTCCTCGTCTGCATAATGAAGCTTCTATAATTTTACAAATAAGAAGACTAATAAATATTTAAGGAAAATGAGACGTAAGAATTAAAAAAGAACTGCGTGGAATGACGTATCGGTACATTTTGCCTTTCTATAAAACTTCAGCGGTTAAAAATATATAATCTGTTTACAGTAATACACCTAATTTTAAAAGTATTACTAAATTTGTTATACTTAAGGTAAAGGAGATCTAGGGGGAGACACCAAAGCCAGGCTTGTGTTTATTCTAAATACTCTACTAAAGATGCTGTATTTAAAACATATTTGCAGTATTTCGGTATTTTGCAAATACATTTCGTTTAGACAATTTCGCTATTCGATCTTAATGGGCCTTTTTCAGAGTTTGGCCACGATCGTGGCGCGCCCTCTCGAGAATCGTGGAAACACTTTTGGAGGCTTCGGACCCGTCGCTCCGTCATCCTCGCGAGAGCGCGCGCGTCTCCAGGTCCCCGCGTTGCGTCCTCCCCTCTTTCATCATTCTGAGCGTGTATTTGTGTCGCCGCTTCGCGTGCATCCATTCTTCGAAACGGCTGAGGCCGGCCCCGGAGGACGAACGAAAGCCACTGTCTAAGATACAGGCGAGCTCCTTCGTTTTTCTACCTCCAAAGATGGATTGAGAGCCGAAGCCGCATCGGTTCCTATACAGCCGGCTTGGGGTCACTTAAACGTCACTTTGGTATCGCGTGGTGGAGGCATTTCAAAAAGGGGTCGCATTTCAAGGTAGAGTTTTATGTAACAAGTATAATGGTGACCAGTTTTGGGCCCGGCCTAACTCTCCACCTAGTGCGGAGCTTGTGAGCTTAGTTTATGAGGCCCGGCCACTGTGATCAAACACATACGGCTGCCGGGAGAAACGCCAGCTTCCCCCGTGGGCACGTCACTATCCTCCGTTCACTCCTAAGCTAACAATGCGGTGGGAGCAGCCTGCTCGCCGGACCAGTCAGACGCCTTCCTTTTATAACCTGACCCTCCTCTCTGCGCGCAGTATGGATGATTGCGTAATCGCGTTGCGAAAGATAGGCGTACCAGTGGTCCATTGACAAGGTAGCTTCCATTGCAGCCTCAGCGTATCAGTGAACTTATGGCACCAATTTCCTTGATTTCACGCTTTTAAAGTGACATGATATGCCGGGAGCATCCGAAGATGAAGCTCCAACTGTTGGGCAGCTCCAATATCTATGTGCATTCATATCTGAGGAAAGACCCCCACGAATGGTTCCACAGTTTGCACAACACGCGAATAAAGCCTCCGAGATCGGAGTTAATTTCAAGCCTGGTAGGGCGGACATCTCCCCACCCTCTAAAAAAAGTTTGTGCGTCTACTTTCACGCACAAAGTTCGGAGAGCCAATCACCGCAACTTACGGAGGCAGCTCAGCGAATGACATTGCCGAAACATCTGTTTAGACCAAAAAACGCCGTCTGAGTTGTGACATTAAGCAATGCAAAACGTCACCCTTGCATTGCTTAATGTCACCACTCAGACTGCGTTTTTTGGTCTAAACATATGTTCCGGCATTGTCATTCGCTGAGCTGCCTCCATAAGCTGCGGTGATTGGCTCTCCGAGTGTTGTGCAGGAAAGCAGATGCACGAGCTTTTTTTAGAGTGCAAGGTATGGTTTCCTGAAAACAAATGCGAGTATCGAAGAAACGCGGGTCTCCAGGCCTTATTTATGATGTATTTCGGCCTGCAGCGAACTTCTTAAAATGCTAATGGAGTTACATCTACGAAATTTCCGCTTGAACAGTCGGTGACTTTTGCAGGCTCGTTGCCGCGGCTGGTGAATACATCAAACAAAAAAAAAAAAAAATTTAACGGGCACGTAACATTAGTTTCGTTTCATGGCCTCCATCTGGCCCCGACATTTCAATTCATTAAAGTTCACATTTCGCTAGATAAAACGAACCACTCAAAGGGACATAAAATAATATAGAAATTCAGCCCGGTAACTGACTGCGTTTCTTTTTCCGCATCGTTTACAGCGCTCCCTAAAAGGAACCATACTGTGTGTTATAATTATTTTGATTTAAAAACTTCCACTACGTGTTGTTTCCAATCGCTCTCAATGATAATGAGTTTTGGCGCAGTGAAAAAAAAGGTACATACATTCAGATGTTCGAGTTTAAAATTGGGGCTTTTAGAAATAACCCGCCATCGCGGAGGAGGCTCTTTTGATTTTAATGAAGCATGTCAAGATCAGCAGCCAGTGCAATGTGTATCGAACGAATAACGCAAAGTCATAATTTTCTTCGTGGAGCTGATAAAATAATCCAGTATCCACGTCAGATACACTGTATAGCTATTATCACGTCATACGTTTCGCGAATGAAACAGCGTTGGTGCACTAGGCGCTTTCTCGCACATTCGCAGCTATCAGACAGGAAGAGAGCGTTGCAGAAGGGAAAACAAAGAAAGTGTTACGGGGCCATTGGCCTTGCATGTCACTTTTAGCTATCAGACAGGCATTAGCCGAGTTTTAGTAGCCACAGCGGATACAACCGCCGCGTTGCACCTCATCATAAAATCCCCATTTCGACGATAACTGCACCGGTCTTAAGCGAATCTCAAGGTGTAAAACACTGAGCCTAGCAATGCTTTCTCAGAATGCCGATGCGGAAGTCGCCCTAATAATAATCTTCGCAAGACGTTTGAGAAAACATTGTGAAAACGATTCACATGTGAGAAACAGTTCCCTTCATCGTATAGTTATTAGCAAAAGCAACTCTATTTGTGAAGGCGAAGATACGTAGTGTGTATATGTTCACTTCGATATATGACCCGAAGAAGAATTTCATCGATAAATTCTTAAGAACCACAAAATAATGTTGTACTCGAAGCAGCATGTCTCATTGATGTATCTATGAAAAAAAAAAAAGTACAATTGAGCTGTTTTCCGCAGACCTCTCCCGGCACATGGACATCACTGGTGCAGCTAATACTCCGGAATACACTCCACTTTTATTTCTGGCTGCAATACAGCACAGATTTTGTCTTTGAAATAGGTAGAAATTTTAGATGTAAAAATAAAGCTTGTTAATTTGGGTGTCTAACGTTTTTGGGCAACTAAGACGCCAAACTTTGTTTATAACTACTTTCGTCCTTCTTAACCAAAGACTACAAAAAGCTCCGGTCAATTCGGAGGCTTGAACGTTGGTGCCATTAAATAATAAAAACAAAAAAATAACACGAAGAACCTAAATCACAATAGGATCCCAACTGTAAATCATTAATTATCTTCCCATTTGTTTGTAGCGTCCACTAGGCCTTCAATATATTGGTAATAACGATAATAATATTAACAATAATACTACTAATAATAAATATTTTACTGCATCTTTCACGTTGTACAAATACCGGCCCGCTATAGCATGTATCAGCCTGCTTGTCTGCGCGACGTGGCGTACAACAGGTTACATGCTTGCTAATAAAAAAAGCATTGTTGGCATGCAGCTAAACAAAACAAAGAAAACTCGCACACGCTGGAAGAACAAGAGAAAAACGCAGTTGCAATCGCCTATCACATATGGAACAGCAGTGACTCAGTTTGTATTTTACTCGTTTTTATAAATCCAAGTTATGAAGGTCTTCTGGTATATTATTAAAATAAAACAAAGCGTAATATGACCTCAATTTTTATCAAAAGCTAGTATATACTCTAAGATGTACAATCTTTTCCGTAGGCCTTAGAATTTGTTATTTTGTTAAGGAAATTTTGAAATCTCTGTCGAAGGAACATTTTAATAGAATTGCATAGTTGTGCAACTGCTCAGTAGTTAAGACTTTCGCTACCTTATTTTTTTTTCTCTTTTTCTGATTTCTCGTTTATTGTACCATATATGATGTTACATGCTATTTTGCATGGAACCTTATCGATTTGTTTGTTTTTTGTTGTTAGAACACGTTCCGTATAACGAAATACCATAGCGAAGAACCGAGTCACCCAGTGCGGTATACACTCTTTTTTTTAGAGAGGCATTTGCTACATGTTTGCATCCCCTATATAATTAAGCACAAACGGCACGCATCATTTTCATTAAATATTCAACATGATTATTCCATAAAAGATTTACATCTAGATGAATCCCGAAATATTTTGCTGTGTGGACATGATCTCACGGTTGGTCGCTACAGTTTCTGCAATGGTGAGAATGAAGGAAAAATGAAATTGTCAAGTTCAATTGATATTAGGGCCTACGAAAGCACATCACCTTGGATTTTAATAGAATTAAAAAAAAATAGGATTTTTTGAAAACCATATGTTTTTTGAAAAATTGAAGGTGCGTTTGTTTCGCCAATGTGTTCGAGTACTATGGCCAGTATCGTATGCATATTAACACACTCGGAATGACAGAGGTAGGGCTTCGATTTAATTTACATAAATATTAAAGAGAAGAGGACGTAATATTGAGCAATACGGATTAAATCGGGAGTGCCTCAGACACTGTTAATCTAAACTGCATTACTTCTAAGCTTATTATTAGGGGCGAAGCTCCTTAGAGTCTAGCCTTATCCGTCCGTCCGTCTGTCCGTCCGGCCGGCCGTCGTCCGTGCTCACATAGAAAAAAAAATGTTTGCGCAGTCGGCAGGATTCGAACCTGTGCGGGGAGACCCGAATGGATTTTTAGCCCATCGCCTTAACCACTCGGCCACGGCTGCGGGATGAGTAGGGGGCTCTGAGGTGTGGTAGTAACTCAAGAGAGGGGGGTTCTGTCATGGATGAAACGTTGCATGTAGCCGCTCAACGTCTATACAGGAGAGGGCGCTGCGGTCAAATGCGTATATAATCGCGTTACACTTTGCATGCATTGGCTCAACGTTTATCGACAAGAAGGCGCTGCGGTCAAATGCTCAAACGCGTATATAACCACGTTCCAAACCACACCTTTTCCTTCTGACGAGGACCATTGACTTAAGCGGTGGAGATGCGTTCCCATCGCTTCTAGCGGATCCAAGCTTATCCGCTGGAAGAACCACTGGCTCTGCATTTCACCGACCATGAAGCAGTAATAATGCAGTCAAAACGCAACCCGGAACTCAGCACTACCTATGGGCAATAAAAAAAAAAATCAGCACCATCAGCACTACCTATGATAACTAAAACCAATATCATCAGTACCACCAGAGCTTCGCCCCAATCAACATCATTCACCACGTGGAGGTGCGGTCATTTTTTTTTTTTACCAGCTTGACTATTTGTCTGTGCTGTATTCTTTAAAAAAAGCATCTGAAGGCCTCCTAAACCCCCTAGTTCCTAGCTTCTTTAGTAGTAGTTTATGATTATTTGTCTCTTAAGCATTTGACAAATCCAGAAACAGGGCAAAAACAAAATGGTTTCTATCCAGACTGCAACTTAAGTGGTTTGTAAAATTTTCCAGCAGAACTTTTGCGCTCCCATTTTTGCGAACGCCGTACCGAGATGTGTATTAAATAATTTTTTTTCGTAATATGAGTTAATTGTATTCAGTACCTAATTTTTTCATAATCGCGCCATTACTGGGAATATCGAAATCTGTCTGTAATTTATAACATAGTTTATTTTACCGTTTTTATTTAACGGTCTTATAACTGCGGTTTTAACCCCACAGAAATGTGACAAGTTGAAAGGGAGTCATTTCATATTTTTGTGAATCCATCTTTAAGTCTATAAACATCAAACCGGATATCCCGTAAATGTATCCTATCCTTCCCCGCAAGTTTTGTGACTGATATATATTATTATCCTACTTCTGTCATCTGTGGTAAGTATGCGGAATGCAAACTGGCATTGAAATCATCCGGTGATCCCCCTTGATATCTTATATTTCTAAGTTCCATGACTTTTTCAGCAAACGAATCGTGAAATTAGTTGCACAATGAGATAATATTTTCCTTGCCGAAAGCTTTTGCGGTGGTATTATCGATATTTTGCTTTATATTTGAGCCCGTAATTTGGTTGATCAACTCCCAAACCTTCTTTAGGTTTCCCTGGCTCTTCTGAAACCTATTTGTGTAATAATATTTTTCGCTAATGTTATTTGCGGACATCTTATTTCCCAACTTCCGGAACCCTTTATTGATTCGTTCATCTGCGGGTCTTGCCTTACTTATATTCCACAGCCTGTCCTTTTCGCGACAAAGTGCCATAATTTCCTAATTTATCCATGCACTTTCTAGTTTTCTCTGCCTCAATTTTACTGTTTGAGAGCACTATCCATATATGCACTCCATCGTTTCTTTGACCATTTGATAAGACGTGATATAATCGTTTTTCAATAGTAGCCTCTAATTATATTATCTTATTATTTTATTTATTCTTCTCTTGTCTAGAATTCATTTGCAGAGAGTATGTTCCATTTCCCCCGAATTTACTCCCAATATCGTCAAACCTACAAAGTAGTGATCAGCAACTTTTTGTATAATCACTCCTGAAAACAATTTAAGTTCAAAATCTCTCACAATACTATGATTAATAAAAGATAAAGTTTCTGTGGTTCCTGGATATTCTTCCATAGTGCAGATATTAATTAATTGTTCTAATACATAGCCAGCAAGTAGATTCAGGTAGTCAGACACACGGTACCTGGCAGTTCTATGTTCAAGTCACCAGCAATAATAAATATTTATTACTGTAAACTTTGTTGAGTAGTTCAGAAAATTCATCTAAAATAATTTATATTCGCACAGGGTGGTCTACATATTGCACAGATGACAACAGACACCCGCTGATTAGATACACCACCAAACCTTCCGCGTGTTACCAAAATATATTTCATCTGTAAAAGCTTGGTCTGCTGGGCAAGTTGGTAGTGGACATTCATATTAAAATAGCGCAAAAGAGACGGGACAAAAAGACGAAGAAGCACACAGGACAAACGCTAGCGTTTGTCCTGTGTGCTTCTTCGTCTTTTTGTCCCGTCTCTTTTGCGCTATTTTAATATGAATGTATTTCATCTGACATCCAGTCGTTTTTATCACCACTAGCACGCCACCACCCCACCCCGTCTTCCCTCTCTACGTACAGAGAACGAGTGAAAATCACACATGTTAAAACAACTAGCAATCGTTGTATACATATATTTATTGATTTCTGTAAAATACAGAATATAAAGACCCCCCCTTCGGTTACACATGTAGACATTGAACTGGTCTCAATGTTTGTGTAGACTTCAGACATTTTTGTCTGATAGGTATAGCTCCATTCTAACACCATCAACTTCTGCAAGCGCATTCTAGACATAAACGGCCCAGTCTCGAAAAGTTTAAAACGACACTGTCATGATTAGCGTAGCTTAGATAGGTCTTGTTCCATCTCAGCTTTAAAAGAGAAGTGTTGAAAAGAAAGGAAGTCCGGAACTTATTAACCACACCGTCGATTGGCCACTTTGATGGCAACCACACCTTGTTTGTCTTGAACCAGAATTTTTTCCGTTACTCATACAGAGAGATTTCTAGTCTTCTTTTGCGCGCGACTTTTCCACAGTAGTCGTCAAAGTAACATCGTAGAGTTTTCGTTAATGAATACTCAATTCGCTCATTCGCGAGAGCTCTTCCTTAGGATATCCCTATGTCTCGAACCGCCCTCTCCCTGAATTGGGTCATGATTGGCAGCATTTTAAGCTCCCTAGGGCACAATCTTCGTGCTGTTTATATGCTATCTTGGGACGGGACCGGTAGCTGCAGCTTAGCAGGGAGGAGTTGGATGGTGTCTATAAGATTCTCGTTGTGTTTTGGGGAGATTTCGTGAATCTCTACGTTTTTCGTTATCAGTATTTTTGAGTAGCATCTACCGCGGTTTTGAGCTCCGAGATCACCCAGTCCCTCTTAGCAATCGTCGGTTCCACCTCAGTGGTCCAATTTTTTTGTTCTTTTAATTCTTGGTCCTGAATGTTTACCTTCTCCAGATGTCCATGGTACTCTTTTCCTGTAACTTCCAACGAGTGTTCTATGTGTTCCACTGTCTTTTCCTGAATAGTGAGCTTCAGAATTACGGCGTCACGCTTGTCCGGTTGTTCATCGATGGTCGTCTCGATGTTACTTATTCGGTCTAAAACTTTCCTTAGTTTTGAGCTCATCTCAAGGATGCGTTCCATCAAAAGTGCAACATTCGGTTCTCCCGCTGTTACCTTTGCGGTACTGGGTTTACTATCTTCTCGAGAATCCCTCGCTAATGATGTAAAATGTAGAGTTTTGTGAAGCTTCAAGGTTGCACTCTGCTAGGTGGTGAGAAAACACCAGTCAGGGTTTTAAGAAGATTATTTGCGTCACCAGAGCACTTTCCTACATGAAGACTATTCTTACAGTGGATACACTTAAGGCTTGGCAATCCGCAGAAATTGAATTTATACAAGTTAAACATATAACAAGAGGCAGTTTTGATAAAGGAGCAGTTTAGCCAGGTTGCAAATGTAAAAAAAATCAAGAATGACGAATGTGAATTCTTACCTAAAAATGCAAACGAAGAGAAAACGTTACAATTTGCCTCACGCACTCCACTGGACCGCGCCCCTCTGCAGACCGCTGCTTGCTTTTGTAGACCGCTAGGGGCAGGCACCGCAACCAGCAACTTCACATGAACCCTCCGCGCACCATAAGTCTATCGACTTTCAATAAACCGTCTATGGTTTCACCGTGTGATAACTGAATGTTCGTTTGCTGAATATAGTTTGTGCGCTGCGATGGCTCGCACCCCGGTGTACCGTATATACGCGTGTAATAGCCGCAGGTATTTTTTTTTATGATTTCGGGCGAGAACTAGGGGTGCGACCATTACACGGAGAAAAATGAAATTTTTTTTTTGGAAGTCATTTTTTTTCGCCAAGTTTTACTACTTGCCTTCATCAAATGGAAGTACTCACACGCCTTAGTAGAACAAGAAAACATTTATGGGTATAACATAGACAGGCGTGCAAAGTCCTTTTCACTCGTCCGTGGTAGATCGCTCATCTTCGGAACTTGTCTCAGCGTCCGGCGTCTCGGCGTCGTCGACACCGAACTTTCGCCCGGCTGCTCTTTTGCTGTTGTCTTAAAGAAAGGCAATAACTTTGAGTTTAAAGCCGGCCGTGTAACTCGTGTACTTCCCCATCCAGACGCCTGAAGTGGAGGACAGCGGGAAACAGGGGGTACTCGCACACACAAAGAGATACACTGCGTCTGGTTCGAGATTGTTCGTGATAAAGCGAAAGGCGCAAACAAAAAAGATAGAGTGCCTCAATGTTGTTGACTGCCGCAACCGGGTGCGCGCAATCTGACGGCAGTACTTGAAAAAAAAAATGGCCGCACCTACAAATCTAAAATCGTACGTGCGGCCTATACACGAGTAATTTTTAAATATAGTTTTTTCGGCTTTTTTTGTTTAAAGTTATGGGTGTGGCTATTACGCAAGTGTACGCTAAGTAAAAATGGAGGAAGAAAGTAGCAACGGCGCGTCTTCCTCCCTTCTACTGACGCGCCCCCAATCGGACACGACAAAAGGGGAGGAACGAAAGGGTTTTCTCCTTCTCCAGGCAGACGGGAGAAAGCTTTCGCCCTCCCGACTCATCTTCTTTCGGTTTCGTTTTTCGAGCAGGGCGCGCAGGTTGTTTAATAAATAGCTGTTGAGTTGATTGAGTTTCAGCGGCAGCGAAGGCCGCCTGTAATTCCGTCTTCTAGTCTAAACGTGCAGAACATTTTGGTTGCATTGACGTTTTTATCACTAATTTTATAAAACGAGCAAACGAAGCCGCTAGACACAGCGAAGTTCCGGAGCAGTGCCACCAGCGCCTCGTACGCTGGGTAGGGTGTCCGTCTCCGGATTGCGGGACTCATGCGGCACGGAACTACAGTTGCAAAACCACGCGGAACTGTGTCGACGTTTTCGACGTTATGGAAACCGCAGGAACTGCGTCCAAGACAGGCAGGTTTTGCTGCCGGCTGCCTGGATGCCTTCCGTGCTGAGTTCGGTTCTGTTTTCCGATGCCGAGTGCAACCGGCGTTCAACGTGGATCTGTATTTGTGCGTGTCAGCAACATAGCTGCAACATCGTGATGGCAGTGTTGTGGGTTGAACAGAAGACTGGAATTATCGCCGATGTGACCGTGTGTTCGCGTGTCAGTGGTGTAACAACAAGATGAGATGGCGTAAACTGTCGGGCATTGATACCGCTGGTCGGGCTGTGATCGGAGGGGGCGGGCTGTCGCAGGTTGACATTTCGCTTTACACTAAAGAGTTTAATACCACTTGAGGGGTTAAGTGCAATCGATTAACGAGCGGATAGTCATGTTGGAACGCTGGTCTGAACAGTATAAGCTCCTATCGTATAGTGGCCAATGTGACTGTTGGTTGTCTCGTCCCCGAGAGCGACTGCGCTCTGGGGAAAGGACAACACTACGAAATCGTGACGAAAAGTACAGTACTAATCACACTTGTCTATAACGCGCGAGCGTGCGGCTTTCTCCGGGGCGCGCTAGACTGGTGGCATTCGCGGAAACTAAGCTAGTCACGTGGCGCAACATGGAACGGCCCGCTCGAGGGGTGTCCTGCCCACTCTATTAGCTGGCGGCGAACGCGGTGTCATTGTCGACGATCAGTGCTTTTGTCCTGTAGGATTCTCTCGATATTATGCGCAGTCCTGTTGAATCCGGTGAATTTATATGCTTTTGTTTTTTGCATAGTAGCAAGCCTTATAGCAGCTTGATAAGCTATAAATGTGGTTCGTGATATTGTTTTTTGGTTTTTGATGACGACATCATTGATACGCCTTCATGCTTTAGTTTGTTTATTGTTCGAGCAATGATGTTTGTAAAAAGCGTGCGAGCAGCCTTCCGCGTTCGCCGCCAGCTGATAGAGTGGGCAGGTCACCCCTCGAGCGGGCCGTTCCATGTTGCGCCACGTGACTACCTTAATTTCCGCGAATGCCGCCAGTCTAGCGCTCCCCGGAGAAAGCCGCACGCTCGCGCGTTATAGACAAGTGTGATTAGCACTGTACGTATATTTACAGTGTGGAATTTTAGCATTAAAGAATAATAGTAGGTAGAATAGAGAAGAAGAAAAAAGCTACCCTTTATTTTGCTGTTTAAGTATACTACGGTGCCTGGATACACTGCCTTCCAAGTGGCGCGCTGGGATGAGCGCTAGAAGTTTTCGGGCTCGCCACGGCGTAGCTCCGTACACTTAACACCTGCCGCAAGTCGCGGCTTTGACTGCATTCAAGTTGATCGAAAAGCGATTTCTCAGCCCGTGAAGCATCAATTCCAACTGAGTGAATACCCGCTCTACAGAGATTAATTCAAGACGGCAGTTGCAGCTTTGCGCGAACAGCACAAATAGAAAAACAAACACAACAATAGAAATACAGGCTACAACGTGCCGTGCGGGGAAACAAACTCATGGTTTCGAACCGCATTGGAGCGGCTTGATTTATCGGCTTTCAAATAATTACAGCATGATCGAGCGTTTGCTTTTTAATAAGAGATTCATCCGCTGAGCCATTCGAAATACTCTCAGAGGTATGACATTGCTGGAAAAAAAATCAACTTGCTGGGAATATTTTTTATTGCTTATTCAGTCACCGAAAAACTCCGTCCGTTCAAAACGACCAGTATAAAAGACGTTAAGGCAGTGCGCGGGTGTAGTGTTCGTGTTAGTGTGGTGTTCCGTTGCATTGATATTTGTGTGTGCCGTGTATGTGCTCGATGTATGTTCACCTGATGCTTGTAATAAGTGTAAAGTGTGTATCGTAGAGGATCCCCAAGTGCAATAGTGGCCTGAGGAAATCAAATTATTTTTTGTAGAACATGAATTGGGCGGCACCTAGCGCCACCTAGCCTAACTTCTTGCAATTACTCCGCTTGACCCCGCCATCTGGTGGCTAGCAATGTAACCTTCTTTCACGCTATGCGATAAACAGCGGCTTCATATTTGCTCTTTCGAGAGCGGCTTTTGGTTTCGCGGATTGAGTTTGCCCTTCTCCGTGATGTGCGGTTGACGAAGGAATTGTAACTCGAGGAACACAAAAGGTAAGACGCAAAGTGCGCGAAGTAACTGGGTATCAATTGTCTCCGTTTAACATCGCAGTGCTGTCGACGAGAAGACCGAGTAACAGCTTTCGAAACGCAAGTTTCTGTACCTGTGGGGGGACTCTGGCTTCGGAAATAAACACATTTCGCGGAAAGCCCGTGTTACGCTCTTACTTGCTGCTCCTCTCGTCCCGTACAAAAGACGTAGCGTCCTCGTCAAGCCTTATTGGGCTCGATTCGCTCGATTCGGGGCCGCCATATTGAGATGCAGGCGACGGAGGAACTTTGCTTCCCTGCTTCAGGGACGAAAGTTTCTCCCTTTCTAAAGGAACATAGGTTACAAGACCGTTCCTCCCCTAAGGGAGGAGTATCCATACCCTTTTTTCTAAGAGTGTGCGGCCATTACACGCGTATATATGGTATATTTTGCCGACCTTCCCTTGCTTTCCTTGTCTGAAATCGATAATCCCAGCACGGCTTCCTCGGAACGACAAATATGCGCCTCTCCGGGCGCGCCTACCGGGGGTGCTTGTCTGTTGTCGAAAATCACAGCTTGAATTCCTGGACGCGAAGAACACGCAGCTCTCCTCGCGCGCGTACCGAGTGCTAAAAAAAAGCAGACGAAAAGACAGCGTTTCAACTTACTTCACGAGCCCCGCTGGACTCTACACGCATATAAAGATGAAATGGCTTAAAGTACGAACACCAAGCATGTCAGAGTTTCTCCAGCACAGGCGGTGGATGAATCACTACGATACACAGAGTCTCTATGCGGAGAGCGAGTCGTCTGCTTCTTGCGCAGGAGTTGCGATGACGTAAAAAAGACGCCGAGCTCTGATTGGCTCTGATTGTAGGATAGCGGGTAGACCTCAAAGCAAGCTATCTTGAGGCATAGCCACTATCCTTCAATCAGAGTTAATCACAGCTCGGCGTTCTGACGTCATCACAACCCCTGGTAAAGAAGCAGAGGAACTTTCGCTCCGCATTACCGGCAACTTCAGAAACGCGAGGCCTGCCGATAGGCGTGAATTTTATAGTTTAGCTCCCCAGCCACTAGAATAGACCCTTTGCAAAAGTTCGCGTCCACGCCAGTCCGCCATTGCTTGCTGACATACTAGGAACATGTGTCGGGCAGGGAATAAACTCGGCTCAGGTCTGAAACGCCGATGCAATCCCATGCTTCGTGACCGAGCAATGTCGCCTCTAATTTTGCCCGATTAACTTTTGAAAAGGGTCATGTTTCGGCTTATACCGATAAGAGCCCGGATGAACCAATCACGAACCAGGACGCGTAAACATAATAAGCCGCGTCCTACGTTTCTTAAGATTTCACTGTGTTTAGCCAATGTAAAGTTCCAGAAGATGGTTTAATTAAAAAAAGCAAGAAGCGTTCCAAAAAAGAGCATGACGTTTCTAGGTTCCACCGCCTGCGCGGATCGCGTTATCGGTTCGAACCAAATTTATTTTTATTTCTCATTCGCTGGATGCTAATTCTGCAGACTTTTGGTCTGCTCGTATTTTGCATGAACGTAGACAGACAATCGTGTTTCAAGTTGTATGTAAAAAAAAATAGTTATTAGCAGTATTCACAACTCAGAATTTTAGTGTAAGATGACCGGTCATGCAGCCGCCAGTTGCTTGCGGCTAAACGACCAGGCTTGCAAGGTGAAGAAAGACAACTCTCACGCAAATTAGGTAAACAAGCATAACGATATATATCTTTGTAATCTTGACTTTCAAAGAGAATTGCCTGGGTACCTCCTAATATTTAATTGGTAGACCAAATAGCGCAGTTTTAGTGTTATCCAAAAAGAATTTGTACTCTGATCGTGCATTTGTAATGCGTACCATATTTTAGAGCGCAGCTCTTAGGCGCCCGTTCCCGGCTTCAGCGGCGTCGGCGTAACCGTGATGTGACGTGCCCCCCCCCCCCCCCCGAAGTCACGGGACCCCCCAAGGTCGCGTCCCTGACCCCCCCCCCCCCAGGTCATGCGACCCTCCCGCAGGTCACGTGACCCCCCCCCCCGAGGTAACGTGACCACGTGACCCCCCAAGGTCACGTGACCCCCCCCCCCGAGGACACGTGACCCCTCCTCCAGGTCACGTGACCCCCCCCCCCCCGAGGTCATGCGACCCCTCCCCCCAGGTCACGTGACCCCCCCCGAGAACTCGTAACCCTCAGTACCTTTCCCTTTTGCTCCTCAAAAGCTGCGCTCTAATTCGGCGTTACAGGGAGTTGTAAACCGCTTTCGTTTTAGAACGCAGCTCTTAGGGGCCCGTTTCCAGCCTGAGCGGCGTCGGCGTCGGCGTAACCGGGGGGGGGGGGGGTCACGTGACCCCCCCCCGAGGTCACGTGACCCCCCAGGTCACGTGACCCGCCCAGGTCACGTGACCCCCTCCCCCGAGATCACGTGACCCCCCGGGGTCACGTGACTACCCGCAGGTGACGTGACCCCCCTCAGTACCCTTCCCTACTCCTCCTCAAGAGCTGCGCTCCAATTCGGCGTTACAGGGATTTGTAAACGGCTTTTTTTTTATTTGCCCTTTATAAAAAGTCCTGCTACCATTCAATGGTAGAAAGTTTTAAGATGCAGGTACAGCGGCTGACAGATGCCGGCTTCCCAGCGTCAGTAATTCTGGCAGTGGCGCAGACGTTGCTAAAAAAGATTAAGGGAGGGTCAAGTCAGAAAAAAGAGAGACCCGCAACCAGACCCCAGGTACTCCCCTACATGCACAAACTCTCGCACACTTTGAAAAAGGTAGCTGGGCGGTTTGACGTCCCTGTTGTTTTTTCCGGCGCCACAAAAGTTGGTGCAACTCTGCCCTAGAATTGCGGATAAGGCTGGGGGCAGGAGCCAATGTGCCGTAAGGCACAGGAACAAGTATGTGGATTGTGTGGTGGGGGTGGTTTACAAGATACCACTAAGTTGCGGAAGAATGTACATC
The DNA here is from genome assembly GCF_016920785.2 of Ixodes scapularis. NCBI lineage: Eukaryota > Metazoa > Arthropoda > Arachnida > Ixodida > Ixodidae > Ixodes > Ixodes scapularis. The sequence goes on from NW_024609857.1 coordinate 186,429,486, forward strand.
GGCCAAACTGGCCGATGCATTAATGACATGGTACGTGAGCATGACTGGACACTCCGGTCGACCGCTGGGGGTCACTTGCCTCTGCATTGTGCTGCTTGTAAATGCCAGCCCCAATTCAATAACATCACCATCATCGGGAGGGGCACAGATAAAACTACCAGGGAATTATTGGAAGCGTATGCAATAACAAAAGAGGGGCAAGATGCATGCGTCAGCGAAACTTCGGTTTTTCTTCACACAAAAGAAATTGCCTATCTTGACACGTGCTGAAGCGATAGCGCGGTTTACTTCGTTAGTGTTTTTTTCTATAAATGTTTAGTTGTGAGTTCAGCGCTTGTGTCGTTCGCACTTTCCTTTCGTCCTTGTGTATTTTTTGCGCGCTGTTTATTTCCGTTACCATCAACCAACTCGCCTACATCACGACACTAATCCAGACCTGACTTTTTGGTTACCAATCTTGATTGTGACGTGTCGTTCCGCTAGAAAGGTTTTGATGGAGTTTAGGGCTCCAATGTTTATGCCGATCTTGCTTGCTTTCGGGATGACTGCCCAATGCAGTACGCCGTAGAACGCCTTTCTGGCGTTAATGGTAACCTTCGATTCCGGATCATGTCCCCCTGGAGTCGGCTTCTTTGTGAGGTATTTCGAAGAAGCTGCGGTCGAAACCCAGTCTGAGCAGGGTGCAACTTCTCTTCTTCTGGAGAAGCGATGTTTGTCTGCTTAGCAGTGTCCTATCTGCGACTTCGCAAACGGAAGATGTAAGAGAGACTGGGCGGAAGTTCTTTATGGAGTCCTGTTCCTATCCTGGCTTGGGTTTCGGTACTACTATATGGTTCTTCAGGCACGTAGGGTTGTGGTTTTCTTTCCAGACGCTATTTACTTCTCTCAGAATCTGCCATTTAACTGCTTCGGGAAGTACCCTGGTCTAGAAGTGGTGATTTGAGCCAGTCGCGGCACTCCGTGCTGTTTGCTATGCTGTTGAGCCGCTTTGATTTCCCCCATTGTGAAGTCTTAGTCGATGGGATTGCTCGCTTTTCCTTCCTCGTGAAGGTAGACGTGGTATTCCATCTTGGTCTTTTCACCCTCCCTCAGTTGCGGAAAGAAAATCCGCCCCGCTTCCTTGGCTAGCATTTCCAATGCCTTGTTGACCTTAAGTGCCAATAAGAAGAGTGCTGATCGTTGCTTGCTCTTCCCCCGCGTTACCTTAAAGGTTGCCCAGGGTTTCCTGATGGAGGTTTGCTCTGAAAGAGAGGCGCTGTAGATAAGCCATCGTTCCCTTTTGAGCTTGATAGCGTACTATTTCGCTATATTGATTGGTCATGTGATCTGTCTCCGGGCTTTTGATGTTGCGGGTCCCCTTCAATATTTCTGTAGTGCTTTCATTTGTCTCTCCCACAATTTGAGGAGGTGTAGGTCCGAAGTGAGGGAACCAGCGTGGATATTATTTTTCACTCTCCACTGTCCCCAGTTTAGCAGCCTTTGTTCATAGCTTCCAAGATGTCCGTCTGCTGGGTCGCGCCGAGATGCCTCCTGAACTGGTCCAAGTTCACAATCCTTACTTTTATCTTGCCCTTGTGGGTTCCTTGTGCGTTGCTTATATGCAGCTCAATAGCAATTGCCAGATGACCTATACCCCTTGCATCAACCTCCACTTTCCACACTTGGCCTGCGATGATCTTGTTGTTGGTCGAGGCTAAGTCTGCGATAGTGTTAGCTTGGTTGCCGACGCTGGCTAGTCTCGTCCTGACTCCTACAGCATTTATGAGAGTAAAGTGCTGCTTATTGTCATGGCATCGAGTACCTTGTTTTTTTTTTTTTTTTTTTTTTTGTGCCTTTAGTTGCTTCTGGTTTAGTGGATTCCGATGATGTCCAGAAATTTGCTATTGAAACCACTCGTTTATTTTCACGAATAAAAAAACTTCATGAGGAAATCTGAGTTAGAATTATTTAGCTAAATGATATACATTTCGCAATGCCTGACGTCCGCCGTAGCTGCACATTTGTTCTCGTAAAATAACTTTTTTTCACGACCACCCTATTTTTAGTGATTTTTTTTTAATCTTCGCTAAAACATTTTTTTTAAACATGGCCGGAGTGCGACAAAGGACACAAAAATCTTCACAAGATAAATCGAATACGCTAACAAAAGCTCTGCTATGTGCACAGGGCGTGGCATTCTATCGTAGTGCCCACTACAGCCCCAACGTGATTGACGTTTTTGCCACAATACTCCTATACTTTCGTGGCGCGTGTCGTCAAAGCTATTGCACATTCATTCGATTTTTTTCTATGGAGAGCGTTCCAGGCTTCGATCATACCTCTACAAAATAATACATGAAAAGAGCATGTGCCGATCAAGTATGAAATAAGCAAGCCAGAATATGAGCCACAAGCTTGCCACATACACACATAAAAAACAAAATAAAGAATAAACGAAGATAATAAAAACCATAAAATAAATCAAGAGCGAATCAATGGAAACGAATCAATACAAATTGCCAAAAGGGGGCGTCAAAAAGCAGCCCGATTGTAAATGTCGTCTTTCATCTTCATCGGGCTAACAAACAACTAAAAAATGGACAAACTGGATTCACATGTGCTTACACAAAACGATACAAAAGAATTAAACATAATTTTCTTGCTATGAGATAGTGACTTAAAAATTTCTAGTGCGATTTTTTTTTATGTAAACGCGTTCATTAAAGTTTTAGGACTCTCATATTTACAAGACGTCCCACCGTCAGCATAGCGGGAGGTGAATTTAGACCTGCCTCAATTTTGATTTACAAAAAAACACAGAGCAGTATGCATTCGTCGGCGTTTTTAGATATAATGAAGGAATATGGTGTCCGACTGCATGTATTCGCCCGATTCTCAAGGCGAGACATGGAAGATATTGGAGGGCCCCTTAATACATATATGTTCAAACCGTTGAAAACGTGAATCCAACTCAATTCCTGAGCACACATCACATATACAATAGCGCTTGTCTTGTCGCTTTCATGTTCCTGTTCTCTCGCGCTGTTGTATATACGCTTGAACGCATCAAAAAAAAAAAAAAACAAGGCGTCATTACAATCCTGGTAATGTAACACTCTCTCCGTGAACCTGCTGGTTGTCCTTAGTGCTAACATCACGCTTTACAGTTCAGCTCCTTCGTCACCCTGAAGAGCCTCACACTCGTGTTCACTTCCTGTTCATAATTTTCTGCAAATTTACTTCAGTTTCATGCGTTTGAGAAAGCTGAAATATTCCTGATTTAGGGTCATGCACCTAACACGCGCACGAGCGGGGGCGCCCGCGCAAACACAGATATATACACCGCCCCCCCCTCCCCTGCATAAATCTATTCAAACACACGCACACAAAAAAAAACACACACGCCCAAGTGCACTCATGTATACGCACACGGACACGCACAAACGGAGACGCACAGACGCACACACACGTGCATACACGTAGACAAAAACCCGCACCCAGATATACGTACACACAGACACGCACGCACAAACACGGACACACAAATATGCACGCACACACGCACGCACATAAACGCAAAGACACGCACACGCGCACAAACATATACGTACGCATTTACAGCACGCACACGGACACACGCGAACGCAAAGACACACACGCACGCAGGCACACACATACATCTAGGGTGAGGAGGTATTGCGGTAGGGTGAAGACGATGCGAGGTAGAGTTTAATTTTATCTCGCATCGCGCACGTGAATTCGTGCGTTTTAATCCGCGCTATCACACGCGCACGCGCACACTCGCGCACACATACACGCACTTCCTCTTACGTACAGACAGGCGCTGACGCAAAAAGAAAAACGCTTGTGCACGCACGGACACGCAGGCGCATACGCACGCGCACACAAGGGCGCACGCAGAAGCTCATAGGCACACGCACACAGATGCACATGCATACATACGAACATTAACGCACACAAACACAGGTACTCGCATGCACACAAACGTAGACGATCATATGCAAGCACGTACTCGCATACAAGCACACACACACGCGCATGCGCACAATGAAGTATTGGCCCGAAGAACTCGTCTTTTGAATCCTAAATAAAGCTCGAGGGTTTTTTTTTTTTTAAGTTGAATTAATGTAAATGTTAGACTTCGCCGTCTTCAGTAGACGTGGAGCCCCTCTGTGTCCCGCGCATCACCGTGCGGAAGACATATCGAAGTCCTGAGTATTCAAGCTGCGGGGGTCTCATGTGTTCGCTTCGCGTGTGCAAGAAGTGTTGGGAGACAGCTCTAAACAGCATTGATGTTTTTGGAAATTAGCGTGAAGGTTTCCTCCAGAAATTCTCGTCTTTAATGGGAGCGCTGATTAGAGTGCACTAATTAACGTGCACGATGCAAGAAAAAATAAAGAAATATTACGATAGTTAGTCAAAAAGCTCGACAAAAGAGCAAAAACGTGAGAGAGAAGGATGCAGCGGGATATAAACTAGACTACTGGCCGATAAATCGAACGAGAGGAGAACACGGGAGAATGCGGGGACATCAGAATGTCGAGTTCTTGTGGGAATGATTAGAGGGTTCACTCAAAGCTAGCTGCCTTTCTCGCTACTCAGACTTCGAACGTTTCCGATTGCCAAATGCCGGCGTCCAGCGTTGCGCTTTCTCATTCGAACGAGCTTGAACAGTGAGTAAAGAGGAATAAATACAGCTAGCTTTACGATTCCCCACTAATCTCTCCAGTCAGAGCTCAGCGTTCTGATGCCCCCCGCGCGCTCTCGCTTCCTCCTCTCCCTCAGTGTCTCGGCGCATTGTCACTTACAAGGTGAGTACAGCAGGAAGAAGCTTCAGTCTTTCCGCCTCCAGCTCGAGCATCCTAACTCTGCTGAGGCTTTGGGTGCCTCGCGCACCTCAAGCGACTCGACCGCGCGTGCGCAGTCAAAGCACGGAAGAAGGCAGCGAGCGAGTACGGGACGCCGGACGCTCAAACAAAGCGCTCTGCCATTCTCACTTTGTACGTGACTATATCCGAGAGATGTTGAGTGTAAACGCCTCTAACAAGACCTTTCTATTATTCCGTTCATCGCCGCGAATTTCGAACACTGTTCACACTCCGCAGAAGGTCGTTAATCTTCCCGGCTGATAAAGTCATTCGCTTAAAGGGTAACTGCAAAGAAAAAAAAGTGTTCTTCTAAACAGCCTAATAGGGACAAGCATCTGACAAAACAAATATTTCGCGAAAAAACAAACTTTTTCTAGCAATATTTACGCCACAGGACGTAATTTAGTGGGACCCACAACTTCTCCACATTTGAAACTCCCGCTCTTTCGACGCGCGTGGAGTGGCTGCAATACGTCACTCCCTGACATATAGTAGCCCCTCCGTGACGTATAATACCAACTCTCTTGCGCGCGATTTAAAACGGACGAAATGGCCGCAAACTAAAATCATTCTCGCGCAATGAATATCGCTGTAAAATATTTGTTTTTGGAGGAAAAAGTTTTTGTGACATGCTTGTCCCAATTAGCCTGTTTACAAATAGACTTTTTGTCTTTGCAGTTACCCTTTAAAGGGCCACTCCGCTCAATTCCGAAAATTTTAGGCTTACATGTGATTCCATTGCACAAAGCACTACTGAACAGCTCTCCTTCCTCGGATTCGCGAAATCTGGAATATTATTTGTGTAATCTTAATTTAAACATCAGCAGATACCGAAACCGAAACTTCGGTTGCGTCCGGCAACATTGGTCTGGTGTCGCCAGAGTCATGGCCACGTCAAGTCGAACCACGTGGTCTTTTGGCGCTCGGGGGGCGAGGGACAGAACACGTGACGCGGGCAGGTCGCTTCGGATGGCGTGGACGGCGATGGCCCGGGGGAGAGGGGGAAGGGGAGAAGACGAAAGAGGAGAAAGGGAGCGGAGAAACAGACCGATAAGCGCGCAGGGCAGCGCAAACTAGCGCATCCGCGTTACGGTGATCACGTGGACGCCGTTCAGCCAGCACGGGAGGAGAAACTCATGACGTCATCGTTCAATTTCGCTCTGAGAAGTAAAAACAAGCAAAACGTGAGAATGACGTAGTCATGCCTCTGACGTAGTGGCTCAACGTTCGCCGCTCCAACTCCGTCGCATTGACTACGCTGACGATTGCGCCTCACGTCGCACGCTAGAGTTGGCAGATTTCGGCGACTTGGCTGATTTGAAAGTTTGCTGGCCAGTTTATTAAACATAGAGACGGAATTAGATCGTAATATTTGACATGGGGTCTTCCTATATGATACTGAAGAGGGCTACATAGTTTTCTAAATGTCAAAAATGAAGCGGAGTTGCCCTTTAAGCCACCCTGCCAAATGTTCTAGGGAATAAATATTCACCTATTAATGGTTATGGTAGAATCATCCTGGCTAGGAAGGTTTAAATTGAATTGCTCGCTTACAACGAATGGTCAAAGGGAGGAAAATAGGTTTTATTTACAATAAAAGGGCAAATTGAACTTCACGGCTTCCGCGAAATTCAAGGAGGGGTTCCACATCGAATAGCCTTTAGCGTATTGTGCAAGCGCCTACCCTATATCCTCGGAGTTGAGAAAGGTAGGACTTTCAAAGATTAAACCCATCAATGATGTGGAAAATCGGGCCAAATGGTGAAACTTCCGCTTGATTTAGGATTCCTTACGACACTCGTAAAACGATTTTATCTCAGCAAATCCGCTACAAAGACTTCAAAACATATGTCATTGGTTATAGCATCTCGAAAGCTAAGCCGCTTGACATTCGTCCAAATACCACTGTTTTGGGTCCATAGTTCGCACCCGGATTATAGCCCCCGACGACTAATTTTGGCAACGAAGTAAAGGCATTTTTTTAGATTGCCCAGTCGGGTGCATAGTTTTAAGTAGGTGCTGACATCATTCATATGTTTTACTCTGTTTAAAATGTTGAGTGCGTCGATTCCCCGACAAATCATATTCCACAATAAGAAATTAAACAATGCCAATATACATTCAACTTTGGCATAGTTCTCGTTATAGATATACAAAAGATTTGTTTTGTTTAAAGGGGAGCAAAAACGAGCGTTAACGCTCTTTTTCTCTTCAGAGGCATCGTGAGTGCGGTTCCTAAAATAATCTAGTCTCTTATTTTTCCGTGGTAACAAGTGTACCATCGCAAGCAGTTGGCAATTCTGCCGTCAAGGCGAGGTTAGTCCACATTAGCTGCTAGGGGATAGATGCCTCCCGCGTTATCTACGTGTCATTTGAAGAGGAAAGCAATACCGTGATACTTAAAGACATTTTATCGATGAGTAATCGAATGCATAACAATGTGATCGGACATTTGCAATTATCCTGTCTCCTGATAATAAACGATCTTATATAACTGTAGTTGTTGTCAGTGCGTGCAAATAGATAACCTGTACAGATAATGATATACACACTTCGGTATGTAATGTAGCCGAATCTAGTCGAGAAAATACGGTAAACGTAGAGTTAGATCTCGTTTTGTATTCTGCTTTTCGTTGCGCTGTCGAGGTTTTGTAGTAAAGCTGCGTATTCAGTGTGAGGAACGTCTAATTTTGAATATGTTGCAGGAGGACAAAACAACCACAAAATCGTTGCCACTCACACTAAACAGTCGGTGGCGCCGCCCAGCCTCCGGCATCGGTACCAAAAAACACCTTTGCAGAAGCAGGTGCCAGACCTTCGCAACAATCCGCGGCTCTTTTCTTACCAGTTCTGCACCAGTCACCTGTTTTTGCAGAACTGTGACCGGCCACCGTCTTCCCACGCCATTATACAAAAAAAAACAAAAAAAAAAACCGGACAGACAGACGCCGGACCGGTGTATAGTAGTGCGAATACCGAGGACACGTCGACCGTTCATGCGCATACGCCACAAAGACGAGAGGGTGACATATTAAGCTTGGTACAATTACGGTGGAGCCCACTACCACTCACCACGATTCAACCGGGGGCTACAAAACAGCGCCTCTTCAAGACCAACACACTTCTTTCTACTGATTTCCGCCAACGCCCCTTCGGCCAGGCTTTCTTTAACATTTTTGTCACCTTATCGCCACTCCCAATCTCCTGTGATCTCGGAGCCCCAAACGCACCGGAAGTCATATACGGCAAACTAATTTTTTGCGGTTTCTGTCGCAGAACAAAACAATCACAACGTCAAAAAGCCTCTCTACTCGATATCCTTCTCGGTCAAATTTGTTTTAATAGTTTAACAGTTAACTCGTTAATAGACATCGGCTCTGCTATATCTGTAATGCGAGAGGGCGTCAGTTATGGGCTCCGGATACCTAGAAAACCATTCACAGGAATCTCCCTGTAAAGTGAAGGGAGATTTTTTTTCCTCAGCGATAGACATTTTTTTCAGCACGTTGTTCTGCTCGACTGTACTCGCAGGGTTATTATCGGCTTTATTTCTTTCTTAATTCGGCAGTGATTCGTTTGCAGTGCCTCCTAATTGCATGTACATGAAAATTTATCTTGAGAAACCATGGGTCACGCAGTAAAGGTATCAGTTGCTTGAGAGGCGGTTTTTACTCCACTTTAATCCATCACCCTTTCCTTATCTCCGAGAGAACTTTTCGCGACATAACAATGGGCATTTAATTGCTTCTCTAAAGGCATTCTCCTTCCGCATGGTGTCCTCCGTTTTATTAATGGTAATGCTTTACTCGACGTCACTAACGCCGTAATATGTTGGTAGTCATACCGGCAGGTACAGTTTTAGTAACGGCGACATCCTTTCAAAGAGTTTCAGCAATTAGAGTTCCGACATCGGTGAATAAGGGACCACCGCCATACAAAAACACCGATCAGCTGCTCCATAAAGCCATCAACGCATAAGTCCCCTATTCTAAGAAATCCCAAATCTTATGTTTACCACACATCTTTAAAAGCATTTCCAAGGCTCATAACCTTTCCTGAGTTAAACACACACCATTCAACATCGACCACAACGGAACGTCATTCGCGGACGAAACTAAAACAAGAAGCACCGTATGTCGTCTCTTAACAAACCGGGGAAAACATTGATCGTCTACAACAAACCGACCGCCATGGTGAGGTGACATCGTACATGGCCTTAAAATGTGATCGTTTGTTATCTCACACTCGGAACCAATGACAACCCGCGCGTCGTTTGCAAATCTCAAGCTGTCCTGCTGCCGGAAACACGCTTACATTGACCGGTGGATGAAGGAGCACTTCGGGCAAGCACATTGCCGTGAGACCTCTCCCTGTATTGCTGTGTCGGTGGGACGTTCTCACCAAAATATTGAGCGATTGTGAACTCGCGAAAGATAAGAATTGTCGCCTTGGTTGATTACTACGCTCGAGCTGTGGTGCCCTGTCCGATCAGCAGCCGAAAACGCTCCCGCTTTAACCCTAACCAGTATCGGACCCTTGGAATCGTATCTCATGTCTACAAACCACAGATTTAAATTAAAGGTCATTTACTCTGCTAATAGAACTAGATATTGAATAATCGAAATGGTTTCTGTCAATGCCTACGGTGACGGTTCTATCATTCTGTTGACATAGCAGTTTAGAGATATCCTAAAAATTAGCATAATATACTTTCGAGGAGGTGTTGTTAATTCTGCAAATTACAACATGCTGCTAACGTTGTCAACGCACCTTTTACCGTCGCTAAATGTAATTCCCAGAATTACGTGAAAAAGACTCTAGTCAACACTTGTATTTAACAATAAAAACATGTATATGGGACCAAATCATTTCACTTTTTCTTGACTAATATCATACTCAGTTGTACATGGTATGCGAATATTTAACTCGCCAAGCGATGTTATCCAAGAGAAGTACTAGTGAGCGTTAAAGTGAGACGGACGCCTAAACTACGTTGGACTACAAATTTTCTCTTTGATATGTCAATTTATTTCACCTAATGGTTTCTATGTTTATGCGAAAATAACTGAACGATGTGAGTGGAATTCTATAGGCTAACGAGATTTGGAGCAAGATAATGTTTTATCTTTATATGAGTGCCTCCGCGAAAGACATTGTTTTTTTAGTATTATTGTTCTAGCGTTAGTGATTTATCTTTTAACTTCTCAGGCAGCAACTAAGAACCAGGCTAATTTGAGTTTATTTTTTGTATCTTAAATTATCCCCACAAGTCCAAAGACTCGATCGCTTACAACTTGCGCATAAAACATTTATTCCTTTTTACCGACATCATCGACTGAAACATTGCCAAGTTGTAGTTACCTTGACAAATTCATAGCTAGTACGTCAGCACCGAACCTGAAACCAGGGCTGGGCAGTATCGCGATAAAAATATATTGCGATAGTATCTTAGAAAAATCAATTAGGGCGCAGGCGAGCTGGTATAGGTTTACCATTTTTTTAGACCACCTGAGACTGGGTGGAAGAAACACGAAGACGTTTCAAACACAACTAACCACTTTTTTTTAGTGCTCCCTCCTTTCGTACATCCTGAACCCAAGATCGTAACTACAAAGAACACCCAAAATATGACACCAAGGCTAAACGCCTTGTCCTCACAGACACGCTTGTCTTGAAAGAAAATGGATCACCCGGAATTAACAAAAGGTACACACATCAAAACATCGGCCGAAGGGACCATGCTTTGACCTCGCAGCCACTCTTATCTTTACAAAAAAAAAAAAAAAAAAGAACGGACAAGCAAACCACGCGGAACCGACTGCAGTTCTAACCCATCGACCTGTTACACCTTATTTGTTTGTTTTTTTGGAGTGGCCTGGTACAGCAGTAGTATGCAAAGAGGTCCATGAATTCGAAAGGGTTGTAAAAGAGACAGTAAAAATTAGGTAGATCGACAATTGCATAAACCAGGCGTCTATGCTTCTTAGTAAAAGTGCGTAAGCTGTTCTGAAAGTATGAATTGAACAGGTCCTGTGTTTTTCGCGAGATGTAGCCCCTTCGTCATGATCCTGTTCCAAGTAAATGCGTACGTAAAAAAAAAAGGAAGAAAGGTGTAACAGGTCGTTAGGTCTGAACTGCAGTCGGTTCCATGTGGTTCGCTCGTTCGTTTTTTGTAAAGACAAGAGTAGGTGCGAGGTCAAAGCATGTTGCCTTCGGCCGATGTTTTGGTGTGTGTACATTTTGTTGGTTACGGGTGATTAGTTTTTCTTTTTTTTTAAGATAGGTATGTCTGCGAGATCAAGGCGTGTCCCCCTTGTGCCTTTGCTTGGAGTGTGTTCTTTCTGGTGACGATTTTGGGTTCAGGATGTAAAAAGGAGGGAGCACTGAATAAAGTGGTTAGCTGAGACGTCGTCGTGTTTCTTCCACCCAGTCTCAGGTGACCTAAAAAAAGTATCTTAGAGATATTTTCGAGTATCTGTATCCCTGCATGGAGATACATTTGAAAATGTATTTGTATCTCTCTAGTCAATTACATTTAAGATGCTTCGCTTGTATCGCGATATTTAGCCAGACTTACGTATCTCCTTACACATTTTGTACTTTTTAAAATAAAATTAAAAGCTAAAAACATCTGTTTGGTGCTAGTTCTTTAGTAATTTGTAATATGAACCAGCCCTATAACATAATGCATCTCAGTCACCGACAATAAAAAGTAAAAAATAACAAAAAACACACACACAAAAACTGAGGTATAAAACGGGCAAGAATAACAAAATTAGCTCCACCCCACAATGCCCTCCACTGTTTTCAGTTTAGCAGAGAGAACGCTGTAAAGGAATTGAGCAAAGAAAAAGTGCGGTCCTGTTGTTAAATCTCCCCACATTATGGGTGGCTCAGAAGCTTACAATACGACAGTTTGAGATACGCTCTCACGGCATAAACAGATTCATTTCAGGCCGACGCCTTTTGCCAAGCATGGCACAACCTCTTTACCGTTTGTAAATATGTGGTTCACCAGGGGTGACATGTTTTCTTTAGCAGCATTAATGATAAATAGTTTAAGGCAAGAGGAACAGCATAAAATGGCACAAAACAAAGAGCACAAACATAAATTACCATTCGTATCCACCACGAACTACACCCTCCCCACCTAGCACTAATGGCAACAAATGTATTTCTATAAGTATATGTATCTGTATCCGGAATACTTTTTCGCCGGTTTTGCAGAAGTATCTCATGGATATCGTGTTGCATAAAAGAGAAATGGATCTCACTATCTATATCTTCGGCCTCAAAACACATGTATCTGGGCATTCATATTCACGAATACTTTTAGGAGTATCTCTGTCCAGCCATGCCTGGAAACAACTTCTAATCAATAAGCACATTCATGAATAGTTACGACATTATTAGTAGTTGAAATACGGCATCACATAAAGTGCATACCCTAACAATACAAGGTTCAGAAGTCTAAGCGTGAGCTACTTACGAAGGCCTAGATAATTACATGTCGAATTACACGGATTGTGTAGAATATGTGTTCAGTTGACAATAACCATATATCGCGTTTAATGTACCGTTGGTTGTTGTGCCCGGGCAGCGATATAGAGCTGCTGAAGGAATTAAAAGATGTCTAGTTGTACGTGAGCCTAATGAAATATAATACTTTTCCTATATTGTAAACAAATCACGTGCTATACTTATATTTCTTCTTCATTTTAATATTTTGTAAATTTAGATATATATGGCAATCATTAATTTTTTTCCATATTTAACTGAAGTTTGATTCTTACCCGTGTAGTGCTTTCTCTTAAGCGATTTAAATAGTTTTTACCTATACTCGCATTCAGTACCATTTATCCGATACAATTTTAATTGTACACACCCTCTTCCTGTTTCTCATAAACGCGCTCTATTGACCTTCTGCATTACGAAGTTAAATACTGTGAGCTAAAAGAGGGGGGACAGAAGTTTTATTCCGTAAACATGCCTGGTATACTGAGACGAAGATGCATATATATAGATGTGAAAAAAAAAAACTCCATGCCAGAAAGAAGAAAATAGGAGCAAAAGTACACATATGAAAACGAAAAAAGCTGTGGCATGTGTGATTTGCCAAACAGCATATGCACGGTTGGTGAAACCTGTCTGATAGAGTGCATTGTAGATCAAGGTGCTAAGATTAAGTCATGCCCGATAAATCAATGTGGCTTTGTTGAACATCAGCGCCGTAAATAATCGCAGTCACACCTGTACGAGTAGTCCTCTTTTCGCAGTTTTAGCGTGGAGAATACTTTCAATTAATAAAGAACGAACAAAATCGACTTTATGCTCTGGTTGCATTTCCGGTGTTCACACATGCGGCACTCATACATTTCAAGAAACGTCGACCATTATGACTGATTTTCAACATTACAGATTGACCTCCAGGCAACACTGTGGTTTCACTTAGCGTGCATTTTATGATCGCGCAATCCTATTTTTATCATAAAACTACCTATGTGAGGCTGCAGCTCAAACTTTAAATCTATCGCGATGAAAGGCGTTTTCGTGTCTTTTAATGGCAATAAAGTCCGACAATCAACATTTCTATGGACTCCATAAAATCGGCAAGAAAACAAAATAACACAATAAAATAATATGTGAAATGCATTGCGTGTTGGATAATCAACTGTATTATAATTCCGCAAGTGAACAAAGGTGACATGCAGTTAAGGCGCTCAAGCGTAATTCCAGATCTACAGTTGCCATGACACCATTCAGACAGAGTAGCTCTTGAAACGAGGTTTTGGTAGTTTTCTCTTGTTCACGTGTCCTATACTACTCGCAAATTACGAAGTTACATCCCATTAATATACAAGATACAATGTGTCACAGCATATTTGTCCCTTTGACCTTGAAAAGAAAAAGCAAGAAATATTCACTTTGACACTTTTATTGCCCACAAAATTCACTTCTAGCTTCCTACATTTTAGGGTCTGTCATCCGTTCCATTTTGTATATTATTGTTTACTCCTTCAGTAGGCGTCGAAAAATGAATTAGTCTCTACGAGTTAATTAAAAAAAAACAGGGCAATAGAGTAAGGTATAATGAACAAGGGGATTTTCCGATTCTTGATAAGAGAAGAGGAGTATTGATTGGCTTATGAGCGGATTGGGTTGTGAACCTTCTTGTTCAAGAAACGCAGAAATAAGCGTTCAGTTTTGAGTAAGCGCTCATCTGTCATGCTTGTCTTTCTTTGGTTCCTGTTTTTTGTGCGGTATGTTTCTCATATACATACCACCACGTGAAAGATGAAGAAGAAAGCTTCTCCGTTAATCTAGAAGACTCGCGTATGCTCTTACGCCAAGCGTGAAAGATAAGGACGCCAGAACGATGCGTAGTCAGTCTCGCCCTCGCTCTTTCCCGAACATTCTAGGTCGAATATTTCAAATTACGAGCATAGTAGATAAAGAGCCGCGTATTGCCGATCTATTCGCTGATTCTTTTTCCCAATAGCCAGCTGTCGCGCCGACGCACCGTCTTTTGCTGCCGCCGCCATCGACGCTTTGGGCTGCTTTCTTGACGTGTGTTCTTTTTGTTGTTGTTTCTGGATCAAGTCCGACACCATAAAATATTTAGTTGATTTTGGTTTTTCCTGCCTCATCCTCTGGCGTTCGTGACAGGCCATGAGGCAGAAGAAAACCTCTTTTGAGAGACAGTGAAGTCGGACATTCAACAGTTCTATGGATTCCATAACATTGGCAAGCCAAGAAAATAACACGACTAAATAACCTGTTAACTGTAGAGCGTGTTGGATATTCGACTGCACTCTAATTCTGCAAGTGAACAACGGTGACATGCAGTTAAGGCACTCCAGCGAAATTCCAGATCTACAGTTGCCATGGCACCATTCAGTCAGAGTAGCTTTTGAAACGAAGTTTTGGCAGTTTTCTCTTGTTCAGATGTCCTACACTACTCTCAAACTGCAAAGTGACATCCCATTGATACGCAGGATACAAGGTGTCACAGTACATTGGTCATTTTTACATTGTAAAAAGAAATATAGAAATACTCACTTTAAGACTTTTATTACACACGGAATTCGTTCCTAGCTTGCTATCTTTTAAGGGCTCTCATGCGTTCCATTTTGTATGTTCATGTTTTATCCTTCAGAAGTGTTGAAAACTTGGTTAGCCTGTACGAATTCATTATAAAGACATGGAAGAGGGTAGGGCATAATTAGCAAGGGAGTTTTCCATTTCTTGGTAGTAGTGGAGGAGAATCGATTTGCTTTTGAGCCAACTAGATTGGGAACATTTTTGTTTAAGGAATGCAAAAAGAAACGTTCAGTTTTGAGTGAGCGCTCGTCTGTCATGCGTGCCTTTCTTTGGTCCCTGATTTTGTGTCATCTTTTTTATATACATATAATGTTCATCCTTCTTCTTTCAGGCGACGAACACATGAAGAGATTCTTCGCCAACTACTACAAGAAAAGACCGGACGAAGATCGAGAAAAAAGGTCCAGTCAATGTGGTAAGAAAATATTTCCGTTAAGAATAATCCCTGTTACACTGTAATTTTGGTCGTTGCCCAACATTCTGTATGCGTGGTTACCTATTGAATCGGCCCTAATTGTACAAATTCCCAAATTAGCAAAACAGCTTGAATAAGGCTGGATGCTCCAATTTCGCTTTCCTCACCGTTCGTCTCAAGTCCCATTTTGAACGGGCGCTTAATTTTGTTTGAATTTTAATTTTGGCGTGCAGTTCAAATTTGGAGGGACTCTGGATATGCTTGATTAGATCTCAAGCTTGATCCCTAAAATTAACCGTCTTGCTCATACTTCAGGAATCTGGCTCATAGCTTTGTGGCCAAAGAATGAAGTTAATTGTGATTGGGCACCTTATCGTGCTACATTAGTTTGAGATATTCTACATGAATTATTTTGAAGTGGAATAAAAATAACGTAGGCGCCACTTTTTCGTTGCTCTTTATTAGCTTTATAGGGTGCTGAAGGATGCCCGTTTGTGGCCGCTATCCAGAAAGCGTGCCGTACTACTTGTTTATTCTGCCAGACACTTTCTTTTTTTTTCCAGGTGTACTAAAATAACTAGTATATATTTTTTTAATTTTTACTTATTTATTTGACACCTCGTTATTTGGGCTGAAAGAGGATGGAATTAAAGACTTCTTCTATATAGGAACACAAGGGGCTATACAAATGGAAGTTAAAAAGGGCAACGAAATCGAATACACAAACAGTCAACTTACACAATTTTAAACTGAGCGAGGGTATACACATGCAAACAAAAGCATTTACGCTAGGCAGAAATGCAATCCATGCGTGCAGTCCATGAATGCAGTTAGTGTAAATGTAGAGTTCAGAATGTGCATAAGTACAGTCATTATTGGATAGCGAGAAATGGGGCTAAGTTTCGACATGTTAATGCGGTGCAAGATGAGAGTTCATAAAAACTCACGTTTTGTTCTGCGCCGCTTCCCATGCTGCTAGGGAAATGAGGGTTTGGATAAAAGCCTCGCTGGTCTCGTAAAAAAAAGTCCAGGGAGGAATTGTTTGTCTGTAGAGTCGGTATGCTTTTAGTCGCCGTTATTTCAGCGGGAGAATCCAACATTTTATGATTGTCATAAATAAACCGAATCGCCTGTCGTTGTACCATTGCCAACTTCCATATGCCTTCCTGAGTAAATCAATCCCAATATATAGTGGCGTACCGTAACTTTGACCGAACAAATATGTTATGGTTGCGTGACTTCGAGTGGGTCAATTCGTTCTTTGACTTTCGTCTGATGAGACCAACTTTCTTCATGCCAAGTCACATGTACTTGCTATATGAGAAAACCTTATATATGGGTGTCGGCTGTAAGGTTTCGCCAAGTTATTTATAATTGCCTTTCAGAAAAACGCAAGTGTTTCCGAACTTGTAAGTATAATCAACTGGTTGCTGTGTCTTAGTAAAGCCTAAAAGAACTAGTTTAACTAAATTTACCTCCACTCTCGAGACTTTCTACCACTGCGTAACGGACTACAGACTTTCATCTTGAAAAACTGTATTTGTGCGCACCCATAGGGAGTTGGTCCTTTCGCACGCACACACACATACAAATATACCAGCACGCAGAAGTAGGCCTGTATTCGCAGACAGATATATCCATACATGCTAACCTGGTGAGTTGCGCTGAAGCATAAATGTTGCTATAAGCATGCTTGTGCTAAACTGAGGTGAACGTGCGGAGACATACGCCCAAATTTGCAATCTCAGGTTGCTGTTTTTGTTTTCGTTTGTTTGTATAGATAATGCCTCGTCATCAAAGCCGCAGGTGTACTTGAACGTGCTCATCTGCTGCATTGGATGAAGAGGAAAAGCTTTGTATTCTACACGACTTTATGCGGCAATGTTTTCTTTGTGCTAACGTGCAGAGACACACAGACACGAAAACACACAAAAAAACACGCACCGACAATCGCGGGCTTCTCTTTTCTTCATATGATACAACTTGAATTATGTGAGATTCAAGAATGGGAAGTTGATATGACTATATTTGGGAAATTTGGTGTAAGCAGTAGTTGCCATGGTTGCTTGGCGAGTTGTGACGTGGACGCCCACAGCTGTAACTGTAAAAAGGTGCAAACCAACACGGGAGTCATTCTGTGTTCCTGATACCAGCTGAATCTGTTTCCCAAGTCCTCACTAATTCTCTCCAATGTTTCGAACGTCCTACAGACTGGGTACATCCAGGCTGCCGCTGCATGGACCGAAGTTTCTACTGTGAAAATACTGGCCTTCAAAAGATACCATCAAACATTCCGGCTAACGCCACGGCTCTGTAAGTAAAGTTATGCGTAATCTGCCAAATACGTAGATTTGATTACCTTTCCCTTTGCATGAAATATTCAAGTGCGTTCAAAAGGCCACCAATTTCATAAAAAGAAGGGGGCTCAACTTATGATAACCTGTTTCACGAAGCAAGGTTGGCGGTGGCTACACTATAGAGTATTCTACGGTTTCAGTATTGAAACATTAGTAGTTTCCGATAACTCTTAAGAAATCTGATCATGTTCAAATTCAACTTTACGAACGAGCGTCCTGTCGATCGAGTCGATAATGAATAACGATGTTACTTCCTAAAAGCTGCAAAAAGAATATCAACTTTGTTCGGTCCCGCTAAGCAGGTTATAGAGGGGAAGGCTTACAGTGGCCCTTCGGGCCACGTTTATCGTAACAACAACCATAATATACACCAGCGGTCTCAAACACGCGGCCCCCGACTCGCGAGGATACGGCTCGCATGTTACAGTCTTCGAGTGCCCTTTCCCATGTCCCGAGCACTAGAAATGGCATGCTACATAATGATCCTATGTCGCCGATTTATTTTCGTTCGGCGCGTAGCTCTACTCTTATAACGGACTAAATATTTCATAATATGTTGCTTTCATTTGCCTCGCGTTTCGTTTTAATTTTGCTACCCAGTGTTCTTCCCACAAGGACGGACCCCGGCATCATCAACTCTCGCTCAGCAGGAGAAACTTCCATAGATAATAAACCTACAAGTTCGGGATGCTCGCCATCAAATATCATCACCTTTAAAATACAAGCTTTTTCTTCGAACTGCTGCTAGCGAAACAAGTCACAAAAAAAAACAAAAAAAAAACTGCCGTATATCTAAAAAAAAAATCGGGACTTGTTGGGCTGCAATAATTTCCGATGGAATTGAGATACGGGAATGATAGCGTGCTTGCTCTCATGTTGCATTTGAAAAAAAACAACAAAAAAAACACGTTGTTGGTGCAGTGTCATTTTAGTTCGTATTATATTAGGTAAGGGACAAAAGTAGTCGCATAAACATATGAAAGCTAAATTTGTCACTCCCAAACTGCGAGTTTACAAAAAACGGAGAGCGCGAGGTCCTTTCTCATTTACATCTCTAACCCCCTTTCCGGGGATTTGGCTATCAGGCCCCCACAGTAGAATGAGTTTGAGACCTCTGGAATACACAAACTCAAATCTTTTACGTCACGCCTCACTGGGGGCGCTTCGGACGGACTTTCGGTCTAGTGGTGTGAACGAAAGTCATGCGGAACTGGCATTTCATTGTTGTCATAGACAAAACCAGACTGAAACCTGCCTTTTACTCAGAGCGCCGCGAATAGGGAAGTACCAAAAGGGCCCGAAAAGGTTGAAGACAAGCCTTTTTTGTGTTTTATGCCTGCTCGGTTTGCCCGAGCACGTGGATAGGTGCTGTAAAAAGAGAAAACATGACAACGTCGGGCCACGATTGCTCGGACGGGAAGCACTTTGAATTGATTTCACGAATATTTCTGGGTGTCAGATTTATTTGTTCTTTTTTTTTTCAACAAGAACACGAGAATACCGTAAAGTTACCCAGACTAACCGCGGACCACGTTCAGTGAGGCTTCAAGTTCAAACAGGCGTTTGAAAGTTCAAACTGCCGTCTGCCCACGGCAGGGGCCAGTAGAACAAACGTTCCGATATGAAGTAAGTGCAGGCCCAAAATACTTAAGTTTGGAGTCTGTTTGAGGTAAGTAGGCTCGGTGCAAATAGTACGTACAAATATATGTTGATCATTGTTACCAGTGGCCATCGCCGACTCGCTACGCCGGATTCACTTGATCAGATTCTGCCTTCGATTTTCAGTATCGACGTCGAGCGTCGCAGTCACCGTACAGGCTTTTGCTGTCCGAAAAACATCGCGACCAAAAATTGCGAGTAGAATCTCATGATGCGAATCAGGCTTTAGCGTACATACTGCGACGTTCACGCGGATTAGATCGTCACGTGTCACAATATGTACGCGAAAGTCTCCGGTGTAACGAGCCCTGTTAATTTCGCTCAGCCACTTAACTAGTAAACTATTGCTAGGAAGACGTGGAGTCAAATATTAATACGGGAGAATGAGCACAAGGACTCACAGCGACGCCGACAAAATTATATTCCAGTGGTTTCCTGATGCGGGAGGCGGCGCTTCTTGCCCACATCCCATGCGCATGCGCGTCGCCGGTGGCGCTTCGCTAGAGTCTTTCCGGTTGGCTTGCATGTGTAGAGTGTACAAGCGAAGAAACTTTCGTTCTAAAAGAGCGTTTAAATTTTGTGGCACTCTTTCCAAAGTCAATTTGCCCTAAACTCTCCAGCGCTCCTCAACTTGAAGGCGTGCGAGGGTCCCCCTTTTAGGTCTACCGTACGAGTAAGCAAGCATAAAGGAGGAAAACATGTATTTCATTTAGTTAATGTTCTAGAGTTTTTTTTTTGTTTTTTTTTTTAAATCGAGACACAATTGATACGCCAGGTTGGCCGAGTTCTTAAGGCACAATTACGAATCAGGATACAGGTAGACAGTTACTCAAGCGTCCAAACACGCAAAAGATACATTCACGCAGGGCTGAACACACAAAAAATACTCACACAGCGCTTAACTGTAGTTCAGCGCTGTGTTGGTGTATTGTTTGTATTTGAAATTTTGAGTAACTGTCAACCTGTGCGCTGGTTCGTAATTATCGTCACACAGCCCATCAGGACTGAATGGGATTCGGGACTTACTGTTTACACCTTACCCCTAGATTATTAAGAACGTTTATGTTCTTCATAAAATCAGTTACCCTAATGTTGGTTCTGTTGAAATGCACCATGTTATTTTTGGCTGTGTAAACTCGCCGAGATCACCTGTGTTTCTTCTTTTCAAAGTTTCGCGTCTACATACCTACGTGAGTTTAATGGAATATATCTCGAAGCGAACAGGAATATACTCAGAAGAGAATATACACGGCATTAATTAATTTTCATTCCTAAAATTTACATAAAAACGATTTCTGGACGGCCGTGCCTTACAAACAAACTAAATGTTGGTAAAAAAAATTATTTTAAGGCGAAGTAAGTCACATTCTCTCATATTGGTCACAATGTAACCAATGCTACAAAGAACACAGACAAAACAATAAATAGAAACAAAATAAATATTACGTGTGTGGCCTCCTAAATATATTGTAAATTTATCCTACAAAATTTTGGAAGATCACTTAGACAATTGCGAACTTGCCAAGTATCTCTAACAATCATGGAGGGGAGGTCTCCCAAAACAAATCAGCAGCCGTTTTAACAAATAGTTTGTATCTGTTTATACAGAGGAACAGTTTACTCTACCATGAGATGCAATCTCTATTTCGTCTACTGCAATATAGGGTGTCTGAAATACACAGGCTGTATCAAAAATGTGCCGTAAAAATCGGCGCCTGCACAAAGCAATCTCAACTTTTCGTCAAAGGTTTTATCTCGCAAAAGTCAATTTTATCACGGAAAATTTCAAAGTGTAGCTCGCTTTCTGAAAGATATAGGGCCAAAACACTTGCCAGGGTCAACAGCAGACGGCGACACAGACTCGTTCCATATATATATATTTTAGTAGGGTGCGTTGTTGGGCTAGATGGTTCATCTTAAAAAAACATATAAAATAGCGCAAAAAAGACAAGGACAAGAAGTATACAGGAGAGACGCTAACTTTCAACTAGTTTTATTCAGGAAAAGTAAACATATATATACACATGACAGGCAAGGCAGCACCACGTAAAAGTTGATTATTTTTATCCGATCACTCAAAAACTGAAATTCATTACAATGAAGTACAATAGAAGCGTCGCTTCTCTTTTACTTCATTGCTATTTTATAGCTATTTTCATCGGTATTTTTTGTATGTTTTACTATATATATATATGGGTGATTTCATCTCAACTCAGGCACAGATTTAGGGTAGAATTTTTAATTATGACAAAACAAAATATATATGTTTTGGGGAAATTTCTATAATAAAAGTAGATGCAAACGGCGATTTCGACGGATTTTTCTTTTGTTTTCAAGTTATGGACCGTTGACGCGGCCAAGGTGGAAACTGACGTTTTCCCAGCTTATCGGAGTTGCCATATTTCACTCCATCCCTCTTCCCTACTTTTTACTCTACATCAATATAACTTTTTGGGAACGCTCTAGACATAGGCTTTTTTATGCTAATTAAGCTTCTAGGTCATAACAATCTTAATGATTTTTTTTGATTTGTCAAACTGCCTCTCTGCGACGATATTTGACGAAGTTCAGCAAGCTGTGCTGTGTGGCCTAATCAACATATTTTTATGATCTTTATACCACCGTAAAGCTCTAACTACGCTCTTTCTTTTGAGTATAATGTTAATATTTTGCAATAAGCACATAGTGCGCTACATGTGCCCGAAGAACGAATATTTCGAAAAACTGGCAAGTTTGGAGTCGATTTTCTGAAAACCCCCACTTTTTAATTCTTTTATTTTTTATTCACAGTTAGTTAATATAGTAGTCTATTAGAAACTACCAACAGAAATTGTAATATATTGTTTGTATTGACGCTCTTAAGAGTCGAATCTCGTGCTACGAGCATTTTGAACGGGACTTCGCATAGACGCTTAGCTGAGCAGAATTTTGACCTGGTTTTCTATTTAATGTTAGTATTTATTTCAATATCGGATCGTAAACGCCAGTGAAGTAACAATATTTATCCTAACAATATTTATTTACTTGGCACTGGCGTGATTTGCAAGGAGTGTTAGCTTCGCCCTATGTATTGACGGAGAAGATACGTAACATCTAGTCTCCCGGAAAAACTTAAGTCAAGAGGAAAAATTCTAAGTAACCCAGCATGAATCACTGAAAATAGAAATGAACTCTAAACACATCGCTAACACGTTGGAAGCCTTGCACGCTACGAAATGCTTGTTATTTTACGAAAAGGTCCGTAGCGCACAAAAAAAACCGTACTTCCTAAGCGTCAGATGCTAAATCGTACATATGTATATGCACTGCATATCTGTTTGACATGAAAAAATATGACAATCACATGTCGAGCTCGGTATTTCAAACTCAAATCTGAAAGCAAAAGGCCCCAAAGGAATTCTCTGACGATCTGCATTCCCCAGTATTGGGAGGAAGTAAGCGCTGGCGCCCGCACTTTAGGATACGGACTTAGAAGTAATTTTTTTTAAATGCACTACTTCAAATTTTATTAATGTTTATGGTTGGATATTAAGGTAACTGCTAACGATAAATAGAAAACCTTACATAGGTCAAAATTCGGCTCAGCAGAGCGCCTGTGGGAAGTCCCGTTCAAAACGCTCATAGCACGTAGTTCGAGTCTTAATTGCGACCATACAAACAATATATTACAATTTATGTCGGCAGCTTTTGATAGACTACAATATTAACCAACGATGAACAAAAACTAAAAGAAAAAAAAAGTGTTTTTTTTTTTTCAGAAAACCGACTCCAAACTTGCCAGTTTTTCGAAATTTTTGTGTTCACGCACGTTTAATAGAGCGTTATATACTTAATGCAAAATATTGAATTTATACTCGAAAGAAAGAGCTTAATTGGAGCTTTATGATGATATAAAGATCATAAAAATATGTCGAGTAGGTCACACAGCACAGCTTGCTGAACTTCGCCAAATATCGTCGCAGAGAGGCGGTTTGACAAATGAAAAAAAAAAAAATATTAAGAATGTTATGACCTAGACGCTTAATTAGCATGAAAAAAAAATGTCTAGAATGTTCCGAAAAAATTATATTGATGTAGCGTAAAAAGTAGGAAAAAGGGATGGTGTGAAATATGCACCTCCGATAAGCTGGAAAAACGTCAGTTTACACCTTGGCCGCTTCAACGGTCCAAAACTTGAGAACGAAAAATCTGACGAAATTGCCGTTTGCGTCGTCTTTTATTATAGGAATTGCGCCAAAGCATACTCTATATGTTTTTCGTGAAAATTTAAAGTTCGACCCTAAATCCGTGCCTGAGTTGACATGAAATGAATCATATATATATATATATATATATATATATATATATATATATATATATATATATATATATATATATATACAGTGTAGAATTGTACAAAAATACGCTTCTACAAAAAATTAGTTTAGGTGCTTTTAAAGTCGAGCGAATAGAACGACTTGTTGCCCACTCGACAAACAAGGGAAAGCTTGCTGCCGGCGATTGCCCGCTAAAATTAAGTCACCTATTTTCAAGCACTGAATTTAAGGGAAAAAGAGAACGAATTGAACAACACTAGACTAAGAATTATGTTACTTTTAGCCGATTACTGATTAGGAATGCAGATATGGTTGTAACGTTTTCTGCTATTACGCGCGCGGAACGAGCTTGGGGCAACTTGGCTTAAGAAAGCTTATCACGACGTTAATGCGAAACCGAAACTGATTCGGGAGCATTCCCTGCGATGTTACTTTAGCCGATTACTTTCCTATCATGTTGCCCTTCGATGCAGTAGATGAAGATATGTGTCTAGCCATGCGCAGATCATTTGCATACCATTAATGCTAGCAAATAGTCTGCATTCATCTAGTAAATAGTGGCACTCAATTGCCGAATCCTTCTCGGAATATGGTTGGTTATATAAGCGAGTCGGGTCGGTAGGGTGGTTATACTAGAGAGTCGCGGAGGGGTTCGGTTGGAGTTGTTTGTGCATTGTTGTACTGCTATGTATGTGCCTGTACCAGTGTTCGGTATCTTGCATGGTGTTGGTACTGTGTATGAGTAGTTGTCCTGTGAAATCTAAACTAAAAAGGCAGTTTTTCGCGTCATCTAGCGGTTACTACTACACTTCCTAGGTAGCGCAACCTGCCGCTTGACTCAATAAGCCAAGTGTGCAGCAGTTATATAGCTATTAACTAAGAAAAAAAAAACAAAAAAAAAATGGGCCTGTAATTTACTGGCCTTCATACGTTTCTGACTCTCGGTTCGATAAGAATCGTAGTGACTCTGCGACTCAGCCACCTAAATGCTTGTTCTGTGTTGTATAGCTGCAAAATGCAGACACACACGCGCACGAATAAATAACCACGTCGGTAGAGGTAGGCACAAACAAGAAGAGATAGAAAAAGAAATAGCGGTAGCATTGGCGCGAGTTGAACGCCTCTCGTCTGTGTCAAAGAAGGTACCTAGCGATTCATCGCCGCATAAGACAAGCATACGCCGTGTTCAATAAAGTCAGCATGCCCATTCCTTGCGCAACGATTTATTTTTTGAGCGTTCTCCGCCGGCGGTAAAAATACAGTCAATCTAGCGAGATGCCGTCGGGGGGCAATCGCGGCAATTCCAGCACGCACACTGCCGTCCCCACAGGATATAGGTACCGTACCGGTGTCTGGGGACAGATGTTTAGATTGTCTTATGGCGCTTGGAAGACGTCGAATAGCCGTATGCGCTCTATTCTCTCACTCGGCCAAAAAGCCGTGCTGTTCTCTAGGCCTCACCGAGGAATTCGAGCGTCGCTAACCAGCCGCCATGTTGCTTTAGGGGGTAGTCAAATTTGACTACCTGATCTATGACTACGGGTGGGTTCGTCATATTTACCCTGGGAGTTGTTGTATTTGAGACAGCTTTTTACCACCACAAAGGTAGTAACATATGACTACCTTTTTTTTAATGTGTAGCTCTCTACTCGAAGAAGACAAAATATGTCCCAATCGTTTTAAAATAACATAAACAACACCTATTGACTGTCTTTATTTTTAACCACTTAGTAGAGCAAGCGTACCTTCCTGGTAGACTGGGAATTCGTAGAAGTGTTGGCAATTTTTAAATATGAAAAAAAGCATTGTGTGTTCTATTATAGAACAATACTCTTAACCAGTATATCATGTAAATGTATGGAGCATACGTATTCACACGTTATTAAATATTAATGCGGCACTAACCTTATCTGGAGTAAGCAAGATGACCTTAGAAAAAGCTTTTCTTATGAAACCAAACTTTTGACTTCGCTGTAACTTGTACGAAATTATTATTTATTCAAAAGTAGTTATGCCATTTTCCTTGATTTTGCTAATGCCTTCAACACCGTACACGATAAATGATTACTCTGCATGTTAACTAGATAAGGATGTAGCGCCTCCTTATCGAGTTGCACCAAGTGACTAGATTAGATTGGATACACTCAGCAACGCCACATAAATAGAACTCAACATTCATCCCCGTATCGTGCAATTGATGGCACATTTTTTCAATAACCGTAAGCAAGTCACGTACGTTGGGCAGAGAAAATCCACTAATTTAACAGTGAAATTAACAGTAGAAACGTGCTGGGACCACATTTATGCCTAATATAATTAAACGACCATCCACTCAACTTATCATCTCAGATAAAACTCTTCGCGGATGATTGTGTTGTTTATGGTAGCATCACTACAGCGGATGGTCAGAAACTTTTAGAACGGAATCTTAACTTTATAGTACGTTTTAGAACACATGACAACTAAAATTAACTCGAAAAGGACTATGTATCATTCGCTAGCCGACCCCCCTTCCACATTTAAAAATATACACTCAACGAGGCCGACATAAAGAAAGTTGATTGCTATAAGTACCTAGGAGTCACATTGGCAGAGGAGGTCAATTGAAACCACCACATGAGGAACATAGTGTACAGTGCATGTAAAGCACTAGCGTACAGTGCTAATCACACTTGTGTCTAATGCAAGACCGCGCGGCTTTGTGCGGCGATCGCTCGACTGGTCGGATTTGCGGCAACCAATCTAGTCACCTGGGGCGACACTGAGTAATCCGCTCAAGGAATGCCCCGCCCGCTCCATCGGGAGCCGCCGACACACAGCCCGCCGGCTTGATAAAAGTTTTAAGGTCTAAAAAAGCTAGCATTAGAATTTTTTTATTTATAGTCACATTGTTGATGAACTTTCGGCTTTGTTCGTGTGTTTTTATGGATGGGGTATTTTTTTATATTTGGAAGGTTTCAAATATAGAAAAAAAAACGAAGCACAAATGTGTCGCCTTGCAGACGAAAAGGAGACATTCTTACAAAACTATTTCGTTAGTCGCCGGAATGGCGCTGTCGACTGAATTCTTCTGTGAGTCTCTGTGTTTTTATTCTTTGTTCTGGCTAGCGCGTTTGATACCGGCCGTGCCGACATCCGTGTTCCCCTATTTTTTGTTGCAGTTATGTTTGTCGCTCTAGGTCCTTTTTATTAGGGACATGAATGGCTAGGCCGTCGCTGAGTCACCATTTTCTCTGTGCTGCTTGTAGGATGGAGCGCAACCTAGGATCGAGCCCATCAGTGTCAAAACTCTTAGACACGGATAAACCAAATAACGAACAAGACAACACGACCCAAAGATTTTATTTCGTGTTGTGTGTTATATTATATCTTCGAGTTCTTAGGCTTTAGATTATGATGGGGTGTCCTAACCAGTTCGAGTGCGTGCTATCTCTTCGAACATAAGTTAGTGTTCGTTCGAATATTTACAAAATCCGTAGTCCAACACGAAATCCCAATAACGAAGCAGAAACGTGTTTCTCTCAATTAAAAAGAAAGCGAGTGAAGGATATTTTTTTTACTTGCGAACGCTGAAATCGGCATCATTAAGGAGCCACTTTTGGAACTGGATCTCATTTCTCCCGAGCTTTTAAGCTGACCAGGTACCGAAGACTATAATTTGGAGATAGCTCACCTTCCATGTGTTGAAACGCTTCTTTCAAGCGCGAATGCTCGGTTTGTGAAAGCAGGTGTTAAAGCCGCAATTTCGTACCTCCCACGCCACTTACAATAATAATTGTATTCCCTGTTTAGCAGGGACCAGTACGAAAACCTCGAGCGAGGCTCAGGGTCGAAGCTCTATTGGATTATTAAAGGACTAGCCACGCTGAAAAGAAAGGAGGGACCATTCGTAAAATACGCGAGCTCCTCGCATATCGTCCAATAGAGAGGATAAGAACCCGAACGTGGAAGAACTGATGAGTAATTTCTTTCTCGGTGTTGTTTTAAGTCAGATACTGCAAAACATTTCCTGACTTACACATTGTTTCATCTACCGTAAAAATACGGTAACGTTCGATTTTTGTTTTTAGGTACAGCAATTTTTATGGGATTGATATCGAACGCGAGATATGGTGAAGAAATTTCAAATATATAAAGGACTCATTTATCATTTATGCACCTCTTCTAAGGTACGGGGGGGGGGGGGGGGGGGGGGTCTGGCATAATTTTTTCTGAAGTACCGCCGAGCATAGCATCTGCTCGTGAAATGCCTTCGAGCCCACTATAGTCAGTGACATGCTAAGAACTGAAAAATAAATTACAGTAAGAGCACGTGCGAGCTGGTGTTTATTTATCATCTTGATGAATTACCTGAGACTGGGGCGAAAACTTAGGAACATCAATCGTGGAAGAGAAAAAAAAAAAGAGTGTTAGGATGACAAGGTCTCAAGAGACTTAGGAACATCCACGATTGATGTTCCTTACTTTTTCCCCAGTCTCGGGTGACTCATCAACATTCTAAAAACTCAGGGCGGTGTCTCCCTCCACGGGCTTGTGCTCGCTCGGCTTTCGAGACAATAAGGCGACGTCTCCTGCTCGATGTTACGACATCGGCAACAACAGGTTTAGTCGCGAGCGGAAGCAGCGATGCTTGCCGCTGTTTGAGCGTCACAACATCGTCGCGTACCGATGCACGGTTATAGAAAAAAAGGAATGGAAGATTTTCTATATCGTGTTTTCGGAGATTAGGGGCGCGACACGGTTGCAACGTAGGCAAACAACGCCTTCATGTGTGAGGACAAGACAAGCTACAATCCAAAATATGCGGATGATTGAATCGTAAACACGATCGAATGAATCAGTCTACAAAGCCGCCGAAAGACCACAATCTTTGGCGGAGCTGGGGTTTGAACTTCGTGACTCCGAATATCCGATCGGGTATGCCAACCACTGCACCACACCGCCTTGTCTTTTTGGCGTTTCCTATCTGTCTTATTTAAGCACCGACACGAAGTGTATCCTATCAAAGTGGATCTGACAACACATGTGACGCCCCGTGGAACGCGGTACAACTCTTGCTATTGCGTTGTACAAATTCGTTGCGGTACAGAATTTAGTTCATTGTTGGCGTCGTCTCGTGTACACGTATTATTTCTTGTTCATGGGAGTTAGATATGCGGTATTGTTACCTGCGTGAATAACGATTGACGTTTTCATATATCACAGCCACTTTCAATGTCGTACGTGGTCTCCCAGTAGAAAATATTTGAAAGTATGCAAATGAATAAAACCGAACTCGATCGAATGAATTAGACTGCAAAGCCGCCGAAAGACAAAATCTTTGACGGAACCGGAGTTTTGACTCCGTGACTCCAGATATCCGGTCGAGTATTCTAACCACTACACACTCAAACTAGGAACCTTTAGCAAACCACTACCGTGTTCCGCGTGCCACAATACCGCAGCCTTTGACGCATGCTTTTAAGCGCGCGCCCCGCGATCATAGTGTCACCCGGGCGCGCTGTTAAAAGCATGCTTTAATGGCTCCGGTAGTGCGGTACAAGGAACGCGGTAAGGGTTTGCTAAAAGTCACTCTTATCATATCGAACCAGATATCGGGAGTCCCGAGTTAAAATCCCGGCTCTTCCAACGATTTTGACTTTCGGTAGCTTCGTAGACTTCAATTCCTTCCGTCAAGTTTATGCTCATTCATTTCCATATCTTTGAATATTTCCTTTTTAAAGACCCGCACGATAATTTAAGTGCACGTGATATAATCAAGCGTGGCTCATGACTCTGGCAGATTATTATATAAGATCGATAAGCTAAAAAAATAAATAATTCTCATACGCATGACGAGACAAAGAGTGAGTGGAAATGTGTTGCAGAACGAGCTCGACCCAGATGCTAGCAATCGTCGTACCGCGTTCCAAGCGCAGGTATGCGCTTCCAGAACACTTGATATTTTTTTTTTTACATTTTGTTTCGATGCATTAATAAGACGGAACATAAAACGCCAGAGAGGCAAGGCGGAGTGGCGCAGTATTTAGCATACCTGACTGGATATTGGTAGTCCAGAATTTCAAATCGTGGCACCGCCAAATATTTGTATTTTGGCGGCTTTGCGGACTTTCATTTATTCTATCACGTGCGGTTCACTAATCTCCATAATTACAATTATTTCCTCTTTAGAGACCACGTACGTTTATGAAAGTGCTCGTGGCGTGACGAGCATCATATACCGGAATTATCGTGCACCGTTAGCAATGACGAGACTGGCGCCACGTTCCACAGACGATTAAATACTTCTTTGAAGGCATCGATTTGGGTCATACCTTCTTTATTAGTGCCAGGAGGGAAGCAGACGTAGTTCGGTGAAGCAGCAAGGCGGCGGCGTCACTCAATCAGCGGACAGAGCGCACCACGTCAGCTGCACCATTTTCACGTTGCCTCACAGAAACCACCGCAAGAAAACACTCGAACTACAACACGGTTTCCTAAAGAGTTGTTCCGTGAAACAAAACTCAGTTCTTTCCTTCAATATTCTGTTCCGTCTGTCTTCCTTCGCGGCCAATTTGATACTGTCTACTTTGACATGTCTAAAGCGTTTGACAGACTAAACCACGGGTTGATTCTGCACAAGCTCCAACATTATCAGGCGTTTCTATGGCATTCACCAGGGGATTTCACTCTTTTCATACCTGTCAAAAAACAATTTAAGAATTCTGAATATTTTTTATGCTTTTTTTGGCCCCGTGTGCCCCAGGGCCTAACTTGGCCCCATCATTGTTTCCTATAATTAATATTGAAATCGAGCTGTGCGTACAAAATTTATCAGTTGTTGCTATTTGCTGTCGTGTTAAAGCTTTTTTTATTACATCTCTGGTCACTCATTCCCAGTGCACTTTTACAAAATGACGTGTCACGAGATCATCAGCAAATCAGTGGTCATCGTCAAATGTCTTTGTTGATCGATCCCGAAACTGAAGCGCTATTAATCTGTAGAATACGAGAGGCGATTTTAAATGACTAATTTCTTAGTTCCACTCCTATGCTAGTGTTCTTGGGGTTTGTGACATTGACTTTTATTTTGATATTGATGTGTCTTTTTTACCATATCTCTCAAATCTCTCGCTCAACTGTTAGATTGCTGAGCGTAATTTTTGCGTATGACTCAGCAATTATAGACTTCATTGTGTATTAGTTTCTTATTTTGCAGCCTGATTCGTTCCCACCTTGAGTTTAAAAGCGTTGTGTGGAACTCACTGAGTGCAACCTATGCATCAAATATATTAAAAAAATCACAAAAGACGTTTTTTCAATTTGTTCACAATCAATATTTTGAGGGAAGTTTTTCTTCTTTTTTATGGCTAGGCTTACATACATGGGACCCTCAGTTCCCAAACGTTACCCTAGCGTAGAGTTGGTGAGATATTTTAAAGTTGTTTCATAACAATATTGATAGAAGTTTGATGTCTTCTTTTAGCTTTCACGCCTCTCTACGTTCCAGTACACATTTCTGTTTCTTTTATTCTTGCTTTCAAGGGGAACTATGTGCAATTACACGCATTCAAATGTCTGTCAATAATATTTAACAAAATACGCATTGAGAGGCTTTTTACAAAGTATGTGTAGATTAAACGTGAGCACGAAACATTTATTTACTCATCATGACCATATCGCTTTGCTCACTGTGTTTTGCGAGATGTGTAATCACAATATGCCACATATCGTGACTTCAGTTGTTGTGAGGCTGGAAATATTGAGCTTATATTATTATTATCTTAAGCAGGATTGCCGTACCTGGCGACTGTCGTGAGATTTTCCGGTTTTGCATCACGTTCCGACATCGGGCAGCTATTGGCCTACCACCGTTTGGCCACAGGCCTAGCATCGGGGAGTATTCTGCGAGTACTGCCCAGATTAGACTGTTGACCAGACATCGGCGAGATGTCGCATATCGGTTTGATCTGTATCCGCCGGGCGTCTCTTATGAGCCCGCTTTGTATCGGCAATATTGGCAGCATTGGCTGGCACGCTAATGGCCGGAATAGGGCGCGTCTCGCACTCAAGCACGGGCAAACGGAATTGTTTTCGATCGCTCCCTGAAGCTCATTAATCCACCCTCATTACACACAGATTTATCTCGACGCATTTACAAAAGTGATACTTCTCTGTGGAATGGAAAGCAAATTATTAAATGGATTACACACTTTTTGGTGCCGTGCGAAACTCATAAATCACACCTGTAGGATTGTGGAGATTACTGAGTTTTCATAGGTCCTTCCCATGACTAAGATAAGAGCCGCCGATACTCTGCCGCCGCCTTTGCGAGTACAGCGTATCGTTATCGGGTATCGATATCGGGAGTATCAGGTGTACCGGAATGATATACTAAAACTTTCATTTCGGAAGGAAACATAATGGGGGGGGGGGGGGGGGGGGGGGGGGCCTATCTAAAGCATATGCTTGCAGTGCACTCACGAATAAAGCAGCGATATCATGTAATCCGTGATAGATGCATATTCGACTCGGGCAGCAGAGAGCAGCGCAAACAATAGGTCGAGAAAGAAGAAGGTCGCTCCCGTTCAACGGAAGTCACGTTGCCGCCGATGAGTAGTTTTCCGTCGAAGGGCGTCCAACAAACACAGCACAATATTTACATGAACTTCGACGAAAAAATAGGCACAATATTTACATGAACTTTGACGAAAAAATAGGCCTTTACAGAAAAATCAGCATAATCGTATTCCGACCGTTTAAATAAAAAAAATAAAATAAAATAAAAATAAAACAGCAATGTCGTGATTGTTTTGCGCGAAAGCTGCAGAGCACTGAAGAGCGCCTTTCACAAATGGAGCCTACGTGGCCCCTTATCCGTCACCATGACTTCGCAATCGGCGAAGTCTACGGCTTCAGTGAGTCCTTCAGCGCGTCAGAGTGATTCACGTGAGCAATTTCCGACCAAGCATATTAGTCCTACGGAAGCGCTCGCTTGTTTCCCTCCACACTTTGATTTGCTTGTGACAGCCGCAGGAAGACACAAAAGAATGGGGTAGGCTTAACCTAGTTCAAAGGTGATGTAGGAAGGAAATGGGCAAGGCAGCTAAGCGTCCTCTGAGTCTTCGTCTGTATTTCTCGGGCTAAAAGTAAGTAGACTGTGTTTGGTTAATCTGTATCTTTATTATTCAACGTCGGACTTGAGCCGGCCAAGAAATCGGAATACCTTCCAATCATAGCCGATTCACAAACCACATTCTCGACACTCAAGAAAAAATGAGAGCTGTTTCTCGATCTCAGGATGGCGTCGGCTTGAGCCATTCGACACTTCAAAGATATTGGCTGGATAAGAATAGTATCGCACAATATTTCTAATTTGACGACAATATCATCGCAATAAGTTGTGCTGTCTGGGATTCACGCACGTTGCCAGGATTACGACTCGGGGGAGGGGGGGGGGAGGGGGGGTACGCCCATGACAAATGCTGTATGAGCAGGAGGGGGGAGAGGAGGCCACAGCAAAATGGAAGATTGGGGGGGGGGCAGTCCTTACAGCCCCCCCCCCCAGGTTACGTGCCTGCTGAGTTTATAATATTGTTTTTCTATCCCTACGATTTCGCGACGTGGCGCGAGTCTTAGTCGAACAGCAAACCTACAAAGAGAAGCCGTAGGCACCGCCTAAGCATGTCGAGACGCGTAGCCTACTTTCGCTAGGCCTAACCGCTTCCTCTCCAGCAAATGTTCGAAGAGGCACAATAAATGCTTCGACGGAGAGACGATCATTTGGCTCTGACCCCACTGAGTAAAGCATTACCGTGGACGAAATCGTGTACCGGTAAGACTTTGCGACGTAAAGCCTGGCCGGAGGAGAAGGTAGGTGAGGAGAAGAAAACCACTTAAAAAGCCTTGCGTCCCCTAAGTCGTTGACCCTTTTTCGCTTCCATGTTGAAAGACATATTTCGTCAAGCCGTGATTTAGGTGACGTCAAAAGAACGAAGGAAAGCGATTGCCTGGCGGTGTGATATGAAGCACTTCCAGGAACATCTGCCTCTGAGTTCTTAACCTTTCACCTCTTGTAGATTATTATACTCATGTGCATTTCTTGCCCTAGTATTTCTCCCCCTTCATACGCAGCAGAGCGACAGGGGGGTAGACGGAGTGTTGGCTCACTACTAACGCCCTCCGCCCACACCGCGCGGCGCTACATCATTGCTAGACGAATCCTATGTACAGCACCGTAAAGGGTGGCCATATAAAGCTTATCGCTTTGAAGAACAGTTAATAGTGTGAGATGGAAACCAACAATATATCGTGTAAAAAAAAAACAGGTTCGATCAAAACCTCTGATTCGATATGCATCTAATCGCACGTGGCTGAGGGTAAGGTGCCTGAGACCAAGGACAGACTGAAGTCGGACATCTTATCAACGACTTAGATTAACGTCGGGTCGGATATATATATATATTTGTTTTGGTAACTAATGCTAACTGCCTAGCTCTCGCGATACACTGTCGCTTCACTGGTTCCTGTTTTGACGTCGTCCAATGTCATAGACGTTCGTGCCTTAAGATAAGATAGACTAATTTTATTCACCTTATTGTGAGCAAACATTTTCCAATTACGCATGTCTTTTTTGATTATTGGAAATATATCTTCCATGCCCTTCGTGCTCTGGGTAAATGAGAATATTTGCAAAAAAAAAGCGCACCCCTGGTGCCAATGAAGGATCAAAATGTGGTGAACGCTCTCATGCTCCTGGATATGTCGATTGTATCACAAATATTTTAATTACTTGGAGACAGCGGAATAATGAGTGCTGAGACGAGAATGTGCATCATTCATAGGGAAGTCACAAAACCAAACTTTGCATCAATTATAAACGCAACAGTATGCACAAGGTAAACTGCCGCGGAATATTGCAGCGTATGCGGAGGGCAAGTTCGTCTGCTCCTTGCGCAGAGGGTAGCGGTGACGTCAGAACGCCGAGCCCTGATTGGCTGATCGCGCCCCCCTATCTGAGCGTCGTCTGCTCCTTTGCAACGTCGTCTGCTCGCAACGTCGTCTGCGTCTGTCTTACCTTTCCTGCGACTTTCGGTCAGATTCACGAAACAATCTTACGCTAAAAATGTGCGTAAGAAAAAACTTTAAAAAATTCGTATTCACGAAACGAAATTTTCGTAAGTTTTGCGCAGGTTACGACGAAATCTTACGACAGCTTCGAAGCTGTCTTGCGCACTTCTTACGATCAAATCAGCATGGCCGACAGCGTCGCGGTCGCGACGACCCACGGACGCTTATTTTTCTACATGCGCTTCTCACCCGTCCCGACTTCAAGCAGGAAGAAAAAAGTAAAAAGTACTTGAAAGAGACCACGACGAACAGGAACGATGGATCCACAAACACCCGGAAAAAGCTCCAACGGCCACGATTCCACCGAACTCGACCAAGCGAACACGGCAGTTAGGCCTAGCAGGCACTCCGCGACTCGGCGACCGTCTGCCCACGATCGGCTGGCGTGCTGAATGCCCGCGCGACCCTTGTGAACCCTTCCCGTATTATACTTTGATCGCTGATCTCAATTTTAGATTAAGAGGTCAATTTCTTCCTCTTGTTATCTCCTTGTTTCCCGAGGCAACGGTGACTCTCGCCGGTGAAAAAGCGGTGAATCGCCGACAGACGCAGGAAAGGTAAAACAGCCATCGCTTTGACTAGCAGACGTAAAGCAGACGACGTTAACTGCGCCAACCTACCGACGCCGTTGAAGAGTGAGGAGTCTCGCCGCACACAAAAGAAGGGAAAAAGTATTTGAGAGGGAACTTGCGGACGCTCACTCTCGGTTCTTAGCAAACAAACCTCGGCGCCTCGGGACACCTCGCCAGTGAGTCCTTTGATTTCTCTCCTTGATGCGCGTCTGCTCGTTGTTAGACAAAAACAACGTACCGCTCGAGTTATTTCGTCTGCCCTCTCTAAAAGACGAAGTCGAGCTCGCTCGTAAAGACCTGCACTTAAGACAGACACA
Source organism: Ixodes scapularis (assembly GCF_016920785.2). Classification (NCBI taxonomy): domain Eukaryota; kingdom Metazoa; phylum Arthropoda; class Arachnida; order Ixodida; family Ixodidae; genus Ixodes; species Ixodes scapularis. The sequence goes on from NW_024609857.1 coordinate 186,465,200, forward strand.
GATGACGTTGCGAGCAGACGACGTTGCAAACGAGCAGACGACGCTCAGATAGGGGGTCGCGATCAGCCAATCAGGGCTCGGCATTCTGACGTCACCGCTACTTCCTTTCTCATGCGCAGAAGACGAAAATGAGCCCACTTGCGAGGCGTATTAAAAGCACAATAACTTTTGAGAAGTTTCATTTTGCGTTTTTTTTAGCAACGTAGAGTAGAGCATATTATGCAAAAGCGCTATTGTATTTTTTTAAAGAACGCGCAACAAGGTTGCACCCAATTACCAATCATGTTTCTGAGATTTACAGCTGCTGAAATTAGCTACGACATACACAGTCAAATGCGGATGACATGAAACGGCGACCTAAACGAAACATTCATTCACTTCCAGGGAGGCTTAGATTTGTCCTTGCGCGGAGTCTCTTATCTAATGTACAAGAACAGAAAACAGATATGAGGAGAAAGCAAAAAAAAAGAACCCGAAGGTGAGGAGGAAACTGTCTTTCCCACTGAATACTCGCACACCTCCGGTAAATTTGGTTCGTACAGCAAAAATTGTTTTCGTGACCATATTCATTTGACTCATATTTCGACGCGACCCAATGTAATCGTAACTTCTAGACCATCAACTGTTGTAAATAATTTTATAAAGATGGTTGCACGAGCCAAGAAAATCTAACTTCGCCGTATAATAGTCCTGCACTTTTTAACCGAAGGGTCTAGAAAAATGTGAATAAATCCTTGAAATAAAATCAAGCACAGATAATCTCGTTTAGAAATTGTCTAAATTTCCGAACCGCGAATACTTTTTTAAGTGTTTTTGTATTTCTAAATTGCGACTTACTCTCCCCGATACTCCCAATCTAATTAACATAAAAGTTGGACTCAGGAAGATTTAGGTCATCAACTGCTTCCCATAGTGCAGGGTACAGTAAACGCGGCTTAAAATGTATTTTTTTTCTCTCTCTCTCTGACTTTTACTGACAAGCAGCGGAGCATAAAATGTATAGCTTGACGCGGTTTTCTTTGTGCTCATTTTTGCAGAAGCATGAAGCAAACTTTGTATGCTGATACAGATTGTGCAATGACCTACTTTGCTGCAGCTAAGATGCAAAATGTTATTGAAACCTGGGTCCTTGAAAGCGCCTTCGACTGAACACACCTTAAATGATATTGAAGCTTTAGTGAACGAAACAAAACAAATATCCCTTTGCACTGGATAGAGCAAAACACAAGTTCGTCTTAATTTATTCTCAGAGCTTTCCCTTTAAGGTGCATTACGACTGAAAGTGTGAAAAATAATAGGATTATTGACGAATCGCGAATAATGTTGTTTATGAGGCAGACGAATTTTGTATGCGGCAAAAAGGATTGCAAGTATTTTTTTCGTTAGATTAATAGTTTAAAGACACTCAATTCTGTGCGTGAAAAAGTTCGTCGCGAGATGAATGTTGCCACGAACTCCTTTCAATTTCGTAAAGGATTCTGCAAGCTCAAGAAGATTAGTTAAGCCTATGACATAACCTAAACTCGTGGCTCAAGTCTGTTTTTTTTTTTTTTATTCTACTTCTTTTTGCCGTTATGCCTCGAAATTCGTTTCTCTAGCATAGAAATAAACAAACACCGCTGAAATCGTGGATCCCTGACACGCGCTCTATAGACGTACAGTCACGTTCAGAAGTAAGTGGAACACGGGAGGGGTGGCCCAACTGCATTGCAGCACCATCTAGCCGCGTTCGTGGGAACTGATAGGAGACTACGCACATGCGTACATGCCGGCGCCGACAGTCCCTCTGCACCGCTCTATCTATATCTTTCTCCTGCGGCGCAGATAATCCTTCGGTGCTTTTCAGATACAGCACTGCAACCGTGATGGCGCTGATAGCGTCCGACAGCGTTACGAGCGCGCTCCCCGCGAGCGCGAACTGAGGAAACGGGGGCACTATCAGGGTCATCTGAAGCGGTTCGGTGCTGGTTCAATGACGCGGCAAAGGCTAATGGCGTGACGCATCACTAAGTAAAAAAGGTTTTTAAGTTGTTGTCGAGTGGATATCAACGCCAGCTGCAGAAAATGACACGCAAAGTTGACAAAGACCATAATTTTCAAGCAACGAACCGCGTTTTTATTTTATTTTTGTCAAGATAAGATATCAAATACCATATTAAAGATATGGTCTTTGATATCTTATGTAATACCCTCTCACGAGGGCCTTTAGGGGTAATATGAATATGAATAAATAAATAAATATATTAAAGAGATATCATAGACATAAAGAGCGCGGAAAGCGTGCCCGCTGTCTGCTATCAGCGCCATCGGGGACGTAGCGTTGCGTTCCAGAAGCGGTAAAAAACGATTCGAACCTTCGGTAAATGGAATAGGTCGAGAGGAGCAGAGAGGCCATCGGCGCCGGCATGCACGCATGCGCGTAGTCTCCTATTAGTTCCCACGAGCGAGGCTAGATAGCGCTGCAATGCAGTTGGAACACCGCTCCCGTGTTCCAATTACTTCAGATCGTGGCTGTACAGCCGGCAGTAAAAAAGATTGACACAAGTGATTCGTGGCCGGTGCGGTGAAACCGCCACACGCGGCGCTATATTCCACTATAACACGGGGAACGAGAGTGGCCGGAACGTTCCCACTTTTGAATCGCAGGGGTGCTGCGAGAGAGATATAGTTATCGTTTGTAGCAATTTCTGTTTTTTTTTTTTACGTGCGGCCGGCTTTCGAGGGTGACGAGTCACGCGTGAGACGGCGCTTTTTTTCGTTGTAATAAACAAAGTCTTCGCAGTGATATTTATTTTATTTGCTGTTTCCAATTTGTGCGTGGAATGACGGTAGACACCGATAAAAAAAAGGATGGCGCTGTTCTCACCGAGCGAGAAAAAACAGAACACATGTGCGCAGTCACGCTGTGTTGTTTCGAAAGCCCGCTTTGAAAACGGCTCCGGTGTGTCGACGTCCCCCGTGCATCCAAGAGTGGACTAATCTGGCAATCGTGAAGCCAGCGTGCTTACGCTATCGAAGCGCCCCTTGTCGCCTTATCGCCGGCCAGGCCATCGCTCCCTTGTGTCCATCTTTTTTTTACGGACGACTGTACCATATATTCCACACCCGAGAAATTCAGTCAATAATTTGCGAAGATAAATGACGAGCTAATATCAGTGACGCGTGGCAAAAAATCGATAAAGCTGACTCAATTCACCAGCTAAACATCTCGTACGCAGAATGAGATCAAGAGACATGCGCATATCTTGACATGAAGCAACGACAGTCGTTATACTTTCGTAAAGTTGGTATACGTAACCATATCGTAGGCCATGACACTCACACGCCTTTGGTACGACAAATACATTTCGTGCTTACACAACTGCGTAATTTGTGCAGACGCAAAAGTTTGACAGTCCGCCCGACCGTCAAGCGACCGCCGTTGTTCACGACCAGCTCTCAGCTATGGCTTGGCACTGCCAACGCAGCAGAACGCGAGTTTGCAGTTTTCACCAACTCTACCGTTGTGCCGTCGCCCGGATCACGGCAGGCAACAGCATGCCAGAAGCGTTGCTCCATCAGACGGGAATCAATGAACTAACATGGATGACTCGTTCAAATCATTATAATCATCTCTGCGTGGAACAAGGGCTCACTGAAAAGGAGAGTTTGGGTTCATTGTTTTCACCAATGTCCAGCTATCAGGGTGCCAAACCGAACCAGAAACCAAACTAGAAACCGGAGCAAAACCGTTATTTTTGACTAAACCGGGAAATACATGTAACCGAAATCTACCAATTTATGCTGAACCCTAACCGGAACAAAACCTTTACGTCGTGGGGCGGATACCAGTTTATTCGAAAACTGTTGGACGTAATTAAACTTGAACCGCGCCTGTTTTTGCGGATGGCGGTACGGATTCTATCTAATATTCGCGGAGGTCGCGTCAGAGGTGCAGCGTTGACCATAGAAGCTACAGCAACTTGAAGAGAGGTCAACAATAGGGAAAAATAAATACACATTAAGTCTGAAGTTCGACTTTGCGGGGGTGAGTCGGCGCGGTGGTGTACAGCTGACTGTGCAAAGAGATTAAAGAGCCATACCCCATGGTTTTCGTATTGCTGATAAACAATACCCCTATAGAGGAAATAAATCGAGAAAAAAAACACTCGAAGGTTGTTGCGTTTGTGCTGGGTGGCGAATACTGGAGGTTCAACTGGAGAGTCCAAGCCATGCGGAGAGCTACGCAGGTGTGCCGCTCGGCGGGACATCAATTGCCCGTAGTTCTAGACGATTCTTGTTTGTTTGTTTGTTTTGCGTATTTTTCAGTAGCAGCATGCTGATTTCTTTTTTTTTGTCTAAGTTACCTTTTAACTGCCTTTCGTTGCTTTTCTTGCCTTTAGTTCAGGCATTTGAGAAGGGTAGTTCGCGAACGGTGCGTGCCAGTGTCAGTGCACGTGATGGATGATCAGTGTTGTGCCCGTTACCGAAAAAAAGTAACGAAATAGCGTTACTCGTTAGTTTGGTAAAAAGCAACGCGTTATCGAGCTACATGACTCTTTTACAAACGTAACGATATACCGTTACCGTTACTTTTCAAAAATAACTAACGTTACTTTTACGTTACTTTTCTGTTCGAGTACATATGTTTGGCAGAGATGTATGATAAGCCTCCTTAACAAGCTTGGATAACGATAAAAATTTACAGAGTGGTTTCATAGTGTTTTGATGCGCGAAGCAGATTAATTTTCGGCATGCAGATTAGGCACTGAAACTGGAAATTACCTGATACTGTCTCCTTTAGTTGATACATTTCATTCAGACCTGCTGGCCATGGCGACGAACTTTCGTTATTCATGCCCATCTCAGGCGCAGAATGAGTTGGATATGTTAGTCAATCGGCTTTTATAAACTACAGCATGCGGACGAGGACTGCTGGAACACAACCAGCCAGCCAACAGCCCTCATCTGTACGCCGGTTTAGTAACAGTGCGGTTCATACTATTACCAGAGACTGATTTACTTCACTATCTGGAACAGGACACCGGTTACCAGCATACTGGCTATAATCACTTGCTGCCTCTTACCAGCAGTAGCTCTTAGTTTTTCTGTGAAAAAAAGAAAAAGGTTTCGTGTCTGGAAGTTTTCTTTCCGGGTTTAAAACTTTTTTTTTTTTACTTTTTTTATCATGACCTTAGGGAATTAAAGACTAATCAAGCGAAATATTCTTCTGTGTACAAAAATGGGCCAGGAGCTTTCAGGCAGCGAGGGGGAGAGCGAGGGTAAAAACATTCCACAAAAGATTCTTTTTTAGATTAGAGAAATGAGCAAATCGCTTCGCCACTAGTTGTCCACTGTTGTAAACGGATGTCTCTCCACGGCTCCCCCCCCCCCCCCCCCCCCCCCCCCGCTGTGCACTTCTGCTGCACAAAGCAGGGGGGGGGGGGGAGAGGAGGCTGTAACGCAGTCGTTCTTCAAGCCTTGTGGGTGGCGACACTATAAAAAAAAGGAGGATGAACGGAATTAGCTGGTAGCCGAAGGTTTTTTTCGCCTTCGAGAAGTGAGCTTTCTTTTTAACTTTGCTGTGACGGATGCTGGTTCCGTGCAGCGATAAGCTGGTGCAGGATTTCTCGAGTTTTGGTCAGAAGTAACGAGTAACGAGTAACGAAATTTGACAGCCAATACCGTAAAAAAGTAACGGAAATACTTTACTCGTTAGTCATTCAGAATACTAACGAGTACGTTACTGCGTTAGCGAAAGATGTAACGCGTTACCAGTAACGTCGTTACTAGTAACGCGTTACCTCCAACACTGTGGATGATTGACTACACCTGTGAGTACTGTGCTTTGGCTCTGTTTCCGAGCGCCTGTAAGACCCCGTAATGTGCGTA